>NC_042615.1:94959366-95559366 GCF_901001135.1 Rhinatrema bivittatum
TCCATTCCCTTATCATTTAGTAGCTCTTCTCTGTACCTTCTCCATCGCAATTATATATTTTTTGAGATGCAGTGACCAGAATTGTACACAGTATTCAAAGTGCGGTCTCACCATGGAGCGATTTAGAGATATTATGACATTTCCATTTTATTCACCATTCCCTTTCTAATAATTCCCAAATTCTGTTTGCTTTTTTGACTGCAGCAGCACACTGAACTGATGATTTCAATGTGTTCTCCACTATGACTCAGACATTGCTTGGGTTTCCGGTAGCGAGAGAGGGTAGGTTCTGCCATTGGGAGGCGTGGTACCTGGTAGTAGCTCAATGGGACAATTGAATTCTCGGAGCGGAGGCAGGATGTCAGCATTTTGTTTGGAGAACACATCTTTGAAGTCAGAATATGGAGCAGGTAACCCGGTAAGGGTTGTAGAGTTCAGAACGGTAACCGCTGGAGACACCTTTCGCAGACAGCGGTTCTATTGCATCTGTCGGTCTCAGATGGCTTTGACCCTTGTGCCTCACTTTTTTCTCTGCTCTCCCCAGTAGCCTTTGGAAGATGGCTTTCACCGTTCACCGTCTGCCCGCGCTCTCCAGCGTCCCCGGAACGGCTATGGCGTTGCCTTCCGCCATGTTTCTCCCAAGGGCCTGCTAGGGTGTACACATGCGCGCTACCCACGTCTTTATTCCAGCTATGATGCGAACCTCAGTGGCGTCCCTCTCAAGTGACATCATGCCATCTGGGTATATAGCCTGTACTTGTTTGCTAGCTCATTGAGTTAGCAAGGATTGGACTCATCTGGTCTAAGCCAGCGCTTCTCACCGGTGTGTTGCGACACACTAGTGTGTCGCCAAACACCGGCAGGTGTGTCATGTCTCCCGGTGTCCCACTACCCCGTTCTTCTTTCCTTTTGCCTTTTTCCAGCCCCCGCGGGCCAATTGGAAGCCTCCTTTCTTCCTACCCCCATTGCCCAATGGGAAGCCTCCTTCATTCTGCCTGCCCCTGCGCAAGCCAATTGGAAGCCTCCTCCCTACCAGTGGGAGTAGGAAGAAGGGAGGAAGCTTTTGATTGGCCGGTGAGGCAGGCATCAGAATGCCCGGGGTGGGGTGGGAGGAATAGAAGTTTTTGAACTCCGACGAAGCAAGGCAGCGCGGTGAAGAGGAAACCCGACCCCCGACGAAGCAGAGCCGCCATGGGAGCCCATTCCCATGGCAGCGAAGAGTAAACCCGACCCGACCAATCAAGGCTTCCACAGCCCATGGCGGCGAAGAGGAAACCCGATCCCGACCAAGCAAGGCCGCCACAGACTGTGGCGGTGAAGAGAAAACCCTACCCTGACCACCACGGAAGCCCATTCCCTTGGTGGCAAAAAAGAAGGCCCGCCGGAGTAAAACCATGGCGGAACTGGAACCCATCCCTGCAGTGAAGGAAGATGTTTTTGGTGAGAGCTGGAGCATCTGTGTGTGAATGAGTGCCTGGCTGAGTGCCGGTGCGTCTGTGTGTGACGGAGTGCCTGGCTGAGTGCTGGTGCGTCTGTGTGTGAATGAGTTCCTGGATGAGTGCTGGTGCGTCTCTGTGTGAACGAGTGCCTGGATGAGAGCTGGTGCGTCTCTGTGTGAATGAGTGCCTGGATGAGCTGGTGCATCTGTGTGTGAATGAGTGCCTGGCTGAGTGCTGGTACATCTGTGTGTGAATGAGTGCCTGGCTGAGAGCTGGTGCGTCTCTGTGTGAATGAGTGCCTGGCTGAGTGCTGGTGTGGATGGGTGTGAATGGTGCTTGGGTGAGAGCTTGTGTGGATGGGTGTGAATGGGTACCTGGGTGAGAGCTTGTGTGGGTGGGTGCCTGGGTGAGAGCTTGTGTGTGTGGGTGTGAATGGATGCCTAGGTGGTAGCTTGTGTGAGTGGGTGTGAATGGATGCCTGGGTGAGTGCTTGTGTGGGTGAGTGTGAATGGATGCCTGGCTGAGAGATTGTGGGTGTGAATGAGTGCCTGGATGTCAGCTGGTGTGAATGGGTGCTTGGGTGAGAGCTTGTGTGTGTGGGTGTGAATGGAAGCCTGGGTGAGAGCTTGTGTCTGTGGGTGTGAATGGATGCCTGGGTGAGAGCTTGTGTGTGGGTGTGAATGGGTTCCTGGGTGAGAGCTTGTGGGTGTGAATGGGTGCCTGGGTGAGAGCTGGTGTGAATGGGTGCTTGGTTGAGAGCTTGTGTATGTGGGTGTGAATGGAAGCCTGGGTGAGAGCTCGTGTGAATGGGTGGTTGGGTGAGAGCATGTGTTTGTGGGTGTGAATGAGTGCTTGGGTGAGAGCTTGGTCTGTGGGTGTGAATGGAAGCCTGGGTGAGAGCTTGTGTGGGTGTGAATAGATGCCTGGTTGAGAGCTTGTGTGTGGGTGTGAATGGGTGCTTGGGTGAGAGCATGTGTTTGTGGGTGTGAATGGGTGCTTGGGTGAGAACCTGTGTGTGTGGGTGTGAATGGGTGCTTGGGTGAGATCTTGTGTGTGTGGGTGTGAATGGGTGCTTGGGTGAGAGCTTGGTCTGTGGGTGTGAATGGATGCATGGGTGAGAGCTGGTATGAATGGGTGCTTGGGTAAGAGCCTGTGTGTGTGGGTGTGAATGGGTGACTGGGTGAGAGCTGGTGTGAATGGGTGCTTGGGTGAGAGCTTGTGTGTGTGGGTGTGAGTGGGTGCTTGGGTGAGAGCTTGTGTGTGTGGGTGTGAATGAGTGCTTGGGTGAGAGCTTGTGTCTGTAGGTGTGAATGGATGTATGGGTGAGAGCTGGTGTGAATGGGTGCTTGGGTGAGAGCTTGTGGGTGTGAATGGAAGCCTGGGTGAGAGCTTGTGTCTGTGGGTGTGAATGGGTGCCAGGGTGAGAGCTGGTGTGAATGGAAGCCTGGGTAAGAGTTTCTGTCTGTGGGTGTGAATGGATGCTAGGGTGAGAGCTTGTGTGTGTGGGTGTGAATGGATGCCTGGGTGAGAGCTTGTGTGTGTGGGTGTGAATGGGAGCTTGGTTGAGAGGTTGTGGATGTAAATGGGTGCTTGGGTGAGAGCTTGTGTGTGTGGGTGTGAATGGATGCATGGGTGAGAGCTTGTGTCTGTGGGTGAATGGAAGCCTGGGTAAGAGCTGGTGTGAATGGGGTGCGAGAGCATTTGTGTGTGATTGAGAGCTTGTATATAAAGACCATGAGTGTGATTGAAGAGAGAGAGAGACTGGTCAGGGTGGTGATGTGTTTCTGTGGTGAGAGAGAGAGACTGGTCAGGAAGATGATTAGTGTGCATATGTGAGAGAGAGACTGGTCAGGAAGATGACTGGTGTGAGAGAGAGACCGAGACTGGTCGTGGGGTCTAATTTGGGGGGGGGGGTGGTGACTGGTTGTGGGGCGCTAAGGAAGAGACTGTGAGGACAGAACTTCAGCAGCCCTTGCTGCTTCTGGTGAGTGCTATTGGCCTGGAAGGGAAAGGAATAGGAGAGTTGCTGGAGAGAGTAAGTAAAGGTGGCTTTTTAAGGTAATTTTTCTTGATTGACTGCCATTTGAATTATTGGGTAATATGCGATGACTGCTGTTTTGAAATATTTATTGATATTTGGACATGTTTTAATAATTTTTATGAGTTTTTAATTGTTGGATATTATTCTGTTCAGCAGTTGTTTTGTAACATTTTTAGTATAGCTTTACAATTATTTCTGTGTGGGGCTCTATAGCAGCTTGGCTTATTCTGTTTTCCCAATAGGCAATTATTAGTGTTTAGGGCCTGGTTTAATAGTTGTATTTCTTAGATACGGTTGTTACTGTTTGAGTGTATTCCATAATGCAGGTGTAACTTTTTGCACATTAGTTTGTGTGCATTTTTGCAAATCCTGTGATTCTGTTAGGTGCTATATTTCTCTTTCCATTTCTCCAGGTTTGCACTGCATGCAGAGTGGCTTTTTTGGTTTTCCATTCCAGTTTCTGTCTCCATATTTATATTTGTAGTTTTTCTGTACTTGGTGAAGGGTGTGTGACCGAGAAGAGGTATTTAACTAGCATGTAGGCATTTGTATCAATCTTATTTGTTGTGTTTTCTCAATAGGATATGCATTAGTGGTAAAATACTGTCTTTTCATAAGGAAGGCTATTTTGCCTGGTAGTAAAAGGAGTTTGTTTTGCTTTTACTGGGATGTCATCAGAACCAGAATATTTTTTTTGTATGGCGAATTGTACAGGGTAATGCCCTGCTCAATCCTGGGGGTTGAGGGGATTCCTGTGGATGCAGAGTGCATGTTTACATTTAGCCCCGTGATGGTCACATGTTCAGTGTGTCACGATGTGAGAACCATCTGTCAGGTGTGTTCTGGCCAAAAAAAGGTTGAGAACCACTGGTCTAAGCTACTTTGCCGCTTCTGTGCTGCTGCTGGAAGCTCTCTCTCTGCCCTTCGGGGTAATCTCTAACCTGGGTACCCACTCCTCGGGGCCCTCTGCTTTATTTCAGGTGCCTTTCTGGGATCAGGTACTAACTCCTCGAGGGCCTGCTCTCCTTGCCTCGGTGCCTGTATCATCTACTTCTGCCTGTGGAATCACCAACCTACAACTACCATCTAGTGATAATCTAACTCTCAGTCTGTCTCATCTACGGCATTGCCTTGCTGGGAAACCTACACTGGAAACCCCCTATACCAACGTGGTGAGACGGGTTCCCTCTGCCGAGGGTCCTGAGACTGCTACCTCTGGATCACCTCACTACTGCCACCACTGGTGGTATACATCAAGCTGTACAATAAAAGATCTAATTCTGTATTTGTGCATCCTGAGTCTAGCCCAGTACTGTGGCTCCCCACGGGGGTTCTCCCCGTGGGCGTGGTCATCTGCCACAGTACCCAAGAATCCACCCAAACACTGCTAACCCATAACAGGTTCTGGTCCTGGGGTCCCCATTGAATTAACTGCAGGGATTGCCAGTCGAAGTGGGGTCCATGTACTTGGAGCCAGGGAAGTCCTAGATTCCAAATGTGTGGAAGGGTTCAGGACATACAGTGATATTTCCTCTTCATGAAGGATTCCCATGGTAAGCAGAAGGCCACGGTGCGATGAGTGATGCATCCAGGGAGGTGCTCTCCCTGGATTGATGTGATGCGGAGAGGTACTTCCCAGAGGTTGAAATGGGAACTGGAGTAGTGTGACGATGTCGACCAGAATAAAATTGCCACTCGCCCCAGTGTCCACGAGTGCGTAGTGGCAAAGGAGCGTGATTCCCTAAGGAGGGGACACAGGGAGTAATAATTGGGGCCATTAACAGTAGCGCACAAGCTCGGGACCCCCCACCGGGTTCAGGCTTTGCAGTTTCCCAGATGTATGGGGCCAGACTGCAGGAGGTGTCCGGAACTACTCCAATAAAGGCAAATACCTTGTTTCTTACGTCGGAGACGTTCTTCAGGAGACAGGCGTCTGCGATTAATTTGCATCAGTTCCTCTGATGATGGAGGAAATACCGGTAAGGCCTTCAACTGGGGGCTCGCGGCACGAGCTGGGCATGAGGCAGAAGGCCGGAGGACTTTTACCTCCTGTTTCGTGTTGTAGGCGATGATCAGTTCTTACCAACCAGGGAAATCAGGTTTCGAGAGATGTGGGAATCCCTCAAGCAGCCAGCTCATCTTTGAGAGCTGGAGACAGGCCCTCTAGGTAAATTGCCCATAGGCATTCTTCTTGTCATCCCAGTTCTGTGGCTAGTGTTCTAAACTTCACCTTGAATTTGGTGAGCAAATGCGAGCCTTGACGGAGGTGGAGAAGATGATGACCTGCAACTGCCTGTCAGCCGAGGTCTTCAAAGGTCTGCTTGAAACATTTATTTATTTAAAAACTTTTCTATACCGTCGCTAAGTTAATACCATCGCAACGGTTTACAAATAGGCCATATAGACTAAGGTAAGTAAATGTAGGATATCGTACATTCTAACAGGTGCCAATAAAGTTCGGTTACAATTTCATAATAAAATCATTATTTGAGTAATGTTTGTCAAGTCCAGGTATATTATTGAGTTACTATCGCTTTGAAATATTACTTCTTAAATGTAGGATTGAGTAAATTCATTCTCATCTGCATTACCCTGTACTTTCATTCTCTACCCTCCACACTCTTTAGTGAAGGCTTTTTTAAAGAGCCATGTTTTTTAGATTTTTCTTAAAAGTTTTGAGATTATTCTATAATCTGAGTTCGGGGGCATCGTGTTCCATAGTATGGGCCCAGCCAATGATAAAGCCCTTTCTCTCACTTGGTTAATTCGACAAAGGGAATTTTGCTGACTTACTGAAGGGATTTTTAGTAGTGCTTTGTTTGCTGAGCGGAGGTTTCTTTGTGGAACGTGTACTCGTAAGGCTGTGTTTAGCTAGTCTGCTTCTTTATCATATATTAGTTTGTGTATGGTGCATAAGGCTTTGTATTTTATCCTGTATTCGATGGGTAACCAATGTAAGTCTGCTAGAGTTTTTGGTCATATGGTCCCTCCTCTTTTTTCCCATTAGTATTCTGGCTGCAGTATTTTGAAGTATCTGGAGTGGTCTTATCGATGTGCTTGGGAGTCCTAGTAAGAGTGTGTTGCAGTAGTCAGTGCTAGAAAAGATAAGTGTTTGCAATACTGTTCTGAAGTGGGCAGGTGTGAGTAATGGTTTCAATCTTCTGAGGACCATAAGTTTTGCGTAGCCTTCTCTTACTTTTATAGATATGTGTTGCTTCAGGTTGATTTCTGGGTCCATTATTACTCCCAGATTCCTTACTTTTTCAGCTAGCTCAATTTTTTGGTTATTTCTTAGGGTCATCGGTGTTTGAATGATTTTAGTATGTTTTCTCTCAAGGTGAAGGAGTTCAGTTTTGTCAATGTTGATAACCAGTTCCATCTGGTTTAGTAGTTGTTTAATTATGTCTAGGTACATGTTAGCTAGACTTAATGTTTTTTCAATTGTGTCATCTATTGGTAGAATTAATTGTATGTTGTCTGCGTATATGTAATGTATTATCCCTAGGCCTGCCAACAGATGACTTTAGGGTAGCATATATATGTTAAAGGGGTAGCAGACAGCGCTGAACCCTGAGGTACTCCTGTTTCAAGTTTAAATTTTTCTGATAATGTGTTTTTTTCTGGACTTGAAAGAACCTGTTGTTTAGGTAGGATCTGAACCAGTTTATTGGAGATGAAGTGGGAGAGGTGACGGGGGATGTCATCAGAATGCTCCCAAAGTGGGGAAGCCCATGCCAGGGCTTTCCCCTCAAGGCGTGAGAGGATGAAGGTGATCTTGGTGATTTCACTTGGAAACAGCGCAGGCTGTAGTGCAAACTGCATAAAACATTGGTTGATGAAGCCTTGGCAGAGGCACAGATCCCCATTGAAATGGGGTGGAGCAGGGAGGGTCAAGATGCCTATGGGGACAGGGTTTGAGCAAAACCCCCTGAGTTGGCCATAAGTGAATCCTCTAGTTGAGACCATAGTCTATCCACAGATGAAGCCAATGCTTCCATGGTTCGCTGTTGTTCTTAGATATGAGTGGCTAGGCCAAGGATAGCCTGCAAGGCGGGAGACTCCACAGAGTCCATGGCCTTGGAAACCTGTTGCGCTGGAGGTGGACCCTTGGCCTGGTGCAGGATTAGTACGGCCCTCAGGTCAGACCTGGAGAGTGCCTGCCACCAGGCAGCAGAGCACAGGAGGAGACAGAGGCTAGCTGGAGCTTCGCCAGTAGCAACCCAGGGTTCCCTCAGGTTGAGCCCTTGGATACCCGGGCCGCCTGGTCTTAGGTGGGCCTTGCAGGGTCTCTTAGAGAGGAAGCGCAGGGGAGTGCCCACCATGAACAAGGGTGCACAGTCGATGCCCAAGCATGAATGTCTAGAGGTCGCAGGAGGCCAGAAGAGAGTGTCTGAGTGGATAGCGAGGTTCAAGGACAGTTCAGAAAGGTCAGCCGAAGCAGGGGTCAGTATCTGTAGTCAATCCGGGAGTAGTCAGGTCAGGCAGAAGTCAAGTTCCAGGCAGCGATCAGGAGTAGTCAGTGAGCACAGAGGTCGGATCCAGGCAGCAGTCAGACGAGGTCAAGAGCAACCACAGGTCAATACCGTGAGATCAGTCTGAAGGGTACTACCAGAAATGGAGAGACAAAGGAACAGGAGACGTTGGAACAGGAGACACTGGAACAGGCGAACTAGAGAACACCGGAGTGTATGACCCGATTGCCAAGGCACTGAGCTAGAGTCTGAGCCCTGCATTTATACAGGACTCAGGTGATGTCAGAATTAGCGCCACCTGAGGGGTTCCCACGCTTGGCCCTTTTAAGTTCGCTAGAGTTCAGCTCGCGTACACTAGGGGGCAGGGAAAATGGTGAGGAGGATGCCGAGCCCTGCGCGAGGAGCGCTGTGAGTAAGAAGGCCCCGATGGGCCTGGGGATGCTCGTGGATGCTGCAGCAGTCGAGCAGCTGGGCTTGAGGGAGGAGCTGGTAGGCAGTCACGCCAGGTGAGCCAGCTCGGTTGCGACACCAGCGCAGCCAGGAAGCACAACAGCTACACTGATATGCTTCTTATCCTCTCAATGATTCTCGCCAAACTGTCTCCAATCTGGTTCCTCTTCTGTATGCAGAAGCAATAAATGCGAGGGAATGCTGAGATCATCTGTTTGTTTACTTTTCTCCCCTGTTTTTTTGTCCACAACTTTCATGTTTACATTTCCTTCCTGCAGATATCTCTACAGGTCAGCAAACAATTAATAAAAAAAAAAAAATACAGGCTGTCTCTCTGTTAAAGCTAATTTAGCTCTTACTATCTCTCTGTACCCTCATTTTACCATGTTAGCTACTGTTTTCTTCCCTCTGCATTTTTACTCTCCTAATTACTTCCCTAGCTTCTCTTAGTATTTTTGTCACCTGTCTTCTTCTGAAATTTCTTGTAGTTTATGAATGCTAACCTTTTAAATTATCTTTTCGGTTACTTATTTAGAAAATCTTAGCAGCCACTTTTTCTTACCGTGCGCGGGATGTCCGCGGGATGTCCGCGGGCGGGGCGTGAAACACTATGAAAGGTTTGTGTCTATCACTGGGTGATTTCAATCCTCTGGATGTAAATTGAGACATTCTAGATGTGGTGTCATCTGGAAGCAGAAAGATTCTGGATTCACTGCAGGGAGTTCTTTCAACTCATGTTGGAATCCACATGGATGGGAATTATTGTGCTGGTGCTTACCAAAGGGGATAGTGTTTGTGAGTCATAATAGATGATCCTCTGGGATCCAGTGATCATCAAATGGTGTGATTCAGTATTAGAATGCAGGCAGTGAAGGTTCATTTAAAGGTAAGGGTCCTAGACCAAGAAAATTAACTTTGTTAAAATGGAGAAATACCTCAAGGATTTTTTAGCTGGATGGAAAAATCTAGGGGAAGAAGAAGAGCAGTGAGCAAAACTAAAAGGAGATATTTTAAGGGCAGTGCCAAGTTCCAGCGCTGCCTCCCTCGCGGTCCTAGCTAGCCCAGTGAGGCCGCGGCGTCCTGCGGTAATGACTGCTGTGCCTCCTGCGACGCGCCAGGCCTCACGCCGAGCGCCGGTGCCATCAGCCTGCCTAACCACGCCCCTAGGCGCGGACCAGCCATGCTGAAGCAGGAACCAGGGAGGGGCCTAGCTCCACAGTGCGCCCTGATTGAACCCCCGATATAAGGAAGTGATTGCCTTCACTTCCTTGCCTTGGCAATCGGGTCGTCTTGTTCCTGAGATTGTCACTGCGTGTTCCTGCCTGCTTGTTCCTAGTCTTTTCCAGGATCCTTTTTTCCAGTTCTGTTCCTGTTGTTCCTGATTCCTAGTCCTGCTTGTTCCTGCTTGTTCGTCTGTTCATCTCCCTGGTCTTAACTTGGACTGCCTTCTGGTAAAGACCTCAGCTTGTTCCTGACCTGCCTGCCGCCTGCCCAAGACCTCTGCTTGTTCTAGTCCATTGGACCTCTGGCTCTTGACCCTTGCTTCATTGACCACTCCTTGGACTGATACCTGGACTTGACCTTGCTTGCCTGACCACGTCTTAGTTCCTGGCTCTGTTCCTTGCCTTCTCTTCACCATCCCTGTTCTGGTTCTCTCTGCTGCCTCCTGTTTTCAGTCTCGAACCCTACAGCGCTCCTCCCAGTTCCTGTTGGCATATTGAACTTCCATTCTATTGGAGACCCTGCGAGGCCCACCTAAGTCTAAGCGGCCTGGGTCCCTATGAGCTCCTCCTGGGGGGACCTCGGGCTTCCAGTGGTGAAGCTCGACACTACCTCTGTCTCCCTCAGTGCTACACCCCCTGGGGCAGTCTACGCACTGTTCCAGGACAAGGGTTCCACCCCCGAGCGCAACACATAGCAATTTTCTGAATATCCCATCTTTTATCTGTGATGGAGATATGAATATCATACCAATATAAATAGAAGTTTTATTCTCTCTTTCCAGATTAACCTATTGAGCCTCTTCCTTTCCTCATAAGCCCTACAGTTTTGCTGCTTTGTTATTTTCATATATCATGCAACTCCTCCTCCATTTATTCTTACCCTGTCCTTCCCAAAGCCAGGTTATCATCTAAGAAATAGGCCAAGACCCAAAGCAAGAGCCTCAATCTAGGCCAGAGTGTGACGCTGGGGCCTGGGCCTCACCTAGGACTTCACTGAGACCCCAAAATATAAAAAAACAACTGTTCCAGGGATCCAGTGTCATGGTTCAGGCCCAGGCCTGAATCCAGTTCCTGATACCGGGGCCTTGGCCTAGGCCCCAGCCCAAGACCAGGCCTGATGCAGAGACCTGATTTGGAGACTGGGTCCTATACCGGGGCCTTGGGCCAGACCCAGGCTGAGGCCGAGTCCCATTTTTGGGTGACTTCCATATGTGAGGCTCTTGTGTGAATGGTATACAGAGGCTTGGGTCATCCCTGTATATGGAGAAATCAAGGAAGGGCAGATTCAGAATCTGCGCTATAATTCCTCAAGATCTGGACCTGTCTATGACCTGATGAAACAAAGTTTCAAGCTTCAATTTTTTTTTCTGTCCATAACTATCTCCTCATTTTGGAGACAAAAAGGTTGTTTCCACCCTTTCTGTCTCTTGTTCATTTTCCCTATTTTTGGAGTCAGAGACTATTGTTTTTCCACCAGGAACTGAGTGCCCTTAGTATCAGGGAATCAGTTTCCATTCTTTGGGAAGAGGCATCTTTTATCTAGGAAGATCCTGGGGAGTGAAGGTTATTTATCTACAAATTGGAGTCCTGTTCCTTGCAGGAGAGAAGGAGCTGAGACTATTCACATACTATGTTTTCTCCTGACTCCCTTGTGACACACTTGAGAGGAAAGTGCTCATCGGGTACTTCATAATGAGAGTTAAAATATTCATAAAGACTTCAGGAAAGGTATAAGAATTGGGACTTAAATGTTCTGATAAATTATTGGGACTTTATTCTACCTACTCCACAGTGGGGAGAAACGTGTGATAACATTGGAAATTGAAAAGAGAATTGAACTATCTTCAATCTGAATAATCTGAGTAACTGGGAAAAGAACAAGTGTAAGAAGTGTGCTTCCAGAGAAATTAAAAGACTCTGCTCGAAGAGCGAGGTCACATGTTTATTAATCTTTCTGCTGTTCTATTATTTATCGACTTTATGTGAAACACGAATTGAGTATTGTAAATATTATTTGGTCATCTAATCAACTGTCAGTAGAAAAGTTAGAAGCCACATTGCTCTTCAGTGTGTTTTTTGGATGCAAAAGGCTGTGACTATTGTCAGTGCTGTTTACAATGAAAGATAAGGAGCATATACTGGGACTAATGCAAAAGGGCCTTGAGGTTAAGACTACCCCCCCCCCAACAGGGAGCCTTAGAACTCAGAAAGGTTGTGCTATCCATGGAGAAGAACTGTATGCAGAAAGGGTCCATCTCTCTTCATATGTGCCCCTGGGTGCAGCCGAAAGGAACTGTTCTGCCTAGGGGTTATATTTTGATGGCTTCAAAATTTGATGTGTCTAACCTAAGGGCAGTGGTGTTTCTCTTTCAAGTTAGACTCCTTATAGGCACAGCTGATCATCAGCCAACAGTGATTCCAATACCTCTAGACCTTCTAAAACCTGCACCTTAAAGGGAATGACTCAAATGGGGCATAAAACCTCCTGGTAGTGGGGGAGGCCTGAATCAAACTAAGGGGGTACTGAGGAGTCCTCGAGGTCCACCTGTGGATATGCCTCTGATTCACTGACCTCATAAAAAATGGAAACGCTTGAAAGCTAGTCCCAGATACAGTATATGTTAGCCCAATAAAAAGATATCACCCACAATTTGTTTGCTGACATTTAATTTTAGAAATATACTGTAATTTTGTAATCTTTCTATTATAATAAGCTATCTATACTTGCCTTTCTCATTAGAACTAGAACTTCTAAATCTTTTGTATGTCAGGAAAATGCATTCCAAGGGAGCTCTACATTTAAAAAAAGCTTCGCTTTCAAGATTTTCTGTATGTATTTGCCAATGTTTGACTCCTTTCATATTTGTATTATCATTTGATTTTTTTTCAAATGAGATTCAGACTTTTGCAATCATCAGAGGAATAGTGAATATTTTATATTATAACTGAGATTTCCCATTATACTAATTGTTTTTTCTATTCATCCTTGAGATCTCACAACTCTAAGTGTTCAATGACAGTCTGTAAAGGCTTCCCCATAATCCACCTTTATCCATTAACAGACACTCAATCACTAAAGTGCTTACTAGACTAAACATATTTATCCAACCAAATCACACTTTACAATGCAAATCTGCCAATCAGGTAACAGCTATTAACAAGGAACTACTTTAAGTGGATTTTGGTGTTTGTGCTGTGAAGAGCCTGCTTACCTCCAACAAACCACTAAGCCAAATTAACATAGCTGTATCCTCATAAAAGAAACCAGATATCCTGTTTTGAAAATAGAAAGCTTGGAAAGAGAAGCCTCCTTTGATGGCTAACAGTGTGGCAGAAAAATGCTTCAGACTACACGGGTTAGCACAGACTCGTTATGAAACTCCAGTATTTGACTTTTTGCTAACTTTTAAAAGCAGAATAAAAATGTTCCATTTGAGTAACCCAGTAAGTTGTCAACTTACCAGGCTAATTGTAATCAGTGCAGTAATTCTTGGATAAAGCTGCTTAATTCTAATTGCCCCTTCATCCAGGATTACTTTGTTAAAAAAAAAAAAAGCCAAAATAAAATCCAAGAGACACAAATGTTGTAGCAATAATAATTCTTTTTATTAGCCTGGCAAAGAGGAAGAGAACAAAGCTCTAAAGACTTCAAAGTTCTGACCAGAAGGTAAAAAAAATCCAGAATACTAAAACCACGATACTCTCCGCCCTTTTTATTAGCCACTTACAAAGTGCCATCATCGCAGCCTTGTCCCACATAACCCTTCTTTCCCAGGCTGCACAAACCCCGCACCCTCTATGCTGCAGAGCTAATGCAAGTCTTCTGTCAAAAACTACACATAAAACAATCCAGTATATCCTCACTAGAAAGTCCTAATGGTTTTAGGCTCCTAGACGTTATACCTCCGTTAAATGACAATATTTTAAATCAAGGTTTCATTTGACATTTCCTTCCAGGACTGTCTATAGTTAATTGTTGCTGGGTTTTTTTTTTTTTATTAATTTAATCAAGCTGACGGTAAGTTTAATTTTGAGCATGCAGAGCAAAGTAAAACCTGGTGCTTTTCCTGAAAATGCTGTTTTTTTTTGGCCTGAGATATCTTTTTCTGTGTTCATATGTTGTGTGTGTGCTAAACTTTGCATCGTCTAAATTTTACTGTTATAAGAACTTCTAGGGGAACTTTTATGAGTATCAGGAGTTGCTTTGATTTTGGGAGTCCAGGCTGTATGTTGAAATCCATTTCCAAAATGAGCAAGTTACAAAATACAGAATTAACCCTAGTTTTAATTACAACCCATATTTTTAATGATTTTTTGTAGGCAAGTAAATCAATACAATCAAACAGGCCGATACAGTACAGTGCACTCCGACGGAGCGCACTGTTAGCCTGCTATTGGACGCGCGTTTTCCCTTACCCCTTAATCAGTAAGGGGAGGAAAACGCGCGTACAACCCGCGGCACCTAATGCATGTTGAGGGCCCTATTAGGTATGCGTGCGGGATACAGAAAGTAAAATGTGCAGCCAAGCCGCACATTTTACTTTCAGAAATTAGCGCCGACCCCAAAGTCGGCGCTAATTTCTTCTGGCACCGGGAAAGTGCACAGAAAAGCAGTAAAACTGCTTTTCTGTGCACCCTCCGACTTAATATCATGGCGATATTAAGTCGGAGGTCCCGAAGAGTAAAAAAAAAAAAAAATTTGAATTCGGCCCGGGGCTGTCGGGCCGAAAACCGGACACTCAATTTTGCCGGCGTCTGGTTTCCGAGCCCGTAGCTGTCAGCGGGCTTGAGAACCGATGCCGGCAAAATTGAGCGTTGGCTGTCAAACCCGCTAACAGCCGCCGCTCCTTTTCCCCGTTTGTACCGCGCCACCTAATTTGCATAATGAATCGCGCACACTGGCGAGGGGCCGGTGCACGTGCCGGAAGAGCGGGCGTTCGTCCGCTCTCCCGCGGACTTTACTGTATCGGCCCGATAATTATCACAATACATTTGTGGTATTTACTTGTACTATCCAGTCCACTTCACATCATAACTAAGTTAACAGTATGAGAAATGCCAAAGTCTAACCTGGGAGTTCAATATATTTCTTGCCAGTGGAATAGTCTTAGAGAGATCTTGCTCAAGATTTTGGTTAGTGTTTCTTCTTCAAACTTCATATGCAACACAGAGTAACAAAATAAGTACTTTGAAATGTATGTAACATAAAATTCAATCCCTTAGTCCTTTTTGTTATATATAGAATGGATATGAACTGACAGGCTATAATGATCTGTAGAACTTGTTAGACAAAGATACAATATGGTTATTTAGGGGATTGATTCAACACTTGTTTCGCACCTATAAAATTTTGCAGGAAATATGTATGCACCACAACAGGCAAAACAAAACAAAACAAAACAACTAATCATAGTCTCTGTTATGAAAAAGCTGCAGTCAAACCCTCTTTATCTTAAAAAGCTGCAGTCAAACCCTTTTATGTATGGTTTTAGGCCTCTCACTACTCTCCAGTGCATCCTGCATTATTGACCTTATTACAATATGCATGAGGCTCATTATTTCTTTTCAGACATGCAAAGTCACTCTGCTGGCATCAGCAACATCTGGAATTGAGTAGAGGAAGTTCCTGGAACATGCTCATAGTAGGATGTCAGCATGATCCAAGAATGAGAAACCAAGCCACTTGTCTTCATTTCAGTCATCTCAAATTGAAATATATTCCCTCACAGTTACATGTCTGCTTCCTAAGAAAGAATGGGGAAAACTGTAAATGTGCATAGAGAAAAATAAGGAAAATAATGGCAGTGGCTTAAGAGAATACACAGTTTGATAAGCAGAAGACTTGAAAGGCCATCCTGTCCAACCTCCCCCCATCACCACATCTAAAAAAAAATCAAACAAAAAAAAACCAATTTTTTTTTCATATTTGCACATTATCATCTCCTTACTTGAATAGCTTTCCTGCCCATGCAGGAGCACACTGACAGCTCAGATGGCAAAACACACTTTTCATTTACTCAGAACATTCAGTAGTCAACCCCTGCGATGCTTTAATGGCTCAATAGCTGACAACAGTATTTAACACATTAACAAAGGACAGCAAAGGGAAGGGCTGTGAGAAATGGCGCCATATCTGCACCACACATGAGGACTCCCTCTTACAATATCTACCCTGCAGTTATCTCATCATTCTTATATTTATACATGAGGATCTGCCTTCCTAGAGGGTAATTTTATAACAGTTTGTGTAGGACTGGTCTGAGTCTACAAAATGCGCAGTGCAAATCCGTTTTGAAAATTAGCAGGACCACGTGGCATAGCTGCAGGGCCTGTGCAAGGGGATTAGGCGCCCTAGGTGAGCCTTCTCTCTTGTGCCCCCCCCCCCCCCCCCCCCCCGGTCTTGGCCCTGACTCCTACCTCATTCTTGATCACACCCGCCGACTGTGTGGTTTTCTGGGTCACAAGCAGGTTGGGCACTGCTCACGGCCTGCCAAATCTCCACTCCTCTTTGCCACCGCTTGTGGCCCCATATGGCTCACACCCAGTGGTGCACCATGGGTCTCTGGCACCCGGGGACCAATGCATTTGTGTGCCTCTCCAGCGTCCCACCCTCAATCCTTCTTGTACTAATGCTTAAGGCCACAGAATCAGTGGCATCTCTAGACAGAAGAATTTTTTTTTTGGGGGGGGGGAGCCAAATTGACATTTCTTCAACACACCCACCTCTATAGCATGGCTCTGCTTTAAAACTGGTTAAAAAAAATGTATTAATAAAAAAGTCCAAAGGGTCTTCTGCGTAATTTAAAAAAATGGCCAGTTTCACACTTCTAGTGAAACTACTATAGAATTATTTGATAGCCTCATTCAACTAATTCTATATGGCTATGAGAGTGAAGTCTGGAATATATAGGAAGGGACAGAATGTCAATATAAATCCTGCACCTCCACACTGTGCATCCACTGAAATTACCCCAAACAATGGAGCTTGGATGTTTCCCTTACAGCTCATCATACTAAAAGATATTTTCAAATTCTGGTATCACCTCACAGTAACAGCAGCACAAACACCTTCCACTGCCAGACACATTGTGAACTAACACAAAACCCTGCAAAAAAGACACTCAAAATCTATACAGTAATCCTATCATAACATAACAGTAATAAAACACCAAGGACTCAAACAACAATTAATATACTTGTGAAAAAGAGGGTAAATATCACACTGGGTCCTAGAATACCAATACACCACCTACTGAGGAAACAAAACAAACCCAATTGCTATAGATCCCTATACAGACACTACACGCTAGCAGAATCTCTCATCATGGTCACACACACAGAGCAGAGACAGACCCTCACCAAATACAGAATACAAAATGAAGGAGCAAAAATTAGACAAAAACTGAAACGGAAACTCCAAGGAGCCAGACACTTGTGTATTAAGAATAGAAAAACAGAAATACCTTTCCTCATAAAACAAATAAAACCAAGAAACATAAAGCATCAGATATAATAGTAAAACCATATTAATAAAAAGAATATTATAAAACTACTGATAAATATAATTTCTATTAATTAAAATCATATACCTTTTTTACAATTTCCCAAACACCAATAAAATATTTCAAAACAGCACATATATCAAATAACACCCAATAATTAAAACTAATAATAATTTTAAAAAGCCCCTGCTGTCTATACGTGGGAGCTCTTGATTTCCAGTCACCGTGATATTGTCGAGAATTAGGAGGTTATCCTCCTTTCTCACACATACTCGCATGTCCATTCTCTCTCACACATACACTGTCACATACATACACATTCATGCTCTTTTTACCCACCATAACCTCTCGTTCTCACAAACACTGACACAACTCTCAGGGCTCTAAGACCACTCTCTCCCCCCTCCACACCCCCCCCTACACACAAACTCTTACTCCCTGGATTTTCTCATACACACTCCTGCTCTCACTCTCACTGGCTTCCTTACATACACAAACACACATACCAAGCAAAAGCTCCCAATCATTCTCACACAGGCAAGCTCCTAATCATTGTCACACACACACACACACACACACACAGGCAAGCTCCTAATCATTCTCACACAAACACACACACCCAGGCAAGCTCCCAGTCATTCTCACACTCACACACACACACACACACACACACACACACACAGGCAAGCTCCTAATCATTCTCACACAAACACACACACCCAGGCAGGCTCTCATTCATTTTCACACCACTCCCTCCCCACCCCTCAGGCATGCACACATTCATTCTCACATACACAGATCCCCAGGCAGGCACCAATTCATTCTCACACACACATACAACACACACAGGCAGGCACCTATTCTCACACATACAAATCCCAGGAAGACACCCATCCATTCTCACACACAGACCCTCAGGAAGGCACCCATGCATTCACACCCATACACCCCCAGGCAGACTTCCATTCATACACATGCACACACTGAAGGCCAGACCCCCCTCTCTTTTTTTTTTGCCAGCAACCTCGGAGCCTCTCTCATTCCTACTACTGCCACTGTCCACTGCTGCCATGTGGCTATTGGGGAGGTGCTGATTGCTGCTACTGGCACTGAAGCCCATTCTGCTGCTTCCCTCTGTGCAGGCCCTGTGGGTTTCCACTTCCTCACGTCTCCTTACTATCTCGTACATTGTAAGATCCGCATAGAGAAGGTGCTACTCTTGCACATTCCCAAAGAGTACATGTGCCAATCACTAAAAAGTATTTTTTTTTTTTACCTTTGCTGTTTGATCTTAGTGTTCTAATCAGTTGGTCACAGGCTTTTTTTTCCACCTTCCCTTCTTGTTTTTTTTGCCAATCCTTTTATATTGTCTTTTTTTCTATTTCTTTTCTCTCCATCTGTCTTCTTCCCTCAAACACACAGTCAGGTTCTCATTCTCACATGCCTTTCTCTCTCTCTCACACACACACACACAGGCTCTCACTCTCATGCTCTCTCTCATACAATCATTCATACACACATTCTCTTGCACATGCTGTCTGACTCTCACACACCCAGGTTCTCTCTCACTCCCACATGCTGTCTTGCTCAAGCACAGGCTCTCACTCACATGCTGTCTCTCTCACACACACAGAGGCTCTCACATGCTGTCTCTGCAAACATTCAGGTCCTCACTCCCAACTCACGCTCACACACACACACACACAATCTCTCAACTCATCTCATACAGACACACATACACACACTACAGGCCTTCAGGCTCTCTCTTTCCTCTGGGCCTCCTCTTCACGGGTCACCATAGGATGGGCTCTGCAGCGGCCCTGATCTTCTCGGGCTGCCCACAATGTGGGATCCACGGCAGACTTGCTACGTGGCTTCTCGTCTTCTCAGCCCGCTGCGACTTGGGATTCACGGATGACCATAAACTCTGCTCTTCTTAAATCGGTATAGAACACAATACAATAGAAATTCTAACGATTTATCGTTAAAAATCGTTAAATCGTGTTAGTGTGCACTAACGGGAGGTAGTGCGCACTAACTCCCAGTTAGTGCGCACTAACTCGAGTTAGTGTGCACTAACTGAAAATGATACAAATTGACACTTTCCAGGTCAGTAAAGGTCAGTAGGAAGGAATATGTGTTCCTATTGGCTGGCTGCCCTCTTATCTATTGATGTGAACCAGGTTCCCACTGAGGTGATGGTTGGGGGGATGGGAAATGGAAATGGAAACTCAGGAACACTAACAGAAATAGATACAAATTATTGACACTTTCCAAGTCAGTAAAGGTCAGTTAGGAATGAATATGTATTCCTATTGGCTAGCTGCCCTCTATCTATTGATGTGTACCAAGGTGCCACCTGAGGGTGATGGCTGGGGGGATGGGAAATGGAAAATGTTAGTAGTTGACAAAAAAAGTAATGATGGATCAGTCAATATGACTAGAACCTGTGCCCTATTCCATGATACCAGGGTGTTGTGATCTTCCTGCACTCAGTGCCCTATCCCTGCTACCAGTCTGAGACAGCTCCCCTCCCTGCAATTACTAGTGAGAGCTGGCTTCACAGACAGGGGGGAGCTGCCTGACCCTCATTCCTGACTTCCCCCATGTCCCAGCCAGTGAATGGTGTGTGGGTGAGGGGGGGGGGGGAGGATGGTGAAGTCTGAGACAGCTCTCTCCCTGCATTACTAGTGAGAGGCTGGCTTCACAGACAGGGGGGGGAGCTGCCTGACCCTCACATCCTGACTTCCCCCATGTCCCAGCTAGTGAATGGTGTGTGGTGAGGGGGGGGGGGGGAGGATGGTGAAGTCTGAGACAGCTCCCCTCCCTGCATTACTAGTGAGAGGCTGGCTTCACAGACAGGGGGGAGCTGCCTGAACCTCACTCCTGACTTCCCCCATTGTCCCAGCTAGTGAATGGTGTGTGGGGTGAGGGGGGGGAGGATGGTGAAGTCTGAGACAGCTCCCTCCCTGCATTACTAGTGAGAGGCTGGCTTCACAGACAGGGGGGAGCTGCCTGACCCCACTCCTCCGGGGTATTGTGATCTTCCTGCACACAGTGCCCTATCCCTGATACCAGGGGTGTTGTGATCTTCCTGCATGCAGTGCCCTATCCCTATTAATACCAGGAGTGTTGTGATCTTCCTGCACGCAGTGCTCTATCCCTAATACCAGGGGTGTTGTGATCTTCCTGCATGCAGTGCCCTATCCCTGATACCGGGATGTGTGCAAGAAGATCACAACACCCCCGGTATCAGGAATAGGGCACTGTGTGCAGGAAGATCACAACCCCCCCGGTATCAGGAATAGGGCACTGTGTGCAGGAAGATCACAACACCCCTGGTGCCAGGGTTAGGGCACTGTGTGCAGGAAGATCACAACACTCCTGGTATTAATAGGGATAGGGCACTGTGTGCAGGAAGATCACAACACCCCTGGTGCCAGAGTTAGGGCACTGTGTGCAGGAAGATCACAACACTCCTGGTATTAATAGGGATAGGGCACTGTGTGCAGGAAGATCACAACACCCCTGGTGTCAGGGTTAGGGCACTGTGTGCAGGAAGATCACAACACTCCTGGCAGTAATAGGGATAGGGCACTGTGTACATGAAGATCACAACACCCCTGGTGCCAGGGTTAGGGCACTGTGTGCAAGAAGATCACAACACTCCTGGTATAATAGGGATAGGGCACTGTTTGCAGGAAGATCACATCACCCCTGGTGTCAGGGTTAGGGCACTGTGTGCAGGAAGATCACAACACTCCTGGTATTAATAGGGATAGGGCACTGTGTGCAGGAAGATCACAACACCCCTGGTGCCAGGGTTAGGGCACTGTGTGCAGGAAGATCACAACACTCCTGGTATTAATAGGGATAGGGGCACTGTGTGCAGGAAGATCACAACACCTCTGGTGCCAGGGTTAGGGCACTGTGTGCAAGAAGATCACAACACTCCTGGTATTAATAGGGATAGGGCACTGTGTACATGAAGATCACACACCCCTGGTGCCAGTGGTTAGGGCACTGTGTGCAGGAAAATCACAACACTCCTGGTATTAATAGGGATAGGGCACTGTGTGCAGGAAGATCACAACACCCCTAGTGTCAGGGTTAGGGCACTGTGTGCAGGAAGATCACAACACTCCTTGTATTAATAGGGATAGGGCACTGTGTACATGAAGATCACAACACCCCTGGTGCCAGGGTTAGGGCACTGTGTGCAAGAAGATCACAACACTCCTGGTATTAATAGGGATAGGGCACTGTGTGCAGGAAGATCACAACACCCCTGGTGTCAGGGTTAGGGCACTGTGTGCAGGAAGATCACAACACTCCTGGGTATTAATAGGGATAGGGCACTGTGTGCAGGAAGATCACAACACCCCTGGTGCCAGGGTTAGGGCACTGTGTGCAGGAAGATCACAACACTCCTGGTATTAATAGGGATAGGGCACTGTGTGCAGGAAGATCACAACACCCCTGGTGCCAGGGTTAGGGGCACTGTGTGCAGGAAGATCACAACACTCCTGGTATTAATAGGGATAGGGCACTGTGTGCAGGAAGATCACAATACCCCTGGTATCAGGGTTAGGGCACAAGTTCTAGTCACATTGACTGATCACATTACTTGTTTTGTCAGCTACCAACTGTTTCCATTTCCCATCCCCCATATACTGTCAGTGGGAACCTTGGTTACATGAATAAATAAAAGGGCAGCCAATAGGAATACATATTCATTCCTAAACTGACCTTAACTGACCTGAAAAGTGTCAAATTGTATCATTTTCAGTTAGTGCGCACTAACTTCCCAGTTAGTGCGCACTAATCGGAAAAAAACGATTTTTAACGATTTTTTAACTAAAAAAATCGTGCCTAACACGATTTTCTTGCCCTGCCACACGATTTCTATCGTTAAGACGATATGGAACACGATTCACATCCCTAATATTTACCCCTACCACAGTGCAGGGGTAAGTGTCAACATGAACAGTTACGGGTATACTTTTGGAAATCAAATGATTTCTCCTCTCAAACTCTGCCCCGGGGAATATGTCTTTACATTACTCATAGAAGTACGAACAAAATTGTTTCTACATGTACTTTCATGAGTGAAACCCCCACATAAATTCTTTTGAAAATACTCATGATAGGACCCAGAAATCTTGCACATTACATGAATCTCCATACTGGAAAAGCGAATTATATGAAAGTAAGCCTTTCTCACCTACCAGTTTTTTCAGCTCTAGAGAGAGATTCTGTATACTGTTGGACATGTAGATAACCATAGTATGGCTGCCATTCACTTTTCCTTCCCCTTTTATAAAGGTTCATTGAAAGAAATGAGTACAGGATCTCTTGTTGTTGTATCAAGTGTGAACTCACACAATAGAAATAGACCTTTTTAAATAGTTCTGAAGCACCACGAAAGAGTTGGCACTGCTCAGTATAAAACTGCAGGTTCATGTTCTACTGTTCTTCACACCATGGTCACAAAAAAGAGCAACACCACTGCAACTACTGCCTCCAGAATGACACTTAATTCTCCAGCCAGTCTCCCTAAACCAATACTGGGTCCCAAAGGACTACCCCTACAGGATCATCTGTCAGCTTTCATTAGTACTGATGAGTTTTCTTTTATCATTGTGTAGGCAAAGTTTAGGGGTTTCACACATTGGTGACAGGACCAATGTGCTCTAGGAGGTTGATAGTGAGCAACAATAATGATTTTGTAGTTTGTCTAGGCCAAGACTTAATTGGTGCTTTCCCGTTTTTCATTTCATATTAACACCAGATGAAATTATCACCATCATTCTTTTTAAATTTGTATGCTGTAAACCGCCTTGGGCAGCTTGCTGTTTGTGCGGTATAGAAAAATTGAGAAATAAATAAATAAATAGAAGAAGGGCATCTTTCCTCCTGGCTTCCTGGATAACTTCAACCCTTCTCCTCTAGATGTCTAGAACTAGCTAAATAACTTATTCATTTAACTCCTAATAAGTTATTTGGCTAACTCATCCCTGCCCTGGAACACTTCTGAAATGCCCCTAAGATTTCCAGATAACTTTTATCCTGATTTATGTGGATAGAATTTAGCCAGGTAACTGCTGGCAATATTCAAGAGTCAGAATATATCTGGATAACTCACAAGTTATCTGGAAAAATGCATTTGAATATTGACTTCAAAAGGTATTATTTGGAGGAAAGAAGGGAAAGAGGAGGATCTGATAGAAACACTCAAATGCCTAATTTTCCATAGAAATGAAATGCAAGAACAAAGGGCTCATGAAATTAGAGGGAGGAAGACTTAAAAGAAATCAGAGGACCTACTTCTTTTCTGAGAGGTTGGTGGATGTCTCTAATTTCCTTCTTTCAGGAGTGGTAGTGGCTAGGATTGTAACAGATTCGATTTCGGAGTGGCCTCGGAGGAAACGGAGGAAGGCTACACGGCTCGGCGCGTGCAAGTTGCACAATTGTGCATCCCCTTGTGCACACCGACCCTGGATTTTATAACATGCGCGCGCAGCCGCGCGCATGTTATAAAATCGGGCGTAGATTTGTTCACGCCAGGTTGCGGGAACAAATCTACGCCCACGCGTATGTCTGAAAATCCACCCCTGTATGTCAACTGCTTACAACTCTGTCCTTTGTGTCTGTATGTGTTGCACTGTGCTTTTTGATTCTATGTTTTTAGATGAAGTATGCTGTTTCATACAAATGGAAAGTAAGCATTTTTTGTCTGTAGAGTACCGGTAAATATTGAATCTAATGTGGCTACAACCTGTTACATCCTTTATTACATTTTTTATTTTTCTTCTTTGAACTCTATCATGGCCCGATTTGCTGGAGATGGGAAAGACCAGGCAACTAGGCAGAGTGTACCTGGGAAGCTGGGTGGTCTGCAACCTCTGCTTTCTGTTCCCCATGAGTTGAGCTCTTGGATGCAGGCGGTTGCAAGTACTTCCAGGTGAAAGCAGGAACTAGGATGGACTCAACTCCAGGACTGGAGCAGGAAGCAGAAGCATAGCCAAAGGCAAGATTGGAGCCAGAAGCAGAAATACAGTCAAAGGCCAAGACCAGAGCAGGAACATGACCAGGCAAAATTATGTATTCACTGTTGAACCAGCAAAGGTGTAGTTGGCAGTCTGTTTGAGCCACCTAATGCTGATCCAGAAGTGGGTTTATTTTGTTTGATATTTATTAGAGGATTCTTACTGCTTCAGAGTCCTTGTGGCTCCATGCCAAGTCCCCCTGGTCTTGAATACCCCCAGCAGCAGGTTGATCCCCACTGTCCTTGACAAACTCTTACTTTCCTGATTCACTGTATGGTCTTATGTATAACAGTTTTAATCTTATTTGTTTGTTCTCCTCTTGTTCTGTAATGTCTGTTGAGTATACAGAGACCATGACACTAATACTCTAAAGTCCTGACTTCTCCAATCCTGATTTTCAACCAGTAGATGTGCATGCATGCATGCAACAAGGGTATATATTAAAGTGAAACTAAAGACCCTATCAGATGTAGAGTTGCTTATAACACAATAAACAGGTAGATGACAACAGCAAAAGATCAACAGGCTTATTTTTTTCTGTCTATTCATTGCTGTTCACACTGCCAAGAATGTAGCTCAGCTGTCAGCCAGTGAGCATGACCATCTGTATGCTATCACTGCTTATCAAAGACAGTTTTTATCATCTTACTTTTTTGTATTTTGCCCTTCTTTGAAGATGAGCATACAAGATCCCCTATTTAGTTCACACCCAGAACCCCTCCCCTCCCATGTCTAATCAAAAGTTCCTGCAAAAATCCAAACAGCCATCAATACTAGTGTGTTTGTTGTCCAAACATCCAGCCTGCATTTCCATCAGGATGAATATTTCATCTTACCCACTCTGACATTCATTCTGGGAGTCCTGATACTCAGTTGTTGAATCATGCGAACAGAACACTTTCAACATGTGCCATTAGGTCAATCTCTTCACAACTAAGGATCCAGTGTGCTTATCCCAAGCTTTCTTGCAGTTTGTTTCTAACATTGTGATGTCCATCTTTTTTTTTTTTTTTTTTTTTTTATATGAGGAACATCTTTCTCATTTGCCTCTTTTTTTTTCTCAGCCCTTTCATAATTTTCTATTCCTCTATTTGGAATACCAGTTAAAGGATGGACTTGCTCCAGGGGAGTAGAAAATGATGCCAAGCAGATGCCAAGAGGGAACTGAAACCTCCTGTGTGATATATAAACCCCTGGGTTGGGATGGGGGTATACATCTTATTGATTGCTTTTGCAACATTTTAAATAGTAACATTTTATTTTCCAAATATGATTGTCAATTATTTTAATTTGATGGCCTGAGAGCATAAATCAGTATAAAGTTTCTCTTTTGTGTCTTCTGTGTGCATGTTGATTAGATTGTAAGCTCTTCGGAGAAGGGACTGTCTCATAAATATATATATATATGCATACACAGTGCTGCAATTATTCAAAACAACATCATATTATACCATCAGTATTTGCCGTAGCCTGTTAATTAGCTAGATAATGAGACCTCATATATACTATGGCAGGGTACCGGTGAATTAGTCCCTGGGTGCCAATAGTTCAGTAATGCGGTGATAGACTCTGCGTACACCGTTACAAAGTTATAATCATAGGTCTCACTAGATGATCAGAGTACCGACAACGTGTTGTCGGTTACTAGGTATTAAAGGCAGTAGAAAGGATAAACACTTATCGTAGCATGTTTGGCTGTTATTGCAGTCGGGGACTCAGTACTGGCGTGTTGGCCCGACACGGCTCGTGTTTCTGGGGAACCTTCTTCAGGGCCGCAGTGTGCCAGTGCTGCAATGTAATAAAGCAAAGTTAACATATCCCATGTTCAAGACAGACGCAATGCAAGCTGTTAGTTGCCATAAACTTACTATTTTCCAGACTGCCCGCTTCTTCTGCTACTTGGCTGCAGCGATATTTTGGCAGCAGGATCCGCCATTTTAAATTGCTAATTATATACCTACCGCTGTGAGCGGGAAACAGGTGAAAATGACGTCAAACCAATTTAGCTAGACCAGGAAACTAAATGAGCGAAGCCCATTCAACTGAGTCATTTAGACCAAGAGGTGTTACGGACATTAAAGTGAAAATCCACCACTGTTCACGAAGGTTGAGTATTTGTTTAATGTCTCCTCCACGTGGGCTAGGTAGAATCTGTTCAAGAATGGTCCATCGTAATTGGTCAAACGTATGGCCAGTTGCAATACAGTGATCTACCATCGGTGCTTCCAATTTCTCCGTGTTTAAGCGGCTGCGATGTTCAAAAAGCCGCGTTTTAATTTTTCTACTCGTGCGTCCAACATATGTTAAATGACAAGGACATTCTATTAGGTATACCACAGATGTGGAATTACACGATGTCTCCGAATTTTTGTAATAGATGCGACCTGTACGAGGATGTTTCCATGAAGATCCCTCTATAGTGATAGAACACATTTCGCAGTTTCCACAGCAGCGATGGCTGCCTTGCTGTTTTATAGAGTTCCGTAAAGTGACAGCTGCATGTACAACAGAGTCCTTTAGATTCTTACTGCGTTGGTATGCAAAGAGTGGATGTTCAGAGAAGATAGGATGCAATTGTAAGATATGCCAATGTTTTTTTATACTTTGCATAATTAAATACGATTTGTCCGTGTGTGTAAGTACACAGATATCAGTTGTGACTGGAGTCCTTGTTTTGTACTGCAGAAGGGCTGTCCTCGGTGAGTGCCATGCTCTTTTGAATGCTGTATATACTGCACTATAAGGATAACCTCTCGAGAAAAATCTTTCCGCAAGTCTCCCTGCTTGTAGTTTAAAGTCTCTGTCCGATGAACACAAACGTCTGAGTCTGAAAAATTGACTGACCGGAAGACCTTGTTTAAATGCTGTCGGGTGGAAGCTATGGTATCTAAGTAAATTGTTTCTTTCAGATTCCTTACGGTGAATCGAAGTGTGTAATTGCTGATTCTGAACAGTAATTGCTATATCCAAAAATGATATATGTGTGTCACTGTACTGTGTAGTAAATTTAAGGTCCTGATCCACTGTATTGATCCAAGAGATGAATTCCTGAAGCAATGCTAAATCTTGGTCCCAGAAAATAAGGAGATCATCTATATAACAGATCCAGAGTGCAACAGCACTAAACCAGCCTGAACTGTAAATATGTAATCTTTCAAGTCTATCCATGACTAAATTGGCAATAGAGGGGGCTGCCGACGACCCCATTGCTATGCCATGGACTTGAAGGTAAAATTGGGTATTGAACGAAAAATAGTTATTTTGAATCACTATTTTAGCTATTTCAAATATAAACCAGAATGGAATTCTGGAGCCTTCCATATTATTTTTCAAAGTTTCTTCAATAGTCAGCAAGGCTGTGGAATGGGATACATTGGTGTATAATGAAACGACATCCATCGTAACCAAAGTTGTAGTGTCTGGTAAAGTTGAATAATCTGCCAATTTGTTAAGAACGGCCGTTGAATCTCGAACATATGCCTTCATTTTTTGAACATGAGGTTTAAGAAATTTATCAAGAAAGATGGCTAGTGGTTCCAGAAGGGATCCGTTACTCGATACGATGTGTCTCAATGGAGGGTCTGTTATTGATTTGTGGACTTTCGGTACCCCGTACATTACGGGGATCCGCGGGTGTTGTTGAAATAGGAAATTTCTCTCTTTGCGGGTAAGGAAAGGTGTCACTTTCTCTTCTAACAACATCTCAATAGTATGAGAAAATTCTGTAGTAGGGTCTTCTTGTAAAATTCTATAATATTTTGAGTCTGCTAAATGGGTTGTAAGTTTTAATATGTACTGGTCCTGATTCATCATAACAATACTGCCCCCCTTATCCGCGGGTTTAATAATAGTCTCCGGATCTGAGGCCAAAGATCGTAATGCTTGCCGATCATGGTGGGAAAAGTTGATGTAAGGATGGGTTTTGGTATTTTCAAAAACTTCAATGTCCTTTAGGATAAGGTCTCGAAATGTGCTGATGTGATGATCCAGGGGACCCGGAGGTGTCCATTTGGACTTACCTCGGACTATAGACAAATTGTCACTGGGAATTTCATTAGTTGTGCAGTAAAGTTTAATTTGGAGTTTCCTAATGAATTTTGTTAACATGATGCGACTTTGAAAAGGATCGTGTCGCTGATATGGATCAAAAGATAGCCCCAAATTGAGCACTTGTTCTTGTGCTTTAGTAAGGCTATGATGAGATAAATTTATAATTGCGGATCGTACCGGGTCCTCGATCGTGTTTGGGGCCCCTCCTGCGGGTAAGCTGATGTCTCGTTGCGATGCATGTATGCTTGTGTGACTGGGTCTGTCCGGTATGGTTTGCGCTGGGTCGAGCGCTGCCACCTCCCTCGACGACCTCGTCCTAAAAAAGGCTGTGATTGTGGGCCTTTCTTCACATATCTCGCGGTCTCCCCCTCATCGGATTCAGTCGATCCGCTTCCTTCAGAGTCTTCAAAATAGACTTTTCTGCCAGACTGGTTATCTTCTTTGTTAAGCCAGCGGTATACATTATTGGTTGCATAATCATCTTCATCCCTTTTAAGGGTCTTCAGTTTTAATTGTTTTATAGAGGTTTTGAATTCATCTAATTTGTTGTTATTTTTGTCTATAATTTCTTGAAGATGCTCCGCTGAAAATTCTTGAATGATCTGTTCCTTAAGCGATGTTATTTTCCCTGTAGTTTCATCAATGGATGCCTTCGTGCGTTCCACTATAAGCACCATGAGGTCTATGGAGCACTTGTTTAAAATCGAAATCCACCGCGTTACAAAGGCTTCATCTTCCCTGAAGACTAACGGCGATTTATTCACCCGTAAGCCACGGGGAATAATCTGTTGGTGAAGGTACTGTACAAGAGTGGCTGAGTGAAGTTGCGATCTGATTAATTGCTTCTGAAGCTCCATGTATTCACTTTCCGTGCTGAGTTTGGTGACCCCAGCATCTTCACATAGTAGGGAATGACTCTGTACTAGGGTTGTCACATAGTCTGCTGTATAGCTAAAGGTGTCTTTTAATTTGGCAGGATCCATATGGCTTAACAGTAATATTTTACACTAATATAGATAAAGACTGTTGAATGTATGATGTAATCTATGACAATTATTCAAAACAACATCATATTATACCATCAGTATTTGCCGTAGCCTGTTAATTAGCTAGATAATGAGACCTCATATATACTATGGCAGGGTACCGGTGAATTAGTCCCTGGGTGCCAATAGTTCAGTAATGCGGTGATAGACTCTGCGTACACCGTTACAAAGTTATAATCATAGGTCTCACTAGATGATCAGAGTACCGACAACGTGTTGTCGGTTACTAGGTATTAAAGGCAGTAGAAAGGATAAACACTTATCGTAGCATGTTTGGCTGTTATTGCAGTCGGGGACTCAGTACTGGCGTGTTGGCCCGACACGGCTCGTGTTTCTGGGGAACCTTCTTCAGGGGCCGCAGTGTGCCAGTGCTGCAATGTAATAAAGCAAAGTTAACATATCCCATGTTCAAGACAGACGCAATGCAAGCTGTTAGTTGCCATAAACTTACTATTTTCCAGACTGCCCGCTTCTTCTGCTACTTGGCTGCAGCGATATTTTGGCAGCAGGATCCGCCATTTTAAATTGCTAATTATATACCTACCGCTGTGGGCGGGAACAGGTGAAAATGACGTCAAACCAATTTAGCTAGACCAGGAAACTAAATGAGCGAAGCCCATTCAACTGAGTCATTTAGACCAAGAGGTGTTACGGACATTAAAGTGAAAATCCACCACTGTTCACGAAGGTTGAGTATTTGTTTAATGTCTCCTCCACGTGGGCTAGGTAGAATCTGTTCAAGAATGGTCCATCGTAATTGGTCAAACGTATGGCCAGTTGCAATACAGTGATCTACCATCGGTGCTTCCAATTTCTCCGTGTTTAAGCGGCTGCGATGTTCAAAAAGCCGCGTTTTAATTTTTCTACTCGTGCGTCCAACATATGTTAAATGACAAGGACATTCTATTAGGTATACCACAGATGTGGAATTACACGATGTCTCCGAATTTTTGTAATAGATGCGACCTGTACGAGGATGTTTCCATGAAGATCCCTCTATAGTGATAGAACACGGAGAAATTGGAAGCACCGATGGTAGATCACTGTATTGCAACTGGCCATACGTTTGACCAATTACGATGGACCATTCTTGAACAGATTCTACCTAGCCCACGTGGAGGAGACATTAAACAAATACTCAACCTTCGTGAACAGTGGTGGATTTTCACTTTAATGTCCGTAACACCTCTTGGTCTAAATGACTCAGTTGAATGGGCTTCGCTCATTTAGTTTCCTGGTCTAGCTAAATTGGTTTGACGTCATTTTCACCTGTTCCCGCCCACAGCGGGGTGTGGTGCCGGCCTGGGGGCATGGTCGAGGCCTCCGGACCAGCCCCCGCGTTGGGTGATGGCGCGCGCAGATTTACGTCTGCTTTCAGCAGGCGTAAATCTGCCAACAAAGGTAAGGGGGGGGGGTTTAGATAGGGCCGGGGGGGTGGGTTAGGTAGGGGAAGGGAGGGGAAGGTGGGGGGAGGGCGAAGGAAAGTTCCCTCCGAGGCCGCTCCGATCTGAGGGAACAGGCAGCGCGCACTGGGCTTGGCGTGCGCAGGTTGCACAAATGTGCACCCCCTTGCGCGCACTGACCCCGGATTTTATAAGATACGCGCAGCTATGCGCATATCTTATAAAATCCAGCGTACTTTTGTTCGCGCCTGGTACGTGAACAAAAGTACGCGCTCGCGCAAAATTATAAAATCTACCCCTAAGCCTGCAATAGAAACTACAAAGCAGGTTAAAGTAGATGGGTTGTAGACCTACATACATACTCTCCCCGCATAAAGACTGGACAATTTTCAGACAGACAATTTATGTAAAGTGTTATTTTACCTGCAGACATCCCATTGAAAATTGCCCTCTTAATTAAATTGTACAATTCATAAACCTAAAACTGAATTAAACAAGTTTTTAAATGTATATGAAAATAAATAAATAAAGCATTGCAGATTCAATGATACTTAAGATTCTTGCTTTACTTTTGATTTTTTCCTTAGCCTAAGATCGTCATCCTAGCTACCTACCTTTTTTTTGAATGTTTTTCCCTAGCCTCCCTCCTTCTTCATTCCCTAGTCAATCATATCCCCCTGAATACTCATGGTTATTTAAATTTCCAAGGAAAATCCTTGAATTGCAGCCAGAGTATCTGACCATTGTTGCTCCAAGTTTAAAACTTCCTTTATAGTTTGAAAATATTTGTATTTTTTAAGCTAATTGAATTATATGTTTACTTAGGAGTTACCACCCAGGAATGAGATCTAGGAGTCATAGAAATCGATAGATCAGACTCTCTTGGCAGTCCAAAAAGCAAACAGCATGTATGAAATTATTAGGAAGGGAATGGCAAATAAAATGGTAGTTGTCATAATGTCTCTGCATCACTCCATGGTGAGACTCCACCTTGAATAATGTATGCAATTCTGGTCGCCGCATCTAAAAAAAATATAGTTGCACTGGAGAAAGTGCAAAGAAGGGCAATCAAAATAAGGGGCATGGAACAGCTCCCTTATGAGGAAAGGCTAAAGAGGTTAGGACTGCTCATCTTCGAGAAGAGACAGCTGAAGGGGAATATGATAGAGGTCATGAAAGGACTGGACAGTTAATGTAAATCAGTTATTTACTCTCTCAGATAGTAGAAGTTAGCAAGTAGCTCATTTAAAACAAATCCAAGAAAATTCTTTTTCACTCAATGCATAGTTAAGCTCTGGAATTCATTGCCAGGGGATGTGGTTATGGCAGTTATAACTTGGTTTAAAAAAGGTTTGGAAAAGTTCTTAGAGGAGAAGTCCATAAACTGCTATTAATCAATAAGGAATAATAGCTTGGGATCTATTTAATATTTGGGTATTTGCCAGGTATTTGTGACTTGGATTAGACACAATGGGGCGGATTTTCAGAGCCCTGCTCGCCTAAATCCGCCCAAAACTGGGCAGATTTAGGCGAGCAGGGCCCTGCGCGCCAGGAAGCCTATTTTACATAGGCCTACCGGCGCGCGCAGAGCCCGGGACTCGCGTAAGTCCCGGGGTTCTCCGAGGGGGCGTGTCGGGGGCGTGTCGAGGGGCGGTCCCGGTCGTCGTGGCGTTTTCGGGGCGTGTCGGCAGCGTTTTGGGGGTGGGTACGGGGGCGTGGCTACGGCCCAGGGCAGTCCGGGGGCGTGGCCGCGCCCTCCGTACCCGCCCCCAGGTTGCGGCCCGGCGCGCAGGAGGCCCGCTGGCGTGCGGGGATTTACGCCTCCCTCTGGGAGGCGGAAATCCCCCAACAAAGGTAAGGGGGGGGTGTAGACAGGGCCGGGCGGGTGGGTTAGGTAGAGGAAGGGAGGGGAAGGTGAGGGGAGGGCGTTAGAGGATTTCCTCTGAGGCCGCTCCGATTTTGGAGCGGCCTCGGAGGAAACGGGGGTAGGCTGCGCGGCTCGGCGCGCGCCGGCTATACAAAATCCATAGCCTTGCGCGCCGATCCAGGTTTTTAGCAGATACGCGCGGCTCCGCGCGTATCTACTAAAATCCAGCGTACTTTTGTTTGCGCCTGGAGCGCAAACAAAAGTAGGCTATTTGCGCTCCTTTTAAAATCCACCCCAGGGTGTTGTGCATGGTGGACCCTCTTGTTCTTAATTTATCAATTTAAGAGATATATACGTTGCAAACTTTTGACTGTGAAATGTCACTTTTCTTTTGAACTGAAATATATCAATCATCTGTTTTTATAATTTCTTGAGAAAGTCCTTGTCATCTTCAGCTTATGTTTGCTAAAAGGGGCAGATTTTAAAAGCCCTACGCACGCATGGGGGGGGGGGGGGGGGTTAAGCGCGCCGAGCCTGTTTTGCATAGGCCTGGTGATGCATGCAGGCCCAGCGATGTGTGCAGGCCCTGGGATGCGTGTATGCCCCGGGGCTTTGTGAAAGGGGTGGGGGTGGGGCAGGGGCGGGACCGAGGCCTCCGGCACAGCGGCCATGCCGGGGATCGCGTGCCGGCTGAGAACCTGCGCACGCAGGCACAACTTCCAAAATAAAGGTTGGGGGTGGGTTAGGTAAGGGAAGGTGTGGGGGTGGAAGGAAAGTTCCCTCCGAGGCCGCTCCGATTTTGAAGCAGCCTCGTAGGGAACAGGGAAAGCCATTGGGGCTCCCCTAGGGCTCGGCGCACGCAAGGTGCACAAGTGTGCACCCCCTTGTGCGCGCCATCCTCGAATTTTATAACATGCATGTGGCTGTGCGTGCATGTTATAAAATCGGGCATAGATTTGTGTGCGCCGGGTTGCGCGCACAAATATACGCCCAAGCAAAGGTACTAAAATCTGGCCCAAAATGTCTTCAGCATCAGAAGTTTGCTTTGCTGTTAATTACACAGAAAGTTATAGGCCTAATTTTAAAAGGCCTACATATATCTATACCGGGAGATACATTTTCAAAGGACCTTGGTATCTCCCGGTAAGCGCAGAAGAAATACCTGCAGAAAAAGGAGCAGGACGGAGGTGGGGCAAGGGAGGATTGTGGGTAGGATGTGGGTGGGCCGGGACAGCGCTATTAAGGGCAGATAGGGGAAAAGGGATTAGTTCAGGGGTTTAGGAAGTTCCCTCCCAGTCCTCTCCTTTATTGGAGGGGGCTGGGAGAGAATGGGGATTGGGGCCTATCGAGTCACCGCTTGCATCTTGTAACATTCCCCTCCCTTATGTGCACAAGTCAGCATGTGTGTAGGGGTAGTGGATTTTATAACATGCTCATGTCAGCGCGTGCATGTTATAAAATTGGACTGATGAAGCAAGAGGGTAGGCTGTCTAAGAAAGCCGTGTAGGCAACAAAGAATGGGTTAGACACCAGGAAAAGTCCAAACGGTTCTTTATTTGAGTGGAGACAAATTTGATACAAACGCCCGACTCAGGCCGAGTTTCGCCCCACTTGGGGCTGCCTCAGGGGCTAGAACAACAAATACAACATATCTCAGAGATTAGAGTTATATATACGGCATCTTAGTTTTACGCGGTAGTTTTGCATTTAATTAAGTATTAAATATCTTTTAGCAAAGGTACACTCCTGTAAGTTCTAGTCCTAATATAGCTTTTTCTAAACTATGCTCCGTATACATTTAAATAGCCTGCATGGCGGTTTTGAATAAGTAGTGGCATCAGATATAAATAACCCCCAAAAAAAATAAATATATATATATAAATAACCAGAATTTTCCTACTTGAATCGGCATGCTAGTATTTTTTTTATATTTTTTTAAATATGTATCGAATATTGTTTATTCTCGAATAATTAATATGGCGGCACAGAATCGCAAGCCATCAAGTTAGTGATATAAGTCAGATCGCATAGAATCGCAAGCTGGCGTTTTCGAATAAGCGGCGGCATCAGATATAAATAACCAGAAATTAGTTTTAAACAATTTGTTAAATGCATATTATGTTGCCTATTTTTCATAAATATAATGCCCATTTCTGTCATATATATGTCCAAATTCATTTTTTTCACATTTTTTTCATTCCTTTCATTTTCTTCATGAATGCTCATTTCATTTGTTATGTTAAATTATTATTACATTATTCACAGATTTTCAGACATCTGAAGTGTAATTTAAGAATACGACTGTATTTAGAGAAAATCTGCATACAGGTACAAACTCACTCTTTCTTAAAGTATACTACTTCAATTGTTTCTTGTTTCCCTATATCCTCTGTGGTCACCTCAAAATTATTTACACATTTAATTTAATTGGTATGTATGTTTAATTATATGTTGTATTTGTTGTTCTAGCCCCTGAGGCAGCCCCAAGTGGGGCGAAACTTGGCCTGAGTCGGGCGTTTGTATCAAATTTGTCTCCACTCAAATAAAGAACCGTTTGGACTTTTCCTGGTGTTATAAAATTGGTGCATCCGTATGCATGCGCCAGGAGCCGTGCACATGGACACTCGTGCGCAGGTCTTAAACCTTCCCTTTATATGCGCATAAATTGGGCATACAAAAAAGGGATGAATTAAATTTGAAACTTGCGAGCAGTAGTGTGAGTAATGAAGGCTTCCAAGAATTTATATTAATGCCCTATCTGCCCACTGTGTGACACCACAGATGCAGACTTCTAAAAACACTTATAGATCTTTGTAAATGGTATTTGATTGATCACATATGCAAGTACAAAAACCTTTCTATAAAAATGAAATTCTTCTAAAGAGGCATCACTTCATTGAGGAATTACATGAAAATCATCTTTGGTTTGATTTAAGAGATCTTTGAGGGATCACATATTCTGCTTTCTGTATCCACTCAAACTTCACCCTTCCCTCTTCTGTTCCCTTTAGTATAGGAACAGAGGTGGACAAGAGAAGGGAAAAGGCTAGATTTGGAAGCAGAGTGCCTCTTTGTTCATCTGCTACAGCCTCAGTCTCAGCTTCAACCTCAACCCCCACACCGCACCCCATTCCACAGGCTGTTTACAAGGAGAGGGGCAGGAACAGGAAAAGAGATAGCTGAGACTGAAGGAAGGCACCCAGTAGCTTTCTTCAAAAGATTGAATTAAGAGATGGGAAAGCTTCAGGTATGTTGATTCTGTAGCAGGTTGTCAAATATAAGGCAACAAACTAATTCTGCAGTTTCTCCTACAGATGCACAATTGCAGAAGGTTAGGGATATTGGTATTTGGCTATACATTCTATTATGATGGAGAGATAGAGAGCAAGCAATTGGAAAGTTGAATGCCTGCTTAGTGACTATATCTAACTGGATAAGAGTATAAAGTTCAAATTTAAAAGCCTGGTAACTGGCAAATGTAGCCAGATAACTTTATATAGCTGCAGAATTAACAATTTTTACTTTTGTTGAACTTTTCATTTTGTTTCATGTTTTTAATTAGGTTTGTTGTTGTTTTATTCAGTGATAAGAAATGAAACAAACAATATAAAAAAATGAAAAACAAAACAATGTGAAAAAATCATATGTGCACACCACTACAAACTACTACTACATACACTTATTGAAAAGAGCTAAACTCTGAGAATGTGTCCCCCATTCTGCAGGAGCTTTATTGATTCGCAATTGAAGCACAGGTAAACTTTTATGCTTTAACCCTTTAAGCCCTTAAATGATTATAGGCCCAAGTTATTTAAAAAGATAGATTGAGAAGACATATTCCAAGCTAGTCCCCACATTCCGAAAATGATGAGGGATATGTGAAATGCCTATAAGATCAATTAGATTAACTTAGTCACAAACCTGTTGGGAGATATTCCATGTTTTACCACTGAATCATATGAATCATAATAACCAAGAAATATGCAGTCAAATACTGACAGGTCCCAAAAGGCTCTGTCTAGGTCAGGGATGGTGAACTCCAGTCTTTGAGGGCCACAAAACAGGCCAGGTTTTCAGGATATTCACAATGAATATGCTTGAGAAAGATCTGCATGCACTGCCTCCATTGGATGTAAATCTTTCTCATGCATGCTCATTATGGATATCCTGAAAACCTGGCCTGTTAGCAGGTCTCAAGGTATGGAGTTCACTATCCCTGGTCTAGGTGGAAAAAGAAGAAACCTTGCCCTGATGAGAACTTTATATTGAAGTATACGTTATCTAGATCTTTCTGTTTGTAAGCGCCTGTTAAATAAAAAAGAAGACAGAAAGACAAAGCAACAACTTAAGCTCATACGCAGGAGTCAGGGACCAGCCAAGCAAGTCCAGCGGTGAAAATGTCCCCCTCCCTTGGAAGAGAGAGGGCAGTCTGAGACAGAGAAAACACTCTTGCTTAACAGCTTGGCATACAGACATGGCAGGACCCCCCAGAAGAATTGGGGAGGGGTAAAAAGACCTGCAATGTGCCAAAGACGCTCCACCCACAACATGATTATGCATGAGCTTATGCATATTTATCATCTGGAAAGTATAAGACAGGGGGGCAAATAAGGAGAAGATAAGTTAACCTTAAGAAGGACCCTAGGAGAACAACCCTGGGAGTGAGACCCAGAAAGAGGGAACCCTGAGAGTGACCCTGAAACCAGAGAAGGACCCCTGAAAGAAAAGAAAGGGGAGCCCAAAGCAGTCCAGTATCCCTTGCTATCGAGGAGAGAGAAAACTAGATGTGGCCAAGAGACTGGGGTAGGAGACCAGAAAAAGGAGACACCCTGCTCAGGTATGGAGAGTGACATGGAGTCAGTGATAGTGAGGGGCAAGAGCAAGACCCAGACAGCTCAGCAAGTACAAGAGCCAGAAGCTAGTCTCCTTCCCAGATCACCACCAGCTCTGCCAGAACCAAGGAAGTAAGTTCTTCCTGCACACAGTCTCCAGACCTTCCACCAGCATCTGCTTCAGAGGTGAACAGAGGGGTATTGCCTGAAGTTGGGACCGGTGTAAGTAAGTTAGCCATAAATTAATATATTAAGCAGGCTAAGGTTTATGGCATGTTTGTTATCACCCATGATACAGAACTTACTTAAGGGAAAACTGGTACTTAGTGGCCAGGATGTTAGAGACAGAAATTGTTATTTTCTAAATGCTGTATCCTGTCAAATCTGATAAATAAAAGTTTGGTTCTGAAGAGAACATGTTGTCTTTTGCCTGATAAAATAAGGTGGGAGGGCAATTGGAAGTGTTCTATAACAGACAGGTACCTGCAGCCCTAAACTTGCTTACAAAACCAGTGTTTTTCTTTTCCATTCTGAGACGGTATCATTTCACCTGAGATGCAGTATTAGGTTGATAGAAGATGATCATAATTTCAAAGGAGCTCTAAAGACTTGGTTATTAGGGATGTGCATTTATTTGATTTGTTTTTATTTTTTAGTGCACACTAATTTATTACTGCACATTAAATGAAAATAAAGTGAACTATTTTGATTTAATGCACATTATTTTGATTTAGTGTACATTAAAAAATTAAAATTAAACAAAAATAAGATGATAAAAAAGGGAAATAAACAAATGAATACAAAAACAAATTTAATTTTTTCTGGCTGCACATTCCTATTGGTTATTTTATTTTGATTGCAATTTTTATGCTTCTCTTTCCTGAAAAACTAGACGCTATACACAGATGTGTTGCCTATGTTGATGGTATCTGAGGGCTCAAGGGAAGATTGTGTATTTTATTGTGATATGTGGTCTGATTATAGGGTAATTAATTTTTTTAGAAGCAATTTGTGTTTAAGCAGTATACCGGGTGCTTTCTTTGAGCTCTTATCTTATGTCTTAGCATACATGTTATTATTTGTTAATTTAATGTCTGATCTTATAATATTGTGTGGTCTTGTAAATGTATTGAACTTGTAGACATGAGTCTATTGTTGTGAGTGGAACCATTTAGTGCTGAGAGATGATTTACTGTACCATAATATATCAGAAAGGATTATGTGACCAAACCCAAGAAGCAACTGATATTGCCACAGGTATTCAAAAATTGTGCTCTGACACTAGTCATTTTGAAATTGACTGTACCACTGAAATTGTGAAGGCTCAGTACTATTGGTCTCACTTTGCTATCAGAAATCAAGACACTTCAAGCACTGTTGTAGATGCAGAATGAGTTAGACTCTGTGAACAGAGCTGTAATGCTTTCCACCATCACCAGAAAAAGGTCCAATGGACACAGTCAGTACTGGCTTCCTGACTTTTAAAAGAGACCACAGAAATGCTGGAATTACACTCAGGTTTTTCATACAAAATACCAAGAAGCACCTATAGTTGACAAAGTTTTATGGGATAAGTACTTTGTACATTATGCTCTCCCAAACACTAAGAAGATCCCATGCTACTGATGCAATTAATAGCAGTGGCTATTCAACTGAACTCTGCTGAACATACTTGAAACTCAGGATCCAAAGCAAGTGATTCAGTGGAGCCAGCATGCAAGTTGCCTGGTACATGCCTATAATTGAAGAAAATGGATACTAACCATATTATCTCATGTTTTGTAGAGTGTCCCAGTTGCCTGTGGGTATATGCTTTGGAATAAACTCAGAAGTTATAGTTTTGAATAATTTCTTTATTCAAAGTTTACTTTATAACAAAAGAATAATTGAACAATTCTTATTTACGGCTGATAACAAAACCCCAATACCCTCATCCTTCTTTACCACACACCTGTCCCAATACTCCATTCAGCATTGCAGTATGAACAGTTCAACCAGGTAGAATCATCAGACATGACTATAGGCCATCTAATCTGCATTTCTTTAATCTCTTCAATTGTTCCTCACACCCCCGAGGCCCCCTCTGTTCTTGCAACATGCTGGCACGCCAGATACCAATACTTTAACACTACCACCACAAGCATGACACACCCATATCCACTCTCTCGTTCCCTCACCCTCTATCACTCCTCCCAATCATGCTAATCCCTCTCACACAACTACTTGGCATTACGGCATTTACCCTGATTCTATTCAACTCCAAATCCCTAGCCAAAAAAAACCCTATTCTCAACGACTTACTCCTCAATGAGAAACCTGACATCTGTGCCATAATGGAGACCTGGCTTAGAGATACAGATTCAGTCCTCCTAAATCAACTCCCTACTCACGTGTATGATATTTTCTCTATTCCCAGACAGAAAAAAAGAGGTTGTGGCCTCCTCCTCACTGCTAAAAAAGACCTAAGCTGACACAACATCTAGGCAACTTCCCTCCCAAATTTGAAATAGGGCTTTTAAATCTACTCAACTACAAATTTGTCTTGTCTATACTCCCCCAGATACCCTAGACAGAAATGCATCCCCCCTCATTGAATTCATCGCTGCCAACATCTTACTTGACATACCAGCCATCATCCTTGGAGATTTTAATCTCCATATTGACACCTTTCCACTCTCCCCCACTTGTGAATCTCTCCTAACCACTTTTAAGGCCATGGGCTTCCAACAGATTATATCAAATCCCACTCACAAAGCAGGACACTCCCTCGACTTAATTTTCATTAATTCCCTACTCCTTCTAGACACTCCCACATATACACCAGTACCCTGGTCCGACTACTTCTTCATTAAAGCTAATTGCTCCATAAAAAACACACTCACTCGTGCCTGGACAAAAACAACCATCCAGTTTAGAAAACCTTGCCCTAGAGATGACCTTATAGACACCCTGACTGACGATCTCAACAAATTAGACCTAACCGATCCCGAATCTTCTCTTTCTTCCTGGAATCTCATCACCAACAATATTGCTAATAAATTATGCCCAGTAAATTAAAATGTAATAGATCCCTTATTAACCACAAAAAACCTTGGTATTCTCCCGAATTAAAAACCTTAAAGCACCACCTTAGAACACAAGAAAAGAAATGGAGTAAAGATCCCTCCCCAATACAACTAGCGAGGTACAGAACTCTCCTCCATAAAAACCGTGAAAACACTCTTAAAACTAAACAGGACTTCTATACCCATAGAATACATAACATACAATTTAATCCCAAAGCCCTTTTTTCATTTGTCTCTGACCTCACGAAAACTTTGCTTAACCCTATACCTTGCGAGGACGCTAAAACCAAATGTAATGAACTTGTGCATTATTTCCATGATAAGATAACCAACCTCACAACTCGTTTTCCCGTCTCATCATCACCTGGCAAAACACCTCCAAAAAAGCACAACACTCATACTTTTGAGACCACAGTAGCCACTGAGATAGAATCTATACTAAGGAAAATGAGACCTGCCACACACCCGTCTGACACAATCCCTACCAAAGCCCTCCTATCCATCCCTAACACTATCTCGCAACCCATAGCTGATATTGTCAATAAATCTATGACTCTTGGAATTGTTCCTAACCCTCTTAAACAAGTTATTGTCAAGCCTATACTAAAGAAACCGAAACTTGACCCACTAGAATTGGCCAACTACCAGCCCATGTCTAATTTACCATTTATAGCAAAAATCCTTGAAAAGACTGTCATTCGGCAATTAACTGACTACTTGGAACAACAACACCTTCTTTTCCCATCCCAACTCGGCTTCCGTAAACATTTTAGCACGGAAACACTCTTGACCTCCCTTTCAGATTACATACTCAAAGGCCTTGACAGGGGCCAATCATACATCTTAGCTTTACTAGACATATCCGCAGCCTTCGACACCATCCGCCACAGTATTCTAATTGACAGGCTATCCGAAATTGGCATATCAGGAATCCCACGCCTCTGGTTCAAATCCTATCTCAGCAATAGGCAATTTAAGTCAAAATAGGAAACCACGAATCCAAGGAAATCAACATAACCCTCGGTGTACTGCAAGGCTCTTCGCTATCTTCCATACTCTTTAACATTTACCTAAGGCCCCTCTGCCTTCTCCTCTCTGATCTCAATCACCCTCACTTCATATACACTGACGATGTGCAAATTCTCATTCCCATCACCCACACTATTCCCCACGCTATTAAAATTTGGGAAACCGCCCTTTCCTCCATCAACACCCTCCTTATAAAACTTAACCTTGCTTTAAACACCACGAAAACAGAACTCATGATTATTGTACTCGATCACAACAACCTCAATCACCCATCCCCTAGCTCCCCACCCTTCCCCATCTCTTTCTCCCAACACATACGGGATCTAGGTGTCACCCTAGAGCAGGGGTCCCCAAACCTATCCTGGAGGGCCACCAGCCAATCGGGTTTTTGGGATATCCTCAATGAATATGCATGAGAGAAAATTTGCATGCACTGCCTCTATAACATGTAAATTTTCTCTCATGCATATTCATTGAGGATATCCCAAAAACCCGACTGGCCGGTGGCCTTCCAGGACAGGTTTGGGGACCACTGCCCTAGACCCACAATTTAACTAAAAAAATTCATCAGCTCTACCCTAAGAGAATGCTATTTCAAGCTGCATACTCTAAAAAAAATTAAAGCCCCTTCTGCACCTAAACGATTTCAGAGCAGTTCTATAGTCCCTCATCCTGTCCAAATTAGACTACTCTAATGCCTTACTCTTGGGTCTTCCCAAAAACACCATTGCCCCGCTGCAATTACTTCAAAATGCTGCTGCGTGTATACTCACTGGTACCCGCAGAAAAGAGCATATTACCCCCATCCTCTGACAACTTCACTGGCTCCCCATCTCCTCCAGAATTCACTTTAAAATACTCTCACTCATACACAAAGCCATCCACAACCCTAGTTTGCACTGGTTCAACAACTCCCTACAGTTTCATTCCTCCACTAGACCCACTAGAACACAATGGGGCGGATTTTAAGAGCCCTGCTCGCGTAAATCCGCCCGGATTTACGCGAGCAGGGCCTTGCGCGCCGGTGTGCCTATTTTCCATAGGCCTACCGGCGCGCGCAGAGCCCCGGGACTCGCGTAAGTCCCAGGGTTTTTCGAGGGGGGCGTGTCGGGGCGGGGCCGATCGTCGCGGCGTTTTCGGGGCGGGACGCGGCTTTTCAGGGGCGGGCCCAGGGGCGTGGTTTCGGCACGGGGCGGTCCGGGGGCGTGGCTGCGCCCTCCAGAACCGCCCCCAGGTCCCGTCCCGGTGCGCTAGAGGCCCGCTGGCGCGCGGGGATTTACTTCTCCCTCCGGGAGGCGTAAATCCCCCGACAAAGGCAGGGGGGGGTCTAGATAGGGCCGGGGGGTGGGTTAGATAGAGGAAGGGAGGGGAAGGTGAGGGGAGGGCGAAGGCAAGTTCCCTCCGAGGCCGCTCCGATTTCGGAGCGGCCTCGGAGGGAACGGCGGAAGGCTGCGCGGCTCGGCGCGCGCCGGCAACACGAAATCGGCAGCCTTGCACGTGCCGATCCAGGATTTTAGCGGATACGTGCGGCTACGCGCGTATCTACCAAAATCCAGCGTACTTTTGTTTGCGCCTGATGCGCCAACAAAAGTACGCTAAGGCGCGCTTTTTGAAAATCTACTTTAATATCTAGCAACTCTACTCACACCCTCCCCTAAACTTATTCACCACACTTCTACGAAAGATCGTTTACTCTCTACTGCAGGTCCAGCCCTATGGAACTCTATGCCTACTGATTTGCGCCAAGAGCTTTGTCCAAAGAAATTTAAGCAAAAACTTAAAACTTGGTTGTTTAGGCAAGCATTCCCCTGACTCTCACACTTCCATTCAGTTCTCTTTTCTTCCCCTTCCTTTTACCATCCATTGCTAAGCTCTAAGAATTCTGATTGTATGTAAAATATTATTCCTCTTGATAGTTACAGGTTATCTTCTTTTCCTGCAAACAGCTTCCCCCTTCCTCCTATTTTTTACTTCTCCTTTTATATCTCCTTTTCTTTTTCATTCCATATGATACCATATAGTTCGGTCTCTATTATTTGGAACTCGATTTTCATAACCTCCTTTATCGTTACATATTTTATTTCCCTCCTTACCTCCACCCGCCCGTCACCCTTTTTCCCTCTTTCTATTTCTTGTCCTACTCTCCTATACTTATTTTGTATTTATCTTGTATTTGAATTCCAGTTCTTCCCAATATCTATTATTTAGTATTTGTAGCTTCTGTATATAATGTATATAAATTTGTAAATTATCTCCTGTTCTTCCTAACATCGTTTAGTTTGTATATGTAGTTTTTAGGGATGTGCAGAGCAAAAGTTTATGTTCATAAGTCCATAAGTCGAAAGGGGGTCCCATTTGCGGTCAATATGGACATATGGAGAATTCCATAAGTTGAGTCTATGTCCATACGTGCAAATAAAAATTTAAACCCCTCACCCTCCTTAATCCCCCCCCCAAGACTTACCACAACTCCCTGGTGATCCAGCGGGGAGTCAGGACGCCATTTCTGAACTCCTTTGCGAGGAGCACGTGACGTCGGCACCACGTCGGAGTGACGCGGCGTCACGTGATTCCCCGCGGGTTTGCTCCGGGACCCTCGTTGGGCCCAAAAGGAACTTTTGGCCAGCTTGGGGGGGGGGTCAGGAGGCCCCCCCAAGCTGGCTATGTTGAATAAGTTGGAAATCCGATCGTTTTCGCCTCTTCACTTTTTTAAGTTAAAAAAAAAAAATAAGTTGCGTTTTACATTTAAGTTCAAAACGAATGCACACCCCTAGTAGTTTTCCCTCTCCCCAGTTTTAAATGAGTTTCATTATAAAGCTCCTATGCTGCAGTTACTGTTATCTGGAAACCGATGTGATGTTTCTAACAAATGTCGGTATACAAAAATGTTAAATACATAAAATAAATAAATAAATAGATTTAAATTGTGAATTGAACATCTTGTGGAAGTGGCCCTGCTGGACCCCCACAAGACTTGCCAAAAGTCCAGCGGGGGTCCGGGAGCGACCTCCTGCACGTGGGCCGTAATGCCAATATTCAAAGTAGCGCCGGCCGTATTGCCAATATTCAAAATGGCGCCGGCGCCATTTTGAATATTGGCAATACGGCCCGCATGCAGGAGGTCGCTCCCGGACCCCCCGCTGGACTTTTGGCAAGTCTTGTGGGGGTCAGGAGGCCCCCCCAAGCTGGCCAAAAGTCCCTGGGGGTCCAGTGGGGGTCCGGGAGCGATCTCCTGCACTCGTGATGTCGGGTGACAGGAACCAAAATGGCACTGGCGCTAACTTTGCCCTGTCATATGGTAAGGGCAAAGGGCCACCGGCGCCATTTCTTTTAACGCAGCCGTGGCCCGAGAGCGGGAGATCGCGCCGGGACCTCCCTACTGGACTCCAGGTAATTTAAAACATTTTGGGGGGCTTCAGGAGGGTGGGGGATTTATTTTAAAGGGTCAGGGTGGGTTTTAGGGTGCCGGTTTTCCCGCCCTCCCCCTCCCCCGATTTACGATTTTTTGACGATAAATCGGGGGAATTGTTATTGTATCGCGGCTCTAACGATTTTTGATGATTTAAAATATATTTGACGATTGTTTTAAATCGTCAAAAAACGATTCACATCCCTAATGTCTACTGTGCTGTTTGTACCTCTGACTGTGCATGTAAAACTACCCTCAAAACCTAGGCTACCACCAAAACCTCACCCCAAGTTCAGAATATCCCCTCTTACAGTGGTATAAAAAGTTGCAAATATGCATGCCTCCCCAGAGGAACTCTCTCTCTCTCGTGCAAATCCCGTTTCGCGCATAGGGGCGGATTTTAAAAGCCCTGCTCGCGTAAATCCGCCCGGATTTACGCGAGCAGGGCCTTGCGCGCCGGTGCAGCCTGTTTTCCATAGGCCTGCCGGCGCGCGCAGAGCCCCGGGATTCGCGTAAGTCCCATGGTTTTTTTGTTGGGGGCGTGTCGGAGGTGGGGCCGATCGATGCAGCGTTTTGGGGGCGGGACGCGGCGTTTCAGGGGCGGGCCCGGGGGCGTGGTTTCGGCCCGGGGCAGTCTGGGGGCGTGGCCGCGCCCTCCGGAACCGCCCCAGGTTGCGTCTCGGCGCGCCAGCAGCCCGCTGGCGCGCGGGGATTTACTTCTCCCTCCGGGAGGCGTAAATCCCCGGACAAAGGTAGGGGGGGGTTTAGATAAGGCCGGGGGGGTGGGTTAGGTAGAGGAAGGGAGGGGAAGGTGAGGGGAGGGCGAAAGAGAATTCCCTCCGAGGCCGCTCCGATTTCGGAGCGGCCTCGAAGGGAACGGAGGCAGGCTGCACGGCTCGGCGCGCGCCAGCTGCCCAAAATCAGCAGCCTTGCGCGCGCTGATCCTGGATTTTAGCAGATACGCGCGGCTACGCGCGTATCTACTAAAATCCAGCGTACTTTTGTTTGCGCCTGGAGCACGAACAAAAGTACGCGAACGCGCTGTTTTTAAAAATCTACCCCATAATGCACAGCATAACACCAGGAAAAAAGGTGTAGTTATTTCCAGTGTTAAATCCCGAGATAGCATGCATTTCACTATCACACACATTAAGTAGTAAGTACTCCTCATTTTCAAAAACTCCTCCTTTTTGGCTACATTTTTAAAATGTGCATACACATCTCACGATACGGTATCGCATGTGTTATGGCATTATCATGGGTGTTAGGGCCCTAACTCCCATAATAAGGCCCTAATGTGATTTGATGAATGACCCTCTCAGTGTCATCCACAATTGGATCACCTCACTTGTCTTACCCCTTTCCAGATCATTTATAAATATATTAAAAATATATTAAAAAGCACCAGTCCATGTACAAATCCCTGAGGCACTCCACTGTTTACCTTTTTCCACTGTGAAAACAGACCATTTAATCCTACTCTCTGTTTCCTCTTTTTTAACCAGTTTGTAATCCACAAAAGGACATTGCCTCCTATCCAGTGACTTTTTAGTTTTCTTAGAAGCCTCTCATAAGGGACTTTTTTGAACGCTTTCTGAAAATTCTTGCCTATTCAGGCTTCGGCCTGCTCTTGCTCGGGCACCCCCTGTCTGTCTTTGGTTCTATTGGTGCCCTGTCTCTGGGACTCCGCCTCATCCAATACAGGCTTCTTCTCTTCACTGTTGTGGCCTCTGGGCTGACCTCTCGATCCTTCCATCGATGAAGATATACAGATGCCCACCTAAGTCCAGCCGGCCCTGGCACCCAAAGGCTCAACCCGAAAGGGAACGAGGGCTGGTATTGGTGAAGCGCCAGCTGGCCTCCGTCCTTTAGCCCTCCCCGTCTGCCAACGGTGGGGACCCGTAGGATCCCTCCTACGGGTAGCATCAACCCCACCTTGACCCAAGGGTCCACCTCCTGTGCAACATTATAATGAACAAAATTGGGAGAAAATCAATAGGAAAGTGAGATTCATTTCTTTCATTGATTTTCTCCCATTTTTTATTTTAATAAATTTTGATAGTTCCAGGGAAAAATAAAATTAAAACTATAATGAAGGTCCCTAATTATACTAAATAAATACACTTGAAATGAATTAACCAAACATAATGCTCAGTAGGTTTAATGGGCAAACATAGCTGCCATATCATGGAGCTCAGTATATGCAAATTTATCTCATGCATATTTATTGTGGAAACCCTGAAAAACTGACTGGCTATGGTGTCTCTAGGACAGGTTTAGGCAGCCCATTCTCTTCCAAATAGTCAATCCAATTTTGTCAGTTACAATCTCTTCATTCTAAACAGATTGTAATTGACAAAATTTGTATTTACATTACTTATTACAGCATCCTGTCATAAAGCAGTCTTAACATTCATATGAAAATTAAAAAAAATGATTTGCAAGATTTCCCAAATGTCAAATAATCTTGTAAGAATCTAAACTATTGTGGAATTTAGTTCCACAATATTAGGCCTATGAAGGAAAAAATATTTTTGCTTGTGTCCAGTAATTTTGATGAAAAGCTGCGTGCATCTAGCGATTCATAAATTTTAATGAACTGCAAACTGTAAGAGGGAACAAAAAATTATTTGAGGAGCGTAGTGTCCTCCTATGAATATAATGCATTAAGTAAGTTATCAAATAATCCAGGGCAACATCATGCAAGGCCCTAAAAACTAGTGAAATTGGGAGTCAATGTAGGCTCTTTAGTGATGGCTTTACATGATGACACATTTTGTACCCAGTAATAAGCAAGCTGCACTGTTTTGGATAAGATGCAGTCAATGTAGTTGTTTTTTTTCTGAAGACCAACATACAGGTTATTGCAGTATTCCAGGTGTGATATAATTAAAGCATAGATTATCTGACATGTCATCCTTCTACATCCATTCTCCCAGGTCATATCCCCTCTTCTTACTCCTTCTTACATAGAGGAGAAACCACATCTTGAGACATAACTTTGATGGTATCCAAAGTATAACCCTCTATCTTTCCATTCTGTTGACATCTCAGCTCCCTTTCTCTAAAGCTAATTCTTCCTCTCTATCAACATAAACTACCCTATTTTCCTCATCCATTTCAATATCATCCTGCTTAAACATCTTCTGAGAATTAGCTATTAAAAGGGCCTTACTGACCAAACTACTTCCTTGGTCAATTCTTCTGCAAATTTGAGCAATTTTATCTTCAAAAAAATCTAGCAAACATTACATACTTCTACAGTAGATTCCATCTAGTGACCTTGCTTCCTTGGTGTGTTCCTACATCTAACTATCCTGAATAGCTCATTTGCTTGATAACCAGTTGTCTCAAAGACATTTCCAAAAAAAGACTTTTATTGGAGTTGTATATACTTGAATGTGTTCCTTCCATGCCTTGTTATGTTATCTTTTAATTTTCTGACAAAATCTTTCTAAGCTTTTCCACTCTTCAAACATCTTAGCATCTCTGGAACCATGGGGCAGATTTATCAGTCACCTTAATCTATTTTTTAGTGGCAATCTACTACAATGCTCTATCTGAAACATCATTCCACCTTTTTACTAAATCATCTACTCCTCTAGAAATCTCTTCTTCTCTGATCGGTCCCAATGCCTCCCAAAAAATCTGGATGGCACAAGGTCCTTAGTAAAGTAGACTATTTTAAATAAGTCTTTGATAAATTATGCTGGTAAAACATTAAATCCAATGTGCATCCAGCAGTATGAATTGGAACATTAAACAACTGCTCAAATCCTAAAGATCTCATACTGTTCATAAAAGAGGATTTAGCAGTCTGATCATCAGGATCACTTTGTAAATTTAAATCTCTGAAAGTGTTCAAATTAGAAAAAGACAACACTCTGAAATCCATGCCATCATACATGGCCTTAAGCTGGGAAAGGCGGCTGGCCCAGATGGCCTTGGGCCAGAGTTTTACAAGATTTTGAAATTTCCCATTTTGCCCGCACTGAAACCCTTACTTAACCAATCCGACTTCAGAACCATTCTCCAATCCTTGATATTCTCAGGCATCGACTACTGTAACTCCCTCTTGATAGGTCTGCCAAAATCAACTATACACCCTCTGCAAATTCTACAAAATGCCACAGCTCGAATTCTCACTGGCCTCAAAAGAACCGACCATATCTCACCTGCACTAAAAGACCTACATTGGCTCCCCATTGAAAAAAGGATAGAGTACAAAACTCTGACAATCATTCACAACACAATTCACCACAATGACTCCGATTGCTTCAGATCTCTAATCCAATTTCACCACTCCCATCGATGCACAAGATCAACCAAGAAAACACATCTCGAAATCCCACCAGTCAACACAGCCAAATTAACCACCACCAGAAAAAGAGCGTTCTCAATAGCCGGACCCCACCTCTGGAACTCCCTTCCATCCAACCTCCGGATTCAAAACACCACCACTCTGTTCAAAAAATTACTCAAAACATGGCTCTTCAAACAAGCTTACAAGGATGGGATTGGATAAACCAACACATACGACAACTACAGCAGTTCACCTACCACCTCCTCACCTTCAATCCCTTCCCCTTCCCCGCTAATCCCAACCTACTCCCCAATGACACCATCTATCTTAACTCCCCCTAACACCCCCACTCTCATTACCCCCCCCGAACCATGTGCTAACTGACACTCCTAGTTCCCTCTCCTGACGCACTATTGTATATTTTTCTCTCTCCCTTTCAAGATCTCCTCCTAGTCTATCTCCAACCCCTCACTTAAGTTGATCCACTGATCTTAATTTATATTGCAGCCTTAACCCTTTCATGTTAAAGTTGATATTTTTTGACTATTAAAGCACCTCACCTATACTACCTGTTAAATATCCCACGTTAAATGTTATACGTTAAAGTTACTAATGGATTGTTACTGTATCTCGTTGTTAAAAATGTAAACCGGAGTGAAGGCCCTCACCAATACTTCGGTATATAAAAACCTATAAATAAATAAATAAATAAATAAATAAATAATGGCTTAGTCCAGGGGATCCCGGTTACGCCCACGGAAAATCAATCCACTATAGTGTTACTCCCTAAACCTGGGAAGGATTTGCAAGAAGTGGGCTCATACAGGCCCATATATCTCATCAATGGGGATTTAAAAATACTGGCGGCAGTGCTGGCGGCCAGATTGCGTCTTCTATTGCCTTCTGTGATTCATGGAGATCAAACAGGCTTTATTAAAGGGCGCCAGGGTGTTAAAAATGTGAGGCGTCTGATTGGCCTGTTAAACTTTCATCCTCTGACTGAGGCCTTGGTGTTGAGCTTAGATGCTGCGAAAGCCTTTGATTCCATGGGATTATTTGTTTTGGGCTCTCCAAGCATATGGTATATCGGGCGCATTTCTATCTTGGCTGCAGGCACTGTACGCTAATCCCAGTGCCCGGTTACTTAATAGTGCCTTGTCGGAATCTTTCCCTATTTTATGCGGGGTTCGCCAGGGATGCACCCTGTCTCCTTTGTTATTTGTATTAGCCCTAGAGCCTCTGGCTATTAAGCTGCGCTTGGAGGATGGGTTTCGGGGCCTCCACATCGGCTGTCATCAGATGAAATTAGCAATGTTCGCTGATGATATCCTGCTGTTTGTGGGGCAACCCCGGACTAGCATCCCTGTTATTATTCAATGCTTTAATGTCTTTCACTCCATCACAGGACTGACTATTAATTTTTCCAAATCGGAAGTGCTTGCCCTTGACCCTGGAGTGCAACAACACTGGCCGGGAGGGTTCCCGTTTATGTGGGCTCAGAACAAAATGAAATACTTGGGGGTTTGGATCTCCTGGGATCCTCAGGATCTCTATGCCCTGAATATAAAAAACACATTAGCAGAATTGGATGCTCAACTCAAAGTGTGGCACTCTTTACTCCTTTCCCTCTTTGGTAGAAGTGCCCTCCTTAAGATGGTGCTTATGCCTAAACTGCTTTATAAATTGCATATCTTACCATGCTGGCTTACCAGCAGAGATATAAGGTGGTTGCAGTCTTCCTTCCAAAGGTTTCTTTGGGTGGGGAGGAAATCGAGGTTGCGCTATCAGGTGTTGATGTCTCAGAGAGGGGAGGGGGGTCTGGGCCTGCCGGATGTCCGGTTATATAATGCAGCCTGCCAACTACGATATGTGGGGGAGTGGCTTCTTGATGAGTATGCATATTGTGAGGATGGTCTGGTTATTAGCATGGTGGCCCCTTGGTCTCCTCTGTATCTGATCCAGACCAGCCCTGGGGATTATCGGACCTTAACTATCCCTCGCAGCTTAGTGCAGCCATGTCGTCAGGCTTGGCGCTGGATACGGTCACGAGGGGGAGTGGCTGGACTTCCTTCTCTCTTCATGCCCTTAATGGGTAACCTGAATTTTCTTCCAGGCCGCCTCAACCATTCTCTTTTTGATGCCTGGCAACAGAAAGGTTTGGCATTCATTTTTCATTTTTATGCTAATGACTCACCAACAATGTACGATTTCGCATCTTTGGCTAAAGATTATGACTTACCAGGTAAACACTTTTATGCATACTTGCAGACACGTCATTACCTCCAATCCTTTCACTGGACTGAGGAGTCCTTTCGTAAGGAGTCAGCTTTCACGCAATGTTTTTTTGATGGGGCCATAAAGTGTAACACCATCAAAGGCTGGTGTACGTTCGGCAGAACATATTGCTCTGTGCCGCATGTGGCCTCTTTAGCCAGGTATTGGACAGAGGTGTGGGCCATGGATATCTCTACTTCATACCTGCTTTCATGTTTCAAGCTTATGCCTAAAAGCCTACTGGACCTCTCTCTTCAAGAGCTACAATTCAAGATTTTGCACCACATTGTTTGCAATGATATTCGCCGCTGCCAGATGGGGAGGGTATCTTCCCCTAAATGTATTAAATGTCATCAAGTGATGGGTTCTCTGGCGCACAGGTTGTTTGCGTGCCCTGTTCTGAGAGCCTTTTGGACGAAAGTGCTTGCAGTAGTCGCTCAATGCACGGGCTCTTCTATTGGTTGGACGGGCAAATTACTCCTTTCTGGATTAAGGGGTGCTCTCCCTTCTTATAAGTTTTCCGTGGATACATTTGGCCACACTGCTATATTATTGGCATGCCGAACGATCTTAGCAGACTGGATAACACCGGATACGCCACCCAATCTTCGGGCCTGGTTTGGACGATTGGCATTTACAATGCAAATGGAGCGGCTGGTCGCAATGAATAATGAGAGGGCTCGGGACTCGATCTACCAGGCGTGCTGGTCTACTTGTTATGACCTTTTGCCGTCGGATCTTCAAACTACTCTGCCACTGGATATCATTCTTCTTGAAAATGATCGGACCTTTAGCAATGTTTTGTGCTTTGCCACTTGATCTGAGATCAGTGTATGCTGTGATGGGGATGGATCTTGGTTGGGGCTTTTGAAATCTCGTTTTCTGCAAGTGTTTGACAATGTTTGTTATGGAGGGGATGTCTTCCAGGGTAGGGCAGGGGGAGGGGGTTATGGGTAGTGTGCGGAATGTCTGTGGATGTTTGTGATGTGACTGGGTGGTGGGTTATGGTTTTAGTTTACTCTGAATCATTTGGTCCGTAGGACCTTAAAAGGAGAGTGCACAGGGGGTTGTTACAGTTGTCCTTACTATGTTGGGGGATCGCTCTTGTAGTGAACCATGGTGTTACTTCTGACGCATATTATGTATTTCTTCCCCAAAGTCTGGTTTTGATTATCCTTGTATTACTCTTTAATAAAAATGATTCTGACAACACTACTTGAACAATTAAATCTAAATGATTTTCTACTAATTAGCTACCTTGCTAAGGACAATCAGCAGTATACCCATACTATAAGCAGCCTCCAATTTCACCACCACTTGATAGGTTAACTTTATAATATCTTCAAAAATTAATGACATGCCCTCTCATTTTTCTCATTCTGGTCACATAGGGATGATATCTTCCAAATTGGCATGTGTGTGCACATTTGCATGTGCATAATTCAGCCCCAGTTCATCCTCAGTTCACCCAGCTAAGAGATAGATCCTCCAACCTACCCTGATTTGATAGCTTTCACATACCCCCCCTCCCCACACACACACACAAGTTAGTCCCGACCCTTAAAACCTCACATATCTGACCAGTTTTCTTTAAATATTAACTTACACAGCATCCATAGCAGAAATAAAGTTATGCGGCAGGGGAATGGGTTGCATAAATATTTATGCAATCATCTTAGGTTCACATCCCGAAATGTTCATGCCCCACCCCCTTTTTGAAAACTTTTGAGATGTGCACTCGGCAGCATTTATAAATGTATTTGGGCTCAAGCCTGACTTATTCACACATCCCATCTTTTAGGTTTTCTAGAAGACAAGGGGAGCCCTAAAGGGAGTTCTATAGGAACAGTGCCTCAAGGCAGAAAGAATAAGTGAACAAGAGTTGGCTAGGGGAATGTCAATCCAGAAGAATAGGAAGAATAAGGTTTTTAGTAAATGTAGTTTTGAAATCTGTGACCAAAAACCAACTAGAAGGAAGGAAGCAGCCACAGAAATGTGTACTTATAATTGGGAGACACAGCTGAGACTAATTACAAAGCTGCTTGGTAGAGTCAGTGTGGTTTAAAGGAAGAGAACACTGTCTTTCAGGCAGAGGGAGTGCAGGAGAGCGCGGGAGAGAAGACAAACTAGGTGAGGAGCCAAAAAAGAGAGGGCTCACGCAGACACAGAAACAAACATGGCTGCAGCCATTGGTTAGGGATTTTGAATCTGCGAAGGTACATCTGGGAAGAAGATTCCAAAGAACCCTGGGTAATTCTGCAATGTATCCTGATACAGAGGTTCCCACAGCCTTTGGTTAAGGATCTTTGAGTCTGCAAATCTACAGTTGGCAAGTAGGCTGTACATAGCCCTAGGGAATTGTGCTGACCTACAGAGTATTACCAACATATCTTACTGGGGTAGATCTGGTGTTTCAGAATAGGGACTGAAAGTTATGCGTGAGAACAGAACATTAATGATTGAAATAAAGTTTTTACTTCAAGTGGCTGGCTCTGAGTGCTGAGCAGTGCATTCCAGTGAACTGTCAGCAGGTCATGCAGGGCTTAGACAGTGGCCTGTAGGGATGTGCAGAGCAAAAGTTTAAGTTCATATGTCCATATGTCCAAAGGGGGTCCCATTTGCGGTCAATATGGACATAAACAGAATTCAATGAGTTGAGTATATGTCCATATGTGCAAATAAAAATTTAAACCCCTCACCCTCCTTAATCCCCCCCCCAAGACTTACCACAACTCCCTGGTGGTCCAGCGGGGTCAGGACGCCATTTCTGACCAACTTTGCAAGGAGCACGTGACGTCGACGTCACGTCGGAGTGACACGGCGTCACGTGATTCCCCGCGGGTTCGCGCTGGAACGCTCGTTCGGCCCAAAAGGAACTTTTGGCCAGCTTGGGGGGGCCTCCTGACACCCCCAAGCTGGCCAAAAGTTCCTTTTGGGCCGAACGAGGGTGCCGGAGGGAACTCGCAGGGAATCACGTGACGCCGCGTCACTGCGACGTGGCGCCGACGTCACGTGATTCCCCGTGGGGTCGCTTCCGGGATCCTCGTTCAGCCCAAAAGGAACTTTTGGCCAGCTTGGGGGTGTAGCTGGCCAAAAGTTCCTTTTGGGCTGAACGAGGGTCCCGGAAGCGACCCCGCGGGGAATCACGTGACGTCGGCGTGACGCGGCGTCATGTGATTCCCCGCGAGTTCCCTCCGACACCCTCGTTCGGCCCAAAAGGAACTTTTGGCCAGCTTGGGGGGGCCTCCTGACCCCCCCAAGCTGGCCAAAAGTTCCTTTTGGGCCGAACGAGCGTTCCGGCGCGAACCCGCGGGGAATCACGTGACGCCGCGTCACTCCGACGTGGCGCCGACGTCACTTGCTCCTCGGAAAGGCTTTCAGAAATGGCGTCCTCACTCCTCGCTGGATCACCAGGGAGTTGTGGTAAGTCTTTGGGGGGGGATTAAGGAAGGTGAGGGGTTTAAATTTTTATTTTGGATCAACAATCGTGATTTCCAACTTATTCAACATAGCTATGTTGAATAAGTTGGAAATCCGATCGTTTATGTCTTATCACTTTTTTAAGTTAAAAAAAAAAATAAGTAGCGTTTTACATTTATGTTCAATACGAATGCACACCCCTAGTGGCCTGTGATACTTAAAGATGAATTTTAAAAGCTCGGTACATGCATTAATTAGGGGATGTGCAAATAAGTCTGGCTTGTGCATGCCGAGTGGATTTTAAAAGCCACCTGGATATGAGCGTGTCTCCCACAGCACACATCTGAAAAGTCTTCAAAAAGGGGCATGGTCTGGGCAGGGCATGAACCAGAGATGTGCATGTAAATACTTAAGTGCCTGGGTATATGCCTGGCTGTGTAAGTTTACTTCTGCTATGGAGGAGATGTAAGTTATAAAATAAATGAAAATAGGCAGATCTGCGAGGTTTTAAGGTCAGGGCTAACTGGGGGGAGTGAAGACTATTAAACTTTGGGGGTTTGGAGGACCTACCCCTTAACTGAGTGAACTGTGAATTAATTGGTTAAACTGGCAATAGCGTTGGTGCGCACCCCTTTAAAATCCCCTATTTACACTGTAGAAGCTAGATTTTCACGCACATGCACACATCCACTTTAAATTTGGTGCACATGTGCACTCAGTCAGACTATTTTATATCAGGAACAAATATACACACGTATATTGTAAAATGGCCACAAGTTGACATATGCATACAAATGTGCACTTGCGCATGGTTTGAAAGTTACCATCCCTGCTTTTAATGTTTAAGGGTAATTGAACTCAGAATTATCAATTTACCCCACAATCTCTCTTTTCTCACAGTCTTTAAGTTAAAAGCTAGACATAGAAATAATTAAACTTTTACCTTTTAAAGGTAATCACACACAGAAATAGTCTAGCTTTTACATTTTATGGGCTACCTCTGGCTGGACCTTAGAGGTAGATTTTCAAAGGGTTATGGGCGTAAGATACGAACGTAACCCCAAAAACCTACCCCTGTGCGTGCTGAGCCTATTTTGCATAGGCTCGGTGGCGCCCTTCGACGGTAGCCATCTACCTCGAAACAAGGGTCCACTAACATAACACTGTATCTTCATTTGGAGTTTTAAAATAGTCCCTATTTTTAAAACTTCACAGTAAATAAGTGCCCAATAGGCTTTTCTTCAGCCACACCCTTATTCAAATTATTCAGCAGCTAAAAGAAAGAATCAAATGTGGTGATGCCTCTGTGCTTGCTGCCATACTTGTCACTCAGGCTAATATTCAGCCATGCAGCGGCTAGTTAGGTTTGCCGGATATAGCTAACTGTCTAACTTCACAGGGATATACTGAATATCCCCGGCTATTATAAAGTTAGCTGAATAAGTATATCTGGCCAACTTTAGGACAGCCTAACTAACTCTGCTCTGCCCAGAAATGCCTCCCACCACCTATGCAGCTAAATTCTAGCTGCATTCGGCTTTTCAGTTATCTGTCTAAATGGCTTTTGAAAATTGACCTCACAATGACTTGGGGTATTGATGTCATTGTTGTTGCTCTTTGCCGCTCTTTTGGTGTTGACCTTTGCTCCTCTTTGTTTATGCACACCCCTAGTGTTTTAAGTCAGGGGATGCTGGCATTGACATTTTCCAATATATGTATGCTGTTTACCCTGAGTGATCACCCTCTACTTATATACGCACACTTGCAGCTAATTTTCACCAATAACCTACCTGCATAGTTCCTTTCTGAAAATTAGCTGCAAAATACATGCATAGAAAAAAGCATATGTACATTGCAATGAGATAGGATATTCAAAATTTCTCCTATAATTTGTAACTTATCTTTGCATGACATGTAATATCCGGAGAAAGAGCTCATACTGCAAACCACAATTGTAGTGCTTTGAAAAAAAATAGATAAAAAAAAGAGTGATAAGTGGAGTGAAGGAGCAGCATAAAGGTTAGATAAGCATACTGAGAACTAGGGAAACCAGGGTTCAAATCCAGTTCTCCCACAAATACTCCTTCTGACCTTGCACTAGTCATTTCACTCTCTATTACCTCAGATACAAGTTAGATTATCAGTCTTCTTGGAAAGGGAAATGACTACAGTACTTGTATTATATAACTTGTCTTGATCTCAGATTTGTAAAAGGCAACTAAATAAATAAAAAAAAAGCTAAATCTGTGAAGCTTGTCAAGCTGAAAAATGGCTTGAGGCCTAACTGTCAGAGGATCAAGGTCATCCTTTAAATACTCATACAAGGCCATAATTTGATTCTGAACTCAAGCAGTACCTGCAGAGTATGTCAGCCTCAGGAAGGCTCAGCAGCATGGTTCTTGGCCTAAAATCTGGGAATGTGGTTGCCTTCGTACTGTACACTGCTGTCCTTCTCCTTCCTATCTAATTTTCTTCCTCCTCCTTGTTTATTCTTTTATTGTCTCTTCAGTCTCTCTGCTAATCTCAGAAATGATTGCTACTTCATCTCCTGCTGCATAAACAATAATTCCTCCATTTTCTTCTACAAACTGCCTATGGTTAGCTTGTGGCTTTTATTGTATGTGCAATTAATATTTGCATCAGAGTGAGCGATAAGTTATTTGGCGTTAGTGTGTGGTCACAAACTAGCTCATGATTTAGTGACTAGGGAGCTAACGTTAGCATGCTCATTATGCAATAACTTGCATACCCATTTGCTCCTTAGCATGTACTTTGACAGTATGACGTACCGTTTAAATGCTGAGGTAATTTTCAAAAGGATTTATATGCTTAAAATTGGTTATATTGTAGCAATTTTCAAAAGTCCATTTATGTGCATAAAACCTAATTTTATACATGTAAATCCTTTTCAAAATGACCTCCTATAATATGCATGGGCAAGTCAGCATGTAAGCTAAGGCTTTATGAAAATGATGCTACTTATTGTGCATGCTAAACTGGTTTAAAGTGCATGCTGTTAACCTTCAGTGAATCAGCCCCATTATTTAAGTCTGCGATGAGAGGTTTTTAGATCTTGATTGAGGTCATTGAATGCATGACAACAATTAACATTCAATATTATAAAAAAACTGATTCACAGAATATATTCCTAGCAATCTCAAAAGCTTAAAGCATGGCTATATTATTACGTAGACATGAAGCTGAAGTTAGATTATTAATCGCTGGATATATTTTTCTTCTGTAGTGTTAGAGACACATTTTGTGATATGTTACTTTAGGAATCTGGATCCTTTGCACATTTTTCTGAAATAAATCTCTTGACGACTACCTCTGAGTAATTCATATGTTAAACCTAAAAAAAAAATCATGTTTTATGCTTTTTGCTGTACAGCTTATAAATGAAGAACCATGGAAATGAATAAACAAAAATCAAGTTGCAGTGCTTGACCTCCTGGAAGAGGATGCTAGCTCCTTGTGCTTTGAATTTAGAAATTCATGACCCACAATTGGTACAACCAATTTCAAAAGCACTGGTTGTTCAGAACTCATTTTGCTACTGGTAGATACTCTAAAGCAAGTAATTGAAAATTTTGGCCATGTATGTTTATAGATTTTATCTCTTAACAAATTTGTCCATGCTAATATAAATAGAAGCTCTTAAAATCTATTATTGGAATGATATTCACTGCTTTTTTTTTTTCTGTACATTGTACTTGTCAATTACAATATATCTCTTAGGTAATTTTTGCAGGGAACTTATACCACAATATATTTAGTGATCTTTGAAAAGGCGCTTGACAAAGTTCCTCATGAGAGGCTTCTAGGAAAAGTAAAAAGTCATGGTATAGGTGGCGATGTCCTTTCTAGGGATTTGAATAGTTTTCCATATCGTCTTAACGATAGAAATCGTGTGGCAGGGCAAGAAAATCGTCTTAGGCACGATTTTTTTAGTTAAAAAAATCATTAAAAATCGTTTTTTCCGATTAGTGCGCACTAACTCGAGTTAGTGCGCACTAACGGGAGTTAGTGCGCACTAACTGGGAATTAGTGCGCACTAACTGAAAATGATACAATTTGACACTTTTCAGGTCAGTTAAGGTCAGTTTAGGAATGAATATGTATTCCTATTGGCTGCCCTCTTATTTATTCATGTTACCAAGCTTCCTACTGACAGTATATGGGGGATGGGAAATGGAAACAGTTGGTTAGCTTGACAAAACAAGTAATGTGATCAGTCAATGTGACTAGAACTTGTGCCCTAACCCTGATACCAGGGGTATTGTGATCTTCCTGCACACAGTGCCCTATCCCTATTAATACCAGGAGTGTTGTGATCTTCCTGCACACAGTGCCCTATCCCTAATACCAGGGGTGTTGTGATCTTCCTGCACACAGTGCCCTATTCCTGATACTGGGGGTGTTGTGATCTTCCTGCACACAGTGCCCTATTCCTGATACCGGGGGTGTTGTGATCTTCTTGCACACATCCCGGTATCAGGGATAGGGCACTGCGTGCAGGAAGATCACAACACTCCTGGTATTAATAGGGATAGGGCACTGCATGCAGGAAGATCACAACACCCCTGGTATCAGGGATAGGGCACTGTGTGCAGGAAGATCACAAGACCCCGGAGGAGTGAGGGTCAGGCAGCTCCCCCCTGTCTGTGAAGCCAGCCTCTCACTAGTAATGCAGGGAGGGAGCTGTCTCAGACTTCACCATCCTCCCCCCCCCTCACCCACACACCATTCACTAGCTGGGACATGGGGGAAGTCAGGAGTGAGGGTCAGGCAGCTCCCCCCTGTCTGTGAAGCCAGCCTCTCACTAGTAATGCAGGGAGGGAGCTGTCTCAGACTGGTATCAGGGTTAGGGCACTGTGTGCAGGAAGATCACAACACTCCTGGTATTAATAGGGATAGGGCACTGTAAGAGATGACTGTAGTAGATTGAATAAAGATCTGATGTTTCTGCTCTCCTCACACCAAACAAAAACAACACACAAGCAGAGAAGCCCTTCTTACAAAGCTGAGCTAGTGAGTTAAGTAGGAGGAAAAGTAAACATACTTGTGCCAGTGTGGCTACTTAAAAAATACACTTACCAACAATCAATTACATATATTTGAACTGTGTACAGTTCCAGCCAGGACCACCTTTCTAAAATGCACAGTGATTGGCAAATTCAACATGCACTAGCATTTCAGGTGCCTGCTAACAAAAATAATAAACAAACAAGTTCTAGTCACGTGAGTGCTGATCATTACATTACTTTTTTTGTCAAGCTTCCAACAGTTTCCATTTCACATCCCCCCAACCATTACCTCAGTATTAGCCTTGGTAACATCAATAGATAAGAGCACAGCCAGCCAATAGGAATACATACATACATATTCATTCCTAAGTGACCTTTACTGACCTGGGAAGTGTGAACACTTTGTTTCATTTTCTGTTGGTGTTCGTTAGTTTCCAGTTCCATTTCCCATCCCCCCAACCATCACCTCAGTGGTAACCTTGGTAACATCAATAGATAAGAGGGCAGCCAGCCAATAGGAACACATATTCATTCCTAACTGACCTTCAGTGACCTGGAAAGTGTTTATTTGTATCATTTTCAGTTAGTGCGCACTAAATCGAGTTAGTGCGCACTAACGGGGAGTTAGTGCGCACTAACTCGAGTTAGTGCGCACTAACACGATTTAACGATTTTTAACGATAAATCGTTAGAATTTCTATTGTATCGTGTTCTATAACGATTTAAGACGATATAAACATTATCGGACGATAATTTTAATCGTTGAAAAACGATTCACATACCTAGTCCTTTCATGGATTGCAAACTGGCTAAAAGACAGGAAACAGAGAGTAGGATTAAATGGGCAATTTTCTCAGTGGAAGGGAGTGGGCAGTGGAATGCCTCAGGGATCTGTTTTGGGACCCTTAGATTTCAATATATTTATAAATGATCTGGAAAGAAATACGACGAGTGAGATAATCAAATTTGCAGATGATACAAAATTGTTCAGAGTAGTTAAATCACAAGCAGATTGTGATAAATTGCAGGAAGACCTTGAGAGACTGGAAAATTGGGCATCAAAATGGCAGATGAAATTTAATGTGGATAAGTGCAAGGTGATGCATATAGGGAAAAATAACCCATGCTATAGCTACACAATGTTAGGTTCCATATTAGGTGCTACAACCCAAGAAAGTGATCTAGGCATCATAGTGGATAACACATTGAAAATGTTGGTTCAGTGTGCTGCGGCAGTCAAAAAAAGCAAACAGAATGTTGGGAATTATTAGAAAGAGAATGGTGAATAAAATGGAAAATGTCATAATGCCTCTGTTTCGCTCCATGGTGAGACCGCACCTTGAATACTTTGTACAATTCTGGCGCCGCATCTCAAAAAAGATATAATTGCGATGGAGAATGTACAGAGAAGGGCTACCAAAATGATAAGGGGCATGGAACAGCTCCCCTATGAGGAAAGACTAAAGAGGATAGGACTTTTCAGCTTGGAGAAGAGACGTCTGAGGGGGGATATGATAGAGGTGTTTAAAATCATGAGAGGTCTAGAACAGGTAGATGTGAATCAGTTATTTACTCTTTCGGATAATAGAAAGACTAGGGGGCACTCCATGAAGTTAGCATGTGGCACATTTAAAATTAATCGGAGAAAGTTCTTTTCTACTCAATGCACAATTAAACTCTGGAATTTGTTGCCAGAGAATGTGGTTAGTGCAGTTAGTGTAGCTGTGTTTAAAAAAGGATTGGATAAGTTCTTGGAGGAGAAGTCCTTTACCTGCTATTAATGAAGTTGACTTAGAAAACAGCCACTGCTATTACTAGCAACGGTAACATGGAATAGACCTAGTTTTTGGGTACTTGCCAGGTTCTTATGGCCTGGATTGGCCATTGTTGGAAACAGGATGCTGGGCTTGATGGACCCTTGGTCTGACCCAGTATGGCATGTTCTTATGTTCTTATAATCCCTGGGCACTTTTTTTCTTATCTAGAAGGAGAAATTAAAAGCTATTACACTTTGTCTAAAGAAAGGCTTATTTAGTTTTATGACATGAGGCTTACATCTGTTTTCTTTCCCAATATTTTATGGAATGAAAAGGCTTAGACTGGGGCTTTCACAGTCCATGTAAAGTAGAAAATACTTTACTTATTAAAAAATTGCATATGTAAAAGTCCTTTTGTGGAAGCACATTGTGAAACTCCTAGTGTTCTATATAAAGAACTGTATGCATTATTAAATAAGTCCTTTATCATGGAGGGTGGTCTTATAGCAATTAACCAAAAAAGTAAAATCTTCAAAAAAAATCAAATTATTGTTTGACCCCTAATAATTATATGCCACTAAAATGAATTAGAGTGCATTGTAACAATGCAGTCCTAATGTGCAGTCTGTTACCAGCATGACTCACTCATCTGCCATAAAGAATAAGTGATTTGTATTAAGTTAGTGTTATTGAGGATGTTTTCTGGACTAGCAATTGCTGTCAATGCTATGCTAAATCACAGGCACAAATCTAGGTTAAAAAAAACCACAAGCTTATCAGAAGCCAGGAAAACTATGCCAGAAAACTGATAGCTCTGACTAAGGGCCTTGTTTAAAGAAATCTATGACTCAATAAAAGATGGTCTTCTCCATCTTCTTCCAAATCACTCATTTGGAACCCTAATGTTGCATGTTTGACTCTAATTCTCTTTGAAAGTTGATCAGAGTAAGCAAGCATTCTTTCTTAATAAGCACATTTCATCGCCATTTATCATTGGATGGAAATGATTTGACAATGAAAACAACACAATGCATCTCAATATCAGCCAGTTCAGCTAAAATTGCTTGAAGAGTACAGAGACTGTCAGAGGCTTAACTTTTCATATAGATTACATTATCTTAGACCTAGATATATCATTTTGTGAAAAAAAAGGGGCATGGTTAGGGAAATTTTTGAGATTCTGCATTGCATGCTATTTTACTGCTGTGAGAGAAAAAGAGAGTGAGAGAAGCTCTTTATAAGGCTCTCAAATAAGTCAACTATTTATACTGCTGTAGGAGGGTCAACTAGTAACTTGAGTTAAGGTTATGCTGGTGGTCTCTGGTTTGGGGTCAGTTTTACATGCACAGTAAGAGGTACGAACAGCACAGTACATATCAGTGAAGATTTGATGTGATTTCGAGTGAAGAAAGGTACACAAAGATGAGACTTTTACAATGTACTTTTGCCCTAGTAGCTAGGTAGGGAGTGCATCAAATTAGGTTGAGAGTACAATGTACAAATCTAATTGTAACACCAGGAAAAAAGGTGTAATTATTTCTGGCATGCAACATTAAATACCCCTCTTTTTCATAAACTCCTCCCATTTGACTAAAGGGATGCATTATTTATTGCATGTGTTATTAGGGATGTGCAGAGGGACGCCATAGGTTGCATTCGTGATTTGGATTTGTCGGGGAGCAGATACGTTGCATTCGGCAGTATGGTGCCCCGATGCATTAATACGGCGATTTCTATTCGTGTCCCAGCATAAATTAAAATTAACTACAACCACCCACCCTCCTGACCCCCCCAAGACTTACCAAAACTTCCTGGTGGTCCAGCGGGGAGTCCGGGAGCCATCCCCTGCACTCTCACACCCTCGGTGCCGATTTCATCACGGCGACGATAGCCTTTGTCACAGGGGCTACCGGTGCCATTGGTCAGCCCCTGTCACATGGTCATCGGCGCCATCTTGTGCTCCTACCATGTGACAGAGGCTGACCAATGGCACCGGTAGCCCCTGTGACATAGTATAGGCAAAGGCTATCAGCGCCATTTTGAGTACTGGCATCGGACGGCTGGAGTGCAGGAGGTCACTCCGGGACCCCGTTGGACTCCCAGGGACTTTTGGCCAGCTTGGGGGGGAGGCCTCCTGACCCCCACAAGGCTTGCCAAAAGTCCAGCGGGGGTCCGGGAGCGACCTGCACACCGGCCGTCCGATGCCAGTACTCAAAATGGTGCTGATCGCCTTTGCCCTCACTATGTCACAGGTACCGATGGTCAGTCCCTGTGACATAGTGAGGGCAAAGGCGATCTGCTGCCAGTATTCAAAATGGCGCTGATCGCCTTTGCCCTCACTATGTCACAGGGGCCGACCGTTGGTACCTGTGACATAGTGAGGGCAAAGGCGATTAGCCACCCAAAGCTGGCCAAAAGTCCCTGGGGGTCCAACGGGGGTCCCAGAGTGACCTCCTGCACTCCGGCCATCCAATGCCAGTATTCAAAATGGCGCTGATAGCCTTTGCCCATATTATGTCACAGGGGCTACCGGTGCCATTAGTCAGCCCCTGTCACATGGTAGCAGCACAAGATGGCGCCGATGGCCATGTGACAGGGGCTGACCAATGGCACCGGTAGCCCCTTTGACAAAGGCTATCGGTGCCATGATGAAACTGGCACCGAGGGTGTGAGTGCAGGGGATGGCTCCTGGACCCCCCGCTGGACCATCAGGGAGTTTTGGTAAGTCTTGGGGGGGGGGGGGGGTTCAGGAGGGTGGGGGGTTTGTTTAAATTTTTATTTAGGTGGCCGTATAATTCGGAGAAGGTTCGTGTATTCGTGGGGAATCGCGATACGTTTTGCTTCCCCACAAATACTACGAATAGTGCAATATACGTTGCGGATTGACAATACGGCAAAAACGAATACACACCCCTATGTGTTATAGCATTGTTGCGGACTTTAGAGACCTAACACCTGCAATAAGGCCCTAACATGATTTAATAAATGGCCCTGTTAGTTTGCTCTGTACTCTTTGGTAGTACTATGTCCTATATTCCTTGGGTGTTGATCCTTTAAGCATCATATTTTACATACTTATGCTTCTTTCTACAGTATTTAGGGATTCTAGCTATAAAAATATAGGGGGCAATTTCAAAGAACCCTAAAAAAGGGATATTCAGTGGGATAAATATCTTTTTTAATATCCTCGAATAAAGTTATCCAGCTAACTTTAGCTTTTAACCTAAATAGCTATATCTTGAATATCACTGGTTAGGTTTAAAGTTACCAGGCCATGTGTGACTAGAGAAATTTAAAGTTAAACTGCTAGATACAAAAGAATATAGCCAGTTAAGTAGTACAGTGGTATAAACAATAGTGAAGGATAGGCTTGTGGCCAAGCTCCCATACCCCCCACCCAATATTTTACAAATAGTCCTGCTGGGCCAAGCACTCTACACCTACCCAAACCCCTCCAAAAGCAAGTATAAAAGAAATGTGGTGAGGTCTGCTGGCCAGTCTGCCCTCTCTCCACTACTTCCTTCCCAGTTCTGCTAAGAATAGTAGAAAATATGGGTGTGCAATCGTTTTCAAGGAAATAAATTGTCTATTTCATTTCGTTTTGGGAGCACCGTAAAACAAAATAAAAAATGCAGAAATGTTATAAAATTTGGTATTTTGTGTTAGTGCACACTAACTGAGAATAAGAACATAAGAACATAAGGTATGCCATACTGGGTCAGACCAAGGGTCCATCAAACCAAGTATCCTGTTTCCAACAGTGGCCAATCCAAGTGACAAGTACCTGGCAAGTTCCCAAAATGAAATAAATCACAAGCTACTATTGCTTATTAATTACCATAATAGTAGAATGTTACCAATATGTTCAAAAGTATCAGATGGGAGAGCAGTTTATTAGCTAGAAGTATGTGGTTGTCTCCTTAGTTACTTGTTTATGTTGCTAAGGTTACAAGGTGGTGTTTGTGGGGGAATGACCAGTGCCTGGTAACAAGTGTAAACAAACAAGGGTTGTAATAATAGCATCAATCAAAAGCAAAAACACGTAATGCAAATGCCTATTTTGAATTTTCCAGTCCCTTTATGTTTTAGAAAAAGGGCCCTGGCACTCTGGAATATACATACTTTGAATTCCTCTGATGTGGAAGGGTGCAAGGGTGAGTGACTGAGGTGACAATATTGGGTAACAAATGGGTCAAAGTGGTGAATGGTAAGAGAGAAGCAGCCTGGTGTATGTGAAGGTACTGGTGAAAGGAGGAGTGATTGTGGTGACTGTATGGGATAACAGAAGGAATAGAGACTGGTTGAGGTAGTGACTGGTGAAAGAGAGGCAACTTGGTGTGTATGGGGGTGACTGGGGAGAGGGGAAGTGTATGGAGTAATAAGTGTATGGAGTAATAAGTGGAAGAGAGAATGGTCGGGGTGGTGACTGGTGTGAGGGAGAGAGAAGCAGCCTGGTGTGCGGGGGATGACTAGTAAGTGACTGGAGCAACTGTATGGGGTGACAGGTCACATCCCCCACCACCAGGCTGCCTTTCTCTTAATATTCACCACTCTAAATAGTCTCTCTCCTATCTGTCACCCCTTGTAGTCACCCAATTCACTTCCCCTCTCACCAGGCACCTCTCCCCCCCACACACACCAGGGAGTAGGATACGTTGGGGGGAGGGTGCCAGGATCTGGAGAGAAAGGAAATGAAGAAAGGGAGGTTCCAAGATCTGGGGACAGAATTTGAGATCATGGGAGAGAGTACTTGAATTACAGTAGGTGCAAAGGGGAAGGAGAGGAGGAGGCAGCTACTGTATTCTGGACTTGTTCCCCTTGCATTCCCTTTCTTACCTCTCAGTCTTGCACATACAACAGCATCAATCCCTTTTGTATCACACATACTAGGGATGTGAATCATTTTTTGATGATTTAAAAAAATCGTCAGATATTTTTTAAATCGTCAAAAATCGTTAGAGTCGCGATACAATAGAAATTCCCCCGATTTAACGTGAAAAATCGTAAATCAGGGGAGGGGGAGGGCGGGAAAACTGGCACACCAAAACAACCCCTAAACCCACCCCGACCCTTTAAAACAAATCCCCCGCCCTCCCGAACCCCCCCCAAAATGTTTTAAATTACCTGGTGGTCCAGTGGGGGGGGGGGGGTCCGGCACGATCTCCCGCTCTCGGGCCATTGGCGCCATTTTGGCTGCCACTAATATAAATGGCGCCGATGGCCCGATAAAAAAAAAACCCCACCCAACCCTTTAAAATGACCCCCTTGACCCCCCCAAACCTTTTAAAATTACCTGGTGGTCCAGCGGGGGCGCGATCTCCTGCTCTCGGGCCATCGGCTGCATTAATAAAAATGGCGCCGATGGCCCTTTGCCCTTACCCTGTGACAGGGCAAAGGTAGCGCCGGTGCCATTTTGAATATTGGCAATACGGCCTGAGTGCAGGAGATCGCTCCCGGACCCCCGCTGGACCCCCAGGGACTTTCAGCCAGCTTGGGGGGGCTCCTGACACCCATAAGACTTGCCAAAAGTCCAGCGGGGGTCCGGGAGCGACCTCCTGCACTCGGGCCGAATTGCCAGTATTCAAAAATGGCGCCGGCGCTACCTTTGCCCTCACTATGTCATAGGGGCCGACGGTCAAAAGGGAAACTTTGATAAAATGAGAAAAATTGTTAGAAAAAAACTGAAAGGAGCAGCTACAAAAGTAAAAAATGTCCAAGAGGCGTGGTCATTGTTAAAAAATACCATTCTAGAAGCACAGTCCAGATGTATTCCACACATTAAGAAAGGTGGAAAGAAGGCAAAACGATTACCGGCATGGTTAAAAGGGGAGGTGAAAGAAGCTATTTTAGCCAAAAGACCTTCCTTCAAAAATTGGAAAAAGGATACAATAGAAGAAAATAGGATAATACATAAACGTTGGCAAATTAAATGTAAGACATTGATATGACAGGCTAAGAGAGAATTTGAAAAGAAGTTGGCCGTAGAGACAAAAACTCACAGTAAAAACTTTTTAAAATATATCCTAAGCAGAAAGCCTGTGAGGGAGTCAGTTGGACCGTTAGATGATTGAGGGGTTAAAGGGGCACTTAGAGAAGATAAGGCCATCGCGGAAAGATTAAATGATTTCTTTGCTTCGGTGTTTACTGAAGAGGATGTTGGGGAGGTACCCGTACTGGAGAAGGTTTTCATGGGCAATGATTCAGATGGACTGAATCAAATCACAGTGAAACTAGAAGATGTGGTAGACCTGATTGACAAACTGAAGAGTAGTAAATCACCTGGACCGGATGGTATACACCCCAGTGTTCTGAAGGAACTAAAAAATGAAATTTCAGACATATTAGTAAAAATGTGTAACCTATCATTAAAATCATCCATTGTACCTGAAGACTGGAGGATAGCTAATGTAACCCCAATATTTAAAAAATGCTCCAGAGGCGATCCGGGAAACTACAGACCGGTTAGCCTGACTTCAGTGCCAGGAAAAATAGTGGAAAGTGTTCTAAACATCAGAATCACAGTACATATTAGGGATGTGAATCGTGTGCCTGATCGTTTTATGATCGGGTTCGGATGGGGGGGGGGGGGGGGGAACCCGATCTATAGAGGTGTGAATTGGGATTGGTTCCAATTCCATTTCACATCACTAATTTTTTTTAGTGAGGCCGTCGCCGATAAAAAAAAAACCACTCCGACACACATCTTTAAAGATGGCGCCGGCCATCCAGTGCTCTTACCATGTGACAGGGGCCAGAAAATGGCACGGATACCCTGTCACATGGTAAGGGCAAAGGGCCATCGGCGCCATCTTTATGAGTGGCAGCTAATGGTCCGAGAGCGGGAGATCGCTCCCCGTGCCCCCTGGACCACCAAGTCATTTTAAAAGGTTTTGGGGGGGGGGGGGGGGGGGGGGGGGGGGAGGCTAAGGGGGTCGGTTTAAAGGGTCGGGTGGGTTTTTTTTTTTATCGGGCCATCTGCGCCATTTATATTAGTGGCAGCCAAAATGGCGCCGATGGCCCGAGAGCAGCAGATCGCGCCGGGACCCCCCCCACTGGACCACCAGGTTATTTAACATTTTGGGGGGGTTTGGGAGGGTAGGGGAGGGTAAGGGATTGGTTTTAAAGGGTCGGGGTGGGTTTAGGGGTTGTTTTGGTGTGTCGGTTTTCCCGCCCTCCCCCCAAATAATTCCCATGCCCGATTTAACGATTTTTGACGATAAATCGGGGGAATTTGTATTGTATCGCGCGCACTCTAATGATTTTTGACGATTTAAAAAATATTGACGATTTTTTTAAATCATCAAAAAACGATTCATATCCCTAGTACATATAGAAAGACATGGTTTAATGGAACAAAGTCAACATGGCTTTACCCAAGGCAAGTCTTGCCTCACAAATCTGCTTCACTTTTCTGAAGGAGTTAATAAATATGTGGATAAAGGTGAACTGGTAGATGTAGTATACCTGGATTTTCAGAAGGCATTTGACAAAATTCCTCATGAGAGGCTTCTAGGAAAAGTAAAAAAGTCATGGGATAGGTGGTGATGTCCTTTTGTGGATTGCAAACTGGCTAAAAGACAGGAAACAGAGAGTAGGATTAAATGGACAATTTTCTCAGTGGAAGGGAGTGGGCAGTGGAGTGCCTCAGGGATCTGTATTGGGATCCTTACTTTTCAATATATTTATAAATGATCTGGAAAGAAATACGACGAGTGAGATAATCAAATTTGCGGATGATACTAAATTGTTCAGAGTAGTTAAATCACAAGCAGATTGTGATAAATTGCAGGAAGACCTTGTAAGACTGGAAAATTGGGCATCAAAATTGCAGATGAAATTTAATGTGGATAAGTGCAAGGTGATGCATAAAGGGAAAAATAACCCATGCTATAGCTACACAATGTTAGGTTCCATATTAGGTGCTACAACCCAAGAAAGAGATCTAGGCGTCATAGTGGATAACACATTGAAATTGTCAGTTCAGTGTGCTGTGGCAATCAAAAAAGCAAACAGAATGTTGGGAATTATTAGAAAGGGAATGGTGAATAAAACAGAAAATGTCATAATGCCTCTGTATCTCTCCATGGTGAGACCGCACCTTGAATACTGTGTACAATTCTGGCGCCGCATCTCAAAAAAGATATAATTGCGATGGAGAATGTACAGAGAAGGGCTACCAAAATGATAAGGGGAATGGAACAGCTCCCCTATGAGGAAAGACTAGAGGTTAGGACTTTTCAGCTTGGAGAAGAGATGGCTGAGGGGGGATATGATAGAGGTGTTTAAAATCATGAGAGGTCTAGAACGGGTAGATGTGATTCAGTTATTTACTCTTTCGGATAATAGAAAGACTAGGGGGCACTCCATGAAGTTAGCTTGTGGAAAATTTAAAACTAATCGGAGAAAGTTCTTTTTTACTCAACACACAATTAAACTCTGGAATTTGTTGCCAGAGAATGTGGTTAGTGCAGTTAGTATAGCTGTGTTTAAAAAAGGATTGGATAAGTTCTTGGAGGAGAAGTCCATTACCTGTTATTAATTGCGTTGACTTAGAAAATAGCCACTGCTATTACTAGCAATGATAATATGGAATAAAAGTAGTTTTTGGGTACTTGCCAGGTTTTTATGGCCTGGATTGGCCACTGTTGGAAACAGGATGCTGGGCTTGATGGACCCTTGGTCTGACCCAATATGGCATGTTCTTATGTTCTTATGTTCTTAATATCCTAGAGATATTAAGTCGGAGGAACCTAGCACGACCTCTCATTTAAATAAAGAATCACGCACACAGGAGAGGTGATGCTGTGAATCAGAAGGTGGACCCCTGTTCTGAGGTAGAGTCAGTGCTACCTAAGAGGGAAACAATCCCCTTAGGTCTCTACCGTTGAAGGGCGAGGCCGAAGACTGTAGCTGTTGACTGAAGACTTCGGCCTGGAAACTCGAGATCCCCCCAGGAGAAGCCCGTAGGGACCCAGCCGCTGGGACTTAGGAGACTTCTTCGAAGACTGAAGAAAGGTCTGGATGCAGGCGCCTCTTGTGGGTCGTGGGTTCCAGATGGCTGGCGCCTCCAGAAGGTCGTAGTAGTCTTGAGTACAGAGTCTCAGAGTAATCCAGAGCCGGTCCACGGGTTCGGTACACAAGTAGGGTCGAAAATCAGTCCAAGATCAAAGCAGAAGAAGGGTCCGAAGCCAGGCCAGGAGAAATCAGGAGAAGGGTCGCAAGCCGTACCAGGATCAAGCCAAGGAGAACATGAATGCCGGCCCAGAAGTCAAAGCCAAGAGTCAGTCCAATGGAGCAAGGAAGCAGGACGAAGAACCAGGAACAAGAAGCTTGGGACAATACCCAGCCAGGAACCTTGATAACAGGGCAAGGTCTGAGGATCAGACCTTGCCTTAAATGCAGGAATTCGAGGGAGGAGTCTCAGGAGGAGCCATGACAATTTCCTGTCATTGCTTTTTTAAGAATTCTCAGCAGCCGCGCGTGCGGCTTCTAGTAGAGCAAAAGGGTGAGGTGCCAGCCCGGCTGAGAGAAACCATGTGGCCGGGCCAGGCAGCGGCCGCAAGAAGGGAACCAGAGAGAACTACCTGCCACCGCAGGAGCCCTCAGCGAAGGCTGACACTTCGGGTAGGTTATCTTTGCCACGGCCATTGGCCTTTCCCAGGCTGCGGCCCGCCGCGGCCGGCGGCCATGATACCCGGCCCCGATCGCAGGCTGCCACGGCCGCAGCTCTAACAGTATCCCCTCCTTTAGGCCTCCTCCTAGAAGGCTTGGGTTTAACAGGGTGTTTCGCGTGAAAGTCCTTAAGAAGAGACTTATCCAGTATATTCTTAGCAGGCTCCCAGGGATTCTCCTCAGGACCAAATCCTTCCCATGCTAGGACGTATTCCCAGGTGGTGCCCCGTCTCCGGACATCCAGAACATCACGTACTTGATATATGGTTTCGTCCACTGCTCTATGTTGCACTATTTCAGGAGGTTTCCGGGTAGGTTTCAGAAGGGACACATGGAAGGAGTTGTTAATTCTCAATGTGGCGGACAATCGAAGTTGGTAGGTCACAGGACCTAATTTTCGCAGCACCATGAATGGACCAATGTAGCGAGGGGCCAATCTCATAAAAGGAACTCTCAAATGGATGTGCCGGGTGCTGAGCCAGACCTTTTCCCCTGGATGGAACTGGGAGCCCGTCATCGATGTTTGTTGGCAAATCTCTTTGCGGATTGAGCTGATTTACGTAACATCTGTTGAGTATGGACCCAAAGCTGTTTCCGCTGTGCAGCTGAGCCGCAAGTGAAGGAACTGGCAGCAGTACAGGCAAGGGTGGCCTGGGCTGACGACCAAAGACAATCTGAAAAGGAGATGCACCCGTTGAGGTGCCAGGATGCGAATTGTATGAGAATTCAGCCCAGGAAAGAAGGGACGCCCAATCATCTTGTCGAGAGTTGACATAAAGCCGTAGAAACTGTTTCAACGTTCGATTTGTACGTTACACCTGACCATTAGCCTGAGGATGGAGGGATAGGCAAAGGGATCGTATGCTGGGTATTGCTCGGCATTACCAATGGCACTGGTGGAGAAACTGCCTGAGCAGTCGAATCCAGACGTGCGTTGAGTCGTTCCAAGGAAGATGCCATGGACTCCAGTATGCGTTGTTGTTCCATGACCTTCTGGGCTAGTCCTGGAATGGCTTGTCGAGCTGAGGCCTCTGCTGGGTCCATGGCCTTGGTATTCTGATGTGAATCAGAAGGTGGACCCCTGTTCCAAGGTAGAGTCAGCGCTACCTAAGAGGGAAACAATCCCCTTAGGTCTCTACCGTCGAAGGGCGAGGCCGAAGACTGTAGCTGTTGACTGAAGACTTTGCCCTGGAAGCTCGGGATCCCCCCAGGAGAAGCCCATAGGGACCCGTCTGCTGGGACTTAGGAGACATCTCCAAAGACTGAAGAAAGGTCTGGATGCAGGCGCCTCCTGCGGGTCGTGGGTTCCAGATGGTGGCACCTCCAGCAGGTCATAGTAGTCTTGAGTACGGAGTCTCAGAGTAGTCCAGAGCCGGTCCACGGGTTCGGTACACAAGAAGGGTTGAAATCCAGTCTAAGATCAAAGCAGGAGAAGGGTCCGAAGCCAGTCTAGGAGAAATCAGGAGAAGGATCGCAAGCCGTAGCAAGATCAAGCCAAGGAGAACACGAACGCCGGTCCAGAAGTCAAAGCTAAGAGTCAGTCCAACGGAGCAAGGAAGCGGGACGAAGAACCAGGAACAAGAAGCTCGGGACAATACCCAGCCAGGAACCTTGATGCCGAGCCAAGGTCTGAGGATCAGACCTTGCCTTAAATGCAGGAAGTCGAGGGAGGAGTCTCAGGAGGATCCATGACAATTTCCTGTCATGGCTTCTTTAAGAATTCTCATCAGCCGCGCGCGCGGCTTCTAGTAGAGCAAAAGGGGGAGGAGCCAGCCCGGCCAAGAGGAACCATGCGGCCGGGCCAGGCAGCAGCCACAAGAAGGGAACCAGAGAGAACTACCTGCTGCCACAGGAGCCCTCAGCGAAGCCAGATGCTTCGGGTAGGTTATCTTCGCTGCGGCCGTCGGCCTTTCCCTGGCTGTGGACTGCCGTGGCCGGCGGCCATGATACCTGGCCCCAACTGCGGGCTGCCGCGGCCGGTGGCTCTAACAGGTGGCTGGGCGTGCATCGGGAGAGCGGGTGCTCAACACAGAGCGCTCGCTGTCCCACGACTTAAGGTGAATCGGCCTGTAGTTTGAATATAGCTGGTTAAGGTTTTATTATCCAGCCTTGTATGGCCAGATAACATGATCCTTAACCAGATATCTTTAAAAAATATCCAGCTAAGTAGCGCTGTTGTGACCCTCCAAAACAAAGGTAAGATTAGAAGGCGGCTCATTCCCTCCTTCCCGAAGCATGATAATAAAGTTTTTCCAGCCTGTAGTCTTCTACCCACACCCCCCCCCCTTCCCCAAACCTTTTTAAAACCTGGTCTCTAGTTGTGATTGCTAAACACTCCAGCTGCCTCTCCACCTTCACCGCTACCCACTCACAATGAAGAATAATGGTGCTTGCCCCCCCTCTCCCGGGCCTGTGCCTTTTTTCACCTGTGCTGGGGGTGAGGGACCCTGTGCCTTACTCCCGGCGCTTCCAGCACTGGAAGCGTAAGCTCCCGTTGAAGTTTATGCTTCCAGGGTTGTTGCTGCCAGAGCAGGGCTGGAAGCGTCGGGAGTGAGGCAGAGGGTCCCTCGCTCCCAGCACAGGTAAAAAAAAAAAAAAAGGTATCGTCTGGGATGGGGTTAGGGGTGGGGGAGGCAGGCAGAGTGTTCACTAATCACGACAGGGGACCGGGACCTAGGGGCATTTTTTCAAAAAGGTTTGGGGAGAGGGAAACGGGGTAGGAGAGTAAAGGCTGGAAAAGACTTTATTATCATGCTTTTTTTTTGGGGGGGGGGGAGGAGGGAGGAGATTGGCCGCCTTCTAGTCTTACCTTTATTTTATAGGGTCATGACAGCACTGTTTACCGGATAACTTTTAAAGATATCTGATTCAGTACATCTACTCAGAAACAGGTCTAAAGTTATCCGGCTGGCCCTGCCAGACATACCCTATATTTGGCTAGGTTAGCCAGATAACGCAACCCCTCCCCGGGACACCCCTGAAAAGTCCCTTTTTTAACTGGCTAAATTCTAGTGGGTAGCTCTTACCTGGCTAGAATTTAGCTGGATAAGGGCTGAAGTGAATATAGCCGTGTAAGTCATTTGGATGGACAACTATTACGTTATCTGTCTAAATTGCTTTTGAATATGGACCTCATGCTTTTCAAACAGAAGGAATAATAATTTATACTAAGTACAGAATGATAAGAAAAACAGAAAATCATAAAAATGTACTTAAATTGCTCTCAAAACAAATTACAAGATAGCCAAGTACAAATAACAGCATAAAATTGCAAAGAGCCTGTATGCATTGAGAATAAGCTGGTAGCAGTGAATGGAACAGCTTGTGGGAAAAACTCCATTTGACATAGGATTGGACAAGTACAAAATGGAAGCTACAGTCAGCTACAAATAAGCTACAAATAAGCTCTGTGGCTCCCTCCCTCAAACATCACCTTGCTCAGGTACCCACAAAAGTGAAAGAAGTACGGTAAATTAGATTTTATTTTCCTGGAAAATAAATACAAATTAGATTTTTATTATCCTGGAAAATAAATTCAATGTAAAGATATATATAATATATATAATGTCTTATGAATTTAAAAATATTTAAAACAAATAAACTTCATTTCATTTAATAGACATGAGACTTCTAGAAACTAAAAAAAGAAAGTAAGCTGTAAGGTACTGTAGCTCAACATCTTTAATATCTGCTGAAAAAGAGAATAGTGAAATATCTACAGTCCGGAGAATTGATGGACCAGAGGCAACATGGATTCACCAGGGGAAGATCCTGTCAGACAAATCTGATTGACTTTTTTGACTGGGTAACCAAGGAATTGGATCAAGGAAGAGCGCTCGATGTCATCTACTTGGATTTCAGCAAAGCTTTTGATACGGTTCCGCACAGGAGACTGGTGAATAAAACGAGAAGCTTGGGAGCGAGTGCCGAGGTGGTGACCTGGATTGCAAATTGGTTGATGGACAGAAGACAATGTGTGATGGTAAATGGTACTTTCTCTGAAGAGAGAACGGTTTTAAGTGGTGTACCGCAAGGATCGGTGTTGGGACCAGTCCTGTTCAATATCTTTGTGAGCGACATTGCGGACGGGATAGAAGGTAAGGTTTGTCTTTTTGCAGATGACACTAAGATCTGCAACAGAGTGGACACGCCGGAAGGAGTGGAGAGAATGAGATGGGATTTAAGGAAACTGGAAGAGTGGTCAAAGATATGGCAGCTGAGATTCAATGCCAAGAAGTGCAAAGTCATGCATATGGGGAATGGAAATCCGAATGAACTGTATTTGATGGGGGGGGGGGGGGAAGGCTGATGTACACGGAGCAGGAGAGGGACCTTGGGGTGATAGTGTCTAATGATATGAAGTCTGCGAAACAATGCGACAAGGCGATAGCAAAAGCCAGAAGAATGCTGGGCTGCATAGAGAGTGGAATATCGAGTAAGAAAAGGGAAGTGATTATCCCCTTGTACAGGTCCTTGGTGAGGCCTCACCTGGAGTACTGTGTTCAGTTCTGGAGACCGTATCTACAAAAAGACAAAGACAAGATGGAAGCGGTACAGAGAAGGGCGACCAGGAAGGTGGAGGATCTTCATCGGATGACGTACGAGGAGAGATTGAAGAATCTAAATATGTACACCCTGGAGGAAAGGAGGAGCAGAGGTGATATGATACAGACTTTCAGATACTTGAAAGGTTTTAATGATCCAAAGACAACGACAAACCTTTTCCGTAGGAAAAAAATCAGCAGAACCAGGGGTCACGATTTGAAGCTCCAGGGAGGAAGATTCAGAACCAATGTCAGGAAGTATTTCTTCACGGAGAGGGTGGTGGATGCCTGGAATGCCCTTCCGGAGGATGTGGTGAAGACCAGAACTGTGAAGGACTTCAAAGGGGCGTGGGATAAACACTGTGGATCCATAAAGTCAAGAGGCCGCCAATGAAGAGTGGGTAACTCGCCAGAATGATGGCTACTGCCTGGAGACAATACCCTTATTCAATATACATATACATTGACTCCAACATCGCTCTAAGCTTCAACAGCAAGAGGAAACGTGGAAAAAAGGATTTGCACTCACAAAGAGGGGAGTAGCTGGCTTGTTACGGCGGTTACTACCCCAAACCAAATAAGCCTGACACTTCACTTTCAATGCATATACAGCATAGTTCTCTGCTTCAATGGCAGGGGAGAAGAAAAAACTGATACTTCACACATCCAGCAGAGCTCCCTGCTTCAACGGCAGGGGAGAAGAAAAACAACCAATAAGGGCTGTATAACATAGTCTGGGTAAAACAAATAAGCATGGGTGTAGCTTGCTTATTGCGGTGGTTACTACCCCTACTACCCCTACTACCCCTAACTAATCAAGCTAGATATTTCACTTGGATGCAGCTCCATCACTGCTCTCTACGTTACTGGTGGGGTGGAAGGGAAATAGAACCAAGAGCTAAGAGAAACAGATAAGTATGAGAGAAAAAATGTGTGAAGCTTGCTGGGCAGACTGGATGGGCCATTTGGTCTTCTTCTGCCGTCATTTCTATGTTTCTATGTTTCTATGTAATTCTTGTTTCTTACCACTAACAGTTCAAGGTGCCAATGTTAACTTACAAAACACAGTGGGGTACATTTTAAAAATCGCCGGGGTCGTCGCGCGCAAGGCTGCACAAAATCGACAGCCTGCGCGCGCTGAGCCGTGCAGCCTGCCTCCGTTCCCCCCGAGGCCGCTCTGAAATCGGAGCGGCCTCGGAGGGAACTTTTTTTTTGTCCCCCCCCCACTTTCCCTCCCTTCCCCTATCTAACCTACCCCCCCCCCGGCCCTACCTAAATCCCTCCCTACCTTGTTTGATGGAGTTATGCCTGCCGGTGGCAGGCGTAACTTGCGCGCACCGGCTGGCCAGGCCCCGACACAGGCTGCTGTGTCGGGGCACTCGGCCATGCCCCCGGACCACACCGGATCGCAGACACGCCCCTGGACCACCCATTTTAGCAAGCCCCAGGACTTACGCGCGTCCCAGGGCTTTGCGCGCACCGGCAGCCTATGCAAAATAGGTGCGCTGGCGCGCGAGTGCCCTGCGCACGTAAATCTGGCAGGATTTACTTGTGCAGGGCTTTTAAAATCTACCCCAGTATTGGCTAAAATAAATGGTTGAGAATTAAAAATAATACAACAGAATTATAATCAGTAAATATACCAAAAATATATATGTACTTTTGAGTAACACAAAAAGATACCCCAAATTCCTAACCATCCATGTGAACAGTATATTGCCCAAAGGTTGGTCTGTAAAGCAATACAGTTATTCTGGTATCATACAAACCTGCCTAAGCATACTCAAGCAGGCACTTGGCCTTAAGTGAGTAAAAAAACAGGTGTTAGAATAGTCCATGTACCAGTGTGAGTCACAATGCACAACAAAAAGCAGTGACCTTTAGTAGAGTAGAAAGGGATCAGCACAAGTCCACTACAAATTCTAACTTAAATGCTTGCTTGATACTTGGCTCATGTTTACAAAATATTTTTGCTTTGTGAGGCTGCGGCCTGTTGATATATTATTGTGAATCTGTGGCCCGATGTTATGTACAACTCCTGAAGCAGGTGAATATTGCTGAAACATTGTCAGTGTTAGCCAGTTTGAGCGGTGATGACGAGCACAATGACTAACAGACATGCAGGGTATTTTCAACATTGACAGCAAGCACAATGAACAACTGAAGTACATTATAAGCAAGCAGGATTGCTATGGAGTCTTTTATTGGATTTATGACACAAGCAAAAATCTTGCCGAGGTCCAGGGGTCAGGATTTGGCCTCTGAGCCTTGGTCTAGGTATCGATCATCCGGTGTCAGGACCAGGCCTCAGAGCCACATCTTGGTATTAGCCCTGGTCCAAGATTTTAGCATCTGGCCTAGGCTGAGGGGTCAGGACCAGGCCTAGGCCTCTTCTTCAGATCCCCCCAGATCAGGTAGGTGGGGGACAGGGAAGATCCTGGCCTTGGCATTTTTCCATGTGGGAGGAAGGGGTGGTAGGAAGCCCCCCCCCCCGAGATCCCTTTTTAAAAAGAATCCATTTGTGGGGTGGGTTTTTTAAAATGTTTACATCATTTTTGTAAACTTAAGAAAACAAAATAAACATTGAACAAAACAAAATTCATGGAAAAAAAAGCCCCCAATAATGAAATTAAAAAAGTAAACACATTTTTTTCCCAGCATATGTCTATTGGCAGCTACCAACACATTTTGTATTTCATTTACTTCTATTTGATAAGGCTTATATACCATAGAAAAGAAACTGGTGGCTGACAATTGACTTGGAGAAAGGCATCAAACAAAATACTAGGAACAGCAGTAGAGTATGTATAAATAAAGTTATAAAGGGAAAAAACAGCTTAGAATAGGGTGTTCCTGGGATAGAGCTAAGGAGAGGGAGAGTGGTCAGAGCTCTGCTTGGGTTAGGATCTACATCCAAGCCCTGATACACAGAAAAGAGAAAAGCCAAGCAGCAGGAGGAGAGACAGGAGGAGTTTGAAAAGAGAGAGCCAGACAGACAGAGACAGAATTGGAATGATCAAATTGGCAAACTAATAAGTAGGAAAGGCATGGAGACCAGGGTCAGACCTTCATAGAGAGAGGATCCAGAGCCATTGAGCTGATTGATTGACCTGGGTGAACCCCGATAGGTGAGGGGCCCATAGAACAGGCAAAAGGGCTGGAGTTAGCCTCTCTTACCAAAACGGTAGCAGATGAAATTTGGAGGACCTTCAATCTAGTCATACCCCTCCCCCCCCCATTCACATTAACCATAGGTTTCATTTAAAATCCAACATATATTGCTAATATCATTAGAGATGTGCATTGTTGTTTGTTTTTTTTTCGGTTCGGGCTTCCCACGGTTTGGTTTTTTAATTTTGTGGGCCCCCGATTTTCGTGTTAGCGTGCACTAACAGGAAAACTTCTGTTCGTTTTTCATTGCCCCGAACCATGCCGAATTAGACAATTTAGTTGAAATTGTCTAATTTGGGAAAAACGAATTCACATCTCTAATTATCATTGCCAAATTTGTAAGACGATAGGAAGCATAACCTGACAGATGTGTTATCTCTCAAGCATCAAAAGAAGAATGAAGGAAATACTAAATCTGATGCCAATATTGTATTATAATTATGGGAGCAATTTTGTAACTGCATTTGGACAAAGACACATAAGTAATTTTCTCTCCTGGGGATTGCACCAATTTTCAGTGCTAAATTATATTAGTATATTCACCTTGAAAATTGCTGTGGATAAAAGTACATATGATCATATGCACCTGCTTTATGTGAAAGCAGAATTTTACTTGAAAAGTATGAGCTGAAGTTTCAAAAAGGAAGTCTATGCATGGGCCTTCCCTCGTCTGACCTAAGCACGCCCACAGGCATGCCTCTTTCAATGCAGCTAAAAGTGCAGTTATTATGGAACAGCAAAGATAGTTTTTGCCACCTTGAGGGCTGGCAATTTTCAGACAGCTGGTTTACACTGGTAAAATCTTTTTTTTTCTTGCAGAAATTGCTTTAAAATTGGGCTCTATAGTTATTATTAACAACAAATAAGCTTCTGATTTATGCCTCTGCTGTAATATTTTAATGTCATTTTGGTCTAATTATAGGCATCAGTAATCCAGTGTAATGGATAGATAAGCAGAACTTTCCAAATGTCTACAAATAATGTTTATTAGATAGTAAATCCTTAACTACTAGTGTTTTTTTGTGTTTTTTTTTTAACTCTAAGCGGCAGTTGCTTACTGCCTCTTTCCTCCAGGCATCAGACAGAGGATCTCAGTATACTCAGTAACATGCAAAGCAGATGCATGTACATCAGTCAAACGCTGTGAAAGGTTAAATTGGGAAAATGGCATATTAGGAATAAACAAAGTTCTAAAATAAAGTGAAGCCTTTTGACAGGCAGATTTACTAGAGCAATCTTGTTTCTAAATTTAGCAGCAATTTTAAAGGTCCCCTAAAGGCAGAGTAGACAATTATGGCCTTAACAAATAATCCAGTGTCTCTATACCTCAGGCACCCACTAACCACTGAGTCTGGGACCTTGAAATAACGAGAAGTAAAAAATCAGGTCTTAGTGGCACTGTATCTCACTTTTCAATGATATGCAGACAGCGACTTCCTTTGAGAGATTTCCTTCCAACTAAAGATAGGAAAACCTGAAGGTGTGAGTTTGTCTCCAATTTGTTCATCTACAGATAAAAATGTTTTGTTTGATTTCATGAGCATGAAATTTTAAGTTTCAAATCATGATACTTCGTTTTAAATCTTGACCAGTTTTTTAAGTTTCTGTACCATCTAGAACAGGGTTAGACAACTCCAGTTCCTGAGGGCTACAAACTAGGTAGGTGCTTCTGCTACAAATGAAATAGGAAATGAAACATTTCCTATTTTGTTTTAAAATATTTTTAAAATGAAACAATAGAAAACCAATAGAATTTTGTTGGTATTTGTTTTGTTTTTATTTTTCTAGAAAAATTGAAAATAACTGTTGGGCATCAGGACGGGGCATAGACCAAGGCCTCGTTCTGTTGCCGGTGACTCAGCCTAGGCTCAGGTCTGATGCCAGGGTCTTGCCTAGGCCAAAGCCCAGGTTCCACATAAGGGTCTCAGACTAGCAGGCCTGGGCTCAACAACAGGGCCTTCAGCCTGACATTGGGGCTCGGCCTAGACCAGAGCATAGACCCTGTGCAGGGGCCAGGCCTGAAAGCAAACCCACCAAAATTGCCAGGGCCAGGAACCTCCCCAGCCCCACACTTAACCTGTTCGTGGGGGTTCCAACAACATGGCTGGCCTGAGGCTGGGTCTTATCATGGGGCTTTGGCTTAGGCCCAGGCCTGATTCTGGGACCTCTGCCTAGGCCAAAATCCAGTCCAGATGCCAGGACGTGGCCTGGAGGCTGGGGCCTGACTCTGAGGCTTTGACCAAGAAGGGAGCAGGTATGAAACACTGACCAGAAGAGGCCATCCAGGCCTTCCAAAGTCTCAAATGGAAATTCTCACAAGAGCCTTGCCTTAGACTCCTACATCCCACTTGATCCTTCTTTTTGGAGGTTGATGCCTCTGCCCTCAGAGCAGGGGCTGTCTTAACTTATCACAATGACCAAAGGCTCCTCTTGCCATGCTCATATTTCTACCAGAAATTTTTGCCTGCTGAGAAAAGCTACATGATTGGGGACCAGGAACTCCTGGCAGTTAAACTGGTATTAGAAGAGTGGCGTCATCTCTTAGAATGAGCTAGACATCTGGTTACCATTTATACTGACCATAAGAATCTGGAATATCTCCCACAGGCACAACACCTCAGTCCTTGACAGTGAGATGGTCATGGTTCTTCAACCGCTTCGACTTCGAGTTAGGCTATCGACCTGCAGAGAAAAATCAACAGGCCAAAGCCCTCTTCCCCTCCTTTCAGACTGAACGCTTCCTTGAGCCCCTTCCCCCGCCACATTATAGACCCAGCAAGAATAATTTCTGCATCTGTGGTACCTGCGCCAACCTGTAGAACCATTGTTCCCAAACAATTACGAGAGAGGGTAATCAGATGGGCCCATGACTCTCATATGGCTAGATACTCTACAGTCACCTAAATCTTCGAACTCATTCTTCACCATTAATGATGGCCTCAGGTGACGAGAGACGTGAAACACTATGTGGAATCCTGTCCCACTTCTGACAAGCATACGAGCTCTCGTAATTACCCTTTGGGGCTGTTACCCACCTGTCTACTGACTTCATCATGGACTTCCCCTCTCAAAAGGCCATACAGTGATTATAGGTCATGGTAGATCACTTCTCTAAGATAGCTCACTTCACCTTGCTTCCTGGCCTGCCATCCTGGCTGGCCCTCCTTTTTGTGCAACATATTTTTCGGCTCCATGGATTCCCATCCCATATCTTCTTAGACCATAGATTTCAATTCACAGCTCATTTTTGGAGAGGTCTCTGCAAAACTTTGGAATTACATGGGTCTTCACATCAGCCTACCACCTGCAAAATAATGAGTAGACTGAAGAATTCAACCAAATCCTCAAGAACTTTCTGAGTTCATATGTACATGAGTACCAGGACAACTGGTACTCATATGTACATGAGTACCAGGACAACTGGGCCACTCTCCTTCCTTAGGCACCATTTCAGCAAAGGTACCTCTCCCAGTTCCACTGTCATCATCCTGCCCTGCGGCCCATGCAGAGTCAGGACCTTTTGGATCTATGGCAAAGAACCCACTAACTGCTCATTAAGACTGCTAGCAAGAAATAGTCTGACAAGAGGCAATGTCTTCTTGCCAGTTCAAGCCTGGAGATCTAGTATGGCTGAGCACTCAGAACCTAACCCTTAAAATGCCTTCAACCAAGCGCTCCCAGGTTTATTGGATCATTTCCCATTCTACAACAGGTAGGGGCAGTAGATTGGAGATCTAATATGGCTGAGCACTCAAAACCTGTGACTTAAAATGCCTTCAACCAAGTTTGTTCCCAGGTTTATTGGCTCATTTCCCATTCTACAACTAATAGGGACAGTAGTTTACCAACTAAAACTTCCACCCACACTGAGGATTCACAACGTCCTTCATGCCTTGCTTCGGAAGTCACTAGTTCTCTTCTGGAAATCTTGACAAACTTCCAGTCCCAAGGAGGCAATACAGACACTAAATTTGAGAAACACCAGAGTCATATTGAGTATCTCATCACCTGGAAAAAGTTTGGACCCGAAGAGAAATCATGGGAACCTGCAACCAATCCCCAGGTCCCTCCGATGGTGATTTCGTCATCACTTCTCCCAGAAGCCTAAATCCAGAGCCCAGGGGAAAAGGTTTAAGAGTGGGGGTACTGTAACTTTTCAGCCAGTAGTGGGGAGGCCCGCAACTAGTCACACTCACCCCCAGTGCTGCCAGGTTCCCAGTGGTGAAGGCCCACTCAATGCCACCAGTGGCCTGAGATGTGGATGCCATCAGCAAGCTCCTCCTCCTGCCTCCTTTAGGTGTGTGCATGCAGTGTGCACTGGTCCTTATCAGCCCTATGGTGGAAAAGTCCCTGAGGTGGCCATTTATGATATTGGCACAGCTAGGAATTTAAACCCCAGCCATGCTCTTAGCCCTAGCCTCAGCAGCAGATCTCTCTGCCTTGCAGTATATGTTGCTACCTCTCCTGTGCCTTGCCTTGCCAGTCTTCTTGCCTTATTGTCTTGCTTGTTCTGTTGGTTCCTGCCTTTGTAAAAAACAAGTCAGAAGACGGTCCATCAAGGCCAGAAGGCACAAAGAAAGTAAGACAGACCTGTTGCCTTAGGATCAAGAAATTGTATTCGCACAAGAATTAAAAAAGCCCAACTCTGGCCGAGTTTCACACATTGGCTGCATCAGGAGCTAAAACATAAAAACAAAAATAAATAAGTAAATATATAAATAATAATAAAAAAAATAATAAAACTGTAGGATGATATTAAGCATAAAAAAGCGCACAGAAACAGAGATACTCATAAACCCAGTGAGTAGTTCATTACAGTTTAAAGTGTTTAAGTTCCTCTAACTGAGTTGTGCTATATTTTGTATCTAAGCACAGTATCTTTGTTAGTACTGCACTGTTGTTCTTAATTGCTTACGCCACTAATACATTTACTGTGATATAAGGAAACCGATATATTTATAAATTTATACAGTACATAGATAATTATAATCAGCAGCACTTATTAAGAGTAATGTTATGTGCAGAGTCAAGCAACACCACTGGCTAACATCAGATTATATACAAATAAAATATGCAATGGTTTCCCGTTGTACCTGCTCACTTTTGCAGTTTTTAACCTTAGCAATACACGCAGAGAGTGTTGCTTTTGTTAATTTTTTGCATTAGGGGTAGTGTTTTCTGGCTCTACACCATTTGGTTATACATTTTTTTATGACCTACCCGCCAGTTATTCTGTCCTTACTGCTAAGAACACATTCCAGCTGCAAGGCAAAAGAACCTTTTGCAGTTAACTTGTAACCTATCATTAAAATCATCCATTGTACCTGAAGACCGGAAGGTGACCAATGTAACTCCGATATTTAAAAGGGCTCTAACATTCCGGGAAACTATAGACTGGTGAGCCTGACTTCAGTGGAAACTGTTATGAAGAATAAACTCACAGAACATTTAGATCGACATGGTTTAATGGGACACAGCCAGCATGGATTTACCCAAGGGAAGTCTTGCCTTACAAAGCTCCTACATTTTTGGAAGGAGTGAATAAACATGTGGACAAAGGTGAACAGGTAGATGTGGCGCAGGCTTCTTCTTTGTGGGGAAGAAGGACAGAACATTGCATCCATGTGTAGATTATAGGGGTCTCAACGAGATAACTGTGAAAGATTGTTACCCCTTAACACTCATCTCAGAGCTATTTGACAGACTACAGGGAGCCAAGATATTCTCCAAGCTTGATCTAAAGGGAGCCTACAACTTAGTTTGCATCCACTCTGGCGATGAATCGAAGTCAGCCTTCAACATCCGGGATGGTCACTTTGAATATCTAGTGATGCCCTTTGGTCTGTGGAATGCCCTAGCTGTCTTCCAAAATTTAATGAATGACATTTTGTGGGACCTCCTCCACAAATGTGTCATTGTATACTTAGATGACATCTTGATATTCTCCCAAGACATGACCACTCATCTGGAGGATGTCAAAAGAGTACTGCAAAGACTCCGCGAGAATCATCTATACACCAAGTTGTCTAAATGCAAGTTTCACAAGGAATCAGTGCCGTTCTTGGGGCACATTGTTTCCAACCAAGGTTTCCAGATGGACCCACAGAAGCTGGAGAGCATTAATAAATGGACACAACAAACTGGTCTAAAGGCTCTCAGATGTTTTCTAGGTTTCACCAACTATTACAGAACATTCATCAAGAACTACTCTTCACTCACTGTTCCGCTTTCAGCCATGACGAAGAAAGGTGTCAATGTTGCCAATTGGTCTATGGAGGCAGTAACAGCATTCCAGAAACTAAAAGATGCCTTTTTGATCAAGCCGTGTCTCCGACACCCGGATCCAAGTAAGCCCTTCATCGTTGAGGTCAATGACTCAGACGTCAGCCTAGGGGCCGTGCTAAGCCAAGCCGATGATTCCAAGGCTTTACACCCATGCCCATTTTTCTCTCGTCGCTTCTCACCAGCAGCGAAGAAATACGGAATAGGAGATAAAGAGCTCCTGGCAATAAAAATGGCATTTGAGGAGTGGCGCCCTTGGCTCGAAGGAGCACAACATCAGATCACAGTCTTTACAGACCATAAAAATCTGGAGTACCTCCACCTCGCACAGCACCTAAACCATAGGCAAGTGAGATGGTCTCTGTTTTTCAACAGATTTGACTTTGTGCTGAAATACCGCCCTGGAGAGAAGAACATCAGAGCAGATGCCCTATCTCGCTCCTTCCTCGCTGAGGACATTCCAGATGAACCACAACACATCATCGACCCGAAAAGAGTTATCTTGGCAGCTACTCACTCTGTACCTGCAGGTAAAACCATTGTACCCAAGAACCTAAGAAAAAAGCTGCTAGTGTGGGCTCATGACTCCAAACTGGCTGGTCACCTGGGTCGATGCAGAACGCTGTCTAAACTGCAAAAGTTTTACTGGTGGCCCACCATGAAGGAAGACACATTCTCCTACGTTGCTTCCTGCGCTAATTGTGCCAGACAGAAAACGCCATCTGGTGATCCCTGGGGCCTACTTCAACCCTTGCCAGTACCAGACGAGCCATGGACACACATTGCTACAGATTTTGTGATAGACTTACCACTCTCAGCGGGAAACAACATGATCTGGGTAACTGTAGATCGGTTCTCAAAGATGGCTCACTTTGTGGCTCTCCCTGGTTTACCCACAGCCATGGAGCTTGCTAAGTTCTTCATCATGCATATCTTCTGCCTACACAGCATGCCTAAGTACATAGTCTCCGATCGAGGAACCCAATTCACAGCTAAGTTCTGGAAGGCATTGTGCAAGAAGTTTGATATCTCTCTCGACTTCATCTCACCATAACCATCCACAGTCTAATGGGCAAACAGAGAGAATGAATAGGACACTCAAGCAGTTCATTCGTGCCTATGTGGTCACCCGCCAGAATGATTGGACTGAACTGTTGCCCTGGGCTAAATTTGCCATGAAATCTCATCTAGCAACATCTACTGGATCAACTCCATTCGAAGTGGTCTACGGACGACTACCATTATCATCACTACCACTTTCACTGTCAGTATCATCCCCAGCAGCTCAATCTGCTGCCAAATATATTCAACAACTATGGACTCAGACCAAAGAGATGCTTCTTAAAGCAGGACAATGAGCAAAGAAAGGATACGATGCTCATCACTGCAAGGCTCCAGATTTCCAGCCTGGTGACAAAGTCTGGCTATCCACAAAGCACTTAAGACTTGAACTAACTTCGGCTCGCTTTGCTCCACACTTTGTTGGACCCTTTCCCATTCTCTGACGATTAGGCAATCTCACTTATAGTCTGAAGCTACCACCAGCATTGAAGATTCATAATGCGTTCCACATCTCACTATTGAAGCCATTGATCCTTAGTGAATTCTCTATCAAGACACCTGAACCTACACCAATAGATGCAGAAGAAGACATCGAATACAAGGAATCCTTGATGTAAGAAAGAGAGGCAGAGTATGGGAATACCTCCTGTCATGGGAGGGTTATGGACCTGAAGAAACCTCTTGGGAACCTTTGGCTAATATCATGGATAAAGAGATGCTTCAACAATTCCACAGAATGCATCCTCAGAAACCAAGACCAGGTAGGAAGCCTGGAGGGCGCCCTTTCAAGGGCGGTATTGTTGCGTCCATTGGTCCTAGATGGCTTCGCCCCATTTGCCTCACCTTGTTCACAGCTCCTCCCACTTACCTTGGGAAAATGGCTACTGCCGCACCTGCAAGCCGCCCTCTCCGGCGTCCCCGGAACGGCTATGGTGTTGCCTCCCACCATGTTCCTCTCAAGGGCCTACTAGGTTGCGTGCGTGCGCGCTACCCTCATCTTTATTCTAACATTGGTGCGAACCTCAGGGGCGTCCCCCTCAAGTGACGTCACACCATCTGGGTATTTAGCCTGCCCTTACTTGCTAGCTAGTTGAGTTAGCAATGATTGGTCTTGGCCAGTCAATGCTACTCTGCCGCTTCCGTGCTGCCACTGGAAGCTCTCTCTCTGCCCTTTGGGGTACTGACTAACCTGGGTACCTGCTCCTCGGGGGCCCTCTGCTTTATTTCAGGTGCCTTACAGGGATCAGGTACTTGCTCCTCGAGGACCTGCTCTCCCTCCCTCGGTGCCAGTACCATCTACTTCAGCCTGGTGGAATCGCATACCTACAGCTACCATTTAGTGAATAATCTATCAGTCTGTCTCATCTACAGCATTGCCTTGCTGGGAAACCTACACCGGAATTCCCCTATAACAACAGGGTGAGAAGGGTTCCCTCTGCTGAGGGTCCCGAGACTGCTTCATCCAGACTACCTTACTACTACCACCTCTGGTGGTATACATCAAGGTGTACAATAAAAGATCTAATTCTGTGTTTGTGCATCCTGAGTCTAGCCCACCACTGTGGCTCCCCACAGGGCCCCTTCCCATGGGCGTGGTCATCTGCCACAGTATCCAAGAATCCACCCAAACACTGCTTAACCATAACAGTCAGAGTCATAACTACTCACAGAAGATTGTCTACACCAAGCAGCCTGACAGACATCTATTGGAAGCATACAGTATATGCTTAATGATTCTTCTTTGTATCAGACATGGCCATCTCCAGGCCTGAAGTGCCAAAAAATGCCTGTATTTCCACTAAATTACAATGGAAATGCAGAAGACATCATGCCTTCCTCACGATACCTCTGGGAACAGTTTGGCTATGCATTTTTCACTGTGGTAATCTTCAGAAAAAGGATCATAGGCTCATGAGCTCATTAGCTGACAATATCTTCTCTTGCCTTAATGCTAAGAATTGAGAGTCTGTCAGCACACCTGCCTTAGTGTTGGTATCCACAAAGTTAAACATGCACTAACACCACATCCTAATGGACTGTATCTCTACCATGATAACCAGTAGTTATGTCAGAACATGACCTTTTCAAACTCCTGCGTATCAGCTGCATGGAAAAGCAAGGGCCAGGGGCGGCTCTATATTGAGGCAGGGTGAGGTGGACGCATTAAGCGGCAAAATTTTGAGGTGGCAGAAAGTACTCTCCCAAAATACCACTGTGGTAGCTGCCTCACTACCTTGCTTAAAATGAAAGTCAGTTGGATTCTCACACCCCACTGACAGGATAAAGGATAAAGGATAAAGGAAGACAAACGCGGCAGCAATGCACTGTGGTTGAATGAGCATTTTGGATGCACGCCCATAACCCCTGATGCAATAAGGGGATCAGTGCATCCAAAATGCATGTCCAAACCAGTGCATAGATAATAGTGCTCACCACATATAAATTCCATGATGATGAGGCTATTGGCTAGTTCCCTCGATTTAAAAAAATCACTGTACATCTGATGCGCATGTTTTAACCCCCAAAAATTAACGCCAGCCCCGGAGCTGGCGTTGTCTTGAGGCACCTCAAGCCATGAACAGAAAAGTAGAAAATACTGCTTTTCTGGGGTTCCTCTGACTTATTATCATCACGATACTAAGTAAGAGGAACCACAGAATGCAGCAATATGAAAACAAAAAGTCTTGACAACGGTCAAGAAGCTCAATTGGATGCTCAATTTATGAGCATCGAATTGAGCATCCTTGTTCCAAACCCACACACAGCCATGTCTCCTGAGCGCCCAATGCCATAGACATGCTAGGGACACACAATTTATCCCTAGTGCATCCTTTTTAACACTGGCGGCTCATTTGCCTAATGCATCAGTTATCCAAGAGAGGTGAATGTGTACACAGTAAAAAATGGGTGCCCAGTTTGGACGCAAGTTTTTTACGTGCACTTTATTGAATCATCCTGTATGTGTTTTAAGTGTGGTTACATATAGGATAAGGACTGTACGTGATATAGCAATCAGAATAATCAAACTACTCTGAAGATCTTCTATGTGCCTACATAAAGCAGGACAATATGAGTAGTCCAGAACTGGACAGGCAAAGGTCCTTGCTGGGCCCTGATAGCTCAATATTCCCCAATGGCTACCTGTTACATCAGGGTAGGTATATAGCTATTAAGAGAGCTTTGTCTTTGGTTCAATGAGGTGAACTATTTTTGATGTCACAAGTGGGTGCTATTATTGTCATCACCATGTGAAGGCATGACACCATCCTATTCCCAATCCTATTAATCAGGCTAGAATCTTTCAATAGCCTCCCTTTGCAGCTAAGATAACCAACATGACAGACCAAGGCACAAGGCCCTCAGCATCTGTACATGAGAGTTGACGTTTGCTTAGATAGGTGTAGTAGGACCCAGTTGTGCATGGTCATGTGCAATCCCTTCGAAATATGCTAACTTGCGCATGGCCTATGAGATTTTTGGGATTCCCATGATATTGGACATGCTTTTGGGATTCCCATGATATTGGACCTGCTTCAATAATGTCTCTAATTGAAGGCCTGCTATATGAGAGATGTCAGCACTGCCTCAGAAACTGATGAGGCAGTGCTGTACATGTGGATATTTTCAGATACACATGGATATCACCTAGAAATCTGGCTGTAACGTCAAATCTGTGATTGATGATTGTAGCTGTCAAGTGTCTTTAAGCAGCTGAGTTACTTGTGATTTATTGTACAAATAGAGCATTCAGCTCCATACACCAGGCCCTGCTGGACTTCCATCATACATATGCATCTATCTTGCCAACAAGTGAGGGCTAGGACAGGGTGAAAGGCAAAGGTGAGGCTAGCAAGGAGCTAGCTATATGACATGCTATGCATACTGTTTTGGCAGTCACACATGAATGCAATGGTGGGATGTGTCTCTTTTTTTCTGACATTCAATATGAATACATATGGACAGCCACTTCTCTTTTTTGATAATTTTATTTTGTGTCAACTTTGTATACTATTGTCAATTCAGCTAATGAGCTCTTTTCACGATGTTGCCTAACTATGCCTAAGTGTTTTCTGTTACACACTGGCACAGAAGATTAGGGAGTAAAAGAAAGATACAGATCTGAGAAGCCAGAACCACTCTGCTGGTCTCTCTTCCATGCAATGCAACTATCAGGCAAAGCAGCATTGTATGACACTTTGCCGAAGCTGTCTGTCAGCTTGTATGGTCTCCCCGGCTTGTGTAGGGGGACATGTGGTATCCTCAGGTAGATCTAGAACAAGGCCAACTGGGATGAAATAAAATTGAGCAAGATTATGAAATACACTACAGACAAGCACTATATCTGCTACATTAAAGATCCCCCCCCCCCCCCCCCCCGATTTTGTCCAAACAGCAAAATCTATTTTTTAAAACTCCAAAGGTAGAACATAAGGCTTCATTGTACCTCATCTCTGCTGGTGTGATAGGAATAGCGACAGGTGTGAGAAGCTACATCCTGCCACCTTTATTCCGAATCTCCTGTAGCAAAAAGAGAATGGCTGCATCACTCACACCACCATGACATGCTTATATTGCTGCCAACCCACAGCATGCTATAAGACACTAGAAGCTAAGCTATAGCTTGACATGAGCCATAAAATTATTTCCAAACCCAAAATCCATGCCGCCTTTTACCTTAACATTATATGTACGCTATAACACTTTTTTATGCTGTGTCAGATCTTCCTGAATGGAAAACTGTATCTATGGCCTGTACACAATATGGGCATGTCAGTCACAAGCAAGCAATCTCTAATCATTTCTAGCACTCCTATAACTCCGAAGCTGTACAACACAGCTGACACACATTTAATTACAGAAAGACATCAACTTCATGGTATGATTCTTCACATCCTTGGCTGTTTTGCAGTATGTCCTCCAGAAATACACATTTGTCAGCCATGACACAGTGACTAGGATTGGCCCAAAATGAATATCCCTCAGCTTCAATTGAAACCATGTACCTCTGTGATGGTCCAGACAAACTGTGGCTGATAGCCTAGCTGACAGAGCACTAACAGGGCACACCTGACCTGGGAGTCCCTGCACTGTGGACCCAAAAAGGTTTTGGTTGACAAGTGGCATTTCAACATCTCCAAGAGATAGGATTTGAACAGCCACTTGTTTAAAGTTGACAAGTTGAAAGTCTGTAGTGCTTGGTCACACACTGAGCTTAGTGGCAACTAGAGATGTGAATCGTGTCCTCGATCGTCTTAACGATCGATTTCGGCTGGGAGGGGGAGGGAATCGTATTGTTGCCGTTTGGGGGGGTAAAATATCGTGATATATCGTTAAAATCGTTAAAACCCGCTAAAACCCACCCCCGACCCTTTAAATTAAATCCCCCACCCTCCCGAACCCCCCCCAAATGACTTAAATTACCTGGTGGTCCAGCGGCGGTCCGGAACGGGCTCCTGCTACTGAATCTTGTTGTCTTCGGCCAGCGCCATTTTCCAAAATGGCGCCGAAAAATGGCGGCAGCCATAGACCAACAGGATTCGACGGCAGGAGGTCCTTTTGGACCCCCGCTGGACTTTTGGCAAGTCTTGTGGGGGTCAGGAGGCCCCCCCCAAGCTGGCCAAAAGTTCCTGGAGGTCCAGCGGGGGTCAGGGAGCGATTTCCCGCCGCGAATCGTTTTCCGTACGGAAAATGGCGCCGGCAGGAGATCGACTGCAGGAGGTCGTTCAGCGAGGCGCCGGAACCCTCGCTGAACGACCTCCTGCAGTCGATCTTCTGCCGGCGCCATTTTCCGTACGGAAAACGATTCGCGGCGGGAAATCGCTCCCTGACCCCCGCTGGACCTCCAGGAACTTTTGGCCAGCTTGGGGGGGCCTCCTGACCCCCACAAGACTTGCCAAAAGTCCAGCGGGGGTCCGGAAGGACCTCCTGCCGTCGACTCCTGTTGGTCTATGGCCGCCGCCATTTTTCGGCGCCATTTTGGAAAATGGCGCCGGCCGAAGACAACAAGATTCAGTAGCAGGAGCCCGTTCCGGACCGCTGCCGTTCCGGACCCCCAGGTAATTTAAGTCATTTGGGGGGGGGGGTTCGGGAGGGTGGGGGATTGAAGGAGGTAGGATTTGGCAAGGAAATGTTTAAGTTATTTGGGGGGGGGTTTGGGAGGGTGGGGGATTTAATTTAAAGGGTCGGGGATGGGTTTTAGCGGGTTTTAGTGTGCCGGCTCACGATTCTAACGATTTATAACGATAAATCGTTAGAATCTCTATTGTATTGTGTTCCATAACGGTTTAAGACGATATTAAAATTATCGGACGATAATTTTAATCGTCCTAAAATGATTCACTTCCCTAGTGGCAACTACATTGTATGGGCACGGAATATTAGCAGGCCTCTACAGCATCAAGAGAGAAACTTGGGCCTAACACTATGGCTTGTTGACCTAACTGTGCAAGGCACTTGTCATTTAACTGATGCAGTCACAAACCTGACAGCCCCCCATGTCACTGCCATTAGCTGTAAACACATAGCCGGAGAGAGATGATGATAGCAAGAAGCACCGCTCTTACCTATTAGCCAACCATCACCATAGAGGCTGTCTTTAAATTATTCAAACAGGCCAGATTGCCTAAGTATAAACGAATCATGCGCAGCTCCCAGGTACTTGGCAACCACATCAAGGAAGTGCAGTCGAGCGTCACAGACCACTTGCACACTGATGGAGTGACACAGCTTTCTGTTGCAGTAGATCTCCTCCCTGAGACGGGATGGGATGATGGCTATATAAGTGCGGTCAATAGCTCCCAGAACATTTGGAAAGTTCACTATGGTATAAAACCCTCTCTTCAAGTCCAAGACCTGCCTTTCACAAGGGAATCTTATGTAAGGATTAATGCACTATGTGCAGCTCTTATGACCTGGCCCAGTCAGTGGAAAAATGAAGCTTGTGACATTCCTCTGATGACCCCAGCTGTTGTTTGGAATGAGCCAGATGTCATAAAATGCAGGGCATATGATAATTTTGTGAGGCCTGGTATAGCGTGGGACCTTTCTGTGCCAGAATCCAGCTCCCCTATGAGTTCTTGATATATCCATGATAGCCTGAGAGTTCAGGTGTCCCCTGCAGTGTTCAGGTGTCCCCTGCAATGTGATGTGAGGATGAAACATGCACTCTCTATACCACCTGTGTCCCTTCTGCGTGACAAGCTCTGACATGGGCCATTGCACTCCACGGTGGGGTTTGCAGCTCTGGCTCCAGTGAGGATACTTCCCTGGGAGGCATTCAATCTCCCTTCCCTGTTATTGTTGTTGTTGAGCAGCCTGAAGCAGCCAGTGACTCACTACTGGTAAACGTCCACCCAGGGGCAGATTGTAGGAAAATATCAGCCTGGGGGATATTTTTAAACAGGCTCATGTGATTCAATGACTTCCAAAAGCACACCAAGCTGACCCTAGAGAGGTACATTATGTGACCTGGAACACATATGCCTCCACTGTCAGACTTCAGCCAAAAAATCTCCAACACCAGGGATGCTCGCCCCTTCCCCAATTTCACACTTACCTTCACCCAATCCTCAAATTCCTGCGTTAATCCCCCAACCCCCACCACAGTTTTTTTTTTTGTTTTTTTTTTTTTTGCAGGTAACCTTAACTCACCTACAGGCTACAACTGGTGCATTCAGCTGCTGGGTTCTGCAGCACTTTGTTGTCCCGGTGATAGTGGGAGAGCTGCAATGTGATGGTCCCAGCCAGTCCCTCTCTCCTTCACAGCTTTTTTTTTTTTTTCAAACTTTACTGGATTCACTGAGGCCAGTTTCTTGTCCCAGGGCAGTGCTGTTTTCAGTCACTGTGCTGCCTACCATTGCCTGCACAACCTTACTTTCCCTTCTTCCATCTCTGAGACTACAGGCAGGCAGCATCAACCAGATGGAAACAGAGCTCTGTTACCGCAGGACCAGGATCAGCAATAGACTGCTTAATTTTTTTTTCTCTAGGAAGGGACCTAGGGCTGATAGCTCATCTAGTTAGTAAAAATAAAAAAAGAAAGAGGTTGGGAGAGACAGGAAGGCGGGCTGGGGCCAGGACACTGCAGCTCTAACTGGAGCATCAAAGAGAGGAAGGCCAAAGGCAGGCGGTGCTCTGACTGGAAAACACAGCAGCATTTACATTTTTTTTTTCAGATATATGCAGTAGGGATGTGCAGACAAAAAGTTTATGTTCATAAGTCCATAAGTCGAAAGGGAGGGTCAATTTCGGTCAATATGGACATATGTAGAATTCCATAAGTTGAGTCTATGTCCATATGTGCACCGATTCCCTAAATAAAAATTTAAACCCCTCACCCTCCTTAATCCCCCCCCCAAGACTTACCAAAACTCCCTGGTGGTCGAGCGGAGAGTCAGGACGCCATTTCTGTATTCCTTTGCGAGGAGCACGTGACGTCGGCATCACGTCGGAGTGACACGAACGTCATGTGATTCCCCGCGCGTTCGCTCCGGGACCCTCATTGGACACAACCGGAACTTCTGGCCAGCCGATGTCACATGCTCCTCGCAAAGGAATACAGAAATGGCGTCCTGACTCTCCGCTGGACCACCAGGGAGTTTTGGTAAGTCTTGGGGGGGATTAAGGAGGGTGAGGGGTTTAAATTTTTATTTAGGATTAACAATAGCGATTTCCAACGTATTCAACATAGCTATGTTGAATACGTTGGAAATCCGATCGTTTTCGCCTTATCACTTTTTTAAGTTAAAAAAAAAAATTACGTTGCGTTTTACATATGCATTCAAAACGAATGCACACCCCTAATATGCAGCAGGCAGGGGTCAACAAGATGCCGGCTTACCTGCAATAAATACCAGTCAGCCTTTGCTCCCTCCGAAATTGAAGCCCAGCATTTCTGCATACAAAGACAAGGAACTAGCTGCTAGTGCAGTTGAGCCACAAAGAAAGCAGAAGAGTCTGAGAGGAAATGACACGTGGCCAACCTAACCGGCCCACAGGGGCATGCCGGATCCCCCGACAGGCCAATCCCACCTAAGATTCTGGTTTTAGGAAGACAGAGCAGGTAGCAAAAGGTGTTTTTATTTGCTCACCAGGGCTGTGTAGGGGTGTCGGAGAGAAGGCCTCATTTTATCACACAATAATTGCCACTATCCTGTGATAATGGCTGGCATGATGCGATATAACTTTGTTGTTTCCAATACTGCAAATCAAAGAGGCTGTATTACATCATCTGCTAGTCTATTATTTTATTTATTTTATTTATTTAGTTAAATTTATATACCGACTTTCAAATTCATATCAAGTCGGTTTACAATAACAAATTCATAACCAATCATATCAAACAGATTTCATACAATAATAAACTAATATTTCCTAGATATAATACTATCCTAGGACAGTAATTACAATTCCCTATTCTTATCACAATATTAAAACAAATATCATAAATTAATTTTAAAAACTAAACATAAAAACATAATAAAACATTTTAAGTAAAACCACCCAAAAAATAAAATAGAACTATATTGTAGTTAGAAAATAACTGGCATCACATATGTTCTCTCTTTTATAATGCTACTGGTATTACTAGTACTAAATAACATCTTTGTTACACCCATATGTAACATAGCATTTAGCAATAGTTATGCACTGGTGCAGCAACAGCAAAATGCCGTATCTTTCAAAGCAAAATGGCTTGGTATGCAGTAGGCATTAGACTGCTGCTGGGCAAGCAGCAGTGTAAGTCAAGTTACACTGTCAAATGCCAAAAATGTGTGATAGAGGCATGCCCAGAATCAAAGTCACATACATACACATAGTTTTAACTGTTTTACCTACTTCTACTTAAGATTGGAATTTGTTACTCCCTATTTGTTAATAGCGTGTACTATTTCCCAAAAACAAAAAATTCACAAAAATTTTCATTTTTTTTAAATTTTCAGTTTATTTGCTATGAAATGAAAACTGGTTCATTTTACACTTTCATTTCAAATAAATGCACATCCTTATCTCCTACAAGTGCAGGCAGGGGGGCAGGTGTGCTATGAGCTCTTCCTCCATTGACATCCATTGAGTTCAGGTCTCTCAGGACAGTCACTAGACAAACCATCGTCCAGGGTAAGGGTAATATTTGGTGTCCCCTTCCCTTTCCTGATCTCATGCTTAGAGACTCATTCAAAAGACAGCATGGTGAACCACCCTCCTCCCCTAACTTGGTACCCTGGGCAATTACCCTGCGTGGCCATCCATTTCAAGGGCCCTGCTGGCAGTTACCTAGGATGAAGCTGCCTAATTGTTAGGGTTTTGTATGTTTGTGGGCCCCTGGGTTGATGGGAGCGATGGTACCACCCACAGGGAGGAGCCCTGTGAGTCTCACCGTTTGGAGGCGAGGTCTCGGCAGGCTTCAGACGCAGCTGTGGAATAGAGCTTTATTAGAGAGAGAGAGAGAAGGACTGCCCGAGAAGCGGGCAGTGCAGAGACAAGCACAATGTTCGTGAGATGGGGTAAACCCAAAGGGAATACCTCCTAGAAGTAATCCGGTAATGGTCCGCAGAGCAGGGTACACCGATAAGGTCCTCTCTTAGAGATGGCTTGGTATTGGCTTGCAGCGCAGAGTATACCAGGGGGGTTCCTCATGTAGATCAGGAATGGTAGTGGCCCACAGCACAGGGTATGCCAGAGGATTCCCACGGATGATGGTATGGAGGAGGTCGACAGGATGAGGTGCTCATAGGAGGTCCTATGAAGGTGAACGTGGTAGTGGCCCGCAGCGCGGGGTACACCGGAGATAGGAGGTAATCTAATGATTCAGAGCACTCACAGCAAGGCGTGTTCCAGCAGTAGTCCTGGGATGCAGGCTAGAGCACTAGCCCAAGGCAGAAGGCTCTCCGAGGAGCAGATAGCCAGAGACAAGGAAGGGACCCCATGGAGCGGGTAACCAAAGGGTGTCTCGCCAGAGTAAAAGCTGGAATGGAAGTCCGTAGCATGAGGTGTGGAATCAGCAATGAGGGAACTCGTTGCCAAGTCGTCAATGGTCAGGTTCAGTCGGCTTAAGTATCCGGGAGTGGAGACGTCATCAGCGGGCGACGCCCTTGAGGCTCCCGCCAAGCAATGCTTAACCTGACCTGTGTGCACACACGCGCCTATGTGATCCCGGAGTCAAGATGATGGTCGGCAGCGCCCATGCCGTCCCGGGGACGCCAGGTGGGTCAGCGGTAGATGTTGGAGGCTGCCACTTTCCCCAATGGAGTCACAGAAGAGGAGAGAGAGGTGAGCCGAAGTGGTCGCAGCCGTCTGCGACCGACGGGCGTAACACTAAGACAGGCAATTGGGAGCATTGTCTGTAAATACATGCCATGCAGTCTGCCATGTAGTGTAACATGGATACAGCGCCTCTTACAGTGTCAGCATTTTATTTTATGTTCCAAGGCTGTGGTGAGCAGCATATTATTGCTCTTAGGACAATAACTGGAAGATACGGTTTCGTGTTCAGCAACTTGGTGTTCTTGTTTGAATCCCTGCTCTCCAAATCACGTTGAAAGGACAAGTACTGGCCATACCGTGAATTGTTATCTGAAATTAAGAGGTGAGCATACACTCACTTTGGAAATTCTGAATGCAACAGTTCAGTAAAAGTTACATGCTGACTTTTCCAATTAACTGCTCAATTGACCTGGTCTGAGGAAGGTTAAAGTTTTCACCTCATATATGATCATTAAAGCTTTTCATGTAGCTGTTCAGACAAGGCAGTCTGGGAAAAGCCTGAGACAATACCATCTTTGGTGCCAGACTGATAAAGCATTTAACATTTGTCAGTTAGAAGAGAATGACAGGACACTGGTGCATAAATCAGACTTACTACCTTTAGGTTGAAGAACCTGGAGAGCATGAGGTTCCTTTATGTTTCTTTACTTTTATTTTTTTAATTATATGTCAGGTAACACGATTACAAGAAGATATGGCCAATAAGTTAATAGAGAAAAGAAAGCCATCATCTCAGTTCATTATCACGTCTCTTATGTCCTTATTAATGATGCATGTGACAGCGCCTTGGACAGTCACATACATAAAGTGTCTTTTTTTTTTTTTTTTTACTCATAGCACTGACAACTTAATCTTACACCATTTGTCTTTCAGTAATTCCAGCAGTATATGATCATGCAGTGCCTGTTACGGAGGAATGCAAAGAGATGCTTTCATTTTTGTTATAGAAACTTTTCATGTCTTTTTAGGGATGTGCAAAGCAAAAAATATTTTTTTCTTTTTGGCGGTTTCATTTTGTATTAGCACATGCTATTTCAAAATAGTGTGCCCTGAAAATGAAATAGCTTATGTGTGTTATTTCATTTTAGTGTGCCCCATTTTCCAGTCTTGAGCATGCTACTTTGTTTCTAGTACACACTATTTTGAAATAGCAGGTGCTAAAATGAAACAAAACTGACTATAACAAAAATGCATATTCCTAAAATTTTTTTTTAGGAAACAGTATCGGAAGTGTTTTAAAATCAACTGTGAGCTGTTGCATTAAAGTCCTTGAAAATGTTGTTCTGAGCTGAAATCAATTATGAAGGTCATTAGTCTTTTTTTTCCCTATATAATGTGGGGCTGGTTATTTGACCTATGTTCTTCCACATGTGTTTCAGTTTGAGGATCCCTAAGCTTAACTGATGAATGATTATGGGCTTTGGAAGAACAGAGAAACAGCCACTGCCAGCTTTAGAGGGCGATTATAAAGTGTATCTCTTATAATTTTTTGAAATTTGACAAGTATTATCCTACAATATTCTTCAGGTAACTGACTATAAAAGAAACCATATACAGACCAGCAATCCTCACTGAGGCCAGCGAGTGTTACCATAAAACTTAAACTCCTTTTTGCTGGGATATGCATGCAATGCATTTTTGTTTTTAGTGCACGCTAAAAGGTACATTTTGAAAAGCTTGCATGTGCAAAACTTTGCATATACACGTGTAAATAGCATATACTCATGCACATGTTATTTTATAAACCTCTAACATACACATGCAAGTGAGGGTTCACGAGTAAATTTAGTCATGTAAAAGAAAGGCAGTCCAGGGGTGTTGCAAGGTAGGGCCAACACATGGAAGATGATATTTTATAGGAAATGTACGCATATAGATTTGGCAACTTACTCGCGTATATTTATCTGGCGTAAGTGATAATAAACATCTTTAATGTGAAATATTGACTGGGTAGCAGTTTGAGTTAACTGGAGGAGCTCAGGCTGAAGAACCCAGGAGGATTTCAATGTCCTGGAAAAGGACTGGGCAAACTGGTGGAATAATTGGTTAAATATTTGCTGCTATTTAACTAGATAAGTCTATAGCCAGATAGATCTGAAAAGCGCTACTTATTTGGCTAAGTCAGATAGCCAGATAAGTCTGAAAAGCACTACTTATCTACTATCTATGCAGGCTAAATAGTGCTTTTCAGACTTATCCCACTAAGAAGCAACAAAGCTGCTAAATTGGAACATCCAGCTAAAAACATCATTTGCGCATGTTTTTTAATAACCTGTGCTTATCATATATACATGGGCTATAAAATACTGGTGTAGTGCTTTAAAGTTATCTTCTAATTTCTTTAGTGTGCACTAACTTTATTTAGTGTTCCCTGCAATGAAAACAAACAAAAAAGCTAAACAAATAATAAAAATGGAATGAAACAAAAAAAATTACAGTTGCACATATTGCCTTCTCATTGATGTTGAACTGAGGCATATTACTAGGGAAACTTAAATGCCTCACTGAGGAAGATAAAAACTTTAATATTAACACAAAATGGATTAATAGTTTTCCTCTTTCTATTCTAATTTGTTCCCTGTAACATTATTTCCCAGCAATTCTAATCTTCATCAGCAACAATTATGGGGACTTGTGTGGTAATAAATTGTGCTAGTACTAACATGGCGCTATCAGGATGTTACATGTATTGCTCTTTCCAGTGGTTTTCTAATGCTTTAGGAGTCTAAATAACAAAATCCCAGCTCAAAAATATGGAAATCAATTATGTCCTACATCCTCTTTTGAGACATCCATGTATTTTTCAGAATTAAAATAAAATCTAAAAAAATGTCAACATAACCCTGCAGAAACTATTCCATAGTTTCAAGCTCTGAGTAAGAATGCAGAAATAGAGCCACACAATTCATGTGAACAGTAAATTATGGCATTCATTTATTATTCCTATCAATATGTCATGAGTGGATGATTCCAAAACTTTTACCAACTACCATATGTTACGCTTGGGCTGAGTTCAGGGGTAGTGAACACCACCCAAAAGGGTGGCTCCAGGTGGAGAGAGACAGGGATGGCTGGAAAACCGTGTCTGGGTCCCGGCTGGGTCAGGGCAGACAGCAAGTAGCAGTGTCTGGGTCTAGGCTGAGTCAGGGCAGGCGGCAGTTAGCAGGGTCTGGGTCCAGGCTGGGTCAGGGCAGGCGGCAGGTAGCAGTGTCTAGGTTCAGGCTGGGTCAGGGCAGGAGGCAGAGCAAGGCAGGTCAGAAGGCCCGTAGGCCACACACACACAGAAGGCCCGTAGGCCAGACACCGTAAGTGGGGCAAGGCAGGTCAGAAGGCCCGTAGGCCACACACACACAGAAGTAGAGCAGAGGGCCCGTAGGACCGCACGCACAGTAAGCAAGGCAGGGCAGGGCAGAAGGTCCGAAGACCATACACAGCACAAGGTAGAAGGCCTGAAGGCCGCGCAAGGCAAGGCAAGGCAAGGCAAGACAAGACAAGGTAGAAGGCCCGAAGACAAGGCAAGACAGAAGGCCCGAAGGCCGCGCAAGGCAAGGCAAGGCAAGACAGAAGGCCCGAAGGCCACGCAAGGCAAGACAAGGTAGAAGGCCCGAAGGCCGCGCAAGGCAAGGCAAGGCAAGACAGAAGGCCCGAAGGCCACGCAAGGCAGGGCAAGGCAAGACAAGGTAGAAGGCCCGAAGGCCACGCAAGGCAAGGCAAGGCAAGACAAGGTAGAAGGCCCGAAGGCCACGCAAGGCAAGGCAAGGCAAGACAAGGTAGAAGGCCCGAAGGCCACGCAAGGCAAGGCAAGGCAAGACAAGGTAGAAGGCTCGAAGGCCACGCAAGGCAAGGCAAGGCAAGACAAGGTAGAAGGCCCGAAGGCCACGCAAAGCAAGGCAAGGCAAGGCAAGACAGAAGGCCCGAAGGCCACGCAAGGCAAGGCAAGACAAGACAAGGTAGAAGGCCCGAAGGCCGCGCAAGGCAAGGCAAGACAGAAGGCCCGAAGGCCATGCAAGGCAAGACAAGAGAAAAGGCCCCAAGGCAAGGCTAGGCAAAGCAAGGTCAAAGGACCACACGCACAGCAAGCAAGGAAGGCTAGAGCAGGGAGCCCAGGCGAGCTCGATGCCGAAGCACTGAGGGAACTGTCAGGCAGGGTTATAAGGAAAAGCCCAGAACATAGAGAGGAGAAGGGAGATAGACTGGGCCTGTCAGGAGAGCCAGCTCTAGAGGGACCCCTGGTGGTGAGGCGGTTGCACAGCAGCCATAGCCGTAACACCTTATGTGTTTATTATTCTAGGAAAATTATGTGAATATACAATATAATGAAGATTTACTTTATCAAAGATTCAAGTTTAGCTCAGTTTGGTAGTGGCCAAAAGTTATTAATACATGACTGGAGATAAAGACCAAAATGGCAAAGCCAGTCTTCCAAGCAAGGTGTTTCAGGTTATAACTGTCTTTCCGTACAGCTTACTGCGTCCCTTCTTAATAGAACTGGAACTGCTGCTCCACACAAGTTACCCCCTCACTTGCTATTTAGGGTTGTAACTGCCACTCCATTCAAGCTATCCCTTATCTTCTGTTTAGAGTTGTAACTGCTGTTCTGTGCAGATTACTCTCAATCAGAAAAATTTTCACAGATTACCTCAGTGCTTCATTTACAGCCTCTTTGTTACTGGTCTGGCAGTGGACCCTAGGTCCGAGGTAGAGTTAGTACTACCTAGGAGAGTAAACCCTCTTAGGTCCCTACCATCGGAAGGCGAGGCCTGATGATGTAGACGTGGAAAGAAGACTTCACCCTGGAAGCTCGCAATTCCCCCAGGGGGAGCCCATAGGAACCCAGCCGCTGGGACTTAGGAGACTCCCTGGAGACCGAAGAAGATCTGGATGCAGGTGCCTCCTGCAGGTCGTATAATCCAGATAGCTGGCGCCTCCAGCAGGTCGAAGTCAATTCAAGTGTAGATATCCGGAGGATGGTCCAAAGTCGGTCCAAGGGTCTAAGCCAGAAGAATGGTCGGAAGCCGGTCCAGGGGTCGAAGCTAGAGGAATCTGTCCAACGAGAGGAGAATCAGGAACAAGGACCAAGAAGAACAGGAACCAGACGAGCAGGCAGCGGACCAAGAACTCAAGGCACAGGAACTCACAGGACCAAGAGCCAAGATACCAAGGCAAGATCTGAAGAGCAGACCTTGCCTTAAATACAGGAAACCAGGAAGGAGTCCTAGAGAGGAGCCATGACCATTTCCTGTAATGGTCCCTTTAAATTACCCTAGCAGTCGCTTGTGCAGCTCTATGAGACCTGGAGGGGGCAGAGTCAGCAAGGAGGGTGGCCATCTTGGAAGCGGCCACAGCCACGAAGAAGACATCAGCGGTGGCTTCTGGCTCCCATGGGCGTCCCAAGGGGAGCCCGATGCTGCGGGTGAGTGACTGGCCTTGGTCGCGGACCACCGCAGCCGGCGGCCATAACAGTACCCCCTCCTTTAGGACCCCCCAGAAGGCTTGGACTTTCCTGGGTGATCTATGTGAAAGTTGTGTATGAGGTTCTTATCTAGAATGTTCTTAGCAGGCTCCTAGGAATTCTCCTCAGGCCCAAACCCCTCCCAAGCTAGGAGGTACTCCCACTTCCTGCTTCGTCTCCGGACATTGAGAACCTCACGAACCTGGTACATAGGGTCTTCCTCCGCTGTGGGTTGCGAAGCTTCAGGGACCTTCTGAGTATGCCAAGTAAGAACCAAGGACTTCAAAAGAGACACGTGGAAAGAATTGTGGATTCTTAATGTGGTAGGCAGATGAAGTTAATAGGTCACGGGACCCAGCTGCTGCAGCACCGGAAAGGGACATATGTAGCGAGGACCAAGTTGCATGGATGGAACCCATAGACGAATATCCCTGGTGCTAAGCCACACCTTTTCTCCTGGATGGAAACGAGGAGCTGGTCTTCGGTGTTTGTCTGCAAATATTTTTGCGGTGTGAGCCACCGTAGTAGCATTTGCCGGGTATGCACCCACAGTTTTTTCAATTGAGTTGCCATTAGCTCTGCTGCTGGTGAGGGAACAGGCAATGGCAGGGGTAAAGGTGGCCTGGGTTGTCGACCAAAAACAATTTGAAACAGAGAAGCCCCAGTCGAAATACAGGCGTGAGAGTTATAGGAGAACTCGGCCCAAGGAAGAAGTGCTGCCCAATCGTCCTGACGGGTGTTAACATATAAGCATAGAAATTGTTTCAAGGTATCATTAGTCCGTTCTGCTTGACCGTTGGCTTGTGGCTGGAACGCCGTGGTAAAGTCCAGAGAAATACGAAACTTCTTGTAGAGGTTGGACCAATATTGGGAGCTATGACAATTAGGGATAGGCAGTTGTTTTATATGAAATAGACAATTACAAGAAAATGAAGTAACAATCCCCAAAATTTCATTCAAAATCAATATTTTGTGTTACTGCGTGAAAATGCAGTAACCCAGTAGTAATGGATGTACCGTACAGTATGGGTGTGCATTCGTTTTGAACTTAAATGGAAAACACAACTTTTTTTTTTTTTTAACTTAAAAAAATGATGAGGCGTAAACGATCGGATTTCCAACTTATTCAACATAGCTATGTTGAATACGTTGGAAATCGCGATTGTTGATCTAAATAAAAATTTAAACCCCTCACCCTCCTTAATCCCCCCCCAAGACTTACCAAAACTCCCCAAGCTGGCCAAAAGTTCCGTGAGGGTCCCGGGAGCGGACGCGTGGGGAATCACGTGACGTCCGCATCACTCTGACGTGACGCCGACGTCACGTGGTCCATCGCGGTTCCGCTCCCGGACCCCTCGTTGGGCCCAAAAGGCACTTTTGGCCAGCTTGCAAAGGAGTTCAGAAATGGCGTTCTGACCCCGCTGGACCACCAGGGAGTTTTGGTAAGTCTTGGGGGGGGGGGGGATTAAGGCGGGTGAGGGGTTTAAATTTTTATTTGCACATATGGACATAGACTCAACTTATGGAATTCTCCATATGTCCATATTGACCGCAAATGGGACCCCCTTTGGACATATGGACATATGAACTTAAACTTTTGCTCTGCACATCCCTACCGTACAGTAAGTGAAAGTTCTCCATGGTACCTTGAGCTATTGCATACCAAGTTTGACGCCAATCATGAAGGAAATGGGCATTCAGTTACTTGAGTAATTAGAATGAAATAAAGATGCCTCAGTAATGAGAAAGTAATGAGCTGAGTGAGTAGCATCAAGCATTGTGGAGACCCCTGATGCAGAACTTTGAAACATAGTGTTACATCGGGTTGTGTCCATGGATCAAGAATGTCAACCTTGGGTGTCCTTGTTTGTCAGGGAGAAAGACACCCACAGACACACACTCTCTCTGAAGCATACATTCTGTCATTGTGCTGCTGCTGCTCATATTCTCACACAGTGAATACCCCCACTCCAGTACTGCCACATGATTATCTTTAAAAATATTTTGCTTGCTGCCAGCCTTCCCCAGCCTACCCTCTCCCATTCTCATTCCCATTCCCACCCTCACTCCAGGAGACTCACTGTTTTGACAGTCAGTTTCAGGAGGAAAGGCCAACCTGTAGATTTCTCTCCAACACTGCATAGCCACTTCCTCTTGGTTCACCCCATCCCTTTTTGTGATTGTAGCTTGCCTATACCCCTCCACCACCATTCCAGTGCATTCCCACTGACTGAGTGCTAAAGAGTCTGCTGCTTTTATAGTTCCCCAGATCTGTACTGCCTACTTACTCTATTACAGTAGGCCCCAAAACACCAATACACCTTATATTAGGATAACAGAACAAGCCAAGCTGTTATAGATCTTTACAAAGAAACTATACACTAGCAGAATACCTAACCTCAGTCACACATACAGAACACACAGTCCCTCACCAAATACAGAATAGCCAATAAAATGTAACTAGAAACATGTAAAAAAAACTGAAATAGAAACCATAACAAGACGGACTGCAGCCGTATGCAGTGCAATGATGGAAAAACAGAAACATCACCATTCCTCATTAAACATCAAACAATAAAATCAAGATATAAATCATCAATCATAATAGTAAAACTCTACTCATAAAAAGAATATTTAAAAGCAGTTGATGAATGATTAAAAATATAATACTCATTCTTACACAAACTCCCTTATATTTTCTCTCATATACATGCTGACTGGCTCATAATCTCTAGCTCACGCACATGCTCACTGTTTTAAATAGTCCTTTTGCTCTCACAAATGCTTATTGGCGTGCTCGTTCTCTCTAAGTCACATACATGTTCACTTGCTCACTCACTCTTGCTCACACACATGCTCTGGAAAACACAGTAAGCCTGACTATTATACATTGCAACAATGGAAAAACAGAAACATCATTTCTCATAAAACATTAAGCAATAAAGTCAAGAGATATAAACCATCATTTATAATATTAAAACCATACTAAAAAAAAAAAAAGAATAAATATGTCATGCAGGTAACAGCTATCAAACATCCAGTAATTAAATAAGCTTTTTGTAATATTTCCCAAATATTTCAAACAGCAGACAAGAAATAGCACCCCAAAATTTAAATTAATAGAAGTAAAAATTTCTAGCTCTCCATATCTGGTGCTTTTGATTTCCAGTCACTCACATTTATCTCCCTCCCCAACACACACAGATGCTGTCACACACACAGGCTCACTCTCACTTACATATATGCTGTCACATGCACAGGCTCTTTCACTCTCTCTCTCTCACACACACACACACACACACACACACACACAACATCAGGCTCTCACAGACACATACAAGTACTCTCAATCTATCATACATATGCAGTCCCTCACACATTCACAGGCTCTGTCGCACTTCCATACACACTTAGACTCTCTTGCACACACACATACATGAAGGCTGTCTCATACATACATGCAGACTCTCTCTCATACACAAACCCAGGATTTCTCTCTCTCAAACATTCACACATATACCTTTCAGGCAGTGCTGCTCCTCGATGATGGACGGGAAGTGGAAGAGGCCACTGCTACCTGCAGCTCCTGGATGTTGGGGTGGGGGGCTTCTGCTGCTGCTGTGCAGGCCTCTCTTCAGGCCATGGAATGATAGTCATCCAGGCCTCTCTTCGGGCCATTGTTCATATTTGGAAGTAAAGTGTCAATCCCTCCCTGTCTTCAAGCTTTCTGGAAAGTGAAGCAAGGTTTCAAATATCTGGATATATTTGTGACAGCTGACCCAAGCTGTGTAAGCCTCCTGTCAGGGCACAGCAGGATGGGCTCTGCCCCGACCATGCAGGACTTCTCTTCAGGCCACAGCAGGATGGGCTCTACGTAGCCATGCAGGCCTCCCATCAGGCCGCGGCAGGATGGGCTCTGCCACGGCCGTGCAGGCCTCCCGTTGGGATGAGGCAGGATGGACTCTGCCGCAGCCGTGCAGGCCTCCTGTCAGGCAGCAGCAGAATGGGCTCTGCCATGGCTCCACAGGTTTCTCTTTGGGGGCAGGAAAAAACAAATGATCGGCGTGACTGGCCCACCGAGGGATGCTCAGTCCCCCAATAGGCCAATCTGCCCTTGGATATACCTTTCCTGTAGCTCCTACCTTTGCTGAGGAAATCTTCCATATCATTTAATGAACACAGAGGTTTTTATAAATCAAACAGACCTCCCAGAACTTTTTACATCTGTAAATATCCTGCCTGAGACTCATCTGAAAGGTCAAATTCATAATCAGTTCATTTTAATTCTATCCTGTTTTTTCAATTCCAAATACATTTACTCATTAAATGATGAAGATTTATAAAAACCTTATCAGGTACATTTCAGGAAACATTCTGAAACATATACAGCAGTCTAGGCAAAATATTCAAGAGTGAGCACCACCCAGAACATGAAAGTGGAAGGTCCTCCCACCAGATAATCTCTGCTTTATTCTTATAGATAATGTTTAATTAATAGATAATGTTTAATTAATTTTCTTCATATAATCGCTTGGGTCAGCTGTCACAAATATACCCAGATACTGAGAAACCCTGCTTCACTTTCCAGAAATCTTGATGAATGATGCAATGGCCTGTCTTTCAGCCCTTCAGATGTTAAAATTTTTCACCGGGGGTTTAGAAGAAAGGCCTTGTACCGCAGCTTGAATCAACTTTTTAAAAGCTAACAGTACAGGATCAATGATCCATCGATTATCATAAAACCGGCAGACAAGGGGGGTGGCATAGTGATTTTGGACCGGGATATGTACATTAGGGAAGTTACATGTCAATTATCAGATATTAATTTTTATTTACCACTTACAAGTGACCCTACTTTAGAATTACAAGACATCATCAAGAGTGTTGTTGAGGAAGCTCTAGTTTCACATCAGATTACACAACGCGAAGCCTCCTTTCTACAGACTGAATTTCCAATCATTCTAACATTTTACATCCTGCCTAAAATTCACAAATCGTTACAAAATCCACCAGGGCGTCCGATTGTTTCAGGCATTGGTTCAGTTTTGGAACCTCTGTCTCAATTTATTGACATTTTTCTGAAACCACTAGTGTGTAAGAGCCGGTCATTTGACAGAGATACTAATCATTTCATTCAGATCTTGGAAAATTTGATAGTCCCTATAGATTCTGGTTATTTTTTGGTTACTTTAGACATCGTCTCATTATATTCAAATATTCCTAATCAAGAGGCTTTAAATTTGATTGAGGATATTTTGAATGAGCGTCCAGATCCAGTGCATGTTTCCACTTCCTTTTTACTCACACTCACACGACTAGCTTTAACTAGGAATTATTTTCAGTTTCAAACTACTATGTTTCAACAGGTAAAAGGTACAGCAATGGGAGCCACAATGGCTCCCAGTCTGGCGTATCTCTATGTAAGTAAATTTGAAGATGAATTTATTTACACATCACCATGGTCATCTTTCATCTTTACGTGGTTGAGATATATTGATGACATCTTTCTAGTATGGACAGAATCTGATATTCAATTTTATATGTTCTATGATTGGCTCAATTCTTGTAACAAGCATCTTCAGTTTAATTTTGTTATTAATCCTATGTCTATTTCTTTTTTGGATGTCACTGTTTCAATTGATAATGGTTGTTTTTGCACATCAATTTTTTGTAAACAAACTGATAGGAATACATTATTGAGGTTCGACAGCCACCATCCTACCCCTCTAAGGTCCAATATTCCAGCAGGTCAGCTACTAAGACTTAGACGGATTTGCTCCTCACGTGAAGAGTTTGTTAGTGAAGCTAAGCAGATGTTAGCAAGGTTTCAGGAACGTGGGTACCCACGTCGTATTCTCCATAGAGCATTTAAACGTGCTCTTTATGCTAATCGAGAGTATTTGTTTTTACCGCAAACAAGATCATCTGATGAATGTTTCAACTGCATCTTACCATTTTCTACTCATATACACTGTGTTACCACTATTATCAAGCAGTATTGGCCAATGCTATCTATTCATAAGATTTTTGATGTTCCAATCTGATTTTCATTCCGCCGGGGCCGTAATTTAAAATATGTTTTGGTACATTCATATTTGAAAGATCCCACGATAAAGGAACCAACACAGATTTTGGGTCATGGTCCGTGTGGACATTGTTCGGTGTGCCCCTTGACGTCCACTTTGACTGTTTTTGAACATCCAATGTCTCATGTTAAGTATAAATTTAATTTTACTGCTACATGTCAAACTAAAGGAGTGGTGTATATAATTGTATGCCCTTGTGCTAAATTATATGTGGGGAAGACCTCCCGTCCCATTCGAATTCGCATCATTGAACATCGTTCAAATATCAAAAAGAGCAGGGAAACAGCTCCTTTAGTAACTCACTGGATATCTATGGGGCATACAGAATCTGACATTAAATTCTATATAATTGATGTAGTTCCCCCACCACCTCGGGGTGGCTGTTTTTCTGACATATTGGCATGCAGAGGTCAGAAATGGATTTTCAAATTGAACAGTCTCACACCTGACGGTCTCAACAATGAGAAAGAGTGGCAGTATTTCCTCTAGTGACTTTTGCAGGTTTCCAACATCAGTCATCCTCTTAGGCTCACTTTCAATTGGCTAAAAGTTTCCATAGCAACATGACCCTATTGGCCGATTTTTGGCGCCAAATCAGGTGCCTCTTTAAATGTTGAGCAATGCCGGCGTCCTATGCTCTCCTTGCATGAAATGCTGCCAGACGCTAAGATTTAAAAGTATCGTTTTACGGTTATGTTGTCAGAGATGTGATCAGGGTACAAAGCAATATTTGTTATGTATTTTTTCTTATACATTCTCTAATGGTCATTTTTTAAAATAAAAAGAGAATATTAAAAGTGTTTTTATTTGCATCTACCTGACTGTAATAATTTTGACTTAAAGATGGCTTACATGTTGTTATTATTTTTGACTTTGTTCCCCTTTGTTGAGTTTGATAATTTATTGGAATGGTAGTTTCAACAATTTAATTTATGTTTGAATAATTCTTAATATCCCTGACACCATTAAGATAGAGGGTTATGATAATATCTATGTACGGCTTACACGACTTGTATTCTGTTTGCATTTCTAATTTTCTCTATTGTTGTGATCTGTAAGCACTGCGTTTTTGTTCCTCTCCATGGATTAAGCAATATAGAATATTCTGTTTTATATTATAGTTACATTATACATTTAAATCGTTTAGAATTATGGGATCCTCTGTCATATATCAGATCCCTTATGCATTTATCTAAATCAATTTTGTTTTCTGTTTCATTTATAGCTCTGAATACCGCAAAGAAATTACAGTTCCCCCCCGACGCAGCCGCATTTGGCGAAACATGGGTCCGTGTCGGGGGATGCCGTGTTGATAAACTTTTGCGTCTTTTAAGCAATGGAGTTGCCGATTTAGGGGTAGATTTTATAAAACAGCGCGAGCGCGTACTTTTGTTGGCGCACCAGGCGCCAACAAAAGTACGCTGGATTTTAGTAGATACGCGCGTAGCCGTGCGTATCTGCTAAAATCCTGGATCGGCACGCGCAAGGCTGCCGATTTTGGGCAGCCGGCACGCGCCAAGCCGCGCAGCCTGTCTCCGTTCCCTCCAAGGCCGCTCCGAAATTGGAGTGGCCTCGGAAGGAACTCCCTTTCGCCCTCCCCTCACCTTCCCCTCCCTTCCTCTACCTAACCCACCCCCCCCCCCGGCCCTATCTAAACCCCCCCTACCTTTATCCCTGGATTTACGCCTCCCGGAGGGAGACGTAAATCCACGCGCGCCAGCAGGCTGCTGGCGCGCGGAGAAGCGATCCGGGGGCGGTTCCAGAGGGCGCGGCCACGCCCCCGGACCCCCCGGCCCAAAACCACGCCCCTGGACCCGCCCCAAAATGCTGCATCCCGCCCCCAAAACGCCACGCCGATCGGCCCTGCCCCCGACACGCCCCCTCGAAAAACCCCGGGACTTACGCGAGTCCCGGGGCTCTGCGCGGGCCGGCGGGCCTATGGAAAATAGGTGTGCCGGCGCGCAAGGCCCTGCTCGCGTAAATCCGGGCGGATTTACGAGAGCAGGGCTTTTAAAATCCGCCCCATAATGAATTAAATATTTGTTCGTACAAATTTTGAAGTTTGGGACTGACTTTATGTTTCTATTTAAGCAAGCATACCACAAAGAGAATTGCGAGGAGAACCCAGGGAAATGTTGGTTGCGGTCAGTCATACCCCCCCACACACACCTTTTTTCTTAATGCGTGTGTTTCTCACTTCTGTAAATTCTAAGTTCTTTCTTTTATTTTGAAACAGCAAACAACCAGAGTTAAGTAGAACTTTTACCTTATAGCCGAGACAGAGAAAACTGGACATGACTTATATACCCACCAAATAATATTTATTATGAGACTATGTTACAGTAATTTGATGGCACCTGTTTAATTGTTAGAATTCTATTCACTTTATACAACATATAGTTATGTGCCTTATTGTGAACCGTTGTGATGGCACCCGCTTAACGACGGTATAGCAAAGTTTTTAAATAAATAAATAAATACCTCTCATAGCTCTTTCGATTTTCACTTTTGTTAGTTTTACACATACACCATCTTCTGTAAGTGGTGTGATATTTATCCACTCCTATATGTAGCCTTGCCAATTAGCAGTTGTCCTTCTCCAGGTATTTTTCAGTGAACTATAAATTATTTGTTTAGCATTTCTGTTTTTTCCTCATCTCTCTCCCTTCATCACTCCTCATCTCCTTTTAAACTTAGAATTCTTAGTCTTCCTCCTTTCTCTGAAATATTTATTTATTTATTTAACAGTTTTATATACAGAATTTCTTGTAAGAGGTTACAAATCAAAGCGGTTTACATTGTAACAGAAACAGTGCCTCAAAGAGTGCACATCAACATTGATTGGGGGAGGGGGGTCTATAAATCATACCAATATGCATGGTGGCCTCATTTATTTGTAAATACTGGTGCTATTTAACTGATTATATTCTTTTGAATTCATCCAGTAAAGACTTAAGATATCTGGCCACATGAGGCCAGATACATTTAGGACTGCTCTGACGCAGGCATAAAGTTATCCAGCTAAATTAGCCAGATACAGCTGAAAATCAGCTAAGCTATCTGGAAAAATTAGCCTTCAGAATTCCTTTTTATCCAGCTAGATTTTAGCCGGATAATGACTTATCCGGCTAACTTTTAGCCACACAAGTGCTAATATTTAAATATTAAAAGTTTGCATTTAGCTGAATATTAGCCCAATTGTCTCCATTTGTGAGTACCGGTCCAATAGCATCTCTCCCATTACGGGTTCTATCATTAAGTGTTTGAACAAAGCCCCTTGAATGGCAGCCATGATTTCTCTGCTTTGTACCAATTTTGCAGACAGGATACTACAATCCACATCTAGCAAGCTAAAGTCACCAACTAATAGACATCCCACTTCATTTTGGCTTTTTAAATGTCTTCAGCTAGATCTGAAATTTAATATGGAAAAGTGCAAATTGATGTACATAGGGAAAACTAATCCCAACTAGAAGTACACAAGGCTGGGTCCCTTTCTAAGAATCACCACCCAGGAAAATGGACTTTGGACTCTTTGTGACAATATATTGAAATCCTCAATTCTGTTTGTAGTGGTGGTAAAAAATAAACAAACAAACAAAAAATCCAAATACAATGTAAGGAATAATTTGGAAAGGAATAAAAATAAAATAGAGTAGATCATAATGCCCCTGTCTTGAGCCATGGTGTGAATGCACCTTGATTATTGTGTGCAGTTCTGCTTGCCCCATTAAAAAAAAAAGACATAGCAGAACTAGAAAATGCACAGAGAAGGGTAAAAAACTATAAAGTGGTAGAATGGCTCCCTTTTGCAGAAAGGATAACAGGTTAGGGCTTCTTAGCTTGAAAAAGAGACAACTGAGAGGCTATATGATAGAAGTTTATAAAATCATGAATGAGGTGGAAAGGGTAAATAGGTGACAGCTATTTACCCTTTCAAATCATACTAAAAAGGGGACGCTTCGTGAAACAAACAAGCAGATTTAAAACAAATTGTAGAAAGAATTTTGTGCACTCAGTGCACAGTCAAGCTGTGAAATCTATTTCCAGAGGATGTGGTCAAGCATAGTTTGGACAAGTTCTTGGAGAAAAATATTCATTAGCAATTATTAGCCAGTTAGAATTGGAAAAATCATCACTTATCCCTAGGAATGAGTAATAAGAAATAGATTTTCTTTTTGGGTTCTGCCAGGTACTTGTGACCCGCACTGTCTACTGTTGCTGGGATCAATGGATCTTGGTCTGACTCAACATACGGTAGCTTATCTTATGTTCTTATCCTTGTCTATTTCCTCTGTCTGAATCAGAAGTCTGTAGATCACACTGCTTAATTTGAAATGTGGGGATTGCCTAAGTCTAATATCCAGGCAGAAGTACTGAAATCATTATTACAGTTTAGAATCAATTAGCACCACTGTTGACAATCATAGCAAAGAGACTACACAGGAATGGAAACTAAATTACCCACTTTCTCTTAGACATGATCCCTCCACAGCATAGAGATGTACTTCGGGTAAAAAATGTGTGTTGGGCTTCGTTTCGGCCCCCCCCGGTGGGAATTTCGTTTTTCCCATAGTTCAGAAGTTTTTTTTTTCAAGGGCCCCGATTTTCAGGTTAGTGCGCACTATCAGGAGTTAGTGTGCGCTAACTCCTGCATTATCAAATAGCCAAGTTTTCAGTAGATAAGAACACCATCTCTTCAAACTGATATATTTGTGGACTTGGGCTATTTGATTAGTTACTTTGATTTCTTTTAAGGTCTTCAGCAGTATTTTGGTTGAGAGTGTGAAAGGGAAAGGGAAAGCTTTCCGGCATGATTTAGAAAGGGTTCAGAAATTTTATTTCAAAGTTTTTAATGTTAAAATAAATTTATAGCAACATACTCTTAAATATTAATAAAGTGAATTGTGAACTGTCTTACTTTGAGTCTGTAGATAAAATTCTCCCTCAGTCAATTATAGGATATATGCTGTACAGTCTGTATCAGTCCAATCCAATGTATTTATATTCCATCTTTCAAAGTGGATTACATTGAGGTACTGTATGTGTCTATAATGCTCTCTCCTTATTAGCTGAAGGAGATGCTTGAGTTTAAATTTAGTAGACTCGGGCTCAAGTTTTATAGGATGTCAGAACAAAATGATTTTTTATTGAGGAAGGGTCAAACAAGTTGTGCTTTTTGTTGTGTCATACTAAACAATATAAGGGCCATGCTGTAAAAGTTCTGGGCTCCCGCTCGAAGGCAAAGGCTAAGATCAGTAATTTAATGCTACATTATCCTGTTTCTAATTTCTTCTCTTTCTTCCTGCGGAAATATAATTGTAAGAGACTGGGAGCAGAGATTAGAGCATTGGTTTCTACGTGAGCCTTCTAGAGCCATAAAGTCTATTTTACGAGTCTCCTTCTAGCTTAGTTCTGCATTATAAAATTAAAGAAGACAATATGACAATCTTAGGTAGTTCTGAACTTTCATCATAATTGGTGGAATCAGCAGCAACATGTCAGCAGAATCAGTGTTTATTTTACGATATTGCACAGAACATCTTTATGGATTTGTCTCATTCCCTATAGAGATTCCCAGTAAACAGTTATACAAACTAACATACAGACTGCTTCCAGGCACGAAGAAGCTAAACTTCAAAAACACATTTTAATTGGTGGTTGACAGATCGACATTCACAGTAATAGCTCAGATTAGAGTTTTGAGAATTTTCAAAAAATTAGTTTGCCATAATTTCATCAGTTTTATTAGAAGTTTTGATAAGCCCAACAAAATCAGCCAAAATCAAAATGTTTAATAGTTCAATCTAACTAATTGAGCCTTCAACTGAAACTTCCTGTGTTTGATTGAACTTTTTGATTCAATTAATTTGGCTGAAAAACAGATTTATAAAGACCTATCAATAAATGAAGGGATCACTATACTTTAGATTTCATTTTATATTTTGCTTTTTGCACCTTTTTCAGTGCTTCAAAGTGGATTACATTCAGGTACTGGAGATATTTCCCTATCCCCAGAGGGCTTATAATCTAAGGCCTGGATTTATCAAAATGCAATAAGTATCACATGTGATAGCAAAAGGGGTATGTTTTATGCTAATAGACAGTTTATCACAAATTGTAATAATGTTTTCACACTTGGTGATAAGTGCCAGACCTGTTGTATTTCCTGCATACAACCACTGGGGGACCATTTTTAATGGAGTGAGAGAGAGAGAGAGAGAAAGAAAGAAAGAAAGAGAGAGAGAGAGAGAGAGAGAAAGAACCCCTAGCCATAATGGCCTCACCCTAGATAGGTATTTATATCCCTATGGGAGGCCCACCTAGTAACTCGAGGTGAGGTTTAGGTATTAGTGTAGGGGGAAAAGGGCCACTTTGACATTCAATGTGAGATGTATGAACAGAACAGTGGTCTCTTGTGAAGATTTGATGACATTCAGAGAGAGGAAACTCACCCAAAGATGAGATTGGTGCAATGTTCTCTTCACCTAGCTTGATGTTACCCAGGTAGAGAGTCCATCAAGCTATTTTAGGTCCAAAACTAGTAATCAAATTTTTCATTCCATAATCTGTATGTACATATAGATATTATATATATATATATATATATATATATATATATATATATATATATATATATATATATATATATATATATATATATATATATCCATATCTATTTCAGTCCATTATCATACAGCTCCTACATTGCTAACAACATCCACCCAACACACCTCCGACTCGCATCCAGTTCACACCAGCTCAACATTAAAACACCAACGAAATTCATTTGACTTAACTAGAATGGTGACTTCAACAAACCCACATCATCTGACAAGAGTCAGATACCTTATAAACATACCACTAGTGAAAAATATCAAAAACTTATTATGTCTCACCTTCCTTCTAATAAATGCTCAATCATTAACCAAAAAATACATGTTAATATCAGACATAATTCAAGAAAAGAACCCCAATTTCATCGCCATAACAGAAACATGATTCAAAAATACTGATCATGTCTTAATGAACCAAATAGACAACAATGCTTATGACACATTCTCAATTCCCCGCAAGAACCGTAGAGGAGGTGGTCTGCTCCTTATTATAAAAAAACACTTCTCAGTAAAAATGATCCCTCACAACCTCCCAAAATAATTTGAAATATCCATCTTTGACTCACAAAACCTACAAATATGCCTAGTATACTGCCCTCCCAAGCTTCTAGACAATGATATCTCTCCGATACTGGAATTCCTAGTAACAAACATCAGCATGAAAAAACCTACGATCATCCTTGGGGACTTCAATCTTCACACAGACACAAGTCCCAGATCACAAAATTGCCAAACTCTACTAGACTTGCTATCAAGTCTAAATTGCAACCTTCAACTGAACAACCCAACACACAAAGCGGGACATACACTAGACCTGATCTTCACTAATAACTATTTCTCCGACACATCTATTACATACACTCCAGTCCCCTGGTCTGACCACTACCTCTTACAATGCAAAACGAATGTGAACTTTAACAACTCGACCAAAACAAATGAACCACAACGATCCTTCAAATACCGACCACCCTTCCAAACCAACCTCCTCCAACAAGAACTTGGAAAACATCTATCTAATCTCGACCTCTCTAATATAAACAATGCCACCAATTCCTGGTTCCAAATTACGGAAGACACCGCAAATACTATAAACCCTGAGAAATGTAAAAAACTAAAAAATCACAGAGAGCAACAGAACCCATGGTTCACCCCTCAACTAAAAAACATGAAATCCAACCTTAGGAAATGTGAAAAAGAATGGCAAAAAGACAAGAATCCCACGTTGCTGCAGAGATATCGCACGCATTTAGCCACTTACAAAAAAATGATTCTGAATACTAAACTTGACTACTACAGTCAAAAGATCAAAAATTCCTCTAATAACGCAAAATCCCTGTACAACATAGTTAACAACCTCATCTCTGAAAACATCATCCCCAACACAACCAAATCCAGAAATTTAAGCCAAGACTTAGCTACATTCTTCAACTAACATTGATTAAAAACTATGTTACCGAACCTTATGGCACCTGTGTAAACTGATAGATTTTAATATCATTACTTTTTGCGCCTTACTGTAAACCGTTGTGATGGTACCCACCTTAATGATGGTATAGAAAAGATTTAAATAATAAATAATAAGAACAAAGTAACCAAAATAACAGATGCTTTCAACAACTCCCCGATTGATGAAAATCAAACTTCCACATCAAATACAACACAGTGGTCCAACTTTGAACCTATATCCTCCACTGAAACAGAAAAAATGCTGAGAAAAATAAACCCAGCTCAACACGACCTTGACACCATCCCCACACGAGAGCTAAAGAAAATCGCCCATTCCATAGCCCCAACAATAGCAGCAATTATCAACAAATCTCTCGAAGAAGGCAAGCTACCAGCAAAGTTAAAAATTGCAACAATCAGACCAATTCTGAAAAGAAAGGACCTCAACCCAGACGACCTGAACAACTACCGTCCAATATCAAACCTACTCCTACTTGCGAAAATGACTGAGAAAGCGGTCCTGAAACAACTAAATGAACTCCTCGAGAGCTACAAAATACTGCATCCCACCCAACACGGCTTTAGGAAAAACCTCAGCACGGAAACTCTATTACTTAACTTATCCAACAATATACTAAGAGGATTTGATAACAAAATAGGTCACATACTAATCCTTCTTGATCTATATGCTGCATTCGACACAGTTGACCACAAAAAGCTAATAGCTAGTCTAACAAACATAGGGATCTCAGGCAAAACTCTTGACTGGTTCACTTCTTTTCTAAAAGACAGATACTTCAAAGTCTCCATAAACAACAACACATCAGATGCCATCCCCCTTGAAACAGGAGTACCACAAGGGTCCACTCTTTCAGCCACACTCTTTAACATTTACCTACTTCCCCTACTACTATCAAGCTTAGGAGTAATTTACTACATGTATGCTGATGACATACAACTCCTCATTCCAATTACATCAACTACCGAAGATGCACTGAGACTAGCTGCCTCTCATCTCGTTTCAATCAAAAATATGCTAAATCACCTAAAACTATGTCTTAACATGAGCAAAACTGAATGCATACTAATAGAAAGAAAATACTCAGGATCCAAAACCAACCCATCCTTCATAATAGACAACATCCACATACAACTTAAAGACAACGTAAATAACCTCGGTATTTGGATTGACAACAGGCTATCCTACAAAAAACACATCTCAACAAAAACTAAGGAAGGTTTCCACAAACTCAGAATACTTAAACACCTAAAACCGATGCTCCACTACCAAGATTTCAGAACAGTCCTACAATCTCTTATCTTCACCAGCCTCGATTACTGCAATTCTCTCCTGATAGGCTTACTGAAGGTGACCTTAAAGCCACTCCAATTACTTCAGAACGCCGCAGCGAGAGTCCTTACCGGCAAAAAGAAATCAGAACACATCACTCCCGTACTAAACAATCTACACTGGCTTCCAGTTGAAAAAAGAATTGAGTTTAAAATGCTAACAGTCCTACACAATGCTATCCACAAAACAGATAACACTGCCCTTGACAATGTCATTCACATACATAGATCGCAACGTACAACTAGAACAACATGCAAACTACAACTAGAAATACCACCACTCCCTTTAGCCAAGCTATCCACCACAAGGAAAAGAGCCATATCCATCGTCGGCCCGAAATTATGGAACTCACTACCAGAGCACTTGAGCTCACAAAGCAATATTAAGTCATTTAAAAAAGAGCTCAAAACATGGATATTCGCCCAAACATTCAAAGACGGTATCGGTTAATCCTACACAACATAACATACCAGACCCAATGCATAACCTTTATCGGAAATGCAATGGAACTACTGAGACCTGGACTCTGAACATGTTGAAGCTATAAATTATTTGGTTGATCACAGTTACACCCTGTTATAATTGTTTGAAGTTCTTTTGCGTATTAATTGTGCTGAATTTTCGCCTGTTTTAATTTCACTGTTAAATGTAATATGTTGTTGTACTTGTAAACCGGAGTGAAGGCTGCCAGCTATACTTTGGTATATAAAAAAACGTTTAAATAAATAAATAAATAAATAAATAAATAAATAAATAAATATCTATATCTATCTATCTATCTATCTATAATATCTATATGAAGTTAATATTCGAAAGCCATTTAGACAGATAACTCACAAGTGGCATATTAAACCGCTTATCCGACTAAATTTAGCCACTTAAAAAAGGGGCATTACAGGGGCATTCTGGGGAGGGGCTGAGATATCTGGCTAACCAAGCCAAACATCGAGTATATCTGGCTAGTTTAGCTGGATAACTTTTAATCCAAGTCACAAGTACCTGGCAAGTTCCCAAATATTAAATAAACTCAAGCTACTGTTGCTTATTAATTAATAGCAGTTTATGAACTTATCCAAACCATTTTTAAACCCAGTTACACTAACTGCTGTAACCACATCATCTGGCAATGAATTCCTGAGCTTAACTGTGCACTGAGTGAAAAATAATTTTCTTTGATTTGTTTTAAATGTGCTACTTTCTAACTTCATGGAGCTCCCCCTAGTCCTTCTATTATCTGAGAGAGTAAATAACCTATTTACATTAACTTGTTCAAGTCCTTTCATGATTTTGTAGACCTCTATCATATTCCACCTCAGTCATCTCTTCTCTAAACTGAACAGCCCTAGCTTCCTTTGCCTTTCCTCACAGGGAAGCCGTTCCTTGCCCCTTATCATTTTGGTTACCCTTCTCTGAACTTTCTCCAGTGAAACTATATTTTTTTGAGATACTGCGACCAGAATTACACACAGTATGCAAGATGTGGTCTCATCATGGAGTGATATAGAGGCATTATGATATCCATTGTTTCATTTGCCATCCCCTTCCTAATAATTCCTAACATTCTTTTGGCTTTTTTGATCGCCATAGCACACTGAGCTGATGATTTCAATCTATTATCCACTATGACGCCTTGGTCTCTTTCCTGGGTTATAACTCCCAAGATAGAACCTAACATTGTGTAACTACAGCAAGGGTTATTTTTCCCTATATGCATCACTTTGCACTTGTCCATATTAAATTTAATCTGCCATTTGGAATTCCAATCTTCCAGTCTTGCAAGATCCTCCGGCAATAGAGATGTGAATCGGAACCGGAATCGGTTCAGTTCCGGTTCCAATTCAAATCGTGCATTTTTTTTTAGTCCGGCCCGATCGGTTTTTTTTATAGGCTGTGCCCGATCCGATAAACAAAAAAACCCACCCCGACCCTTTAAAACCGCTCCCTTAGCCTCCACCACCTTCCCAACCCCCCAAAAAACGGGGGTCCCAGAGCGTTCTCTCGTACTCGGGCTGTCGGCCGATAAACAAAAAACCCACCCTGACCCTTTAAAACCGACCCTTTAAAACCGCTCCCTTAGCCTCCACCACGCTCCCGACCCCCCAAAAAAAGTTTTAAAATTACCTGGTGGTCCAGTGGGCCCTGGGAGCGATCTCCCGCTCTCGGGCCGTCGGCTGCCACTAATAAAAATGGCGCCGATGGCCCTTTGCCTTTACCATGTGACAGGGTAACCATGCTATTGGCTGGCCCCTGTCACATGGTAGGAGCACATGGCCGGCGCCATTTTTAAAGATGGTGCCGGCCATCTTTAAAGATGGCGCCGGCCGTCCACTGGATGGCCTGTTCCATTTTTAAAGATGGTGCTGGTCGTCCACTGGATGGTCCATGCCATTTTTAAAGATGGCGCCTGCCGTCCAGTGCTCCTACCTTGAACAGGGGCTGGCCAATGGCATGGTTACCCTGTCACATGGTAAGGGCAAAGGGCCATCGGTGCCATTTTTATTAGTGGCAGCTGACGGCCCAAGAGCGGGAGATCGCTCCCGGGGCCCACTGGACCACCAGGTAATTTTAAAATGTTTTTTTTGGGGGGGGGGGTCGGGAGGGTGGTGGAGGCTAAGGGAGCAGTTTTAAAGGGTCGGGGTTGGTTTTTTGTTTATCAGCCGACAGTCCGAGCACAAGAGAATGCTCCCAGGACCCCTGCTGGACCACCAGGTAATTTTAAAACATTTTAGGGGGGGGGGGCGGGAAGGGTGGTGGAGGCTAAGGGAGTGGTTTTAAAGGGTCGGGGTGGGTTTTTAGGTTGTGTCCTAACTCCCGTTAGTGTGCACTAACCCGATTAATGATATTTTCATGATAAATCGGTGGAATTTCTATTGTATCGCACTCTTTAACGATTAATGATGATTTAAAAAATATCGGACGATATTTTAAATCATCAAAAAACGATTCACATCCATATCCAGCAATTTATCACAATCCACTTGAGATTTAAGCACGCTGCATAATTTTGTGTCATCCACAAATTTGACCATCTCACTTGTCGTACCCCATTCCAGATCAGTTATAAATATATTAAAAAGTAACCATCCAAGACCAGATCCCTGAGGCACTCCACTGTTTACATTTTTCCACTGTGAAAACTGACCATTTAATCCTACTCTCTGTTTCCTGTCTTTTAACCAGCTTGCAATCCAGAAAAGGACATTGCTTCCTATCCCATGACTTTTCAGTTTTTTAGAAGCCTCTCATGCGGGTCTTTGTCAAACACCTTCTGAAAATGCAAATACACCACATCTACTGGTTCACCTTTGTCCACATGTTTATTCACCCCTTCAAAAAAATGTAAGGGATTTGTGAGGCAAGATTTCCCTTGGGTATATCATTGGGTATATCATTATCGGCCCACCGCGGAAAATTTCGTTTTCCTGTGGTTCGGCCAATTTTTTTCGGCCACCCCCAATTTTGGGTTAGTGCACACTAACCCCAAAATATGAATTTTCCCAAAATTTTGGGAAAATCTGCTTCGCACATCCATATTTAACTATAATCCCCCCAACCTCCAGACCCCCCCCAAGACTTACCGAAAGTCCCTGGTGGTCTTAAAAAATGGTGCGGGCCATCCAATGCTCCTACTGTGTGACAGGGGACAACCAATGGCACCTGTAGCCCCTGTCACATGGTAAGGGCAAAGGGCCACCGGTGCCATTTTGATTACTGGCAGCTGACAGCCCGACAGGGAGAGATCAGTCCCAGGACCCCCGCTAAACCACAAGGGACTTTTGGCAAGTCTTGGGGGAGGGTCGGGCGAGTCTTGGGGGGTTGGGACAGTTGGAGTTAATAATTATTTATTTAATTAAATTTGAAGGGTTGGGGTGGGTTTAGGTTTTTTGTTTTAAATGTGCCCTTTCTCTCCCACCCAAAAAACGATAGGAAAATCACACGAAATTTCATTGGTTTTCCTTTCATTTTGTCAGTCCCCCGAAATGCAACGAAATAGGAAATATCATTTTTATTCCCTATTTCTTTGCAAATGAACGCACATCCCTAATATCTATGCTTTCTGACAAACTCAAGGGCCAAGATGGCGGCATGAGTGTTCGGAAGAGAGGATACTCCGTTGAGTTGCTTTTTACCTTTTGAATTATGCCTCCAAAGAGAAAAAGCAAGGTGAGGGCTTATCCCCTGGAGCCTCCCTTACCTGTGGGACAGCAACGGATAACCTCTTTCACCTTCGTTTCTTTAGATACGGGAGGAACTATCCCTGCTTTAGCATCTGAAGAGGGAGCTCCAATGCTATATGGGGAAACTACACTAAGTCCCCTGGATGTAGACCTCCACCGCCCCCAGCATCGCGAGAGAGTCTGCCAGAACTGGTGCCTAGTGATGACATCACCCGCTCAATGGAGGGGGGAAAACCGAGAGGGAGGAACGGCGATACAGCTCCAACTCTCCTCCAGTGTGCTGGAAACAGCCTCAGCAAGGATCCCAGGCAGAGTTGTGACATCTTTATCACCGTTGAATTCTTGAAGGAGGAGAGGAGGATAGCGGCGATGCAGGTGGTAGTGTCTCCAGAGCCACTAACAGCTCATGAAGGTGGTGAGTTGTTTCAACTACCCCCAAAACCGGCCATTGTGATCTTGGATAAATTGTGGGATCTGGTCGCTAGCCTTGCTGGGCTAGTCAAGGACAGTGAGCATAAATATTTAAAATTTGAATCAGAAATACACTCTGTGAACCTCAATTTGGGCAGTATGCTTAAAGATCTTAAACTAGAGTGGACCCCACAGAACAGAATTTACAACAAGTCCAGGCTGTGAACCTGAAGCTAATAAAAGATCATGGAAATCAATCTAAATGATTGGAATGTCTGGAAAACTACATGAAATACTTTTTTTTAAATTTTCCTCGAATCCTTGGTGAGGATATATCTGTTACCCTGAAAAAATATTTTATGGAAAATTTAAAGTTTGAGGAATTAAAGCTACCTATGGTTAACAAAGCTTATTTCCTATCCAAAGGGGGTAGGAATAATGGAGTTAACCAAATAGACGCTTTAGAAAAAACACAATTTCTTGAGAATTCAGAATTAGAGATATTGCACCGCGGTGTATTGTTAGTGTCATTTGTGTCTGAGAAAGACATTAATGACATTATGAGAAGGTTTTTTCAGAATTTTCCTACTATGTTTTTTGGTCAAATTGTAAAAGTTTTTCCTGATTTTGCAAGAACTACCCAATTAAGGAGAAGGGGGTTTTTGAATTTGAGAACACAAGTACTTAATTTAGGATGCATATTTATCTTAAAATATCCATGTAGATGTTTAGTAAGTGGGGAAAGATGAGAGTTTTGTATTTAATACACCAGAACAGCTAAGATCCTTTTTGAATGCTAGGGAAGTGAATACCATCCCTAGAGCACAGACCCCCATGACAGTCATTAAAAAGGAACACCAAATTCCGTTTAGCCAGTTTTCTTCAAAAAGGTTTCTTAAATATCTCCCTTATATTCGGGCCCCTATGTTACCTGTTTATTATACCTCGCTGAAAAGGTTGTATCTGAATATTTTTCTTTCTATTTTATTATATGTTAAGATGAAATTGTTTTCATGTTACATACCATTTCTTTAATTTAAAGTAAAATGTATTGACTACTTTAAATGAAAACTTAATAAAGTGTGAATTAAAAAAAACAAACAAAAAAACATGCCAATCTAAATGTTTTGTTATTTTATTCTTTATAACAGTTTTCACGATTTTTCCCAGCACTGAGGTATAGCTCACCAGTTTATAGTTTCCCCGATCACCCCTGGAGCCATTTTAAATATCAGGGTTTCATTGGCCATCTTCCAATCTTCAGGTACAATGGATGATTTTAATGATAGGTTACAAATTAACTGAAATAGGTCTGAAATTTCATTTTTAAGTCCTTTCATAACTCTGGGGTGTATACCATCTGGTCCAGGTAATTTACTACTCTTCAGTTGTCAATCTGGCCTACCACATCTTCCAGGTTCACAGTGATTTGGTTCAGTTCATCTGAAACTCTCTCCGGAACGGGTATCTGCCCAACATCCTCTTTAATAAACACCAAAGTAATACAATCGTTTAATCTTTCCATGATGGCCTTATCTTCCCTAAGTGCTCCTTTAACCGCTTGATCATCTAACAGTACAACTGATTCCCTTGCAGGCTTACTGATTCAGATATATTTTAAAATGTTTTTATTGTGAGTTTTTGCCTCTATGGCCAACTTATTTTCAAATTCTCTGTTAGCCTGTCCTATCCATGTCTTACATTTAACTTCCCAATGCTTATGCTTTATCCTATTTTCTTCTGATGGATCCTTCTTCAAATTTTTGAATGAAGATCTTTTGGTTAATATAGCCTCTTTCACCTCACTTTTTAGCCATGCTGGCAATCTTTTGACATTCCTTCCACCTTTCTTAATGTGTGGACTGTGCTTCTAGGATGGTATTTTTTAATGATGCCCATGCCTGTTGCACACCTTTTACCTTTGTAGGTGCACATTTCATTTTTTTTAAACTACTTTTCTCATTTTATCAGCATTTCCCTTTTGAAAGTTTAGTGCTAAAGCCATGGATTTACTACTGTCCTCCTTTCAGTCACTAATTCAAATTTGATCATATGTTGATCACTATTGCCACGCAGCCTCAACACCATTACTTCTCTCAACAAATCCTTTGCTCCACTTAGAATTAGATCAAAAAATTGCTCCCTATCTCGTCGGTTCCTGTACTAATTGCTCCATAAAACTGTCGGAGCGGCCTTGGAGGGAACGGAGGCAGGCTGCTTGGCTCGGCGCGCGCAGGTTGCACAAATGTGCACCCCCCTGCATGTGCTGACCCTGGATTTTATAACATGTGTGCGGCGGTGCACGCATATTATAAAATCGGGCGTAGATTTGTTCGCACCAGATTGCGAGAACAAATCTACGCCCACGCGCATGTTATAAAATCTGGCCCATAATATTCAAATTCTGTTGTCACTTCATTAACAGCAATATAAATTCCTTCCACAACCAGGAACATTCATTGTATAATAGAAAATTCTGCAAAAAATATACTTGGACCTATAGAAAACCTGCCACACTAACTGCCAGACTCAAACAATGAGAACCTTACCTTTGAAAAGGCAACACTGTGAATAGTACACCAGGCCCTAAAACACCAATATACATTCTATTAGGAAACAGAACAAATTAGGCTACTATAGAACCCTTTTTAGAAACTACATGCTAGCAGAATACTTTTCCTAAGTCATACTTGCAGAACATAGACAGACTCTTTCCAAATATAGAATACAGAGTATAAATACAAACGTGCAGAGAAAAACTGAACTGGAAACTGCAAGGCTCCATATGCATTGCAACAATGGAAAAACAATGGAAAAACAGAAACATCACCATTCCTCATAAAACATCAAATAATACAATCAAGAAAAATAAAAGATCATTAACAGTTAAACCATACTCATAAAATAATATTTCAAAACAAGTAATGCATACAGTATTCAATAATTTAAAATTCATTTAAATTATTTTTAAATTTCCCAATCAATAATAAAATATTTCAAATTATCAGACACATCAAATATCAGCCAACAATAAAACTAAAAAGGATTTAAAAATTCCCCACTCTCCATACCTGAGGCCTTTTGTTACGCTCCGCGACCGCAGACGGCTGCAACTGTTGCTCACCTCCTTTTTCTATGCTTTGGCTCCATTGGGCCCACCTGAGCAGCATGTACGCCGCTGACTGCCATCTTACCCTCAGGGTCCCCTAGGCGAGCACGCACGCTCCCAGGCCTACTTTAATCACGTCATGGCGGGAACTTCGGGGGCGTCCCCCTCAGATGATGTCACTCATCTTGGATACTTAAGCTCGCCGGCCCAGACAGCCGATGACTTGGCAACGAGTTCATCTTGCTGAATCCACCTTCTCTCGCTTCATTGCTTGTTCCGGTTCCTGCTTCCATGGTGAAAGACTACCGGGTACCCACTCCTTGGGGGCCCTTCCTCGTCTCCTGGCTATCGCTCCTCGGAGGGCCTTTCATCCGGACTCCTGCCTGCCTCGCTTCCCAAGGCTTTCTACGGAACTACTCCTTTGTCTTCAGTCACTGTGAGTAACCACGCTGTGGACCACTGCTGTGATATCCATGTTGGAATCCTCTCCGGTGTACCCCGCTCTGTGGACCTGAGCTGTGATATCGCTAGAGGAACCCTTGCTGGTGTACCCTGCTCTGTGGATCACTACTGTGATCTCCCACCAAGGAAGCCTCTTGTGTACCATCTCTATGGACCCCGTGTAACTTCAATGACTATACTTTCGCTTGGCACCCCCACTCCTCGGATAGTGCCGCACCTATTGTCTGACTCCAATTGTCCAAGCTGAGTCTGACGTCAGCACCTGTGCTGTCACTCTGGGGCCCACCTCCTGGGGTCGCCCTCTCCTTCTCCTTCTCTACTTCTGCTGTATACCATCCCGCAGTTGAGACCTCACCTCCTGATGGTGAGGCTCAGTGGGGCTCCTCCCCTGGGCGGTACCATCTCTCACCTCAGCCAAGGGGCCCACATACCCACAAATCCAAATTTTAATTTCCAGTCACCTTGAAATGGCTGTGAATTCGTAGGGGGGGGGGGGGGAGTTAACCATCTAAATCACTTTGAATATTGACCTCTGTGAATATATCTCAGAAGCATACATTTTTACAAAAAAAGGTTCTGTCACTGACATCAATATGCATTAGACCTGAGTAGAAGGACAGCCTACTTCTGGGGTGAAAAAATAATTCTGTTGCAAACTATACTGGCTTCAGACCTCCTATGAAGAGAAAGTTCACATATGGGCAAGAGTATGCAAATAGTGCATTTGTTCTGGGCGCAGGCTGGTTAGCAGAGGCTGTTTTTTTTTAAAGAAGGCATAGCCTGAATCTTGGAAAGAAGAATGGTAGACAGGGAGGAAATCCTGGTGGTAATTTTGCCATCTATTTTGGTTGAAGGAGAAGTATTGGGCCTTGTGCCAGCATTTGATTAAAAAAACTATGTAAAATACAGTAAGTGTTTCAACCAAAATGATTTCTTTATTCATGAGATAATATGATAGATCATTTGAAATAAAAAACAATATCCTACATCAAATAAATATAGGTACAGTGGTTAAAAAGGTTCTAAATCTTCTCTACCACTAAAAGGCAGTAGTAATTAGAAACTAAACTGCATTAACCCACTTAAAAGAAAATGCATTTAGAGAAGTTATTTTTGATAATCATACTTAATTGCCCTGCAACCAAAATATCAAATAAAGGAAATAATGTGGTAAGTGGAACTCTGATCACTTCTAATACACTTGTTGGCATACGCTATGGGTTTGCTATCTTCTAGCAGCATTAAATCATTGCATGAAAACATTGCCAAAAAAACTCTTCATTTCCTTTTAGTGACTTCTTACTGCCCTGAACTGAAGTTTTATAGAACGGGAAGGACATGATGTAGTTTTAATGACAGGAAACCCATGGCTTCCAAAGGAATAAATTCCATCACTGGCTGCCACAAAGTGTGCTAATTATTTCCTTTGATAAATTAAAAGTTGTAAAAAGCCCAGAGTATATAGCATATGGTTTACAGTCATTTTCTGACCTGACTAAACTGAAAGTTCACATAAACCTCATTATTTAAATGTAATAAACATCATAATTATCTTTTTACATGGTAAGCTGTGGAAGGAGCATGTGCGGAATGCATGCTAGTCTGACAGAAGATTAAATAGCCTTCAAGATGAAATGTATAGAAAAAGCAAAACTTCTTTGCAATTGTTTGTATCTTCATATTCCAAGTTTTATCTGTTTCCAAGACACAAAATTATAAGTCATGACATATCTAAGATACATTTGAATAAATATTGTTCCCTTGGATAAAGTAGGTCAAATAAAAGATGCAGTTTTTATTTTTGGTCCAGAGAATCTGACCTGCACAGCATCTGTGTAAAAATGGATAAATGGCTACAAGAACAATTTTCAAAGCCATGGATGTGCTATCATTTAAAATGAAATTGGAAATGCCAAATTACATTAACTATTTTAGTTCCTTTCATTTAGTAAACAAAACAATAAAACTGTGTTTGTGTTTTCATTATTTTTAGAAAACTACCCCCTTCTACCCCCAGACCCTACTGAACCCTCTCTTAATCTTCCCAAACTCCCTCCCTAAACTTTTCCCCATAGCCAGGGTCCAAGTGGGGTAGAAGCAATTTCCTGTCTTGCTTTATTTCAAGAAGCATATTTAGGTTGAGAGTATGGGATTCCTTCTTGTGCAGAATTCATTTTTCTTTGAATGAGGAAAATTACATAAGTAATTAACATTAGTGAAGATGCAATCACAAATATACTTTTACCGTTATGTTTTGAAATGTTGTTTTGCAGAATTAAGGCTAAAGATACCTATCAAGATGCTTTTTCCACTATGAAATCAAGCCAAAGAGGCACTTACTAAATAATAAACAGATGGCTTCATGCAGTTTTCTAAAATAATTGGTTCCTCTGATTTAAATTCTATTTCAAAATACGGACCCGTGTCAGATATTGGATTGGAAGCTATAGATTAATTTGAAGAAGCAGAAGCATCAAAGATAAGTAATTTTATTTGCATGAAAAAAATGTTTAAAATTGTTAAAAGATAACATATCAACATTGTGGTACAACAGACATAGACCAATGATTATTAAGAAGGCAATTTTTTTTTTAGGCTGTGCCTATTATGATGGTCCTCTGTGAATAGCGATTTATTATCTGATGGAGGGAATACTTATTATTTGGTGTGTAAAACAAACCATTTGAAGACACACTCTGATTAAAGAATATGGGATGACTCTGTTGAACCCCTCAGTCCATTATCGATTATTTTCATCAAATGTGGATGTGAAGGAAACTGTGAATTGTCCACTTCTGAAAAAAACACCCTAGATCCATGATAGGTAACTGTCACCCAGTTTTGAACTTATTTCTAAGCAAGATGATTGAGGAAGCAGTTGCCCATCAATTGTATTTAATTCTTGAGGAACAAAATGTTTTTCAATCTGACTTTTGCAAAGGCTTTAATATTAAACCTCTCTCCCTGTATTAATGAACAATCCGAGGAGAAGCCGTGACTCAGCAATTTTTTTCAACCTGCCTTTAATACCATGGATCACACTATCCTCATCTTTTCTTGATAAAAGAGTTCTTATTCATGAAGGCAGAGGCATATTTTTCTTCTTTCTAGAAGTTGCAGTTAGATGTACCATAAGAATCCATCCTATCCCTATCCTTTTTAACATTTCTTACAATGTTCTCTAAAATCTGTGCAGGAATATCTCAGGCCAGCCAAAAGAAATCCTACCATCCAGGGCTTGGAAAAATAGTTTCCCCAAGTGGGCAGGGTAACCTTTGAATGGGCAGAAGAACCCCTTCCAACTGGCAAGAATACTTTATTTCTATCTCTTTTTCTTCCCAAGGTTGATTGAAACACTAGATGGGTGGTGTCAATGATGTTGGGCTTTGCCTTTTACTCACAGTTAGTTGATTGAACCCTTCTTTGATCTTAATGCAGTCCTTAGATCTCTTCTTTGAATCCCTGATGGGAGGGATCCCTTGGAGCAGGAATTTCTGTGTTCCACATCAGACAGGAAGGTCAATCAAAAAACTTCCTCCTGGATGTTGAACTTAATTTTTACAAAAACAAAATAGGTTTCACTGGTCAGATTTTCTCATTTATAATATAACCACACGTGCAATAACCACATATATTGTTTGTAGGACCCACACTCAATGAGTTTGTCTGTCAATCAAACTCATGATTATGGTCATAGGTCCCTTTAATTTATTTTATTTTAATGATTGACTTATTAAATTTTTTTGTTATTTTTTGAAATTTTTTATTTCTATTTTGAAATCTTCATAAAAGCTGACGAACTAAAGCTGACAAACTCCAATATTTATCCCAACATGGGTATATCATTGTAGATCATATTTGGAAATTATCACAAAAGAGTCAATGGAACAATAATCATCTGTGCTACTTTAGAAACAGTCCCATGTACATCCCAAACTGGATATACCATTGCAAATCATGTTAGAAATTATCACAAGCAAGTCTGTGGAACAATACTCATCTGAACTGCTTGAAAGAACAGTCCCGACATGATCATGTTTCAGACCACCCGGTCCTGCTTCAGGGGAAACCAATCTTCAAAAGCTGTACTCCATATCCTGCAGTGACTCCAATTTTACACCGTTCCATCCTTCCGTGGCTAAATCAACATCTTTTTCTCATGGTCTGCATTCAGTTCCACATTTTCACAAAAAACATGGTGGTCCCTCAGGCTTTTTATCCTGAAAATGGAAGTGCATACGTCACCTCTAGTCCTCAACCAGGTCGTAACTCCCAGGACACAAAAGCTCATTTTCAACTGTTCAAGTAACAAACAATACATTGCACAATGTCTGTCCTCTATGTGCGACGTAAAAAGAAGCAAAACTCTTCTACCAATCATTCGTAATTTCATAGCAATGTTAGATACAAAAGCCAGGTTTCAACCAGGTCCATATGATTACACCATAACACAGGATGCTGCTTCCTTATTATGTACAGAAGTTCTCGACTATGTCCAATTGTCCGAAAACGAGGAAGGAGAAAACAAAAATGACGTCAAGCATGTATAGGCTCTAAATTAACAAATACCAGTTTATTTTTTCGTTCAAACCTTGGGGACACACAGAACGAAGTTTAAAAATCTAAAAATGCTCACGTCTGTTGAGACGACCTTGGATATCCCCTCCACGAGTACTCATCTGAAGTTTCTCTAAAATAGACCATCGTAAATCTGAAAAATTATGTTTGGCCTGTAAGCAATGCTGAACAAGGGGAGCTGTGAACTTGGAAGTCTTAATACAGCTTCTGTGCTCAATCAGTCTCGTATGGATTTTTCTCTTGGTATGCCCCACATAGATCTTTTCGCAGGAGCATTGTATCACATAAACCACACAGTCAGATTCACAGGGGGTTAGTACCACCCGATCAACTATAATGTCTGATGCTAGTAATAGCAGTGGCTATTTTAAGTCACCTTGATTAATATCAGGTAATGGACTTCTCCTCCAAGAACTTATCCAAACCTTTTTTAAACCCAATTATATTAACTGCACTAACCATATCCCCTGACAAAAAATTCCAGAGATTAATTGTGCGTTGAGTGAAAAAGAATCATCTGATTAGTTTAAATTGTGCTACATGCTAATTCATGGAGTGCCTCTTAGTTCCCACATTACAGTTCCTGAAGCTGTTCATGCCACCTTTGATGCCACATTGACACAGTTTTGATGCATTGGTGTGCCCTTCACCCTTCTGTGATGATGTCTACCCACATTTCATTAGAAATAATTTGAAAACCTTAATTTGGGAGCCCAAAATAGGCTGCATTTCTTTCCCCATTGACTTTAATGGGAAAAAATGAATGAATAAAATAATTAACAAAAACAAATATTTTCATCTGAAATTAATCAAGAGAATAATTTTGATGTATAAAATGAATAAATGAACTGAAACAATATTTTTGCCTCTGCAAATCCCTAATGTAAAACTTCAAGAAGGTAGACTCAGGAACAATGTTAGAAAATATTCTTTCATGGAAAGTGTGAAGGATGCCTGGAATCCTCTTTTAGAGGAGGTAGTAGAGATAGAAATATTAACAGAATTCAAGGGGGCATGGGTCAACATATTAGCTCCCTACTGATAAAAGGATGTTACAACTCTAAACAGAAGGCATAGAAGTAAAATGCATGCAACAACAATTGTAACTTTAAACAGAAGTAATGGAGTAACAACTTGGAGCAGCAGATACAACCCTAAAGTGAAGATATTAGGAGTAACCTGTATGAAGCAGCAGATACAACCTTAAAGACCTTGCTGGTTAGGTTGGGTTGGCCATTTTGGTTTTTATCTGCCATCATTTACTATATAGTGGACTATGAACCAGGAGACCAGGGTTCAAGTCCTGCTGTCGCTCCTTGTGGCCTTGGGCAAGTCATTTTACCTTCCATTGCCTCAGGTACAAAAACTTAGATTGTAAGCCCTCTGGAGATAGAGAAATACCTACAGTACCTGAATGTAAACCAGTGTAATATCTTGATTGAGATCGAATGTCGGTATATAAAAATAATAAATAAAATAAATAAATTATGAAATGTTTTATGTGTCTGCTGAAAGTGGCAAGATACTAAAACAGGAGATTTAAGCAGCAGTGTCTCTCCAAAGATTTTACTTTGCTGCACTAGACCTTCTTGAGGGCTTCTTGCAATAGAAAAGATTCCTTTTAGCCATCCATTCCAGCAGAATGCCTTTTTCTTCATGAGAAAGAATTGTCTCTGCTTTAGATTCTGTGAGGCAGGGGTAGCAGGGTGTCACATTTGTAGCTTTCTGATCAGTTTAAGGGTTTCCTGCCTTACGGTGTAGTAGATACCAGAAGTTTTACTACTTATGTAGCAAAATATGAATTCAGACTTCCCAACATGGATGCTTACCTGTGTTCCAGCAGAAAAATACAGAGATGATGAACTTTGGCCAGAAACACATATATTACTGAGTTATCTACTCTGCCAATGCAGCTGTTTAAGAAGGTCTCTCTAAGGAATAACAACTTTTCTCCATAAACAGAGGTTCTGGGACAAACAGGGTGTGTGTATAAAAAATGACCTGCAACAGCGACCAATTCTGCTTGGCATTAGAACATGCCAATCCTGAAAGGCAGACTTATCAAACAGATCGACAAGTAGGTGAGCTCTGTCAGATAAGATATCACAAGACTGGATTACAAGGTTAAGCTAGCTCCCTGGTCAAGATGTCACAAGACCAGATGTCATGCAGCTATAGATCACAAGAGCCAGAGAGGGGGGGGGGGGGGGGCCCAGCAGTTTGAAATGAAGAGATGACTCAATTTTGTGTTCCTGTTTGTTATGTATTAACTGCTACATATGTAGATTCTGGCTTTTAAAAGCAGCAGGGGAGAGGGGCTGAGGAAGAAGGCGGTGGTGGAAGATGACCATTAACACCTGAAAATGATACCTGAGCCATTGCTCCCTGCCCTCCCTACAGCTCTGCAGAAAGCTTCAGGAGGCCGGAGAACACAGCACAGACAGAGTTGCAGCATCTCTCAGCTCTGCAAGCCAGACATCTACAATGGTGAGACTGCTGGAAATCTTCAAGAAGTTATGGGACTAGCTAGCTATGTTTATTAATTAACATCCTAAACAAGTCAAGGATTCTGACATTTGATGCTCTGAATTCACTTACAAAATGCTAAGCTGCAGTTATTAAAGTACTTGCTGTGTTAAGATTTGTAGTATAAGCTTCTTACCTAGCACAAAGTGTTATTTTATTCTAAGTGGCAATTCTGAAATTTCTGAAAATAAAGAGGCCTGATTCTGAGATAAGCAGGTTTCCTTTCCTGGGCTTTTCATATTGCATGTAAGGTAAATAAAGGGAAACTTCAGTAGTGCTGCCCCTCCCCAGAGACAGGGAGAGACAAAAAGAGGGGGGAGGTATACCGGCTGCCCCCCATAGGCTACAGAATACCCTTATATTCCTACAATGTCATGCTTTTCCCATTCCCCATCTCCCTTCCTGATGTCCTCCATATTCCTCTTGTGGCCTATCTTATTTGCCTCAGTCTTTCCTCCCGCCTCTTTCTCCTTCTTCTCTACTTTCTCCTGCCACTCTTTTCCACTGCTCCCTTCCTTGATCGCCCACCTACTTCTTTACCTCCACATATGCTTTCCCCATTATTTATCCTCCCAGCCTCTCCCTGGTCCTTTCTCCTCCCTACTCATTTTCCCAGTTCTAGCACTGTTCTTTTTCTTCCTCCTCAACCCCTGTCCCTCCTGATTCCTGCTCTCCCTCCTGTCCACTTCATGCCATAGTCATTCTCGCCCTATTCACACTCCTTGCATGCCCACTCTTACCCACATAATATTTAACCACTCACGAGCTCCATGTAGTCTACACTCAGGCACATGCTGAAAATTACTGATAAGATAGGGACAAACACAGATCCACAGAGCATACCCACTTATACACAAGTACTCGCTCAGAAGACACTACAGAAAACACCAGAAAGGGGAAGATAAATGGTAACAAAACAGAGACAAAACGCCACACTCAAAAGAAACTTCAGACATCAAACACCTACCTCCACATTTCCCTAACACTTTCACCAAAGCTTCACTCCTTAGTTAATTTACTGTTTTATTCTCCCCTCTCAGCGCTAACCCGGAAGACATGTGCAGAGTAGCCTTTTATATGTTCCTGGGAGGTATGGAGTCAAGAAACAGGATGTATTGTGAAACGTGTGCAAAGTTGTTCAGTTTACATTGCTAAATGATAAGGATCTGCTATTGTTTGAACTTTGCCACGTAACTTTGTTTTTGACCCACACAAAATTGCATAGTGTTAGTGAATTGGACATATACATAATTTTTTATATCCATATAAGACTCCAATGGAAAAAAATAGAGTTATGCAGGGACTTCCATAACTTTAGTGAACCCAATCTCTTCAACAACAGCAGAACTGGAAGGAACCCATCTACCCTGAGGTCATACCCCATAGCAGGGCTTCCCAAACTGTGGATTGTGACCCCCAAATAGGGTCATAAAGCTTTCAACTTTCCTCTTCAGGTATCAGCAGCATTAATACTAGAAGGTAGGATGGGGCCTGTGAGCCAGCCTCCACTTACAGGCCCTGCAGTGGCCTCTCGCTTGTGTGAGTTTCTGTGATAACAGAACCTATCCCTCCTGTGTAAGGAGGGATAGGGGCTGTTGATGTGCCTGTGAGCTTGCACTGGCTTACAGACACCATGTTTACTTTAATTACTAATGCTGCTGCTGCTTGAAGATCTCTGTCAGTTTGGGGATCAGACATAGGCTGAATGTGTGGAGAATACCACTGTTCTTCCTTCCTCACCTACCACTGAACCTAGCCAAGAGAAAAATGTTGCCCCTGTCATCAGCCTGCCCATTTTTCCCAGTTGTTATCTGGGTTTGGCCCAGGGCTCAATGGAATATACTGCTGAACTTGACCAGAGATGTTTGAAGAAGGGGATATTTGAAATGAAGAATCAGATTCGGGAGGATTTTGAGGGTTAGATAAGCTGGAGAAGAATTAGCTATATAAGAGTGTAAAAGGGAGAAAGACAGAAGATTGGGGGATGTAGGAGCTGCTGTGGGGTGAGAAGGGATCAGCTGGGAAGATATATGAGGAAGGGACTCTGGGAAGTGAGAGAGGTGATGGGGTTGAGAGTGAGGTAATGGGAGATGGAGTGAGTGGATCTGTTGGGGTTATAAGAAGGGCTTGGAGGTGAGAGGAAGAATGGACTGAGGAGGTGAGAGTAGCTGGGACATTCAGAGGTAGAAGCTCTCAACGCTTCAACCCTTACAGGACTAGCTACCAAGCACCTCGTTCTCAGACCAGGAACCGGTCCTTTCGGACCAGGCACAACAAGAGGGGAACCGGCTCGGGTTCGGGTCCCGGCCGCACCCCACAATGAGAATCAGCCAGCCCATCTGGGGGAAGAAGCCATAGGGGGCAGGCTAACCCTATTCTACCGCAGATGGGCCGAGATTACGTCGGACCAGTGGGTCCTCATCATCATCCAAGAAGGGTATTACCTGGACTTCCTTCATCTCCCTCCGGACAAGTTTGTGGAATCTCCTTGTCCACCCCTCAAGAGGGTGGCACTGGAAGCTACCTTGGAGAGGCTCCTGTCCCTAAAAGACATAATCCCAGTGCCTGCATGGGAGATAAATTCTGGGCATTACTCCATTTATTTCATCGTACCCAAGAAGGGGGGCACCTTCAGACCTGTCCTGGACCTCAAGTCAGTCAACCGGCACTTAAGGGTCCCAGGATTTCGCATGGAAACTGTGCGGTCAGTCCGAAGTGCAATACAGCCAGGGGAGTATCTCACATCCCTGGATCTGTCAGAGGCTTATTTGCATATCCCAATCCATCGGGATCACCAGTGCTACTTACGCTTCAAAGTCCTGAAACAGCACTTTCAGTTCCGGGCTTTACCCTTCGGGTTAGCCACCGCACCGCGGACCTTTACCAAGGTAATAGTAGTGGTGGCGGCGTCACTCAGGAAGGAAGGAATTCTCGTCCATCCCTACCTAGACGATTGGCTGATCAGGGCAAAGTCACCGGAGGAGAGCCACCGGGCAACCAACAGAGTTATATCTCTTCTGGAAAGCCTAGGATGGGTAGTCAACACAAACAAGAGCTCCCTACAGCCTTCGCAGTCGCTGGAATACCTAGGAGTCCGATTCGACACCCAGGAAGACAAGGTCAGCCTGACCTCCAAGAGGAGATCAAAACTCTGGAATCATTTACAGCATCTGCTGAGCACCACCCGGCCCACAGCTTGGGATTACCTGCAGGTCCTCAACCTCATGGCCTCCACTCTGGAAGTGGTACCATGGGCACGGGCTCATATGAGACCATTACAACGCGCCCTCCTATCTCGGTGGAGCCCACGATTACAGAACTACACTGTGCATCTACCTCTACCAGCCAGAGTACGGAATCAGTCACAGTGGTGGCTGCAGCCCAGCCACACGAGCCGGGGGTCAAAAATGTCCTCCCCAAACTGGACCCTGCTCACTACAGATGCCAGCCTGAGCTGCTGGGGAGCACACTGTGAAGAGCTAACTGCCAAAGGGCGGTGGAACAGAGAAGAGTCGGGGTGGAACATCAACCGACTAGAGGCAAGGGCAGTCAGGTTAGCATGCCTGCGATTTGCCCACAGACTTCGAAACAGAGCAGTCAGAGTGATGTCGGACAATGCCACCACGGTGGCATACATCAACCAACAGGGCGGAACCAGAAGCCGACTGGTATCCCTAGAAGTAGCCCCCCTGATGGCTTGGGCGGAAGCAAATCTCCAGAACATCTCCGCCGTCTACATCGCCGGGAAGGACAACACCACGGCAGACTTCCTCAGCAGAGAAAGCCTAAACCCAGGGGAATGGCAGCTGTCATCCACAGCCTTCCAGATGATTGTTGATCAGTGGGGGACCCCGGGCATGGACCTACTAGTGGACAGGTCCAATGCTCAAGTACCCAGATACTTCAGTCGCAGGCGAAATCCTCTATCCCATGGGATCGATGCCCTGGTACAGCCATGGCCTCAGGGGATCCTGCTATATGCCTTTCCTCCGCCATTATACACAAGATTCAGTGGCACAGAGGCCTAGTTCTTCTGGTGGCCCCGGACTGGCCAAGAAGACCCTGGTACGCAGTCATGAGAAGACTACTGGCAGGGGATCCTCTACCCCTGCCCCCTCATAGGGACCTGCTGCGCCAAGGTCCCATTCTCCACGAGGATCCAGCTCAATTCTCGCTTACGGTCTGGCCATTGAGAGGGCTTGACTGAAGAAAAGGGGATACTCAGGGTCGGTAATAGATACACTCCTCCGGGCATGGTTGTTTGAAAAAGCATTGACTCTATGAATCTCATCTAACCTAAAAATTCAGCTATCCCTTATTTTTCCTCACTGACTCCAAGTTCTTTTCCTCGCATTTTGTATTTACATTCTGCTATTCCATACCCCCCACTGTTACTCAATTTAGGCTATTGTATTCAATGTGACATTGGTCTCGCTGCTGACAGTTAATTTGCTCCTGTGAATACATGGTTATTTATATTTTATTGTTTGATATTTAATGATGTATGCATATTATCTTTAAAACCCTTGTTTCTGTAAAGCCTGTTGCTGTTAAATGTTTTACTGTTTTTTTAAACTGTTACATGTAAAGCCTGTTGCTAATTTATTGTTTCACTGTAAACCGAGGTGATGTATGTCTATACGTACCGCGGTATAAAAGAATCTATAAATAAATAAATAAATAAATAAATAAATAAATAAATAAATGCAAGTTCTCCACCTCACTAACTTATATAAGGATCTGGAGAGTATTTGAAGCCTGGTGCGAAACTCACAGCACCAATCCACATGCCGCTAAAATCCCCATCATTCTGGATTTCCTGCAAGATGGACTTCAGAAGGGTCTGTCCCTCAATTCAATCAAGGTCCAGGTGGCAGTGCTATCCTGCTACGGCCCCAGGAGTGACGGCAACAGCATTGCCTCACACCCAGACGTTTCACGTTTCCTGAAAGGAGTCAAACACATTCGCCCGCCGCTGAAATGGCCAGTGCCCCTGTGGAACCTCAACCTAGTTTTGGAATTCCTAGCGGGACCCACCTTCAGACCCCTCCGAGGCCTGTCCCTCCGTTTGTTAACCTTGAAGATGGTGTTCTTGCTGGCCGTATGCTCAGCACGCCGCATCTCCGAGCTACAAGCGCTGTCCTGCCGCGATCCGTTTCTCAGAATCACCCCAGGGGCTATCCATATTCTCACGGTTCCTTCCTTCTTACCCAAGGTAGTCTCACACTTCCACCTCAACCAAACCATATCCTTGCCAACCATGGAAGGTTTGAAGAAGTCAGAAGAAGGTCGAATATTGCTTCATCTCAACATCGGCAGGCTGCTGTCCAGATACCTGGAAATGTCGGAAGCAGTTCGAAAGACGGACCGTCTGTTCGTCCTTCACAGTGGGAAGAGGCAAGGTGAAGCAGCCTCACGGGTGACTATTGCTCGCTGGATCAAAGAAGTTATCAGGGCGGCCTACGTAGAAGCGGGAAAACCACCACCTCTATGAGTCAAGGCTCACTCTACCAGAGCACAAGCGGCCTCCTGGGCAGGAACTAGGATGCTGTCGCCTGCGGAGATATGCAGAGCGGCAACGTGGTCCTCCATCCATACCTTCTCCAGATTCTACTGTCTGGACGTCCAGGCCAGGTAGGACACAGCATTTGCAAGGGCAATCCTAAACGGACCTCGGGCAGCCTCCCACCCAGTCCGGGAGTAGCTTTTGTACATCCCATTTATTTATTTATTTAAATGATTTATATACCGGAGGTTCCTGTATAATATACATATCACCCCGGTTCACAAGGAACAATAACTGTCGCTACATTTAGTGGTTTACATAGAACAGAATAAGAATAAAACAGGAGTTTTTACAATTGAACATTGAAAATTAAGTAAACAAGTTTTAACATTGTACAGATTAATCGAAGTAGGTTACATTTTTTTTTTCAACGTGTTCTTAGCTCTAGGGGAAAGCTTGTGATGAGTCCATCTGCTACACGCTAGGAAATGGAGAGATTACTTACCTGATAATCTCGTTTTCCTTAGTGTAGGCAAATGGACTCAGCATCCCGCCCGGCTGCCGATATACATGGGGTTTCACTGATTCAAGGTAAGCCATGTTTTCTTACATAGGGCATCCACCCTGCCAGGTGTCGACGCCTTCCGGTTGAGAACACTGGCAGTCTCCAGCTACAGTCAATCGATCAGGTTAATCATGTTCAGTTAATCAATCGGTCAGTCACACATATATCCATAATGCTTTTGCAAGGAAGATTACTGAGCTGCTGCACTTCCTGCAGGGGTATATGTACTAGGTGCTGACATCAGATCCGTCTCCAACTGCTAGCACGAGCACACTATACCCATTTGTAATGAGTCCATCTGCCTACACTAAGGAAAACGAGATTATCAGGTAAGTAATCTCTCCAATATAACACACGAGATCCTTATAGCCATTCAGTCACTCTTTCCTTAAACTGTTCTCAGATAACTGTATTTAAATGGAAATGAGGTTTTGAAAATAAGAAGTCTTGAAGCCCAAAATGAAAATCCTTTTGTCCTTCTGCCAAAAGTGCTTTTTTCCCTTTGGAATTCAGCAGCAGTCACCCTTATCTTCAGGTGTACAGCAGAATATATATAAGTAGCAATATTTGTCTGCTTTTAATAGGACTTTAACTTCAGTGAAATTATGATATCACACAATCAGTTTCACAAGTTTCTTTCATTCAGCTATGAAAGCTGAGAAAGATCCGCGTTTCAGCTGTGTTATTTTTAATCTCACTAAAGTACTTTCCTTACCTTTGGCAGGCAAATAATCATTAATAATCCCTCTCATTCATTCTCATTCACTCTTAGTTAGTGTTTCTTAAATGTTTTTTTAGGTGTTTTACACAGTATAAAGGCCTACATAATGGAGCTCAGGAGTGCACGCTCTCTCTCTGTCACCTTTCCCAGCTCAACCCCCTCACTGACCAACTGTCATGCAGAGAAAACAAAAAGAATATTGCTGATGTCATAAAAAGAAAAGTGCCTACTTGGGATAGATTAGTAATTAACAGAAATCTTTAAAAAAAAACAAACAACCCTTGGTTCAAGAGACTAGTAAAAAGGAAACCCATCAACCAATCCAAATGCATTCCCAATTATACCAATTTTCCAAACAAAATAGCAACTTGGCTATAATTTGTAGGGATGTGAATCGTGTGCCCGATCGTCTTAACGATTGGGTTCGGCTAGAGGGAGAAAAAAATCTGATCAGTGGTGATGTGAATCGGAATCGGTTCCGATTCACATAGTTAATTTTTTATTAGTGAGGCCCGACCCTTTAAAATTGACCCATTACCTTCCCCCACCCTCCCGAACCCCCCCAAAACCTTGTACAAGTACCTGGTAGTCCAGTGGGGGCGCGGGGACCGATCTCCTGCTCTTGGGCCATTGGCGCCATTTTGGCTGCCACTCAAAAATGGCGCCGATGGCCCGATAAAAAAAAAACCCCACCCGACCCTTTAAAAATAACCCCTTAGCTTCCCCCACCCTCCCGAGCCTCCCAAAACATTTTAAAATTACCTGGTGGTCCCGGGAGCAATCTCCCGTTCTTGGGCTGTCGGCTGCCACACATAAAGATGGCGCCGATGGCCCTTTGGCCTTACCATATGACAGGGTATCCATGCCATTGGCATGGTAGGAGCACTGGCTGGCCGGCGTCATCTTTAAAGATGGCGCCGGCCATCCAGTGCTCCTACCATGTGACAGGAGTCGGCCAATGGCACGGATACCCTGTCATATGATAAGGCTCCCCCATGTGGGAGATTAAAATGGTGCACTCCCAGCCTATATAAACCCCTGCCACCATCTTAAACTGCAGAGTTTTTAGTTGACCCTCTTAGGGGCAGCATGTTTCTCTGCTGTTCCCTTTTTGTTTATTTTCCTAGGGAAGGACTCTGGGATCTCAGGGCTTAAAATCTGGGTAAATAAAGGAGACAGAGTGCCACCACCTATCTTTGCCATGATTCTTGGACACCTTTCTTTTTCCTACACCTCTCTGGCCTTTTGTTTTGGTTTCCCTTTTTTTGCTCAAGAATTGTCTTTTTTGCTTTTTAACAGTACCCTAGGGCCCAGGGAGTTTAGATTCTTTGACATCTGGAGGAGGCAATATCTTTCACAGACAGAAAGCCACTGGACCATCAGTATCATGGAGGAAGAAGGAATCTACCTTCATTTATAAGGGAGAGGGAGTAAGGGAAATGAGACAAACAGCAGTGACACCACTCAGGTGTATCCACTACCAACTCAAAGATTTCATCAAGGGGAAGAAAGGAGCATAAAGAGTTCCTCCTAGGTATAAATCAGAAGAAAGAGGAGATAGTGGAATAACTACAGGAAAGAAATGCCAAATAGGACTTGAAAATAATACAACTAAATTGGGCTGAAATTATTTTCAACCAAAAAATCACACCTCAAAAATATAATTCCCCTCTTCTTGAACAAACATCAAAAAAATGCAGGGAAAATGCAAATCCTTATGGGTAGAATTTTAATGTCTGGTATCTTTAAGGGTAACTTCCAAAAGGGAGTATCTCAATGTTAGAATATACCGTTTTTGCTTTAAATTTTTAAGTGTTTGTGCAGCATTCTGTGTTCTATATTTTTTTGTGATAATATATTTTATCTTATTTGCAAACTCTCCTTAATAACCACAGTCCTTAAGAGAAGTTTTGAAAGGTAATTATTACACAAAAAAAAAAAAATGAAGCCGCCCATACTCAAGCAGCTACTATCGTGAGCTGAACTGCTTTTCACCGCATTGGTAATTAATACCTTAACCGCGTTGTCACCAATTTCTCTTAGGTCCTGCGAAGCCACCCAACACTGCCAGTGTTTCGGCAATAATTGCCCGCTTCAGGGGTCGGAGAGGCTGTGTGGATTCAAGTTAGCACATGGACACTGCTGCTTCTTGCCGGACCTCTTAAAGACAATGGTTATTAAGGAGAGTTTGCAAATAAGATAAAATATATTATCACAAAAAAATATAGAACACAGAATGCTGTACAAACATGAGTACTAAAGCTCACTTAAAAATTTAAAGCAAAAATGGTATGTTCTAACATTGAGGTACTTCCTTTTGGGAGTTACCCTTAAAGATACTGGACATTAAAAGTCTACCCATAAGGATTTGCATTTTCCCTGTATTTTGTTTGTTGTCTGAAATCATATTCACCAGTTACTGGAAAAAATATCTCAATATTTGGCCCAGAGAAGAAACTAAAATTATCCATTGGAATTGGTAATAACCATTGAATAACTATGATTGGAAGAGTAAGGTCATACATTTATTGAAGATCTAAAAGTGTAAAGAATGGATAGAAAATATCAAGAGCTATAAAGAACTTTTTCATCAATTTCCATCAGTAAAAGTTAAGTTGGAAACCAGACCAGTTTCCAACATGTTGATTACTGCTGTTTATAACAATGACATTACTATTGACTCTAATGCTTGGCTAAGAACGTAAGCAACACATAAGACCTAGAATTGTAATCTTTCCCCCACAAAGGAATTCTGGACACTCAGCATAAATTAACATCAGGTAGAGGATAGTAACATCTAAGAGGATTAATTTCAAACAACTGTTCATGGCAGCTTATATGCCTGTTTATGGCTGCATGTAGTTTTACCATAGTATTTTAAAACATGCATGATCAAATACACGCATATTATTAAATACGCTTATGTTGGTCAACATGCCAATACATGCAATACATTGAAACCAGGTATTTCAATGCATTGAACACACATAGTTTACCTCCTTATTTAAAAAATATATCCATGGATATTTTTTCATACAAAAATAAAGTAGGTCTTATGTAAGTTGGGATTTAAAGACATAAATCAGTGTATTTTAAAATGTGCACATTTGAGTGAAAGTATCAGTTTAACCAATTAATCCACTAATTTGCCCAGCCCTTCTTCAGGTCATCGAGACCCTCCTGGTTCTTAAGCCTTAACTCTTCCCAGTTCACCCAGACTTCCCACCCAGTCAGTACTACACAATAAACACATTTAATATCACTACAGCAAATAATTAGCAGATGGAAAAATATGCATATAAGCTGGAAAATATATATGCATAAGTGCCTTCTAAATTAGCAACCTATGCATGTAACTGTTGGTCCCACCAAGGAATACCCCTAGACTGCCCTTTATTAAATCATGTATATGTGTGCAGAAAAGTGAAAATATTTGAGTATTTTGGACTTTTATACAATATGGAATATATGACTAGAGGCTACTTACATGTGTATATGCTAATTTTTAATGTATTAACATTTTGAAAATTCACTTTTAACGCTTTATGACCCAAGTTTTTTAAGAACCTGTCCTCTAAATAGGACACTGGGACATAATGAGGCAGATTTATAAAACAGCGCACGCGGGGTACATTTGTGCGCGCTACCTGGCCTTAGGGGAGCCCCGATGGCTTTCCCCATTCCCTCCGAGGCCGCTCCGATTTTGGAGCGGCCTCGGAGGGAACTTTCTTTTTGTTCCCCCCACCTTCCCCTCCCTTCTCCTATCTAAACTGCCCCCCAGCCCTACCTAAATCCCCCCACCTTTGTTATCTTCTTTACGCCTGCCCAAGGCAGGCGTAACTTGCGCACGCCAGCCCGCTGCCGGTGCGCCATCCCCCGGCATGGCCGCTGTGCCGGAGGACTCAGTACCGCCCCCAGACTGCCCCCGGACCGCCGTCCGCCCCGTCCCCGCCCCTTCCCGCCCCTTTTTCAAAGCCCCAGGACATACGCTCATTCTGGGGCTTGCACGCGCCGCCGAGACTATGCAAAATAGGCTTGGCGCACGCAGGGGCAGGTTTTCGGAGTTACGCACGTAACCCTTTGAAAATATTACCCAATGAGTTAACATGGTTGAAAATCAATTTGAAACATGTGAATTATGTAGCTTGGATCAAGGAAAAATATTTTTGTTAAAGAAAATAATTTTTAACCACCTTGGAAAGTATATGTAACCCCTGGCCTAAAGTCCCCTGAGGGGCCTCAGGAATCTCACCTCAACCAAAATCTTAACCCATTATGTCCCAGTGTCCTATTGAGAGGACAGCTGCCTAAAACATTTGGGACATAATGGGTTAAAGTTAGCATGAAATAAACTATAGCTTTCAAATTAGTCTATCACACATTTTTTAACAATTATTTTTATAACCCAATAATTTTTTTCTTGTCCAGAATGGAATAGTATTTTCAGAGTCTCTTAATCCTTGACTATTCAAGGATAAAACTTTGAAAATCAGCATTCACACCTTCTGTGGGTGGGAGGTGGGGGGAATTGTCCTTTTTTATCTCTCTTTTTACAACCTGGTTATTTTAGCAGCTGCCCTCAGCTGAGAGGCATGGACAGCAGCTCCCATTGGGTCTAAGTATGAGTGCCTGTCTTTCTGACTACCTATTTAAAATAAAACACACAAAGTTCTGTTTGTCGTGTGACTTTTCTGACTAATAATTTAAAATAAAACAATAGTTTAGTTCTCCCCATACTTTTAAGTTTTAAATATTTCTATGTAAGTTTTAAAAATTTCTAAATGCTTTCACAGGTAGATTTTATAAACATTGCTCACACAAAAATGGCCCCATGCTCACATATGTGGGCTGTGTGCAAGCACCACGAATTTTAAGAAGCCATGAAGTACACACATTAATAATAAGGAGGTGGGGAATGGACATTCTGGGGTGGGACCAAGATGTACATGCATAAATTACACAGGTAACACTACTACTGGTCCTGATGAGAATCAAGCCTTTGGGGGAGGGGGAGGGGGAGAGGAAGAGAGAGAGAGAGAGAATGACTCTTTTGAAAGGCCAATCTGAAACTCTATATATCCCAATAATAAGGGGGACACTTTCAACTCAGAGTGGGTTTGGAGGGCCGGTGTTACATTGGTCTGCCTAGGGTGCATGGGTCTGTACAGAGTGTCAGATTGGCTCTTTAAAAGAGTCTCTCTCTTTCTTGTAAATATGTGCAATAGGGATATTTTAAATGGTGCATGCCAAATCTTTGTTTAAGGGCGCATGCGTGCACCTTTTAAAATTTACTTGTTAGTGCTCAGATAAAGGGTTTAGTGATTAGGATCCTTTTTATCATGGATGTTAAACAGGTTGAGCATTTACACAGGTAGTGACCGATAATGAATCAGTCCTATTTTCTGGAATTGAAGTGGTTTTTTTATGTAAAGTCAAAATGAATTTACTTTATAGTTCTGATGTTTCTTGCAGCCCTTGCTTTGCTAAGGTATTTACTAATAAAATCCTCTGGCAAGGAAATACTGGAAGATATGACTATGACATACCTTTACAAATAATTTTATTCATCAGGATTTGACATTTGTTAGATTAGAAAGGAAAAGAGATCTGAAGGCCATTTATTCCGACTTTAATATGCAGCCCATTTACAAATGACTCTGGAATTCTTTTCATGGACTGAATATAAAACTGTAGTTTCTGTTGATGCCTTTCAAGAAACTCCACACTGTTATGCACACTTCAATGAAACTAATTTGGTCTTTCATCTACAAATCTCACAATGATTTTTTTTTAAAACCAAGTACAACAATCTTAAACTGATATGAGCCGGTCAAGCCATGTTTGTGGTTTCAGTCTCTAAAGCCATTTAAAAATAAATCCTTCAGGGAAGCATTTCGTGAGTTCCTTTTTTCATTATTTCCAGAGGCAAAAACTGGCAAGACAATTTATAATTCAATTTTGGCTAAATCCACAGCACCTAATATATATGTCAGACATGTCAACAGCAGGGTATTTTGGGGATAGGTGATAAATTGTACTGATTATAAGTGCTAGTTGTTCTTCCAAACATCATATCAAAAAATAGGCATAGATTATTAGCAAAATATAATGTATTGCTTAATTGAACATGAGAGATAATGACACTGGGAATATATTCACTCTCTTGAGACTAAAGTTAAATGTATAGGATTCCTATAAAGTTTTTGCTAACACTCATCTGGATTAAGGAAGGAAAGCCTGGGTTCCACAGAACTATCACTGACTGGTAGTCTTTCAGCAATCACATAGCTCTTAGAGCTGTAATAACTCTTTTGTGCCAAAACTGGGTTTACTGTGAAACCTGAAACATTAGCTTAATCGTCTGCTGGCTATGTCAGTGCATGCAAAGAGTATAAATATTGTTTTATAACATAATCTCCCCTAATCTGTTAAATTTCCTTTCAATATTTGTGCATATTTTCCTGTAAGATATATGCAACAAAACTGTTTATCAACAATGATGAGCAAAATCAAAACCTCCTCGAAAAGTCTCTTAGACTATAAAGATAAACTAGAGTCCTGAAAAACTAAAACAGACCCCTAACATATAAATGCATGCTCAAAGGTGCTTCTAATTATATTTATTAGACTAATTTCTCTGTGAAATGAAGATCGGTGCAAAAAATTATGTGCAACAGGAAATTTCTCTTGGTTAGAGCAAACTATGAGGTCTATTTACTTAGGTTTGCTAAAGTTAAGAAATATCACTCATAATCAGGTCGATCCAGTAAAGTGTGCTCCGTCGGAGCGCACTGTCACCCTGCTCTGGACGCGTGTTTTCCCTTACCCCTTATTCAGTAAGGGGAGGAAAACACGCGGCCCACCCGCGGCACCTAATAGCGCCCTCAACATGCAAATGCATGTTGATGGCCCTATTAGGTATGCCCGAGCGATCCAGTAAGTAAAATGTGCAGCCAAGCCGCACATTTTACTCTAAGAAATTAGCGCTGCCCAAAGGTCGGCGCTAATTTCTTCCGGCGCCAGGGAAGTGCACAGAAAAGCAGTAAAAACTGCTTTTCTGTGCACCCTCCGACTTAATATCATAGCGATATTAAGTCGGAGGTCCCCAAAAGTAAAAAAAGTAAAAAAAATAAAAATAAAAATTTGAATTCGGCCCGCGGCTGTCGGCCGAAAACCGGATGCTCAATTTTGCCGGCGTCCGGTTTCCGAGCCCGTGGCTGTCAGCGGGCTCGAGAACCGACGCCGGCAAAATTGAGCGTCAGCTGTCAAACCCGCTGACAGCCGCCGCTCCAGGCCAAAAGGAGGCGCTAGGGATGCGCTAGTGTCCCTAGCGCCTCCTTTTCCTCGTTTGCACCGCGTCAGCTCATTTGAATACTGAATCGCTCGCACCGGCCAAGGGCCGGTGCGTGCGTCGGGAGAGCGGGGCGTTCGTCCGCTCTCCCATGGACTTTACTGTATCGGGCTGTATGGAAGTTAATGCTTGCTTGATAAAAAAGTGAGTGTTTAGGAAATTTCCCAAATAGTGCATTGTGTGATATAACATCATGGTACGTGATATAACATTGCATCACATGTCATTTTGCCACTTCTTGCATTATTTTATCATGTCGTGCAATATTTCACTGCTTCTCTTGTTATTTTATCATATCATATGATATTTTTTTGGTTTATATAAGGCAGCCTCCTGCAGCTGCTCCTTTGAAGGTTTGTCAGTAATTAGTAGTGAGAAGAGTTTGGTGAGAGGTTAGAGGAGTTGATTTTGATTACCTGCATGCTGTGTCTTTGTCTTTTGCTTGTTTCTTCACTGTTTACATTTCCCTTTGTCTACTGTCTTTTCCTGTGTATAAAAGAAGTGTGAGAGTTTGTGTTTTGTTTCTCTTGTTTGTCTATTAATTTATGTTTAGAGAGTGGAAGAGAGGAGTGTGTGTGTATGAGAAATGTGAAGATGGAATGTGACAGCAGCAGGCATGATCATGACAGGTGTATGCATGGGGCGAGTGCTGGTAAGGAGGAAAGGAAAGAGGCAGTTCAGGAGAAGAGGGAGGGCTGGGAGTGGCAGAGGGAGAAGGGCAGGAGCATAAGAAGAGGGGAGAGTGGTGGGAGAGAGGCAAGGCAGAGGAGTAGAGACAGGGAGGGTGGGAGAGATAGGAGGTAGAAGGAAAGGGGAGAAGCACAGGCAGGAAAGTCCAGAAGGAGAAGCAAAGCAGGATAGGGACAGAGAGAGGACAGAGGGTAGGGCAGTAGCCAGAGCAGGATCAGATTGGGGGGAGGGCAAGAAGGAAATGGGATTGGGAATGAGAGTGAGGAAGGGAGTGGCACTACGCCTCCAGAATTGGCAACTCAACTGTCAGAGAGCCAAGTAGACAGCAGGCAGCATCTTCAGTATCGATGACAATGACCTGCCAATCCAGGGTGTTTTCAAAAATTATTTTCATGTTGTTTGGGAGCTAGGTAGCCAAGACCTCAAAGGGCATCATATGAAGGAAGACTGTGGATATGATCTATAGATGCAAGAGGTCCAAGATCCTCTTGCAATTTATTACAATCTGCTTGATATTAAACTACTCTGCATAATTTCGTGTAATCTACAAATTTTATCACTTCACTCATCGTACACCTTTCCAGATCATTTATAAATATATTAAAAAGCACTGGTCCAAGAACAGATCACTGAGGCACTCCACTTTTTAACTTTTTCCACTGTGAAAACAGAACATTTAATCCTACTCTCTGTTTTCTGTCTTTTAACCAGCTTGCAATCCTTCTATCCCATGACTTTTTAGTTTCTTAGAAACCTCTTAGGCGGGACTTTATTGAACACCTTCTGAAAATCATAATACACGACATCTACCTGTTCACCTTTGTCCACATATTTATTCACCCCTTCCAAAAAATGTAGGAGATTTGTGAGGCAAGATTTCCCTTGGGTAAATCCATGTTGGCTGTATCCCATCAAACTATGTCTATCTAAATGTTTTGTGGTTTTATTCTTTATAACAGTTTCCACGATTTTTCCCAGCACTGAAGTCAGGCTCACCAATCAATAGTTTCCTGGATCACTCCTGGATTCCTTTTGAAATATAGGGGATACATTGGCCATCTTCCAATCTTCAGGTACAATGGATAATTTTAATGATAGGCTACAAATTAATTGAAATAGGACTAAAATTTCATTTTTTAGTTCTTTCAGAACCCTGGGATGTATACCATCCGGTCCAGGTGATTTATACTTTTCTGTTTGTCGATCAGGCCTACCATATCTTCCAAGTTCACCGTGATTTGGTTCAGTTCATCTGAATCATCACCCATGAAAACCTTCTCTGGAATGGGTATCTCCCCAACATCCTCTTCAGTAAACATTGAAGCACTACATTATTTAATCTTTCTGCAATGGCCTTATATTCCCTAAGTGCCCCTTTAACCCCTTGATCATCTAATGGTCCAACCGACTCCCTCACAGGCTTTCTGCTTCTGATATATTTAAAAAGTGTTTATTGTGAATTTTTGCTCCTACAGTCTTTTCAAAGTCTCTCTTAACCTGTCTTATCAATGTCTTACATTTAACTTGCTAATGCTTATGCTTTATCATATTTTCTTCTGATGGATGCTTCTTCCAATTTTTAAATGAAGATCTTTTGGCTAAAATAGCATCTTTCACCTTTTCTTTTAACCATGACAGTAATTGTTTTCCCTTATACCTTTCTTAATGCATGGAATACATCTGTACTGTGCTTCTAGGATGGTATTTATTATCAATGTCCATACCTGTTGCACATGTTTTACTTTGTACCTGCATCTTTCAGTTTTTTCAACTATTTTTCTCATTTTATCAAAGTTTCCATATTCAAAGTTTAGAACTGGACACTAATTACAATCAAACAAAGCACAGGTATGGATACTTACTCTTCATTGCCCTCTCAACCTATATGTGTCAACTTGTGTTTATATTATCAGCCCAAACATTTAAGGGTATGTAACATTTTGAAGAGGACCATTTTATTATTTCCTTTATTGCTACGGTTTGTTTAATGATTGTGCTATTCTGTGATGCATAAAATAGTTTAATTTGAAACACATTAAAAAAAAAAGATTTTTGTCTGGTCATTCATGTTTTCTTAAAATGCTCACATCTTACAAATTCTGCCAGGGGTATGTAAATTTATGAGCACAAATGTATTTGTCTCTTCATCTTCCAAGACAGGGATGGGAAACTCCAGTCCTCGAGTGCCAGAAACAGGCCAGGTTTTCAGAATACTGACAATGAATATGCATGAGATAGATTTGCATGCAATGCCTCCATTGAACATAAGAACATAAGAAGTTGCCAAACTGGATCAGACCGAGGGACCAGCAAGCCCAGCATCCTGTTTCCAACAGTGGCCAATCCACGTTATAAGTGCCTGGCAAGTACCCAAACATTATGTAGATCCCATGCTAGTAATGCCAGTAATAGCAGCGGATATTCCCTAAGTCAACTCGATTAATAACAGTTAATGGGACTTCTACAGGAACTTATCCAAACCTTTTTTAAACCTGGCTACACTAACTGCCCTAACCATATCTTCTGGCAACAAATTCTAGAGCTTAATTGTACATTGAGTGGAAAAAATTTTTCTCTGATTTGTTTTAAATGTGCTACTTACTAACTTCATGGAGTACCCCCTAGTCCTTCCTTTATTGGAAAGAGTAAATCACCGATTCACAATTACCCATTCTAGACCTCTCATGATTCTATCACACTAGAACTCATTCTGTAGAGCTCTATATATTAAAAAAAAATCCCATTCTCTACCTGCTTAATGAAATATGGAGAACCCTACTCAGCTACTGGTGCCAGCAGCAGACTAAAGCACAGAGAGTGGGAGGGGGAAGTAAGGAATCAGGAGAGGATGAAAAAAGGAAGGCCCAGACTTAGAAACTCATGCAAGCTGCAGGGAGAAGCAGCAGTTTGAAATACTGAACAAGAGACCACCAGAGAACACTCAAAGGAGGGGCAGGGTGGCAGTTCATAGCCATCCCCTCTTCACTGAAATTGAAAATTAGAACAGAGAGCTCTTTGAAATTTTGTTTTAACTACAATGTAAGTTACACTAACACTTTTGCTTGAAATCCAGGACCAGGGTAACAGAAGGGCAGATTGAAGGAAAAAAATCAGCCAAGGGGATTTTTTCAAAATCAGCCCAAGGAGTATCAGTCTGCCTCCCTTGTGCACTTTCCCTGCAGGAAAAAAATCTCCAACATGCATATCACATTTTCCCCAAAATAAATTATATTTACATGCATTACTGTGGAGCCAGCCAGAAAAACCTGCAAAAAAGCACAGAAAGGACACTTGAAACCCATATCGCATTAGGCAAATTATAATGGATGTAGGCTTGACCCTGAGAAAGCCATGAGTAAACTTAATTATAATTACAATATAGTAAGCCTCCCATACTAAAACCATACTAACTGACAGCACCAAAACAGTGTCAACCCTACTTATGAAAAGGCAAAACTGCAAACATTTCACCAGGCCCTTTGAATATGAGGACATTTCCTTTCCATTTGTGCTCAGTTCTAATATAGTGTAATCTATCGTGAGTACTTCCAATGGATAAGTAACTTTAAACTAGTGTAGTTCTGCTCTGTCAGCAAGGGATACATCTTTTGCTATTTTTTAACCCAATTTTGGACATCTTGACTCATTATGGGCCAATAATAATCTTGATGGAGGCTCTTTAAAGAGTTGCCTGTTTTCACAGATGTCTGGCATAATCATGTTTATCTTCATATAGTTTGTATTTTTCTTGGGGATATAAATTAGTAAATGTTGGAACCATCCCTAGGATTTTGCTTTAGCCTATACCACAAGCTGTTTCTACTGACTAGACAATGTCTTTTCTTCCAAAGTTTGTTCTGATCATTGGTCCAGGGACATTCATCTGATGTTTCATTCTCATTCATGATTGGTATTATAAATTTTATCCCTTCTCCAGACACAAGCCATCTCTGGAAGGTCCATCTGCAAGCAGGTAAACCAACATAGTTTTATTTTTGTTACAAATGCTTAAATCCATTTTCATTCTCTGTAATTGCAATAGACAGACCCTTCCAGGTCTGTCTATTGCAATCATTCTCACACCTATACAATCCTATACATGTAGTTTGCCATGTAGGTCTCTCCAGTAATGTCTATCCTCCTCTGTGGAACTATTTGGGTATGTAGTCTATTCCTAGCTTCCCTGAATGACATGTCTGTAATGGTCACTACAGAGTATTTAGTCTACATTTACCTCTTACCTCCTCAAAATAGTAAACATTAGTGTAGCGAAGCCACAAACAAAGGTTGAGTTTGTAGAGAGAAACTTCTTGTATGCTTCCCCCATTACTAAACGTACTGCATAGGGAGACTAACATGAAGTGGACATTTCAACTCCAGCACAATTTCCAGCAGAAAAGGTATCATATAGATGTGCAGGTAGGAGCTCTATTCACTGCAGCTGGCAGCTGCAAGTTGTAACAAATCACTTCTATGTCCTCAAAGTTGTATTACCTGGAGAAATACAGGTATCTGATTTATGTATTGTAACAAGCATGAACTTCCCCCTTCTTACACTGGCTATTGTCCCTGGTAAGGACCAGCTTACTTCCACAAGGCTCCTAGCTTCTAATTTTCAAATCCCTTTATCAATGTACAAACACTTATAGCTCTGAAAGACCCATCTTTTATGGAGATCTGCCTGTCACAAGACTGGATTGCCCTGTGATCTATAAGACATGTAGGATTAAGTCCTATTTGAGGGCTCTCACACAAAAATTCCCAACTGAGAGGTATCAGGAATTATTTGTAGTTTCCATTACCTTGTCCCCTCACTTACCTACTGTTGGAACTGTGGACCCTTGAGCCGGCTTGAGAGCTGAAGTGTCCACTGAGGAAAGGCCCCCTAGTGACTCTCGTAGCCAGGAGGCGGTGCAAGACCAGGAGACCAGGAGACCAGGCAGGAGCTGCTTTTACCAGCCCTCGTTCCCCGCAGGTTGAGCCCTTGGGTGCCGGGGTTGGCAGGACTTAGGTGAAGATCTCTTAGTGAAGGAAAGTCCAGTAGACATTCCAAGTCAAGGCTGGTAGAGATCCAGAAGGATGGAGACAATCTAGGAGTCGAGGCGGGAAGCAGCGGTGCAACACAGTATACCAGGCTAGAAGTCAGGGCAGGCAGAAGACATGCAGGAGCCGGAGAACACGCCAGAGGTCAGAATGGCAGAAGACAGAAGAATCAGGATACCAAGACCAAAGTCAGAGTCGAGGAGACAACCAAAGGCAGGAACAGGAGGAGGAGTTAGATCCACTGGAGCAGGGAACACAGGAACTCAGGAACAGGCACTAGAACAAGGTGGAACACAGGAACGGATGCAGGAACAAGTAGGAACACTGGAACGCAGACTGGAACACAGGAACAAGCAACTAGCTACTCTCACGAGCTGACCTGTTGACAAGGCAAGGAAGAGAAGCAGGAAATGGGCTTAAATAGCCCCAGCCGATTATTGTCAGCGTTAGGGGCCGGGCCGAGGTTCCCGCCGCGGCCCCTTTAAATTCCCAGCTAGGCCGCACACTCGTGCCTAAGGGGGAGGAGCCAGGAAGCAGTCAGCAGTGTCTCCCTTGTGGGGAAAACACCGCAGCAAAGGCCCAGTGTGGCCTACCTGGCAGGGCTGCAGAGGAAGGGAACCAGCATCTGCCGGTTAAGGTAGGAGAACCCGGCTGTGGTGGTCCGCGGCGGGATTCCAACACCTACACCACCTGTAATAGTGATGACCCAGATACTACAAGCCTTTATACAGCTTAGTTATCACCTGAAGTTGGAATAAACTATAATTTCCATCTGCTGCTTCCCATCTAGGAAATCAATTACACAACACAGACTTTGTAGGGTAGATATAGCTATAGAGACCCCATTTAAACTCTTTGCCTAATATTTTCAAATACAAAAGAACACATACACTTTCCAAACGGATGGTTCATTTCTGAATGAAGGATCGCTTCCTTAAGGATAAAATATCAGGTATAAGGTTTAAAAGCAAAGGTCAAAACGTAAGAAATACAGGCTTCAGCTGATTGCTTCATCATTCACACATGTCTTGCTTTCCTTGACCCAAATATAGCTTTTGCATGTGGGTAAACTTCAGACTCCATGTCATCAGGGACAGGTAGAGATGGTTTATGTGTTACCCCCCCCAGTGAAAGCTATAGGGATAAAACACCGGGACTGGTTCTATTTGTGATTACATGGATCCTACAGCTAACTCTTAATGGACCAATTATACACATGCTGATAAGAAAATCTATGCATATACCATAACTATTCTGTGATAGAACTGTATATGTTCTAACAATCTAGGTGACATACTTACTAGAGATGTAATCGGAACCGGAATTGGTTCGGATTCCGGTTCCGAATTCACATGTGGGATTTTTCAATCGGGCCCGATCGCGGTTTTGTTTATCGGCTGCGCCCCAGCCGATAAACAAAAAACCCACCCTGACCCTTTAAAAGTAACCCCTTACGCTTTCCCCCACCCTCCCGACCCCCAAAAAACTTTTTACAGGTACCTGGTGGTCCGTGGGGGTCCCGGGAGCGATCTCCCGTGATCTCCCACTCCGGGCCGGTCCTCCCGCTCCTGGCCGTCGGCTGCCACTAATCAAAATGGCGCCGATGGCCCTTTGCCCTTACCATGTGACAGGGTATCCGTGCCATTGGCCAGATCCTGATACATGGTAGGAGCACTGGATGGCTGGCGCCATCTTGTGCTCCTACCATGTGACAGGGGCTGACCAATGGCACCGATAGCCCCTGTGACATAGTAAGGGCAAAGGCTATCGGCGCCATTTGAATACTGGCAGCCGACGGTCTGAGTGCAGGAGGTCACTCCCGGACCCCGCTGGACTTTTGACAAGTCTTGTGGGGTCAGGAGGGTCCCCCAAGACTTGCCAAAAGCCTGGTGGTCCAGCGGGGGTCCGGGAGTGATCTCCTGCACTCGGGCCATTGGCTGCCAGTAATCAAAATGGCGCCGATAGCCTTTGCCCTTACTATGTCACAGGGGCTACCGGTGCCATTGGTCAGCCCCTGTCACATGGTAGGAGCACAAGATGGCACCGGCCATCCAGTACTCCTACCATGTGACAGGATCCGGCCAATGGCACGGATACCCTATCACATGGTAAGGGCAAAGGGCCATCGGCGCCATTTTGATTAGTGTCAGCCGACGGCCCGGGAGGACAGCCCGGAGCGGGAGATCGCGGGAGATCACGGGAGATCGTGGGAGATCGCTCCCGGGACCCCCACTGGACCACCAGGTACCTGTAAAATGTTTTTTGGAGGGTCGGGAGGGTCGGGAGGGTGGGGGAAGCTTAGGGGTTACTTTTAAAGGGTCGGGTGGGTTTAGGGGTTATTTTTGTGTGCTGTTTTTCCTGCCCTCCCCAAGAACGATAAGGGAACCCCCACGATCAATATTGTGGGGTTTTCCTATCGTTTTGGGGGAGCCCCCGATTTCTGACGATTTTGAAAATATCGACGATATTTTCAATCGTCCGAAGCCCGATTCACATCCCTATAACTTACATTGAACTTTCAATATCTATTTTTAAAAATTCACACATAATTTATATGCACATAAACTTACTTTTTACATGTACATGCAGGTATAAAAGGTTTGTTTTCAGTATCAGTCTACCTAATTGCACTATGTGTGGAAGGATATGAGCCTTTCTGAGGAAGCCTAACTTCCAGCCAAGGAAGGTAGATTTTCTTGTCTAAGAAGTAATGATGGATCAGAGTATTCTGTATGGGAAGGAGTCCAGGAGAGTGGGCTTATACAGGAAAGAAAAGATCCATCACAAGGTCAATCAGTCTTCCACAATAATCAAAGTGTTTAAAACCCGAGCCACAAGTGACGAGAGCTCTGATGCTAGGTGAAGCAGAAGTAGGCCAGAATGAGGGCAGAGGGGCCTGCAGGCCATATCACCTTCTCTGCAGCATAATGGATTGTCCTCAGCACCATTTGAGAGGCAGCTGTAAGAAGGGTGGAAGAGCTGTACACCTTGCATCCTGAAGGCCATCAAGATAAGCAGTTTATAAAGGAAAGGCATATAAATGCTTATATCAATGAGTATAATAATGTCTGCTACCAAAGTTGAATATAAGTTGCCCTGTCCAGTTCATGTCCTGGGCATGTGGGCATACAAGGAAGGTCATGGACCACAAAAGGCCAGATTTATTTATTTATTTTATTTATTTAAAAACTTTTATATACCGGTATTAGTATGCATACATCATACCGGTTTACAATGTAACTTTAAAGGTAGAAATTACAATGAACAGGGAGGGCGAACAAGGAGGAGTATACAAAGAGCAGGAGGTGGAGGAATTAAAGCAATAAATAAAAACTGCAACGGACTATTTACAGGAATATACAAGGCGTAGGCAAGATACTTGCAGAAGTCGGTGTACTTCAGATGACCTGGATTCTTGAACAGGAGAAGAAAACATAGAATTTCAAGTCCATAAGGGTTTTGTACTCACAGGGGCTCTTCCTGCTCACTAGTCAATCTGTCCAAAAACACATTCTCCACATGTGTGCATTTGTTGAAAATAAAATGTTTAATGACAGATGGCAGGAAAATGAATGTCCAAACATGAAACACTTCTGAATAGTGTTCCAACAGTATCTCAAGCCAAACGGAAACTTTTATTTTCACCTCCTCATCTCAAAACAGATCAAGTCTTTGGGACAGGTGCCACTTCCATCCTCAACACCCACCCTCCACCCCCAGTGAATGTTTGGTAGCTGAAATCTTTTCCTCCTAGGTCTTTTTTTTTTTTCTTTCTCCCTCCTTATAGTTTCGGGCTGCTTGTAGCTCATTCAGACTCTGACTCCGGTAAATTTTCCTTAGTAGCATGCCCTTCCTCTTGCACCTTCCAGTTCACTAATTACCGGCTCATACGACCCTCTTTCTTTCTTCACTTTGCAGGATTTCCTGCAATTCTGATCCTAAAACCCTCAACTCTTCTCTGAGCCTTCTCTGTGAAGATTTTGGTCATATGCTGCCATTCAGAGAAGACATAGATCCAACCTTAAGCAGAACTCCAGATCTTATAATCACCTCTTTGTTTCTGCCCTCCACCCATATCTGGAAAGGGTTTGATACTCTCCTAACAACCCTCTCAATGGGAAGTGTTGCTCCTTCTTAGCACACACTATGCTGACATCAGACAAGCAAGGTCTAGTGAGATCTCTGTTGTACTGTAACTGAGGGCACCCAGACCTGCTGAAATCACATGTAGCATGTTTGTAAGGGACTGGGTCATTTCCTTCAGGCAGAAATTGGGTACTCCCTTGCATATAGATATGTAAATTTTGGGAGATATGAAAGGGTACACAAGGCTTATAGGGCCAGCATTCGAGAGCTAACTAATATGTAAGTATTCTCCCTGTCCATGTCTGCTGGTGTTTTAAAAGTGGTTCATAGTAGCTTTCTCTCTCATGGGAATGCTAGATTAATATTTATATATTTATTTATTTATTTATAAGATCTTAATATTCCGCACTCATTTCCAAACAAATTGTTTGCGGTGGATCACAACAAAAACATACATACAATTGAAATACAGTGAATTAATATGTATAACTAAAACAACAGATTAAAACAACACATAAAAGCTTCTTTAAAAAGGTGAGTTTTCAGCATCTTCATAAATTTTGTATAATCGTTTATCAAACGTTTATCTAGTGGAAGCTCATTCCACAATCTTGGTGCTATACAATAAAATGCCCATTTCAATGTTTGACTCCTGCACACTTCACTAACAATTGAAAGTGTTAGTAACTGCTGCAATTCATAGTGTAATAGTTTGTAGAGTAGCAGGAGGTGCTAGAGTAGGGTCCATGGAACTGTTTGTTTGCCAAAAAAGAAGGTCTAATTAATGTGAAAAGAAAAACACATAGGGGTAGATTTTTTTAAAAAGCGAGATCGCGTACTTTTGTTCGTGCAGCAGGAGCAAACAAAAGTACGCTGGATTTTATAAGATACGCGCATACCCGCGTATCTTATAAAATCTGGATCGGCGCGCGCAAGGCTGCCGATTTTGGGCAGCCTGCGCGCGCCGAGCCGCGCAGCCTGCCCTCCGTTCCCTCCAAGGCCGCCTGCAAAATCGGAGCGGCCTCGGAGCGAACTTTCTTTCACCCTCCCCTCACCTTCCCCACCCTTCCCCTACCTAACCCCCCCCCCCCCCCCGGCCCTATCTAAACCCCCCCTTACCTTTGTCCTTCAATTTACGCCTGCTAGAAGCAGGCGTAAATTGAAGGACATGGACCCTACTCTAGCACCTCCTGCTACTCTACAAACTATTACACTATGAATTGCAGCAGTTACTAACACTTTCAATTGGTTAGTGAAGTGTGCAGGAGTCCAAACATTGACTCCTGCACACTTCACTAACACTTCACTAACACTGCACAGGGGTGGGGCCGAATGACGCCCCCGAAACGCTGCGTCATTCGGCCCCACCCCTGACATGCCCCCGACATGCCCCCTTCAAAAAAACCCCGGGACTTACACGCATCCCGGGGCTCTGCGCGCTCCGGTGGCCTATGCAAAATAGGCGCGCCGGCGCACGAGGGCCCTGCTCGCGTAAATCCGGGCGGATTTATGCGAGCAGGGCTTTTAAAATCCGCCCGATATAGCATAAATATTAAAAGTATCTATACTTTTCCTTTTTACAGAGGAGGAGCCCAATGCTCCAGGATCCAGTGGCCTCTGAGGCAAAGTGGGTTCATGGGTCCTGCCCATAAGTCTAGAAGAAGACAGTGAGGAGGAGGAGGAGGGGGCCAGCAGATGAGCACACATCTGCAGAGCAACACCACACTGCCATGGAGGAGGAGGAGATCCAGCCAACTAATACCTAGTCATGCACATTGGACATTTAGAGGCATGCAGTTGATGAGGGAAGAGTCAGTCAAGTGGAGGAAGACATCTTCTCAGAAAAGAGGAGATGCAGTCCACTGCAGCAGAGTATTCTGCAATTCAATGCTAGATTAGCAGAGGAGATAGCAGGCCTCAGGCAGGAAATCCAGAGCCTGAAGAATGTGGTCCTGTATGGGATGCAGGACAAATGGTGAGAGCTGAGGGACATGTGTAAGGAAATGCAGGCCCAGACTAAAGCGTGGAGGGGGATACTGCAGCATATGACATTCTATCAGCTGCTGCCACCATGGTGTTATGGTTTTGAAGTGTTTGGTGGATTCTTAGGTGCTGCAGTGATGGCCACTCCCACAGGGAGGAGCCCCGCAGGGAACTGCAGAACCAAGTTAGACTCAGATGCACAAACACAGAGATAGTTTTTATTGTACAGCTTGTACAGTTCACCAGAGGTGGCAGTAGTGAGTAGATTCCTGCAGCAGCAGTCTTGGGTCCTCAGCTAAGGAGACCCATCCCACAATGGTGGTATAGGAAAATCTGATGCAGATTTTCAATGAGGAGCTATAGGTGAGGCAGACTGGTAGTTGTTAGATTACTCACACTCTTGTAGCTGTAGTGGTGGAGTTCCCAGCAGGTAGATGTAATAGTAGCAGGTACCAAGGTAGACAACTCAGGCCCTCGAGGAGCGAGTACCTGGATATTGGATAGGCACCTGGAAAGAAGCATAGGGCCCCCGAGGAGCGGGTACCCAAGTTAGTAGTGCCTGGAGGGCAGAGAGAGCTTCCAGCAGCAGCGGCGGATCAGCTTAGACCGGACGAATCCAATCCTTGCTAACTCAAAGTCAGTCAGCAAATGGACAGGCTAAATACCCGGATGTTGTGACGTCACTCGAGGGGAATGCCCCTGAGGTTCACGCCAACTTTGGAATAAAGACATGGGTAGCACGTGCGCGCACCCTAGGAGGCCTTCAGGTGAATCATGGCGGAATGCTTTGCCATAGCCATTCCGGGGACACTGGGGAGTGCAGCAAGCAGATGTGGCGGTCCACCATTTTCCTGAGGCTGGTGGAGAAAGTGAATATGAGGTGAGGCATGTGGGACGAAGCCATCTGAGTCCGACAGATGCAACATTACCCCCCTTCAAAATAACTCCTCCAGACCCCCTACCTGGTCTTGGTTTCCGAGGATGCGATCGATGATACTGATTCAGCATCTCTTTGTCCATGATATTAGCCATAGGTTCCCACGAGTTATTTTCTGGTCCATAGGCCTCCCATGAACAGGATGTATTCCCAAACTCTCCTCTTTCCTTATATCAAGTATTGCATCAACTTTGTACTCAATGTCCTCTTCTGCATCAACAGGAGGGGGATCTGGTGTCTTGGTGCTGAATTTGTTGAGAATGAGATGTGAAACACGTTATGGATCTTCATTGCTGGGGGAAGTCTGAGACTGTAGGAGAGGTTGCCCAGACGTTGGATGATGGGAAATTGTCCGACATAGCATGGAGTGAAGCAAACTGATGGTAGCTTGAATCTAAGGTGTTTTGTAGATAGCCAGACTTTATCACCAGGCTTGAAGTCAGGAGCCTTACAGTGATGAGCGTCATAGCCCCTTTTAGCTCGGATTCCAGCTTTAATGAGCATCTCTTTGGTCTTCTTCCAAAGTTGTTGAATCTCATCGGCAGTAGCTTGAGCTGCCGGGGACGGCACTGACAGCGGAAGTGGCAAAGGTGGTGAAGGTAGTCGTCCATATACAACTTCGAAGGGTGTTGATCCAATAGATGTTGCTAGATGGGAGTTGATAAAACTCGGCCCATGGTAACAGTTCAGCACAGTCATTCTGAGGTGAACCAACATAGGCATGGAGGAACTGCTTGAGGGTACGGTTCATCCTCTCAGTTTGACCATTTGATTGAGGATGGTAAGATGAAGTGAAGTAGAGAGTGATATCAAACTTCTTCCACAAAGCCTTCCAGAATTTGGCTGTGAATTGTACACCTCTATCTGAAATGATGTGTTTAGGCATGCCATGCAGGTGGAAAATGTGGCTGATGAAAATCTTTGCAAGTTCACTAGCAGTTGGTAAGCAAGGAAGCGCCACAAAGTGAGCCATCTTTGAGAAATGATCCACTGTTACCCAGATGGTATTGTTGCCTCCAAAGAGTGGTAATTCCACCATAAATTCTGTGGCAATGTCAGTCCAGGGCTCTTCTGGTACTGGCAAGGGTTGTGTAGCTGGCCCCAAGGATGTCTGGGCGGAGGTTTCTGTCTGGCACAGTTGGTACAGGCCGCTACATAAGCAAAAGTGTCTTCTTTCATAGACGGCCACCAGTAGTATTGTTGTAGCTTCGCCAGCGTTCTCCGATGACTGGGATGTCCAGCCAATTTAGAGTTGTGAGCCCACGCTAGTTGTTTCTTTCAGAGGTTGGTAGGCACAATAGTCTTGCCCGAGGGCACTGGGTGAGGAGTAGAAAGAAAGAATTACTCTGTCTGGTTTAATGATATGTTGCGGAGTATCAGGTACATCTTCAGATATGAAGGAGTGAGATAGGGCATCCGCTCTGATGTTTTTATCTCCAGGTCGGTATTTCAAGTCAAAATCAAACGTGTTAAAGAACAGGGACCAACTCACCTGTTTATGATTGAGGCGCTGGGCATGGCGAAGGAATTCTAGGTTTTTATGATCTGTAAAACCCGTGATTTGATGTTGAGCACCTTCAAGCCAGAGACGCCACTCCTTGAACGCCATCTTTATCGCCAGTAGCTCTTTATCTCCAATGTCATAGTTTCTTTCTGCCAGCGTGAAGCATCTGGAGAAAAGGAACATGGACGTAGGATCTTGGAGTCACTGGTCTGACTTAGCACAGCCCCTACGCCAATATCTGAGGTGTTAACCTCCACGATGAAGGGGCATGCAGGATTCGGATGATGGAGACATGGCTTAGTAGAGAAAGCATACTTCAGCTTTTGAAATGCAGTGACAGCCTCTGTAGACCAATTGGCAACATTGGCACCTTTCTTTGTCAGAGCTGTTAATGGCACAGTTAGTGAGGAGTAATTCTTTATGAAGGTTCTGTAGTAATTGGTGAATCCCAGAAATTGTCTAAGAGCTTTTAGACCAGTGGGTTGAGTCCATTTCTGAATGCTCTCAAGCTTTTGAGGATCCATTTGGAACCCTTTGTTAGACACTATGTACCCTAAGAAAGGTACAGATTCCTTGTGGAATTCGCATTTGGACAGCTTTGTGTATAGCCGATTCTCCCGCAGTCTCTGTAAAACCTTCTTGACATCCTCCTTGTGGGTATTCAGGTCTTGAGAGAATATCAGGATGTCGTCTAGGTATACAATGACACAATGGTAGAGTAGATCATGCAGGATGTTGTTCATCATGTTTTGGAAGACAGCTGGGGCATTGCCCAAGCCGAAGGGCATCACTAAGTACTCAAAGTGTCCATCCCTGGTATTAAACGCTGTCTTCCATTCGTCACCTGAATGAATATGAACAAGGTTATATGCTCCTTTAAGATCAAGCTTGGAGAATATCTTGGCTCCCTGTAGTCGGTCAAATAGCTCTTAGATGAGTGGTAAGGGATAGCGGTCTTTGACCGTGATCTCGTTTAGACCACGATAATCAATGCATGGACGTAAGTTTCCGCCCTTCTTCCCCACAAAGAAGAAGCCTGCCCCAGCAGGAGATTTGGATGGCCTTATGAAACCCTTTTGACCACACCCCAACTCACCCCAATACATCCACTTTTTTCACACATAAATTTGCTTGCAAAGATGGATATATGAGTGTCGTTATGGTTCTCTGAAAATAGATGCTTAGAGCCACCAGCTGTAGAGAAAACAAACTTATTTTATTAAAATGCTACAAAATAATATAAAAAAGCACTGACAATTAATAATATATCACACCATCAATCAAAATATACCATATAGTGACATATGATTCATTCTAAACCTTTATTTTAATATCAAAAAGTTTTACAATAGAAAATATTTTAAAATCTTTTTTAACTTCAAATATACAAAGGGAATACATATATAAAACTAACATATACTACTTAAAAAGACATTCATACTTCCATCCACACATAAATATTTAAAAACATATTTATGATCTTTTATTTCGTATTGAAATTTCTTTTCCGTTGTTACCAACGATAACAGTCTCTTCTTTTTTCAATAATAATCTCAAGAACAGTTATAATCTTCTCTTGTGTAGTGAAATTTTTTCATAGTTACCAACGATAACAATCTCTTCACTTTTAAGTTCTTATAATACTTTCATACTCTCAACATATTTCACCTTCCCAAGGCTTCTTCAGGAGAGCATAATTACATTCACTCCTGCTCATATATCTTCTATACGGTCCTCCCAAATATTCCCGTGTATATTTTTCCTACAATAATGATACATTTAAATAACAAAATTTACACATCACATTTTTCAAAAAAACATGTTTTAGAAAAATTATTTCTTAACCATTATATGTGCGCCAAAATTCCATGGACGCACATATAAAAATACCCAACTCAATTCCCGATTTCCATTTTATCGAAACATCTCCCACAGAGGAGCTACATTTCCAATTCTCGCATATTTCTTCTTCTCATTTTATCTACAAAAATTAAACACAACCCATGTTCTTCATCAACCTCACCCCAAAAAATATCAGAAAAAAACTATGTATGAGGAGTTGAAAGAAAAGCTTACTGCACCAACATCATAAAGACATTCGCAGTCCTTCAGCATCTTACCGCCATGTTTCTCAAGCGGTTTAAAAGGAATAACAAAACTCCACCTCATATCACTCTTTTTAAGGATGTCAGAGCAAATCCAAACTTAGACATTTAAAAACACGCCATCCAATCAATTTTATCATTCAATCCAGTCGGCAACAAGGTCCTCAAAGAGAAATCCATCTCTGCTTTGCCTGTAACAACATCTTATTCACGTCATCACCTCACCTGCTTTGAATCTCCTATATCACAAAAAACCAGAGGACCTCAACCAAATGCTGACACATTCATGCCAGTGTTTCACCAGCGGGGCAGTTTCAACTCCATTGCGTATCCTACTGCAATGTTCTGATATCCGGTATTGATTTTTCTTAATGTTTTTCCTACATAAAATAAGTCATACAGACACTTTATTATATAAACTACTGAAGCCGACTGACAGGTGGTTAATGATCTTAAAAAGATTTTTAGTCCAGAGACCGGATGAAAAAAATGTATTGTCAAACATAGCTTACATGCATTACAATTATTACATGGGTTATGTTCACCCATTAAGCTACCTGTAATCTCTCTGGGGACTGAATCTGAATGCAGAAGCATCTCTCAAATTTTTAGACCTTCGAAACGTGAACATTTGGGGATCTTTCAAGCCCAAAAAACCACTTACCAAATGCCAATGATCTTTAATAATAATTTGGATTAAATTGCTCACTCTATTGGAGTGGGGCAATACACATACCAATGATGGAGATTCCTCAGTCTTTCGAGGAGTCAATAAAAGATCATGATTTATATATCTTGCTCTTTTATAGGCCTGTTTTACTACCCGTTCCGTGTACCCCCTTGCACTGAATCTTTCTCGCAAATCACTGGCATGTTTTTTAAAAACCACCACATCAGAACAGATCCTCCTCACCCTGAAAAATTGACTCAGTGGGATATTCTCTCTTATATGTTTCAGATGAAAACTTATAAAATACAATAACCCATTTCTGTCTGTGACTTTTCAAGGTAACTTGGTTGTAAAAATCCCATTATCTTTATAAACCTTCATGTCTAGAAAAGGAACACAATTTGAAGTTCACTTGTGATATTCAGATGGACAGTTTTAACTCTCAAGTAAAACTACTATTAAAATTATTTGATAATATTAGTCAACCACTTGTCTTGTATAAGAGTAAGGTGTGGGGTCTATCATTAACCCAAAACTTCAGAATAGGACAGAACCCTAATTAACACAGTAACATGGTAATGATGGCAGAAAAAGACCAAATAGTCCATCCAGTCTGTCCAGCAAGTTTTTAATGGTAGTAGTATGTGCCACTCCATGCAAGTTACCCTCATACATTTTTTTAAGATTATTATCTTTGCAAACAAAACTAAGCAACTGCCAAACCCATAACAAAATTTACTGCTAGCAACATTTTTTCAGGATGAGCAGCCTTGATAATTTAGACAATGCAGCTTCTTGAACATGCTTTGCTTTTGCGCTTGGCCATTGAAGCAGTCCTGTACTTTTTCCCTAATATCCGTGTATCAGTACCCTGGACTATAAAAGTCAGGGCCCAGCTGTTACGATGTGTGGGTACCAATGGAACAGGGTCATAGTCTTACCTTCAACTTGAAGGCTGAACGGATAAAGAGTAGCATCAGGGTTTGACCCTGACCAATCCACGATCCTGCAAACGTCTGATATAGATGAGAGACCAACCAACCCTAATCCAGGCAGCGATCGAGGCAGGCAGCTAACACTCCAAGTCCAGGCAGGGTTCAGGGCAGGTGGCAGGCAATCCAAATCCAAAGTCCAAGTAGGGGGTCAAGACAGGCAGCAGACAAACCAAATCCAAAGTCCAAGCAGGGATCGAGGCAAACACGAAGAGATTCACAGTGACACCAGCACAAGCAAGCCTGTGGCTGAGGCAGGGAAATGCTGCAGAAGTGGCATTTAAATCTCCAAAGTTCCCACTCTCAGCACGGGATCTTCTAGCGAGAACACTCAACATGATGGGGGGGAAGAGCCACAATGGAGCGCGTATCCTGTCTTGCTCCTTTCTGAGGATGCCACCACTGCCCTTTGCTTCCTAACAGTACCTCCTCCACAAAGTTCTGTTTCTGTCTCCTTGGCCTAGGCTTGAAAGGAAAATGTTGATGGAATTCACAAATTAGCTGAAGAGCTTGAATGTTACTAGTGGGCTCCAGAGAGTTCTCCTCCAGGCCATAGCCTTTCCAGGAAATCAGATATTGTAGTTCCTTTCTTCCTTGCCTAACATCCAAGATCTCTTCTAATTCATATTGTGTGTCATTATCTAATATTGTAGGTGACGATTGTTTTGGCTTTTCAGTAGGCCAGGATAGAATTATAGGTTTAAGAAAAGATACATGGAATACATCGTGGATTTGAAGAGTTGAAGGTAATCGGAGTTTATATGTGACATTTCCAATTCATCTTTCAACTGGAAATGGACCCACAAATCACACAGCAAACTTTAATGAAGTCATCCGTAATCTGAGGTTGCCGGTACTTAACCATAATAACTCTCCTGGATGGAACTGTGGGGCTGGTCATCATTTTTTATCTGTCTGTTTCTTAGGACAAACTGTGGCCTGCTGCAAAAATCTACAAGTATTCTGCCATAATCCAATTAATTCTTGAGAAGCAAGATCGACCGCTGGGTAGCAAGAGGTTGTGGAAACGGGTAATGGTACTCGAGGATGCCGTCTGAAAACAAAATAAAAGGGCGAAGTTCCTGTGGCCTGGTTAACATGGTTATTATGACAAATCTTGGCCCATAAGAGTAGTGAGGACCAATCATCCTAATGTTGATTCACATAACATCGTAAACATGTTTGTTTTTTTAAAATAATTTATTCTTTATTAATTTTTCAAGTCATTACAAAGTAAAATCACATTTATTATGCTTAATACAGGAAAATTATTACAGCAGCCCTAAATTCCCTTAAAACATAACAAATATTTCAAAAACACTGCTATAATGATCATATAATGTGGGGGCCTTTCATCCAATAATAATAACATTAAGTAACAGAGACAGGGAGAGTAATTCTACTATCTTATTGATACCTTGTTCTCTAAACAAACCTGACTCTTATCCCTCAGAAAATTTTCCAAATGAAATGGTTGAGAAAAAATAAATGTTTTCCCTTGATAATTAATAAAACATTTACTGGGGTACTTTTAAAAAAAAGTTGCCCCAAGTTCTAATGCTCTATTTTTTAGGGCCAAAAACATGTTTTAAGTGACTGATTAGTTCGCCAGTCCATTAGTTTGTGGATGGTATGCTGAGGGAAAATCAAGTTGAATCCTGAATTTTTTACAAAGGCCCTTCCAGTAGCGTGCGCTAAAATGGACTACTCTATCTGATAAGATGTGTTGAAGAAGTCCGTGGATTTGAATGATATGTTGAGCAAACAATCGTGCTAATTCTGGAGCTGATGGTAATCCAGGGAGTGCAATGAAGTGGGCCATTTTTTAATAACGATCTACCACTACCCAGATAGTATTATTCCCTTCTGAGGGAGGCAGATCCATGATGAAATCTGAGTCCAAGGTCTCTCGGGTACTGGTAACGGTTGGAGTTAGCCCCAGGGCATCCCAACAGAGAGGTTCCAATAAAAGCAAATGTAGTCCATGTGCCTATATGTAAAAAAATCACCAAAGCTAATGATTTCCAAATTATCCCTAATAACTGAAAAGCAGGTTGTTAATACAAACAAAAAACAAACTTTGAAATATCTGTATGCCAATGCCAGAAGTCTAAGAAGTAAGATGGGAGAGTTAGAGTGTATAGCAATAAATAATGAGATTGACATAATTGGCATCACAGAGACTTGGTGGAAGGAGGATAACCAATGGGACAGTGCTATATCAGGGTCCAAATTATATCGCAATGATAGAGAGGATCAACTTGATGAGGGTGTGGCACTTTATGTCTGGTAGAGTATAGAGTCCAACAGGATAAAGATCATACAAGAGAATAAATGCTCAGTAGAATCTATATGGGTAGATATCCCATGTGTGTTGGGTAAGAGTATAGTGATAGGAGTATACTACCGTCCACCTGGACAAAATGGTCAGACAGATGATGAAATGCTAAGAGAAATCAGGGGAGCTAACCAATTTGGCAGTGCAATAATAATGGGAGATTTCAATTACCCCAATATTGACTGTTTAAATGTAATATCAGGACTTGCTAGAGACATAAAGCTCCTGAATGTAATAAATAGCTGCTTTGTGGAGCAATTGGTTCAGGAACCAACAAGAGAGGGAGTTATTTTAGATTTAATTCTTAGTGGAATGCAGGATTTGGTGAGAGAGGTAACTGTGGTGGGGCCACTTGGCAACAGTGATCATAACATGATCAAATTTAAACTAATAACTGGAAGGGGGACAATAAGTAAATCTGCAGCTCTAACACTAAACTTTCAAAAGGGAAACTTTGATAAAATGAGGAAAATAGAAAAGAACTGAAAGGTTCAGATGCAAAAATACAAACCTAGAGGTGCAGTCCATATTATTATTATTATTTATAAGCTTTTATATACCGATGTTCATGAAAACATATCACATCGGTTTACATATAACTCAAGATTGGAAAATACATCGAAACAGGGTGATTTCAACAGGATAAAACAGGGTGAAAGTATAAAGCGAATCACGAAAAATAACATGGGGTGGGAGAGCGGAAAGAAAGCAAGGCAACCATATGTACAGCAGAAAGATTGGGTAACGATCATTTAAATTAAATTAGTGAGTGTTATGAGGCATAAAGTCAGAGAGCAAGCTTAGGATCTTCAGGGAAATACTTGACCGAAGTATTTCCTGAACGTCCATTGGCAGGATTCTTGGCGAATATGAGGTGGTAGAGCGTTCCATTGAGCAGGACCAGCGGTGGTGAGAGCACGTTTTCTAAGAGAGGACTTGGCCGGGGGAGTGTAGAGTGAACCTTTGTATACTAATCTTATTGGTCTGGCAGACGTGTGATGTTGACAAGGGAACTTTAAGTCGAGAGAGGATTGTAGGTGAATGGTCTTGTAAATCAGCATAAGAACTTGTGAAGGATTCTGAATTTAATCGGTAGCCAGTGTAAATTTTTAAGAACGGGGGACACATGCTCTCCTCTGTTAGTATTAGTCAGGGTTCTTGCGGTGGAGTTCTGAAGCATTTGTAAGGGTCTGGTGGTTGATGTGGGAAGGCCGAGTAGAAGGGAATTACAGTGGTCTATTTTTGAAAATATGATGGCTTGGAGTACCGAGCGGAAATCGTATGTATTCCACACATTAAGAAAGGTGGAAGGAAGGCAAAACAATTGCTGTCATGGTTAAAAGGTGAGGTGAAAGAGGCTATTTTAGCCAAAAATCATCCTTCAACATTTGGAAGAAGGATCCATCTGAAGAAAATAGGATAAAACATAAGCATTGTCAAGTTAAGAGTAAAACATTGATAAGACAGGCGAAGCGAGAATTTGAAATGAAGTTGGCCATAGAGGCAAACATTCATAATAAAAACTTTTTAAAATATATCCGAAGCAAGAAACTTGTGAGGGCGTCAGTTGGACCGATAGATGACCAAGGGGCTAAAGGGGCTCTTAGGGAAGATAAGGCCATTGCAGAAAGATTAAATTAATTATTTGCTTCCATGTTTACTAATGAGGATGTTGGAGAGATACCAGTTCTGGAGATGGTTTTCAAAGGTGATGAGTCAGATGAACTGAATCAAATCACTGTGAACCTGGAAGATGTAGTAGGCCAGATTGACAAACTAAGAGTAGCAAATCACCTGGACCGGATGGAATGCAACCTAGGGTACTGAAGGAACTAAAAAATGAAATTTCTGATCTATTAGTTAAAATTTGTAACCTATCATTAAAATCATCCATTGTACCTGAAGACTGGAGGGTGGCCAATGTAACCCCAATATTTAAAAAGGGCTCCAGGGGCGATCCAGGTAACTAATATAGACCAGTGAGCCTGACTTCAGTGCTGAGAAAAATAGTGGAAACTATTCTAAAGATCAAAATCGTAGAGCATATAGAAAGACATGGTTTAATGAAACACCGTCAACATGGATTTACCCAAGTGAAGTCTTGCCTAACAAATCTGCTTCATTTTTTTGAAGGGGTTAATAAACATGTGGATAAAGTGAACCGGTAGATGTGGTGTATTTGGATTTTCAGAAGGCGTTTGACAAAGTCCCTCATGAGAGGCTTCTAAGAAAACTAAAAAGTCATGCGATAGGAGGCGATGTCCTTTCATGGATTACAAACTGGTAAGACAGGAAACAGAGAGTAGGATTAAATGGTCATTTTTCTCAGTGGAAAAGGGTAAACAATGGAGTGCCTCAGGGATCTGTACTTTGACCGGTGCTTTTCAATATATATATAAATGATCTGGAAAGGAATACAATGAGTGAGGTTATCAAATTTTCAGACGATACAAAATTATTCAGAGTAGTTAAATCACAAGCAGATTGTGATACATTACAGGAAGACCTTGCAAGACTGGAAGATTGGGCATCCAAATGGCAGATGAAATTTAATATGGACAAGTGTAAGGTGTTGCATATAGGGAAAAATAACCCTTGCTGTAGTTACACGTTGTTAGGTTCCATATAGGGAGCTACTAGGGATGTGAATCGTTTTTTGACGATTAAAAAAATCATACGATATTTGTTAAATCGTCAAAAATCGTTAGAATGTGCGATACAATTGAAATTCCCCTGATTTATCGTGAAAAATCGTAAATTGGGGATTTGGGGGGAGGGCGGGAAAACCAGCACACCAAAACAACCCCTAAACCCACCCCGACCCTTTAGAACTAAACCCTTACCTTCCCCCACCCTCCTGAACCCCCCCCCCCCCAAACTTTTTACGAGTACCTGGTGGTCCAGTGGAAGCCCCGGGACCGATCTCCCGCTCTCGGGCCATTGGCGCCATTTTGATGCCACTAATAAAAATGGCGCCGATGGCCCGATAAAAAAAAAACCCACTGACCCTTTAAAAATCGATCCCTTAGCTTCCCCCACCCTCCCGACCCCCCCCCCAAAACATTTTAAAATTACCTGGTGGTCCAGTGGGGGCACGGGGAGCAATCTCCCGCTCTCAGGCCATCGACTGCCACTAATAAAAATGGCGCCGATGGCCCTTTGCCCTTACCATGTGACAGGATATCCGTGCCATTGGCCGGCCCCTGTCACATGGTAGGAGCACTGGATAGCTGACACCATTTTGAAAGATGGCGCCGGCCCGGACATGGCAGCAAGCCATACCTGCCCCTCACTCGACATTTCAGAACTTTGACAGCTCAAACTGACATCAGAGATCTCCATGGGGTTCCAACACACCTGGCCCAATCCCAGGATGGAACCAAGTGGGGCACCCATGGGATTATACAGCATATGGTGGGATGAACAGCCAAAACCCTTATCATTTGCCTTGGTGGCCATGGCCTGCACCCACAGGAGGGAGGGCCGGTGCATCAAGCCTTTTCACAGCTTAATTCAAGCAGACCAAGAGCAGTAGAAGGCGACAATATAAGAGGCTTATCCAAAGTCCCCACTAATGCCCCAACAACAGCAATGAACGGACAAGATGGAGCAGTGGCGCAAACTGACAAGGGAATGCGCCAGGAAACGCAAAACCCAGATGAAAGGGCAACCACCAGCCGAGCAGATCAATCAGCACAGATGAGAGACAGCAACGTGGGTGAGTCTCAAGATGAGGATAGGGGAGAAGGTGGAAGTTGGATAACACAGGTGTGGAAAACAATAATGTAGGAGATGGAAAAAAGTGCAAGGCAAAGCGCAAGTGTAGGACAAATTCCAGCTCAGACAGTTCGGTGGACACGGGTTCTCCTCTATGCTTGTATGCCTTTGTTAATCGCTCCAGCTGGCTTGCGGCTGTGGACCTCCAGGGGAGCTCTGGTGTGATGTGTAAGTAGCCGTCACCCTGTCAGGGGTGTACTGCTGCAGCTTTAACTCCATGGCCCCTTCTGCCCTTGTCTCCATAGAATGGCTGATAGCTGACATCATGTTGCTCATTTGTAGTTTGACTGAGGTGCCCGCCCACTGGTCTGTCAGCTCCCAACTCGATCCTCGTCCACCACGACTTCTTTTTGACTATGCGCCGATCTTGTACGCTTTCCTCACACAGAGGTCTCTTGCCTTGCAGGTGGCATGGTCCCTGTGTTGGAGCTTTCGGCAATGTCCCTCTCCTTCAAAGCTCTTGAACGCAATTACGTCCTGGCTCTTCAACCGCTGCCATGGTGCCCGCAGGATTGTTGTGGGCTGGACCAGAAGCCATTTTGGCATCTTGTATTGTTCTCAAAATAACTGTAGCTGCATAAATTCCTGTCTTGCACTTGCCTCCCCCTTTTTTTTTTAACTTGAGTCCTATTCTCCTGGTTGAATCCCGCTGTACTGACTACTAGCCACTCTGCTTCCCTCCCTCTTTTTTTTTTATTTTTAACTAACTGCATAGAGCCTAACTACCTTGCATTAATTTCTGCCATTCATTGATGCACTCAAATGCTGTACTGCAGATAGATTTGAAATGTGGGTGTCCTCAGCCTTAATTGCTCTCATCACATATATCTTAGCATCATTTGTACTCCCAAAACCCTTATGGATTCAATACTCTCATATAGAATCCATTATTGTTACTTTACCTGAATTCTAATAATGCTGTAAGCAACCTTAAACATTATTTGGAAAGTGAGTTAAAAATTCAATTATTATGTATTACTATTCCAGAATCCCGATCTCCCCATAGCATTCTTCAACACTTTACCATTCAATTACCATATTTTATTTTGAAATAATAATAATAGTGATAATCATTTCATAGGCCAGATGCAATGCTGTCCAATACTAATAAGTATTCAGGTATGAGTCCCTATACCAAAAAGCTTACAATCTAAGTAGGAAATTGAGGAAATAGGAGATAAAGTTACTTGTCCAAGGTTATCACCCAACTTGATCCCTTTTTGATGATCCACATTTCTACCACTGTCCTTTACCTCTGTTTCCCTATCATTTTAATTGTCATGCCACCATTCATTCCTCACTTACTATAATTCTCATTCCATCCATCTTAATTTCATCACACACAACTCCAGATTAAAATAATCCCTGCTTATAACATCATCAAGTAATCATTTGTTTCAATTCAGACATGCTTAATATCCTAGATTCACTCACAAGAGGATTTACTTGATTTCAGGTTGAAAGGATTTGTAAAGGAAGCCCCATAAACTTCTGTTACAGGGAATAAAGGACAAGACAGCTTTGGCTAATTATTGGATTGGGAGAGTTTAAAGTACACTTGCAAATCTTGGAAAAATGGAAGTCAGGCTTTAATTTATATTTCAAAAAGCACAGAAAAGAAAAAAATGTGACTCATTCTATCAAGCTGACACCTTATGTGTGAGTTTAAAATCTTTGCAGACACTGTGTAAGAATCAAAATGAGGCTAAGTACGCCCCCTCTGCTTACTTTTCCAGAAACAGTGATATCGTGAGGACATGCACCAGCTCTTTGCAAGCAGGAAATGTGTAAAGATAAAGCACACAGTGGCACACATTAAAACTCCAACTTCTACTTTTAGAAGCAGTAAGGATTATCTGAAGAAAAACATAGAACAACAGATAATATTGCTTGTTAAGATGGTTTCCAGGATTTTTTTCTCCTATTCTAAATATCTTACACTGAGTCCAACAGAAAAGAAGTGCCAAGAGTTCATTATTCAATACTGCAACCACAATTCATAAAGGTCAAAAATATTTTAAAAAATTATGTCCTCAACATCAAAATGAGACTATGAATAAATAATGTTATTAGAACCTTAGATCAATAATTCATCTGTGTTCCAGCTTATTATAACAGTTCATAGAAAGCCTCAACATGAGTTTTGTCCTTTGTATCTGGAGGAATAATGGATACCCAGTTAGACTACCTTGACATGGCAAGGGTTTCTGGATGAGACAATGGATAGGTTTTGCCCTTGGGAGGCGTCGTGCCCGGCAGAAGCTCTATAGGACAATTCAGTTTGCTCATGGAGGTAACGTGTCTGCCTTCTGCTTCAAGAAGAAGTCTTCAAATTTGGCGTACTGGGTAGGCAACCCAGTAAGGGTGGTGGAGTTTAAGACGGTTACCACTGGAGATACTTGTGGTAAACAGGTCTTCTGGCATTTGGAACCCCACTGCACCAACTGCAGGGAATGCCAATCGAATTAAGGTCCATGGACCTAGAGCCAGGGCAGCCCCAGGATGACAGGGTTTGTAGAATGTTTCAACACATAGAAGGATATCTCCTCCTCGTGGAGAGTGCCCATGGTAAGGCGGATGGCCACCATTCGATGGGTGATGAGCTCTGGAAGGTGTTCCCCTTGGATGGACACAATGTGGCGACCTCCTGCACTCAGACCGTCGGCTGCCAGTATTCAAAATGGCACCGATAGCCTTTGCCCTTACTATGTCACAGGGGCTATCGGTGCCATTGGTCAGCCCCTGTCACAGATGCGCTGTAAAAATGGAGGATACACGCCAAAGTGCTAGGCCCTGTAAAATGGGCAGGCTGGGGGCGTGGTCTGGTCAGGGTGGGGGGGGGGGGTAGAGTGGGATAGCGTCATTAGCCACTGTCCCCAGGAAGCCCGTGCCAGTAGTGGGAGATTTCTTCTGCTCCTGGGGAGCAGTAAGTATTAAAATAAAAACAATTAAGATAGGTAGGGTTAGGAAGGAGAAGGGTCGGGAAGGAGAAGGGAAGAGGTAGAAAGTGTAGGGTTCCCTCCCTGTCCGTTCCTTAATTGGCATGGACTGGTAGGGAACTGGGAGAGGCCTGATTGCATTGCTATGCGTATTTTGCTAAAATTCCCCCCCCCTGAGCGAGCAAGTCGCAGGCCACCCACACATGTGTACATCCTTCAGTTTTTATAACATGTGCACGCTGGCATGCACATGCTACAAAATCTGCACGTCCATGTGCGCGTGCCGGGAACTGTGTGCACATGGATATGTGCGGGTCTTAAAATTGACCCTATATGGTTTTAGAGCAACATTTTGCCTTCTCTTCTTTTGTGTAGATTTGGCAACATCTGGATATACACAAACGTTAAATTTAGGAAGGTTTCCTGACAATGTTGAAAGAACATTCTTAGAACCCAATCTCAGTCTGACTCCATAAGAAAAGTTACTATAAGGGTTGCAGGCGTAACCAAGTCAGGCCTAGATTTTCTAAGACAACACGACGTCATGAATCGAGCGGTACGGGGGGCAGGGGGCGGGCCTGTAATAGCCGGCAGCGATCGCACCTCTGTGGTGCGATCGCTGCCGGCTTTCGCACCCAATAGCGCCATTGTAAAAGGTGGTGCTATTGGGCGTGAAATTGGAAGCGAAAAGGCTCCTTACCTTTTTGCCTTCCTCGCTGTCTTCATGGCATCTGCCCCAGTGCCGCCCCGACTCCTCCTGTTCCGGTCTTGACGCCGCCCCTTTTCGTATGCAATCGCTTTGAAAAATGACCCCCAGTCTCTGAGGTTTCATGAATAGCAGCAGGGCCGGTGCAAGGGTATTAAGCACCCTAGGCAAACCTTACAGTCTGGCACCCCCTCCCCATACACAATTTTAAATTATGCATTTATAACATATTTTACATGAAAAATGACATTCGGAGGTAAAATTAATATACAAGTTGTTGTGATAATTTCATGCACTGTTGTGATGCCAACAAGAAAGCTTTGCATCTTGGAATTCATATGGCATCATACCTATTGTGATATATTTCGGCATGGTCCTCCCATATCAACACAGTACTATTTTCCAACACTCAAAGAATAACAACCCCACCTATGAAAGAGAATACCACAAATATTACACCAGAATCTAACATATCCATACACCTCCTATCAGGAAAACAGAACAGGCCAAGCTACTACAGATCCCTACAGAGAAACCACATGCTAAAAGAATGCTTCATCTCAGTCTTTGCTTGCAGAACACAAACCCTCACCAAATACAGAATAAAGCCACATAAAGTATAAATAGAAATGTGCAGACAAAAACTGAACTGTAAAACGCATCACGCCAGACTCTATGCAGTGAAAAAATGGAAAAACAAAAATTTTACCATTCCTCGTGAAACAAATCAATAAAATCAAGATATATAAATCATTAATCATAATTATAGAATCATACAAATAAAATAATTTCAAAACAGCTGATGAATAGAATATTCACTCATGCAAATTTTGAAAGCTTTACCAAACACCAATAAAATGTTTCAAACAGCAGACACATTACATACTACCCAATAATTAAAATGTAGTCAATCAAGAAAAATGAACTTAAAAAGCCACCTTTACTTACCCTCTCCAGCAGTTCTCCTACTCCTTTCCCTTGCAGGCCATACCAGAAGCAGCAGTAGCTGCTGAAGCTGTCCTTACGGTCCTCTTCCTCAGGGACCACAACCAGTCTCTTCTCTCTCTCACACACACACAAGCATACACATACCAGTCATCTCCCTGATCAGTCTCTCTCACACATACACATATCACCTCTCTGGCCAGTCTCTCTCAATCACACAATGCTCTCGCTCTCTCTTACTTATACACAGGCTTTCAATCACATACATGCTCTCTCTATTTCACTTACACACAAGCTGTCAATCACACAGATGTTCTATCTCACTTACAAACAGGCTCAATCACACACATGCCCTCTCTCACTGCCACAAGCCAGCCAAAAACATGCTCCATCTCTCTTGCACACACACATTGACATACACAAGCACCCTCCCTGTCTCACATATACACCACACATATACAGAAGCACCCTCATTGTCTCACATATATGAAGCACCCTCACTGTCTCACATACATATTACACTCTCACAGAAGCACCTTGCTTTCAGACTTGCAGCATTTTTCACTTTTACTAAAAGTGAAAGTGATGCTCCCAACTGTTAAATAAGAAAACCACATTACTATCAGAAGGTGAAATGACACCCTTCCTTCAGGTTCTGTCCTCCCAAGGGACAGCCACCCACACCATACAGCTTCTCTTGTTTTACGCTTTCAGGCAATAAAGCAAGTGTCTTTCTTCAAACTCAGTCATATGATTATTCATGTGGGAGATATGGAACAGAAAGACATCCGTATTCAGCTTCCCTTTTAAATAGGAAGATTCCAGTCTTAGTCATTTAAAAATATACATTTTCTAAAGGCTTAAAAAAAAAAAGAAAAAGCAAAACCGTTTCAGATTGGAACTATTCTAGTCTTCATGCTTAAATTATGCTTAAAAAAACAAACAAACCCCACTTGGCATCAGTATCTTAAATTTGTGATTTTGCTGAGATGAACATTTTAAATACTTTAATTTTTTTTTGCTTTAGTATTTGTCTCTACCCACTTTGTTAAATTTTACTTTCCAGAAGAAGAATGCTTAAAATTCAATTATTTCATCTTTCATCCAACTTTTCAAAAGTTGTGCTACCAGCACAAAAGTTGAAATATATGTATTATCATATTTCATTTTTTTAAACTGGCAGATTCCTTTCTCACATACATATTACATACACACACACAGAACCACCTTTACTTTCTCACATACATACCACATACCACACACGGAAAGAAGATCGGCACAGCCGGTCTAGCTGATCACGTGACCGAAGAAAGGAAGAATGGCGCAGCCGGAGACCAGGCGCCGAGAGTTAGGGGGCGCCACGGCAGGCAACCAGCCCCTGACTCGCCCTGCCTCCCCCCCAGTGCCACCCTCCTGACACCCCTCGGTGGTCCAGCGGAGGGCCCGGGAGCGATATGTTGCTCTCAGAGCCTCGGCTGCCACTAACCAAAATGGCGCCAGTGGCCTACAGCCCTTACCATGTGACAGGAGCTACCAGTGCCATTGGTTGGCCCCTGTAACATGGTAGAGGCTAAAGGTTACCGGCGCCATTTTGCTTAGTGGCAGCCAAGGCCCTGAAAGTGGCAGATCGCTCCCGGGCCCTCTGCTGGACCACCAGGGGGAGCGTCAGGAGGGTGGCACTGGGGGGGAGGCAGGGCGAGTTGGGGGCTGGCAGAAATTTGAAAGGGCACTTTTTGCCCTTTCAAAATTCTGCTGCCTGCTGTGGCGCCCCCTAAGTCTCGGCGCCCTAGGCACAGGCCTAGCTCGCCTAGTGGTTCTTCCGGCCCTGAATAGCAGTGAGATTCAATCCAGCAGGCTTAATCAGAGAAAGAACTTGCATAGTCTCATTGTTTGAACTATCTTTTTTAATATACCCTAGAAGCCAGTGGTAATGTTTGCTCAGGTATTTTTAAAAACTCCAACAAATATTTTTACCCACATATCTTTAGGAGAAATAAGTGGATCTTTTGGAAAATGTATAAAGTGTAACTTTCTTTCCCACATTTGATTCTCCAATTGCTCCAGTCTAAATGTAAACTTGATTTTCTTTAATGAAAACCTGTTGCAATGCAGTAACACTTTGAAGTTCCACTGTAATGTTCTCCCAAGATCTTTTATGGTCTGTAGTTTCACTTTCTAGTGTTTACACATGAGTCTCTAGAGCAGTAACCTGATTTACCACTGGATTAAGTTTCACTGAGATATTGCTATTTAAAATCTGGATTGCTTTCCAATAATATTGACTGGTCTTATCAGCTTAGAATAAGAAATTCCTTCTATGAGTAAAGCATTTCCTTTGGTCTGCTGTTGAACCTCTGCTCCTGCAATTCTCTCAACTACACCAAGAATATCAGCTGGTGCTGGGGCGATTCCCACGTGTGCCGCTGCTTCACAATGAGGGACAATGCACATGACATTATCAGTCGGCATCTTGCCTTCTTGCATTCCTCGCCTCAGCTGGATTGGTAGGAGGGATCCAGGGTCAAGTCCTTCTTCTTCCCGACTCGATTCCAACAAGCCTTCTCCCGGATTAATTTTCTCCCACAGCAAATGAGTATCCATCGGGGATTAAAAGAGATGCAGCTGAAACATCCCACTCTCTAGCCGTCGTTTATGGCCAGAATGAGGAATTATACAGAAAATCAGGAAACAGGTAAGAGCAAACTCAATCTTGTGATGCAAGTGCAACCATTTTGGATCTCTGTGTATTGGTTATTCACCAGTATCTATTTTTGTGGATTATGTAAGGTATAAAAACTGCTTATATGAGAGATCAAGTGTGGGAGCAAATCACAGATCTCCATTGACTATGATTATTTTGTTTTATGAAGGGAAGGTTAATTATGTTTCAGATAAGTTCTCTGCCTAAAATTTTTAACCAAGTTGAAGCCTACTCGGCGTGCACAAATGGACACCCAATTTTATAACATACGCGCACAGGTGCGCACATGTTATAAAATTGGGGGTCGGCACAAGGGGGTGCACATTAGTGCAACTTGAAAATTCAACCCTTAGAATATTGCGATTGGCCATACTTGAGGCTTCCTTAGAAAATTCTGAGGAAGCTCCAATTTGTAGCCTGTCTGCTGATTGGTTGCCCAAATAGGCAGCATATTTTGCCAAAATTGGATTAGTTACACTGACTACTAACCATGGCCATAATGAAATTTAAGAACTTGATCATAATATTTATTGGTTAATTAAAAAAAAACAAAAACATTTCCACATCTAAAACAGTTCTTTACCCACCAAAGTGGCCCATTTTACACTCATAGGTCCACTCTGTGCATACTTCTACCCATAGTAAGTAGAATCATTGGTTCTAGGGTGCACACTTTTTAAATTTCATAATTATTCTTGCAATTTTATATGGGAAAATTATGGAGCAGATTTTCAAAGAGTTACGCGCGTAACAAATTTACACTGGTTCCCCATTGCACAACGGATAAAATACAAAACATTGTCTTTACTACACAAAGCCCTACATACCGAAAACATGCACTGGCTCAATAATGCCCTACACTTTTGCAAATGCGCAAGACCACCCAGAACTCAACACGCTGCTACTTTACACACGCCTTCTCACAAAAATACCCTACTCAATACAACTAGACAACGCGCCATGTCTATAGCCGGGCCTACAAGTTGGAATAGCATGCCCCCTGACCTCCGTCAGGACTCATGCCCAAAAACGTTTAAACAAAAAACTTAAAACATGATTTTTCCTACAAGCATTTACCTAATAATCCCCCTTTTACCCCCATTTACACCCTGCAGTTTAGCACATTTTGACATATAATATTCAGAGCTATAATCTTTCGCCCAATTCTCAACTTATACTATTATCTTACAATATTTATTATATGGCTTATCCACAGAAATTCACCTCCTGTTCCTTATCCGTAACCAACTAAATACCCCTCGTCTTTAATAATCCCCTTCCTGTCTTATATATATCCTAAATCTCTCTCTCATATTTGCAATATGTTTTTTGTCTTACAATACGTAGTATGAAATATAATGTTATCTTTCATAACCTCAACTTGTTCGCAAATTATATTTTAATTTGCTGTGTTGAAAATGTGTTTTAATTCTGTAATTAATCATTGACTTAACTAGTTCTCTTTGCTAATCTCTCTGATGTTTTCTTCAGATGTATCTAGTTTTGTTATTATATTTGGCAATTGTTTCTTTTGTAAAGCACCATTGCTAAATTTTAATGTTAACTGTAAACTGATGTGATGTCACTAAACGAATGTCGGTATATAAAAGCCGCAAATAAATAAATAAATAACACCAAAAACCTGTCCCTGTGCATGACGAGCTTATTTTGCATAGGCTCTGTGACGCGCACAAGCCCCGGGACGCGCGTATGTTCCGGGGCTTTGTAAAAGGGGCAGGAATAGGGCGGGGTCGTAGGCGGGGTGCCGGTCCATGCGCGGGAAGGGGCATGGGTGGGGCGCTGGTTTGGGGGCGTTACGGGGGCAGCCTGAGGCAGGACCGAGGCCTCCAGCACAGTGGCCGTGCCAGAGGTTCGCGCCGGCAGCCGGCTGGCGCACGCAAGTGTGTAGAGGCAGGCGTAAATTGGAAAACAAAGATGGGGGGGATTTAAGTAGGGTGGGTTAGATAGGGGAAGGGAGGGGAGGGAGGGGAGGGAGGGGGGGGAGCAGAAGGAAAGTTCCCTCTGAGGCCGCTCTGATTTCGGAGCAGATTTTCCAAGAGTTACGCGCGTAACTTACGTGAATAACCCCGAAAACCTGTCCCTGTGCATGCCGAGCCTATTTTGCATAGGCTCGGTGACGCGCACAAGTCCCGGGATGTGCGTATGTTCCGGGGCTTTGAAAAAAGGGCGGGGCACTGGTCTGGGGGCAGGAAGGGGCCGATTTTGGAGCAGCTTCGGAGGAAACGGGGAAAGCCATCGGGGTTCCCCTAGGGCTCAGCGCACGCAAGGTGCACAAGTGTGCAGCCCCTTGCACGTGCTGACCCCGGATTTTATAACATGAGCATGGCTGCGAGTGCATGTTATAAAATCGGGCGTAGATTTGTGCGCGCCGGGTTGCGTGCACAAATCTACACCCGTGCGTAGGTTTGAATATCTGGCCCTATATGCACAAATTAGTAGGTGTAAATATGTGTAGGTAGTTTTCCTGAGATAAATTTCAAAGTGAAAGTTGGCACTCACTTTAAGTTTGAAAACTGATGCAACCTATGTAAAAAATAACGGTAAGCAGTCTTAAAATTACCAAAACCATTTTATAAGCCTAAAATCTAGTTTTATGCATGTAAATTAGTATTCTAAAGGTGATCTGATCTTAAAGGTAAATTTTAAAACCCTGGTGCATGCCAAAACCAGAAGATTTGCGCACAAATTGGGCCAGCACACGTTGAGCTGATTGTGGTACAGGCCGACGAACGCACACACATGTGCACCCACACGCCTATTTAAAATTTACTTTCCCAGTATATGTAAAAGTACATGCCTAACCTGATTTTGTGTTCCAGGGGATGGAGTTGGGCAGGGATTGGCATGTACATATATGTTAGACGGAATATTTGCATGTTATATAATCTGTACGGACTAGATACATGTAGATTATAACATACTATAGTAGAACTCTGCATGCCCATATATGCGCCTATATGGGTCATTTGGAGATCTTTGAAAATTACCCTGTATAAGGTGAATTTTAAAAGCCCAGCACATGCATCGATCAGGGGACACACAAATACATTGTGCTTATGCACACTGACGCTAATTTAAAAAGCTCCCAAGGGCATCAGTAGAGTCTGGGCAGAGTAAGGGTGTTTCAGGGCCTGGCCAATAGATGTGCATATAAATAACTATGCGACCCAGTATGTGCTGAACTCCCTTGCTGCATAACTTTATTTCTGGTATGAAGGATGTGCAAATAATAAAATAAAACAATTGAGCCATTTCTGAGGAGTTTAAAGGGTCTAGGGCAACTGCGGGAGAGTGTAGGCTATCAAACCAGGGTGGTTGGGAGGACCTAGATTTTAACTTAGTGAACTGGTGAATAAATTGGTTAACCTGGCAATGGTGTGGACACCAGTCCTTATTCCCTGGTTTACGTGGTGGAAGTGGGATTTTCGCACCTATGTGCGTGTCCATTTAAAATTTGGCATGCATTGCATGTGAATTTGGGCAGGCTATTTTTTAACATACATGCATATGTTATAAAATCACTGCATTTCTCAGCACACTCTGGCATACATAAGAACATAAGAACATGCCATGCTGGGTCAGACCGAGGGTCCATCAAGCCCAGCATCCTGTTTCCAACAGTGGCCAATCCAGGCCATAAGAACCTGGCAAGTACTCAAAAACTAAGTCTATCCCGTGTTACTGTTGCTAGTAATAGCAGTGGCTATTTTCTAAGTCAACTTCATTAATAGCAGTTCATGGACTTCCCCTACAAGAACTTATCCAATCCTTTTTTAAACACAGCTACACTAACTGCACTAACCACATCCTCTGGCAACAAATTCCAGAGTTTCATTGTTCGTTGAGTGAAAAAGAACTTTCTTCGATTAGTTTTAAATGTGCAATGTGCTAACTTCATGGAGTGCCCCCTAGTCTTTCTATTATCTGAAAGAGTAAATAACTGATTCACATTAACCCGTTCTAGACCTCTCATGATTTTAAACACCTCTATCATATACCCCTTCAGCCATCTCTTCTCCAAGCTGAAAAGTCTTAACCTCTTTAATCTTTCCTCATAGGGGAGCTGTTTCATTCCCTTTATCATTTTGGTTGCCCTTCTCTGTACCTTCTCCATCGCTACTATATCTTTTTTGAGATGCGGCGACCAGAATTATACACAGTATTCAAGGTCTGGTCTCACCATGGAGCAATACAGAGGCATTATGACATTTTCCATTTTATTCCCTATTCCCTTTCTAATAATTCCCAACATTCTGTTTGCTTTTTTGACTGCCACAGCACACTGAACCGACGATTTCAATGTGTTATCCACTATGATGCCTAGATCTCTTTCTTGGGTGGTAGCTCCTAATATGGAACCTAACCTTGTGTAACTATAGCATGGGTTATTTTTCCCCATATGCATCACCTTGCACTTATCCACATTAAATTTCATCTGCCATTTGGATGCCTAATTTTCCAGTCTCAGAAGATCTTCCTGCAATTTATCACCCTCTGCTTATAATTTAACTACTCTGAACAATTTTGTATCATCTGCAAATTTGATTATCTCACTCGTCGTATTTCTTTCCAGATCATTTATAAATATATTGAAAAGTACGGGTCCCAATACAGATCCCTGAGGCACTCAACTGCCCACTCCCTTCCACTGAGAAAATTGTCCATTTAATCCTACTCTCTTTTTCCTGTCTTTTAGCCAGTTTGTAATCCACAAAAGGACATCACCAGCTATCCCATGACCTTTTACTTTTCCTAGAAGCCTCTCATGAGGAACTTTGTCAAACACCTTCTGAAAATCCAAATATATCCACATATATGTGCCTATGTGCAGGTTTGAAAGTTACTGTCCCTGTGCGTTAGTGTGCAAATATAAATTATGCCCTCCGAAGAGGAGGTATAACTTTACATGAATGAGTGTGTGCAAGTACTCAGCCAATTGCCAAGTATTTTCAAAGCAAATTTCATTGACTATAAAGAAATGAGATTCATTAAAGAAATGACATTCATTATCCTCTTAAAGGTGAATTTTAAATGCCCAGCTTCCACCAAAACCAGGAGATGAGCAGACAAGTCAAGTCGAGCCGAGCAGATTTTAAAATCTGCCCACTTATACGCGTACTTGCATCTACGCGCTCAAATGGAAAAAAGGGTATGGAATGGGCGGGGCATGGACATTCTGGGATTTCAGATTGGAATTTGTACATACTTATGCACATAGGATGTGTTGGGGTCCCCTGCTGCCTAACTTTACTTCTGCTATGGGTGGTGTGTAAATCATAAAACAAAAAAAACTAAATAGATTAGCGAGGCTATAAGGGTTGAGGCTAACAGCGGAAAAGGAGGGCTATTATAGTGGGGTTTGGAAGTCCTACCCCTTAATTGGGCAAACTTGGAACTAACTGGGAAAATGGGCAATGACGGGGTGCATGTCTTTTAAAATGCCCCCAATTCCGTGGTATAAGAGAGATAAGCGCGTCTACTTAAAATTGCATTCATATGTGAGCATGGTCAGGCTATTTTAGTAATGTACGTATATATGTGAATATGTTATAAAATTGACACTTCCCTGCAGGCCAACAAATGCGCACACATGTGACCTTGTACCTGTTAAAAAGTTAACGTCCCAAAGTGTTACATGCACCAAAGCAATGTCTGCAGTTGCAAAGTCTTGTAAGCATTCCTTCACTGAAATGTGCTAAATAGTTTCATATGAGGGAGAAATAGTTTCGGTGTAGAGCACCTCATTTGTAAACTAAGTTGATATTGGATATCAGACTGACTAAAAATTTGCTGGTTGTAGGCATCGCATGAAATTTTGGCTATTCCATAAGCAGAGCTAGGAAATCTAATGAGGAAAGAGATTATAAAATAAAAGGGAAAGAGTTTCAGTTGGGGAACGTAGTTGAGATGAGTGTGCTAATTTACAGGGTCATTCGTCAAATCATGTTAGGGCCTTAATGCAAAATAAAAAGGTCTAACACATGATAAAAGCGCAATCTTTATTGCATCACGTGATTGCATGCAAATGTTAAAATGAATATGCAAAAGCTAGCTTTTTATGCAAATGAGAGACTCCTACCACCTGTCGCTAAAATTTATTAGGGATGTGCATTCATCTAGGACGAATTAGGGAATATCAACGAAATTTCCTAATTCGTCCTTGTTCGGGGAGCACAAAACCTGAATGAGTTTTTTCCAAAATTTTGGCAAAAATTCGTTTTCAGATTTAGTGCACACTAAGTGGGTTAGTGCACACTATTCCAAAATTTAGGTCCCCCAAATTTAAAAGGCCCAAACCATGGGAAGTACGAAATTTCCCACGGCGAGCCGAAAAAGAAGCCCGAACCGAAAGGTTTGGGCTTCACACAGCTCTAACATTTATCATCACTAATGCAGGATTTAACATGGAGAAATAACCTTTTTTTTTTGGTGTAGTAGAGGGAAAAAAAACATTTTTATCATGGGATAGCCACCGTTATTTCGGGTCATAGCTATTTTGATGATTATTATCACAACTGATAAATAGGAACTTTTCTCTCACACACCTACTCAGCCCTGCTAGAGCAAAAAAAATGTTCATTTTTTTTCCATGTCCTGCCTTCCTAAATCTTCTGTGTTAAGGGGAAATGCACTAGTACTGGGATATTAGTCGGTTTACTAGCCCACTAATGGGATAGCAGCAGGTTTTGCATGCACATTGCAAATAGGACACAAATATGTTCGCTAGCCTAGGTTTTACCATGCACGCTCTTATGTTCCTATGTTATCACATATGCATGCAAACCCCACTTCCATCCTGAAAGTGGGGGCATTTTAAAAGGGTAAATGCACCGACCCCATTGCCAGTTTTATCAGTTTGTTCCCAGTTTGCATAGGGAAGGGATTGGACTTCCTTCCTTTCCCCATTAACCCCAACCTGTAAAAGCATGCTGACTAGACTATTAAGTTTTCTTTGTGGATGTACTCGCCATTCATACCAGTAGTAAAGTTACGAGGCAGGGGACCCCTGTGTGAGCCTATGCACTTAAGTTTATACATGCACATCTATTGGTCTCACCCCACATGCCAATGCCATGCTCCTTTCTTGCTACTTTTCACATGTGCGCACAACTGCTTTTCTGTACTTCTTTTTTAAAGTAAAAACATTTAAATAAAATAACTCGGCAGACCACCGAGTTATGAAGACAGACACCAGTAAACTCGGCGTCGGTTTTCATAGCCATACGTGCGTTAAGAAAGCGGGTGCCGAAAAGTCAGCACCCGCTTTCCGCGAAGATTATTGCATCAGTTCCAAAGCAAGGAATTCTCTCCTTCTATCTTGCGAAGCTCATGCAAAGTCAGGATATATAAGACTCAGGGAACCAAAAAGGGGCTTCTATAGACCTAAAATTTATTTTCATGACTTCGCTCAAGTCTTTCTCCATTATAAACAATACCATTAGAGATGCTCGTTCATAAAACTCAGCTGTGGAATCCTCCACAAACTGAGTCAAGTTTTCCCAAATCTCTTTTGGATTTTGCACAACTGGTCTATCCTTAGCTGAAACAAGAAGGAAGAAGAGCTTGCTGATTCAAGGGGTTTTCCCTTCCTCAAATTTTAAAGTTTCCAGGAAATACTTTTTTAATGTAATATTAGGAGATTCTCCCATAATCGTAGGGAAGTTTAGAAAATGCAAATTTAAATGTCTCGAATGATTTTGCAGGTATCCCAACCTACGTGAAACACTATTTAGATCTTTAATCAGTTTTACATTATAGTCCTGAGACCTCTGTAATCCTGTTTCAACTGTGTCCAACTGAGGTTTCATTTCCTTTAGCTGAACTTCATGGGTTTCCATTTTATAATCAAGATAATCCAGCTTATTGTTCTAGTCCTGCATAGAACTACCCAATGCAGCTACTAGGTCCCAAATTGCCTCCAGTGTAACTATCGGTGGCTTTGGGGGCATCTGAAAATGGGGAAGCTGCAAAGACTCACCCATTTCCCCCACCAGTGATACTCCAGCCAGCGTAGCCTTCCCTGATCCATCTGATGCTCTGTCGAATGCCTCCAGCTCCTACTCCTTAGTCAGGGTCAACATAGGAGGCACTGAGCTCAACCCTGCAGCTCCCGATGTTCCCAGGGCTTCCAGAGGCAGTGTCAGCGTCGCAGACTCTCCTCCTCTTTGGCTCTCTCCCATCGGCATCACAGGAGCCGCGTCATTGCTCCGCGACCCGGCAGTCAGCAGGAAGTCAGTAGAAGCTACCACCATAGGAGAGCAAGGATCCGGGGGACTCAGTGTGATCTCCCCCAGCGAAGTCAATGCTCCCTCATCAATCCTTGCAGTGGGGGCTTCTCCCCCCTGCACTAAGCCTTCCTGGGTATGTAAGATGTGATGAGATGCTGTACTGTTGGAAGGTCTGGGTCTGAGGGGTAGAATCGGACCTGTCCCTTTCTCTTAGTGGCATTTTCTTTAGAAGGAGGGAACCTGGACAGCTAGCAAATGACTGGTTCACGCCGCCATCTTGCCCCCCTCTAAAAAAAAAAAAAAAAAAGGGGTTTATTTTATTTTCATATGTAGGCACTATCTCATACAGTGTAAAAAAATATTTGCATAGGTTTTTAAAACAACTTCAGTTGAAATTATATTTGTCAAACCATCCCTTACTATTTAATGACTGCTCTTTAGTTAGAAATAAATTATCATAGGTATCTCTGGGAGTCATGGGTTTATACATTTTCACATTTAAACAACTGGAGTCTATTTTCAGCTGCCATCCAGTTAGTACAGATTTATGTCTGGTATATTTGTATTTTCAAGTAATTCAATCAATAATAAGGGAAATACAAGCCTTTTTAATATGCTAAAAGGTAGATTTTAAGACCCACGCATGGATGTCCATGCGCACTCAATTGCTGGCCAGCGAACATGGATGCACCGATTTTATAACATGCGCTCGTATAAAGGTGAATGTTATAAAATCGCCTACCCCCACGCACATGCGCACTTGATTTCATATTGACGTGCAAGTGCCGTCTCGCGTACATAAGTGGGGGGAAGTTTAGTAGATGCACATGGCGATGCAGTAGGCCTTTTCCTCAGTTCCCTCCCAGTCCATTCTAGTAAAAAAGTGGACTTCCTAAACCCCCTACCTAACCTGCTTCCCTTTTACCCAACTAGATCCAACTCTGAAAAACCTGCTAACTACCCTAGAATTTTTTGTTTTTTATACTTACCTGCGGTCCATAGCAGCAGCAGGTTATGCGGGCTGGTCAGATCCCGGCGAACGCTTGCGCCAAACTGCACTGTCCCGGCCTGTCCACGCCCCCCTCAAACCTCGCCCCGGCCTGCCCCTTTCTTCTAAACCCTTCAGAATGCGCATACCAGGAGATACATGCATAGCTGCGGGATTGTGCTCCCGGAATTGCCTCGTGTAGGGTTTTTAAAATTAGCCCTTAAATCGGTAACTTTGAAACAGCCACACGGGTGCACATATACGTGCATTTGCTGGCTCGCATCCAGAGACATATCCATTTTATAACTTAGGTTTATACATATGTGCATGGTATACGATAGGCTCAATGTGTGCACAAGTTGGCGCGTGCATGTGTGGGTAAATGGCGCTTCTACCAAGTAAGTGGGGGATTTTAATAGACACATACACCACTGGAATTACCAGTTTCCCCAGTTCATTCTCAGTTTGCCCAGGCAAGGAGAAATACTTCCAAACCCCTCAGGGTAAATAGCCTCTCTTCCCCCCTGTTAGTCCCAACCCTTAAAACCCTGCTGACATGCCAGGATTTTTAAATTTTATTACTTACACGCCATCATACTTCTGCCATAGCAGAAGTAAATTTACGTAGCAGGGGACCCCGGAGTGCACTTGTGCGCATAAGTATTTTCGTGCTGGTTTCATTGAGAAACCCAAGAATGCCCATGCACCATCCAGACCATGCTCACACCCCTCTTCTTTTTTGGAAAAAATGTTTGTGTGCATAACGGGAGATATGCATGTACTCAGACGCCTTTTAAAATCTACTCAGCATGCCCCCACCCGACTTGTGAGCGTATTCCTAGCTTTGGTGTACATCAGGCCAATAAAATTCACCTACAATATTTGAACCTTCAATTATCACATGGTACAGCCTATACATCCTTTTCCACATTTACAACTGATGCAGTATACCAGGCATCTATTATAAATGTGATAATAGATGTGTGATAATTAATTAATTTCTTATTTCTATCTTCTGTGAAAATATTAACTCCATCCTTAGAACAATATGGAATTGATTTTGTAATATTGACCATAAAATAGCTGGAAAATATGCGCATAAGTTATGCCAGTTTTTTTAAATTTATATTTATTCATTTTTGACAAATAATAACAATACATTAATATTAGTAAGAAAATATGTATAGAGATACCAAATCAAATGCACCATAATATTCAGCAAAATAACAATAAACTCTGATAATCCTCTTTAAAGCCCACAATAAACTGGAGGAAATCAGAAATAAAAAGCAGTTATATTAAACAATGAAATAGCCTTAAAGAAAAGGTCATTCCTAGATGTATACAAATCCTAGGTGGAAGCAATAACAGCACCAGAAGCAATTTTAGCATCAAGAAACTTTGGGGTAGATTTTCAAAGGGTTACGCGTGTAACCCTTTAAAACCTACCCCTGCACACGCTCGCAAGCCCCGGGACGTGCGTATGTCCTGGGGCTTTGAAAAAGGGGCTGTCCGGGGGCGTTCCGGGGGCGGTTTGGGGGTGGTCCCGAGTCCTCCAGCATAGTGGCTGTGCCAGGGGTTGGTGTGCCGGCAGCTGGCCAGCGCGCGCAAGTTACACCTGCCAGAGGCATAACTCCTGCAATAAAGGTAGTGGGGGGATTTAGATAGGGCAGGGGGGTGGGTTAGATAGGGAAAGGGAGGGGAAGGTGGGGGAAGGTGGGGGGAGCGAAAGGAAAGTTCCTTCTGAGGCCGCTCCGATTTCAGAGGGAACGGGGAAAGCCATCGGGCCACCCCTAGGGAGACCGACCCCGGATTTTATAACATGCGCGCGACAGTACACGCATGTTATAAAATCGGGTGTACATTTGTGCACACCGGGTAGCGTGCACAAATATACCCCACGCGCGTAAGATTAAAAATCTGCCCCTTTCTGAGCTGTAATGGGTCAAAGAATATATAGCATTTATTTTCACGTTTCACAAGGCATTTACATGGAAAATGAAGAAAAAAATTCACCATGGATATTAAGCACATTCTGCCTCAACTACAAAGAATTGTTTGTTTACCCTGTGTCTCAAAAGATTCATCTGGAAAACACCACATTTTTTCATCCATGAACAACATACTTTTTGTCTGTTATGCCAGTTTTTAAAGCGGACTTGCACACATAAGTTCACTTTCAAAATGATTCCACCAAATCTACCCACGCACATTACAACTGCTAAAATGCAAACATTTTTCATGAAAATTTATACAAATGGGGTAGATTTTAAAAGCCCTACACATAACAAATCAGGGAGATACACACGTCTCTCGGGCCGGCACGCGGTGCATGTATTTTAAGAAGCGTCCATAGACGTGCATATCTCCTGGGACGCACACAAAAGAAAAGTCCAAAAAATGGGCGGGGCATGGGCATGGTCTGGGCAGCACATGGGCCTTATGGGAATTTAAATGGGAATCAGCGCATAAGTATTTAAGCGCACAATCACATGCCGGGTCCCCTACCACATAACTTTACTTCCTCTATAGATGGCTTTAAAATTATAAATCAAAAAATACTAGGATAGTGAGTGGGGATTTAAGGGTTGGGGCAGGTAGGGTAAAAGAGAGGTTAGTTAGTTAGTCGGGGTAGGAAGTCCTATCCTGTAACGGGGCAAAGTGGCACCGACCTGGTTTAACTGGTAATTGTGTTGGAGTGCATGTATATTAGAATCCCCCTCACTTACGATGTAGATGCGGCACATGAATGCATCTATATAAAATGCCGTGCACATTTATGAGCGTACAGCCAATTTTATAAGATGCGCACATATACATGTACATGTTATACAAATGACCACGTCCATGAGTGCGAGCCAACAAATGTGCCTTCATGTACGCCTGCGCGGCTGTTTTAAAGTTATCATCATACTTTTGAAAATCCCCGAGTTTTCACATCCATTTCCAAGAAGAATGCCCCCTCTCAGTCTAGCATATGCAAACAAGACATAGATATATAAGTTTTCTTCCCTATTGGGTGAGCAATTTTGTAAAATGCCACTCAAGACCCTTTGAAAAAATAACTTTCCTTATTTTGCACACAAACAAAATCTACTCTACCAGTCATTCAATAAAATATGCCTTTGGGTTAGGGTAGTAATTCTAAAACCTATCCTCAGGTATCCCGAAGCCAATAGAGTTTTCAGGATATCCCAAATGCCTCCCAGGTATATAGATTTTTCTCCTGCATATTCATTGGGGATATTCTGAAAACCCAACTAACAGAAGGATTGCAGAGGACAGGTTTAGGAACCAATACATTATGGGAGTGTGCTCTGCATTAGTTACTGCATCTCCCTTTCAAGCAGTATAAATATTGAAATCTTCCATATTAAAACTTGGTATACTTATTGTATAAAATTTTCTTCTGCAGTATTTGGTTTTAGTTTGTTATTACTAGAGATGGGAGAGGAGATTATAACTAAGCTCAGATTCAGTTCTGGATTAGCCTTTTTTTTTATCTCAGATTTGTATTTATTTGTTCAGCATCAGATCTAATCTACTATAGTTCAAATCACAATTTTTTTGCCTCCTCAAATTTTTTGCAATGAGGCTGTTCTGATTTTTCAAAGTAAATCAGTTGGCAAACTACTTCATATCAAAAAATGCAGGCCAGCTCACAGCAGTTCAGAAAGTTCTCATGAGGCACCAGTAATATCAGCAGCAGTTATTTCCTGTTTTTACTCTGTAGGTATAGATTAGAAGTCATGGAGAAGAGAGAGTGAACCCAACAGAGGGAGACAGAAAGAGGTAGTGGAAACTTGGAGAGAATGCTGCCTTATCATAAAATACCACTGGTGCCATCAGAAATGCTATCAGTCTTTATTCTCTGAGGATAAACAAAGATTAGTGTAATACAGTGATTCTCAGTATTAGTGCCACTTTGGGCTTATGAATGAGTCATGTTAGAATGACTGTTTTCATCTCTGTAATCATGGAGAGCTGAAATCATACACTAACATTACATTTAACTTTCGGGTTGGCAGTATGTTGTGCGTAAAGTCAAGTTACTCACACATGCTCCCTATTTTTAAGTTAATTTTGAAAAACATGGTTCTCTGCCTTGCCAAGAACTAATATTGTGGAGTTTTCTACAAACAGGGACTCTTAAATTACTTTCAACAAGGGAAAATAAGAAACAACATTCAAAGAAATGCACTATCAAAGTCTGCTCAGCTAAAGAAATGAGTATGTATCTTTGGCCTGAACAATATATTAACAATATAGGGGTGAATTTTCAAAACATTTATATGAGTAAAATTAGCAAATATGTGAGTAAGTGCCTTGTACTCATATGCACACTATTTTATAAATACCAAAGGTATGTGCATGTTTTCAGTCTTGTGCACCCTTTTATGTGCACAGAAAAGAAGCTATCTAGGGGTGTTCTGGAGTTGGGCCAAAAGACCTGAGTGCAAGTTGCTCTTTTATAAGAGACTTACGCGTGCACATTTGGCAACTTATTGGCGTAATACTACACCTGCTAATTATTTTGCACAACTGATATCACACTCATCTATTAGATATTGTCTACTATTGTTTGGGAGGGAGGTCTGGGTGAATTCTGGGGAGTTCAGAGTGAAGAACAAGGGGTCTTAATGACCTGTAGAAGGACTGGGTTAACTCTTGGATGTTTTGGCAAAAAGATGATTTCAATTACTAATGTTTTAAAATATACAATTTCCACATGTAAAACAGGGTTTTATATGAGCACATCACATTTTTTTTTGTGTGTAAAATATCAGTGTGCATGTTTTCAAAATAGATAGGCAGAGTATGCATTTTCAATACATTGCAAATATTCACACAAAAAAATACACTCTTATGTTTAGGGTTCACATATTTAATAATTTGTGCGTATCTGATATATGCAGGATATAAGAATAAGAACATAAGAAATTGCCATGCTGGGTCAGACCAAAGGTCCATCAAGCCCAGCATCCTGTTTCCCAACAGAGGCCAAACCAGGCCACAAGAACCTGGCAATTAACCAAAACCAAGAAGATCCCATGCTACTGATGCAATTAATAGCAGTGGCTATTCCCTAAGTAAACTTGATTAATAGCAGTTAATGGACTTCTCCAAGAACTTCTCCAAACCTTTTTTGAACCCAGCTACACTAACTAGATTAACCACATCGTCTGGCAACAAATTCCAGAGCTTAATTTTGCGTTGAGTGAAAAAGAATTTTCTCCGATTAGTCTTAAAAGTGCTACTTGCTAACTTCATGGAATGCCCTCTAGTCCTCCTATTATCCAAAAGTGTACATAACCGATTCACATCTACTCATTCAGGATCTCTTAGGATCTTAAATACCTCTGTCATATCCCCCCTCAGTCGTCTTTTCTCCAAGCTGAATAGCCCTAACCTCTTCAGCCTTTCCTCATAGGGGAGCTGTTCCATCCCCTTTATCATTTTGGTTGCCCTTCTCTGTACCTTCTCCATCACAACTATATCTTTTTTGAGATGCAGCGACCAGAATTGTACACAGTATTCAAGGTGCAGTCTCACCATGGAGCGATACAGAGGCATTATGACATTTTCCGTTTTATTCACCATTCCCTTCCTAATAATTCCTAACATTCTGTTTGCTTTTTTGACTGCTGCAGCACACTGAGCCAACGACTTAAAGTATTATCCACTATGAAGCCTAGATCTTTTTCCTGGGTGGTAGCTCCTAATATGGAACCTAACATCGTATAACTACAGCAAGGTTTTTTTTTTTCCTATATGCAACACCTTGCACTTGTCCACATTAAATTTCATCTGCCATTTGAATGCCCAATCTTCCAGTCTTGCAAGGTCCTCCTGTAATGTATCACAATCCACTTGTGATTTAACTACTCTGAATAATTTTTTATCGTCACAAATTTGATAACCTTACTCATCGTATTCCTTTCCAGATCATTTATATATAAATTGAAAAGTCCCGGTCCAAGTACAGATCCCTGAGGCACTCCACTGTTTACCCTTTTCCACTGAGAAAATTGACCATTTAATCCTACTCTCTGATTTCTTTCTTTTAACCAGTTTATAATTCACAAAAGGACATCGCCTCCTATCCCATGACTTTTAAGTTTTCTTAGAAGCCTCTCATGAGGGACTTTGTCAAATGTCTTTTGAAAATACAAATAAGCTACATCTACCGGTTCACCTTTATCCACATGGTTATTAACCCCTTCAAAAAAATAAAGGAAATTTGTTAGGCAAGACATCACTTGGGTAAATCCATGTTGACTGTGTTCCATTAAATCATGTCTTTCTATATGCTCTACGATTTTCATCTTTAGAATAGTTTCCACTATTTTTCCCGGCACTGAAGTCAGGCTCACTGGTCTATAGTTACCCGGATCGCCCCTGGAGCCCTTTTTAAATGTTGGGATTACATTGGCCATCCCCCAGTCTTCAGGTACAATGGATGATTTTAGTGATTGGATACAAATTTTAACTAATAGATCTGAAAATTCATTTTTTAGTTCCTTCACTACCCTAGGATGTATACCATCTGGTCCAGGTGATTTTCAACTCTTTAATTTGTCAATCTGGCCTACTATATCTTCCAGTGATTTGGTTCAGTTTGTCTGACTCATCACGCTTGAAAGCCATCTCTGGAACTGGTATCTCCCCAACATTCTCTTTAGTAAACACTGAAGCAAAGAATTAATTTAGTCTTTCTGCAATGACCTTATCTTCTTTAAGAGCCCCTTTAACCTCTCGGTCATCTAATGGTCCAATCGACACCCTCACAGGTTTCTTGCTTTGGATATATTTAAAAAAGTTATTATTATGAATTTTTGCCTGTATGGCCAACTTCATTTCAAATTCTCTCTTCACCTTTCTTATCAATGTTTTACACTTGACTTGCTTATGTTTTATCCTATTTTCTTCAGATAATCCTTCTTCCAATTTTTGAAGGATTTTATTTGGATAAAATATCCTCTTTTACCTAACCTTTTAACCATGATGGTAATAATGTTGCCTTCCTTCCACCTTTCTTAATGTGTGGAATACATCTGGACTGTGCCTCTAGGATTGTATTTTTAAACAATGTCCATGCCTGTTGAACACTTTTAACCTTTGCAGCTGCACCTTTCAGTTTTTTCTATTTTCCTCATTTTATCAAAGTTTCCCTTTTGAAAGTTTAGTGTTAGTGCTGTAGATTTACTTATTGCCCCCCTTCCAGTTATTAGTTTAAATTTGATCATGTTATGATCATTATTGCCAAGTGTCCCACCACCGTTACCTCTCTCACCAAATCCTGTGTTCCACTAAGAATTAAATCTAAAATAGCTCCCTCTCTTGTTGGTTTCTGAACCAATTGCTCCATGAAGCAGTCACTTATTATATCCAGGAACTTTGGGGGAATTTTAAAAGGGTTACGCATGTAATATCTGTGTGTAACCCTTTTAAACCCGCTCCTGCATGCGCCAAGCCTATTTTGCATAGGCCCGGCGAAGTGTGCAAGCCCCGGGACACATGTATGTCCTGGGACTTGAAAAAAGGGGCGGGGAGCTGGTGGGGCGGTCTGGGGTGGGGCGGAGGTGGGACAGAGGCCTCCGGCACAGCGGCTGTGCCGGGGGATCGCATGCCGGCACTCGGCCGGCGTGCGCAACCTATGCCTACCCAGAGGCAGGCACAACTTCTTTAACAAAGGTGAGGGGGGTTTAGATAGGGCTGGGGGGCGGGTTAGGTAGGGGAAAGGAGGGGAAGGTGGGGGGCAGAAGGAAAGTCATTGGTGCCCACATGTGCTCCCCAGCACTGTCTATAATCCTCGGAGGGAACGAGGAAAGCCATCGGGGCTCCCCTAGGGCTTGGTGCACACAAGGTGCACAAGTGTGCACCCACTTGCGCATGTTGACCCCAGATTTTATAACATGCATGCGGCTGCACGCACATCTTATAAAATCAGGCGTAGATTTGTGTGCGCCGGGTTGCGCGCACAAATCTACGTCCATGCCTAACTCTTAAAATCCGGCCATTTATTTCTCTAGCAAGTTCTGATGTTACATTTAAACAGTCGGTATTGGGGTAATTGAAATCTCTCATTATTATTGCATTGCCAAATTGGTTAGCTTCCCTGATTTCTCTTAGCATTTCATAATCTGTCTGACCATTTGTCCAGGTGGACGGTAGTATACGCCTATCACTATACTCTTACACAACACACATGGGATTTCTACAAATACAGATTCGACTGAGCATTTAGTCTCTTATATGATCTTTATCTTATTTATTTATTTATTTATTTCAGATTTTTATATACCGACATTCTCAATACAAGTATCGAATCAGGTCGGTTTACATAGAACAAAACTGTCGCAATAAAGGCGTTACATTAAACAGCGTTTCTTAACATAAGAGTAACTTATGTTGTTGGACTCTATACCCTCTCTGACATAAAGTGCCACACCCCCACCAAGTTAATCCTCCCTATCATTGCGATATAATTTGTACCCTGATACAGCCCTGACCCATTGGTTATCCTCCTTCCACCAAGTCTCTAACATGCCAATGATGTCAATCTCATCATTTACTGCTATACACTCTAACTCTCCCATCTTATATTTTTTTATATATTTTATATTATTTCTTGCGGGGAGGCCACCCTCCATCCTGGGCCCCCGCAAGAACTGAACATGTCCCCTTTGTGCACCCCTTCGTGCAACCCTTGTGCTTTTAAAAAAAATCTTTTATATTTTTCTGTTATTTAACCTTTATTCCAATTCTTTACCTTTTTCTTTTCACTTGTTAACAATTTTAATTAGAAATGTTCATTGTATTAGACTATGGAAATTTATTTCCTGCTATTCTGTTTAATGTAAACTGGTATGATTTACATCGGATGTAAGAATGTCGGTATATAAAAATAATAAATAAATAAATAAAATAAATCTTACTTCTTAGACTACTGGCATGGGCATACAGACATTTCAAAGTGTGTTTTTTGTTTGTATTAGCAACCTGCTTTTCAGTTGTTAGGGATAAACTGGAAAACATTAGCTTCAGTGATTTTTTACATATAGGCACATGAACTACGTTTGCTTTTATGGAACCTCTCTGTTGGGATGCCCTAACTCTCCAGTTTCATTAGTATCCTTCAAGGATACATTTCTCCAAACCATGTCGGCTTTCCCCCTTGTTCTAGTTAAAAAGCTGCTCTATCTCCTTTTTGAAAGTTAGTGCCAGCAGCTTGGTTCCACTCTGGTTAAGGTGGAGCCCATCCTATCGGAAAAGTCTCCCCCAAAAGCTTCCCCAGTTCCTTACAAAACTGAATCCCTCTTCCCTGCACCATTGTCTCATCCATGCATTGAAAATGTGGAGTTCTGTCTGCCTCTGGGGACCTGCACGTGGAACAGGAAGCATTTCAGTGTATGCAACCCTGGATGTTCCTGATTTTAGTTTTCTACCTAAAATCCTAAATTTAGCTTCCTGAACCTCTCTTCCACATTTTCCTATGACGTTGGTGCCCACATGTGCTCCCCAGCACCTTCTATAATCCTATCTAGGTGACGCGTGAGGTCTGCCACCTTCGCACCAGGCAGGCAAGTTACCAGGCAGTCCTCACGTCCACCAGCCACCCTGCTATCTACATTTCTAATAATTGAATCACCAACTATGATGGCTGGCCTAACCCTTACCTCCTGGGCAGTAACCCTGGGAGACTTGTCCTCAATGCAAGAGGACAATATGTTACCTGGAGAGCAAGTCCTTGCTACTGCATCACTTCCTGCTACACCAAGATGATGTTCTCCTACTGGAGACCTTTCTGATCCAAGGCAGCACTGGGGCTGCCAGACTGGATTTGGGACTTGGCTACTATGTCCCTGTAGGTCTCATCAATGTACCTCTCTGTCTGCCTTAGCTCCTCCAAGTCTGCTACTCTAGCCTCCAGATATCGGACTTGTTCCCTGAGAGCCAGGAACTCTTTGCACTGAGTGCTAGTGGTGTGCATTTGTTTCCTACGTATTGGTAATCCGCAAAGTATAAGGCCATATTCATTGTATTCGTGGGGAAGTGAAATGTATCGCGATTCCCCACGAATACAATGAATCTTCGCTGAATTATTCGGCCGTCTAAAGGAGAGAATTTAAACAACCCCCCCACCCTCCTGACCCCCCCCCCCAAAGACTTACCAAAACTCCCTGGTAGTCCAGTGGGGGGTCCAGGAGCCATCTCCTACACTCACACCCTCGGCTGTCGGTATTCAAAATAGCACCGATAGCCTTTGACCTTTGCCACAGGGGCTACCGGTGACATTGGTCAGCCCCTGTCACATGGTAGGAGCAATGGATGGCTGGCACCATCTTGTGCTCCTACCATGTGACAGGGGCTGACCAATGGCACCGGTAGCCCCTGTGACATAGTGAGGGCAAAGGCTATCGGCACCATTTTGATTACTGGCAGCCGATGGCCCGAGTGCAGGAGATCACTCCCAGACTCCCGCTGGACCACCAGGGACTTTTGGCAAGTCTTGCTGGTCATTGGCGTATGACCGGAGGAAGTTCTTTAAGGAACAGTTGGTCTGTTCGGCCTGGCCGTTGGCCTGTGAATGATAGTTAGTAGTAAAATCTTGGGATGTGCAGAGGGATGCCATATGTTGCATTCGGGATTCGTATTCATCAGGGGGCAGATACGTTGCATTGAGCAAGGGGGGCCCCTGATACGTACATGCATTAATTCTTATTCGTTTCCCAGCTAAAATTGAATTAAGTACAACCCCCCAACTCTCCTGACCCCTCCCCCAAGACTTGCCAAAAGTCCCTGGTGGTCCAGCAGGGGTCCGGGAGCAATCTCCTGCACTCAGGCCGTCGGCTGCCAGTAATCAAAATGGCGCCGATAGCCTTTGCCCTCACTATGTCACAGGGACTACAGGTGCCATTGGTCAGCCCCGTCACATGGTAGGAGCACAAGATGGCGCTGTCCATCCATTGCTCCTACCATGTGACAGGGGATGACCAATGGCACCGATAGCCCCTGTGACATAGAAGGTCAAAGGCTATCGGTGCCATTTTGAATACTGGCAGCCGAGGTTGTGAGTGTAGGAGATGGCTCCTGGACCCCCCACTGGACTACCAGGGAGTTTTGGTAAGTCTTGGGGGGGGCCCCAGGAGGGTGGGGGGTTGTACTTAATTCAATTTTAGCCAGGAAACGAATAAGAATTAACGCATGTACGTATCAGGGGCCCCCCTTGCCGAATGCAACATATCTGCCCCCCGCCGAATACGAATCCCAAATGCAACGTATGGCATCCCTCTGCACATCCCTAGACTTTACTACTGCCTATCATCCACAGGACAACAGCCAGGCCGAACAGACCAACCATTCCTTAAAGAACTTCATCGGTCATACGCCAATGACCAGCAAGACAACTGGGCCAATCTTTTGCCCTGGGCGGCGTTCTCTCATAACTCCCATATCTCCACCTCTACTGGCTCTTCACCCTTTCAGATAGTGTATGGCAAGCATCCTTTACCAATTCCTCTTAATGAGCCATCCCCAGCAGCTCAACTAACAGTCATGGAACTCCAGAATCTCTGCTCGCACTTCAGAGTTGTTACAGAAGGCAGCTACCTAGTCAAAGAGATCAGACAATGCACATTGGAGATCAGCACCTCAATTCTGACCTGGAGACAAAGTATGGCTCAGTACATGACACATCCGTTTGAAGCTACCTTATATGCACCCAGATACATTGGCCTATTTCCTGTAATCAAACAAGTGAGTCCTGTAACCTACCAGCTGCGTTTACCTACTTCTTTAGGTATTCATAACATTTTCCATGTCTCCCTTCTCAAACCACTAATACTGTCTTGGCCCTCTCATAAGTCACCCCAGCCTCAGGAAACCACATAAGAATATAAGAAATTGCCATACTGTGTCAGACCAAGTGTCCATCAAGCTTTCTCAATCACAGACACACTCCAGCAAGCTTATCTCGGACTTCTTCTATCTACAGACACACTCCAGCAAGCTTCACTCGGACCTCTTTCAACCACAGATTCATTCCAACAAACTTCACTCGAACTTCTATTAACCACAGACATACTCCAGCAAGCTTCACTTTGACCCAAATCCCTCATCTACTGACTAACTTCAGGACTACTATTTCTTCTTCTCTTCCTTTCTTCAGTGGCTTTCCTTATCTGACCACTCTGCTATCAAAGACTTCCTGCTCGTCTAGAGTCTTTCAATTTCTGGGCCCTACAGCAATAAAAGAGCTTGCCCCTGCGTCTCGCCCATTCACTCAGTACCATTAAATAATACACCAATCAGAAATGTTCTCTCGCCACATTCCTACTATCAAACACTTCAACGTGAATTATAAACCGGCTAGATTTCTCCAACACTCTTCATTAACCAGAACATTAACACCTATTATGGTAGCACCTATCACTCAAATGTTAGGTCTAATAACTTTCTCCATCCTTCTATTAAATATACAATCTCTTCTAAAAAAGATCACCCTACTAAACGATATCCTCACAGATGAAAAGCCAGACATATGTGCGATCACTGAATCATGGCTAAAAGACATTGACACAGCCATAATAAATCAACTTCCCACTGACACTTACAATGTTTTCTCCATTCCAAGAATCAAAAAGAAAGGTGGAGGTATTCTCCTGGCTGCCAAAAAGAAATTTAACCTTACAGTTCAAACTACTTCCCTTTCCTCCAAAATGGAGACTGGCCTTTTCAAATCTAAGGATCTTCAAATTTGCCTGATCTACTCCCCCCCCCAGCATACTTGAGAACAACCCATCTCTACTAACAGAATTTATTATCAAAAACCTTGATATTCACCTCCCAACAATTATTCTGGGGGATTTGAACCTACACTTTGATCGCATCCCTCTAACCCCAGCCTGTGAAACTTTACTGACCTCTCTTAAAGCTCTAGGCTTTCAACAAACTGTGACTAACCCGACTCATAAAGCTGGTCATACCCTTGATGTCATTTTTACTAACTCCCATATTGATACAAAACCTCCCCTCTGCACTCCTATTCCTTGGTCGGACCACTTTCGGATTGACACCTGCTGTACAATAAAACAATTACCATCTAATGTTCACAGCAAAAAAACCATCTACTTCCAAAAACAAGGTCAATCAGATGAAATTAATAATGTGATATCAGAAGATCTCAAAAATTTAGATCTCACAGACGCTGAAACAGCTACATCTTCTTGGTTTAAAATTACTAGTAACATAGCAGAGAAACTCTGTCCTATTCAATCCAAGGAAATCAATTCCGAAAAAATAATAAGGAAAAAACCTTGGTATACTCCCGAGCTTAAAGCTATGAAAATGGAGCTATGTAAGACAGAAAAAGAATGGCGCAGAAACCAAAATTCTACGACTTTATTAAAATTCAAATCATTACTACACAAATATCGCCAAGCCACCGACAAAACAAAAAAAGATTTCTATGCTTCCAGAATTCACCAATATCAATTCAACCCTCAAGCACTTTTCCAATATGTCAAAAGCCTTGTTACTGCTCCAACTCACAACAATCTAAACAACGATGATTCAAAATGTGAGGAACTAGCTACGTTCTTTTATAACAAAATACATTCTATTTTAACGCGATTTAATTCATTTCCTGCTCCTTTACACACCAACCAAGCTACATCAGCCGCTCAAGATAAATTTGAAACAAAGCTATCTAATCTTGAGATTACTACTGGTATTGAAGTTGAGTCAATTCTAAAGAAAATGAAACCAGCTTTCCACCCCACAGACATCTTACCTACTAAGGCTCTTCTTACAATACGTTCTACAATAGCAAAACCTATTGCAAAGATTCTTAACAAATCCATCACCACAGGCATAGTTCCTTCTATACTTAAACATGCTATCATTACTCCAATGATAAAAAAATCTAACCTAGATTCATCTGATCCAGCAAACTTTCGACCAGTATCAAACCTACCCTTCCTTTCAAAGATTATGGAAAGAGTCATCAACAAACAACTAACTGATTATTTAGATGATCATCAAATACTCTTCCCATCCCAATATGGGTTCAGAAAGTACCACAGCACGGAAACGCTTTTGATATCACTTTCTGAGGTGCTACTAAAAGCTTTAGATGCTGGCAAATCATACCTCATCGCCCTTCTTGATATATCAGCTGCTTTCGACACGGTAAACCACAACACCCTTATTACCCGTCTATCTGAAATAGGTATCTCGGGATCGGCTTTACTATGGTTTCAGTCATTCCTGAGCAATAGAACATACAGCGTTAGATGTGGACAAAGTGAATCCAAGCCAAGAAACCTCTCTCAAGGAGTCCCCCAAGGATCTTCTCTCTCCTCCACATTATTCAATGTTTACCTTACACCGCTATGCCGGTTACTCTCTAAATTGGGCCTTCAACACTTCATCTACGCAGATGATGTTCAAATACTCATACCTATAACCAGCACAATCACAAATGCACCGAGTACCTGGAAGATAGCTTTATTAGAAATTAAAACAATCCTCCCAGACAACCAATTGGCTATAAATACCAATAAAACTGAACTTATCATAATTTCACCTCCAAAAAATACAATACTGATCAACTCTGATATTCCTCAAAACAACTCCACTATTTCACAACAAGTACGCAGCCTTGGTATCATCATTGACAGCAATCTCACGTTTAAAAAATTCATCGCGGATACGGTAAAAAACGGTTTCTTTAAGCTATACACGCTTAAACGTATTAAATCTCTATTATACCAATATGATTTCCGCACAGTCTTACAAGCAACTATTTTATCAAAGATTGATTACTGCAATGCTCTGTTACTGGGTCTACCTAAAGCCACCATTCAACCTTTGCAAATGCTGCAAAATGCAGCTGCCCGCATTATCACCGACACAAGCCGCCATGATTACATCACTCCAGCTCTTCAGTCTTTGCACTGGCTACCCGTGGCTTACAGGATAATTTATAAATCTATGTCGCTGATACACAAAGCCATTCAAAACAGAGAAATGCACTGGTTCACAGATCAACTACAATTCAAAATGTCTTCCCGCTCAACGAGATTCCAGAATTTAGCCAAACTAAATATCCCAGCACCCAATCTGACTAAACTTTCTAGTACAAAAGAACGATCTTTCATCATTGCTGGATCAACAATATGGAACACCATGCCCTCTGAATTACGCCAGGAACTCTGTCACAAAAAATTTAAACAAAACCTTAAAACCTGGCTATTTAAAAAAGCCTACTATCAATGATCTGAATCCTCAACTACTCTTCCTAACTGCCACAATCTCTCATATATTGCTCATATTCTATTAATACAAAGTTATATACTATATTGTATTCGTTCAGTTACCATGTTATATTGTAAAGCGCAATGCTGAATTACTGTTTGAATGTAACCCGAGGTGATGTTATTTACGTACCCCGGTATAGAAAAAATCTATAAATAAATAAATAAAATAAATAAATAAGCTTAGCATCCTTTTTCCAACAGTGGCCAATCCAGGCTACAAGTACCTGGCAAGTACCCAAAAACTAAGTATATCCCATGCTACTGATGCTAGTAATAGCAGTGGCTATTTTCTAAGTCAACTTGATTAATAGCAGGAAAAGGACTTCTCCTCCAAGAACTTATCCAAACCTTTTTTTAAACCCAGCTACACTAACCATATTCCCTGGAAACAAATTCCAGAGTTTAATTGTTAGTTGAGTGAAAAAGAATTTTCTTCGATTAGTTTTAAATGTGCTGCATGCTAACTTCATGGAGTTCCCCCTAGTCTTTCTATTATCCGAAAGAGTAAATAACCGATTCACATTTACCCATTCTAGACCTCTCATGATTTTAAAGACCTCTATCATATCCACCCTCAGCTGTCTCTTCTCCACCTATCAGGTGCGGGAGGTCCTGGATGTAAAAAGACATGGCCATAGATGGGAGTACCTCCTAACCTGGGAGGGATATGGCCCAGAGGAAAATACCTGGGAGCCAGCCTCAAATATCTTAGACAAAAATCTAATAAGGCAATTCCATGCTGCTCATCTTGGAAAACCCAAACCCTCAGGAGGAGGGCTCAGAGGAGGGGGTATAGTTAAGTTTGCCAGCTGCGGAGCCCCATGGGCCGCCAGCCGACATCAACTCCTGTTCCCCTCACCGGGGTAAAGATGCCACTGACCACTTCCTGCAGACTCCCCTAGGTATGCACGCATGCCTTTAAAGGGCCTGCAGTGGGAAAATTCCATCTGTCCTCTCCAATGATGTCAGTCTTTCTGAGCTATTTAAGGCTGGACCTTGCTTTCAGCCTTCACCTTGGCAACAGGTCTCCTTACTCCTGGTAAGCTGCAAGTTGCTTGTTCCTGCCTTCCTGAGTTCCTGCCTTCCTGTGTTTCTCACCTTCCTCCTTGCTTCGTTGGACCTCCTTGGCTTGACCTCGGACTGGATACTGACCTTGAGATACACCACCTGCCTCGACCCTTTGCTTGGAACCTGACCACAAGATGTGCCGCCTGCCTCGACCCTTTGCCTGGAACCCGACCACGAGATACACCGCCTGCATCGACCCCTAACCTGGAATCCAACCACGAGTTACATCACCTGCTTCCATCTTCACAGAGACCCCACATAAGTCCAGCTGGCCGCAACACCCGAGGACTCGACCCAAGGGGAACGCGGGCTGGTATTGGTGAAGGTCGAGAGGGGTCTCTGCCTGTCTCTAGCCTCGCCAACTGAATGTGGGGACCTGTGGGACTCCTCCCCACAAGTAGCGTCAATTATCCCTCGATCTAAGGGTCCACCTACTCAACAGTAGGAAATCCATACTAAAAAATATACAATTCAAAACAGTTGATGAATAGAATAATATTCAATAATTAGAAGCTCCTGTACACATTTTTTAAAATTTCTTAAACATTGATAAAATATTTCAAAATAGCAGATATCAAATAACACCCTTAATTAAAAATAAAAATTTAAAAAATCCCCTTCTCTCCATACCTTTCACTGAGTTTGTCATGGACTAGGAGTACACACAAACAAAAACAAAATATGCTCCCTCTGTCTCACCCACACATACACGCTTGGTGAGAGACAGAAGGAGCTTGAGTGTGTGTGTGTGAGACAGACATACGTTTCCTCCATCTTTCTCTCTCTCTCTCACACACACATACACATACACACACACTGCTGCTTCCTCTGTCTCATATGCTGGCACTTACTCTCACAGGGCCAGTCTCTCACTCTCTCACACACATTTTGGAGCTCTTCTGCAGCCGCTGGCTGCACAGCAGGGACTCTTTATCTGCTGCTGTCTCCGGGAAATGCCAGCAGCACCACAGAGCCTCCTCTTCTGCTGCCGCTGGCCTCTTCTTCCACAGGACCTCACATTAGCTGGCAGAAGTGAGAATCCTGCTAGCACATCACTTCTTCGTATACAGAATTTTGCAGAATTTTAAGTTTTTGTAGGCAGAATTTTAATTTTTTTGCACAGAATTCCCCTAGCAGTAACATACAGTATACATGTATATGTTTATAAAATGTTTAGAGAAAGTACGCATTTCCTTGCATTAGAAATATGCAAGCACATTGAAATATACCGTTATGAACCCTGCCCGCGAGTCCCCCTGCGAGCAGGCTCTACTTACCTTGCTGCTTTCTTCACCCGACGCGGCACGGACGCCGCCGAAGTCGGGCCTTACAGGGCGGCCGGAACCGTGGACTTGATTTCCTCCTGCGGCCCGGAGGCCGCCCATTGGGTCGCTCTTCACCGCGGCCAGAGCCGCGGACTTCTGTTCTTCTTTGCGGCTGGAGCTGCCGTTGCCGCCGTCCCTGCCAACTTCGTGGCCGGAGGCCACAAGCCCCGGCCTGGATTGGTGGCTGGAGCTGCCCCCAGGGCCTCCTGCAGCGGCTGGAGCCGCTGCCGTCATCGGGCCTGCTTCTCAGGCCCAGCCCTGCTTCTGCGCATCAATGTCGGGCAGGACCGCTGTCCACGGTCCTGCACAGCTTCCTTCCTGCTGCTCCTAGGCGTGCGGCCGCGCCTCTCTTTTATATTTAAAGGGCCCATGGCCAGATATGCCCTGGGCCCCATCTTTGAGACTATTTCCTGTTTCAGCCCTATAAAAGGGCTGTTCTTGCCATTGTTCATTGCCTTGCATCAGAGTGACTTCAGTCCTGGAGGCTCCTGCCTGCCAGAGCTCCATCAGGTCTTCTTCATGGAGCTCCTCATCTTGTCTTGTCTTCTCGTCATGCCATGTCTTCATTGCCTCCGGTCCCCGTCCAGGTGTCCTGGTGTCTCATCTCCTAATGTCTCACTTCCTGGTGTTCTAGCCCTTCTTGGTGTTCGTTCTTGCTCCGGAGCCTTCTGTTCTGCCGGCCATGGATCTCCGGGTAACGCAGCTTCGTCATGGGAGATGCCGGCAGTGGACTGGTGTCTTGTGCTCCTGAGCCGTCTTGTCCTGCCAGCCTTCGTGGTGCTTCAGATATCATCGGGCTTCGTCGTCGGAGTCCCACCTCGGCTAGATTCTTCCCTGCGCTGGTCCCGCTCTCCTCGTGGTCCATGACCAGCCTCCTTGGGCTGTGTAGGGCACGTAGTGGGACAGGGTGGTCCGCAATCAGCCCATTGGGTCCACCCGTGAAGGTGGGCTGAGTAGGGCACCCTTAGAGACAGTGCCAATGTCTACCCACCCAGCTTCTCGTCTCATCTGGACTTCGTCAAGTTCCTCATCTTGCCTCTGATGCCGTTGCATCAGCCTTGGTGTCATGTCTTCAATAGCCTTGGTGTCATGTCTTCAACAGCCCTGGTGTCATGTCTTCACATCAACCCTCGTCGGTGATACCGTCACATTTACCTTGGTGTCATGTCTTTGTGTCAAGGCCTCCATCTGCCCTCATCCTCAGGCCGGCCTGCTATTCCATGCTGATCCAAGCGGCAGGTCCGAAAGGGCTCGGAATGGTCGGAGGACCGTTCTCTTAACAAAATCATCATGTTGTTGGCGCTGGGAGATTGCAGGCCCGACAGAGGGTAAGACCGTGTCCCTGCCATCCTGGGACACATCGCCAACCCTCGGTTCGGTCCTGGATTCGTCTGGGTTCGGGCTGAGGCCCAAGGGCACACTAAAACACCCCTTCTGTAACACACATGCATGTACTTTCAGAGAGAATTGCATGGTATTTTGTAAACTGTGCAACTCCCACACAGTTTATAAAATGCTAGTATTAATCTCAACACATCCACTTATACATGCAAATACTGTACCTTGGGTTTGAATGTTGGGCTTCCTATGTGCACTAAGTCAAAATAGTGTGCACTAAATTGAAAGAGTGTGCACTAAAAATATTTAGTGTGCATTAAATAAAAACAACATAAAAAAAACATGATAACGAATAAAAAAAACAAAATGAATAAAAAACAAAACTTTTTAGCTGCACATCCTTACTGATAATTGATGTTAATGTGTTTAACTGCCAATTTAAGTGTTTAACACACATTAACACATTAATTTTGCTTAGTAAATCAACCATTCAGGAAGTTTGCATGAGGATGAATCTGTATATCCCAAAAGCAATAATCTGGCCCCCTAATAGTGAAATGTGTCTCATAATGTATTATGCTATTTAGAGCTAAACTAGGCTAAAAAGGAGAATAAAGGAGTTTATGATTGTTTTTTATTTAAGATATAATAGGCTGCTAAACTGAACTTTTTAAAACAGAATGTGATCATTATTGTATTTTATACTTGTTGCCATTCTTTAAACAATAACCAAGAAACATTCCCATTTTGGAATAGTATTGAAAATAGAACATAGCACAGATAGCAGGAGTCTCATAAAAAAAAGCCAAAGAAATTTCTTGCAAGACCACAAAAGAGAACCTAGGATAAGGGAAGTCTTGGATAGAATTGTTTTTATTTGCCTAAGCTACAAATATTTTTCTTACAGAAATTTTTCAAAGTTTTTAATTTGGGTGAATTGAGCCTTAGACGTTTAAGAGGATTCTAGTTTCTAAAATACCTCTAGTGGTATTATAGAAATGCTAAGCATTAAACTATTATTTGATAGAACAAATGGGGACAATGCTTTTGAACATAAATTCATATGTAGTTTCCTGTTTATGTTGGTTTGCCCCAGTAAATCCTGTAGAGGAATAACTAGCAGTCTAGCCATAAGTGATTGGGGGCATGCTTGGTTTTTTTTCTGCAAGATCAGATACGGAGAGAGACAAGCAGACAGACAGCCTGGTAGTACGCAGTAGCCTTCAACCAGAGTTCCAGAATCTCTGTGAAATGAATAAGGTCTAGGAGTCAGTATGGCGAGCAAGACAGACAGAAGGCAGGCAGTCACCCAAGCCTTTCTTCTTTGCTAAGCATCTTGATGCTCCTGAGGAGGTAAATGAAGAACACCTGCGTGGATTCTCCAAGTAAGAGAACTGGTATGAGAATGACCATAACATGGGCTGCTGCCCAACTAGAGGGGGAGAAGAATTCCTCATTAAGCAGACAGAGATCAGACATCTGCTGGTATTCCAATAATTTTCTCTTGAAGTGAGAAGGTGCTGACAGAGCACCTAAGGAGTTCCCTTGATAAATGTTGTCTCACAGTATCATTGCTCCATTTGAAAGAGGAAAACTGAACGCATTGCACCTGTGAAATTCAAGTTGTGCAAATAGTAGGGATGTGAATCGTTTTTCGACGATTAAAATTATCGTCTGATAATTTTAATATCGTCTTAAACCGTTATGGAACACAATACAATAGAGATTCTAACGATTTATCGTTATAAATCGTTAGAATCGTGAGCCGGCACACTAAAACCCCCTAAAACCCACCCCCGACCCTTTAAATTAAATCCCCCACCCTCCCGAACCCCCCCAAATGACTTAAATAACCTGGGTGTCCAGCGGCGGTCCGGAACGGCAGCGGTCCGGAACGGGCTCCTGCTATTGAATCTTGTTGTCTTCAGCCGGCGCCATTTTCCAAAATGGCGCCGAAAAATGGCGGCGGCCATAGACCAACACGATTCCACAGCAGGAGGTCCTTCCGGACCCCCGCTGGACTTTTGGCAAGTCTTGTGGGGGTCAGGAGGCCCCCCCCCAAGCTGGCCAAAAGTTCCTGGAGGTCCAGCGGGGGTCAGGGAGCGATTTCCCGCCGCGAATCGTTTTCCGTACGGAAAATGGCGCCGGCCATACGTGTATGGCCGGTGCCATTTTCCGTACGGAAAATGGCGCCGGCAGGAGATCGACTGCAGGAGGTCGTTCAGCGAGGCGCCGGAACCCTCGCTGAACGACCTCCTGCAGTCGATCTCCTGCCGGCGCCATTTTCCGTACGGAAAACGATTTGCGGCGGGAAATCGCTCCCTGACCCCCGCTGGACCTCCAGGAACTTTTGGCCAGCTTGGGGGGGGGCCTCCTGACCCCCACAAGACTTGCCAAAAGTCCAGCGGGGGTCCGGAAGGACCTCCTGCCGTGGAATCATGTTGTTCTATGGCCGCCGCCATTTTTCGGCGCCATTTTGGAAAATGGCGCCGGCTGAAGACAACAAGATTCAATAGCAGGAGCCCGTTCCGGACCGCTGCCGTTCCGGACCGCCGCTGGACACCCAGGTTATTTAAGTCATTTGGGGGGGGTTCGGGAGGGTGGGAGATTTAATTTAAAGGGTCGGGGGTGGGTTTTAGGGGGTTTTAATGTGCCGGCTCACGATTTTACGATTTTTCACGATATTTTACCCCCCCAAACGGCAACAATACGATTCCCTCCCCCTCCCAGCCGAAATCGATCGTTAAGACGATCGAGGACACGATTCACATCTCTAGCAAATAGTGCATGGACAAGAAAGCAGACAGTTTGGATCCACTCCTACTGGGTAGTACATTATTATTTAGACTCCACTGTTGAGGAGCTTTCTTCTCTTCCTTTTCACTTGGTTGGTAGTTTTCCGTTTGAGAGTTCCTATAGAGGGCCAAAACTGTGGCATTATTATTGAATGCTGTAGATTCTTTCAATAAACGTAAGTTATTTTTGTGAAACCTGGTATGCCTGGGCCTATACTCTGCTTCTGGGGAGCTCAGCAGCTTCTGGAGCACCTGATAAACTTTTGTGTTTGATTTGGGGCTTTGTAGTGGCTCTTAGATAGCCAGAGTCTCTTTTGCTCACTGTCCTGTGAAAATAATATCTGAACAATAAATAATTTTGCCAGATATTACATTTCTTAGAAAATAGGCAAAAAAAAAAAAAGCCTTTGCTAGAATGACTGCAGCCATATTAAGTGCCATGTTTACTCATTTTACACCCATACAAGTTGCAAGATGTGTAAGAAATGTTTGGGAGGAAAAATATATTTGCTGAGATAACTTTGTTTTTGTTCAGATGCTATACACAAAGAAAAAAAAGAGAAGATGGTTCATAAGCTGCATCAAGGCTGCTTTGCAAAGTAAACCAACCTGACAGGAGTTATATTTTCTGAAGTTAGACACGTTGACAATATCAGGGATAAATAGCAGTTCTTTTTCTCCTGTACTAAAGCATTATTGTTACCCATAAGTGATGTGTTTCTACACATTTGCTTCTGTTAGAGAAGAATTATGTGGAATAATAAGAGGCCATCTATATGAATGTCACAGTGATGGAAATCACTGCTGTGCTATAAAGTATTGTATAGGGTTTGTTTAAACTTGTGATAAGAGTAAATTATTTTGTTTTACAAACATTATTGCAAAAAACTCCAAACAAACCTCTGCATTCACAACCAATTCTGGCAGTGAAAGGGTTAATTTGTCAATGTGGCCCAGGAAAAATGAAAAACTAAAAATGAAAACCATTGTAATCATTTGAAAAACATAAGACACATAAATGTTGGAGATCCAAAGCCAAAACATGACCACATTTATCCATCTCTATGTAAAACAGAACCTGAAAATGAAGATACTAATAACTTTAAATGTAGATTTCCACGGGGAGTAAATACAACTCTGCATCTAGTTTCGAAGGAATCTTTCTGTGATGATGCAGAGCCCTGCTTTTTTCTAGCAAATGGTATTGAATGTAATTTAACAAAGAGAAGATGTGATATAGAGGGAGATAAGGAAGAAACAAGCATAAACTGATGGCCACTGTGGCTTTCTGCAGGTGCTTCACTTTTTAAATTGAAGAAAGATGATCTGCTTTTAATGATGTTTTTGAAATGATCTCTTTTCTTTCTCGTAAACCTTTCATCCTTGTATTGACATTTATCCTTCTTTTATGTAATTACCCCAAATGAGAGCTTCTGGCAAGGAAAGTCAGCTGTCATGTGCCAAAATAAGAGACATACACATCTTGTCACACTGCTTTTGCTTTAGCAATGGGGAAGATCCCTCAGGCCTAGTTTAAAGCAACTTCAGTCTAGCAGGTTTTTACTGTCTCCTGCTAACTCAGGAATAAGATTAAAGAAGGACGATCAGTTTACAGAGAGAATTAGGTCTGAGCTTCTCATCCAATCAGAGACTATGCTAGTGGTGTGGCAGAAAGTTGGCCACAATAGCTATGACAAATTAGATATTACCACATCTAATTGTGTATGTTTAGGCTTATCAAACTGAATTGTAGCATTGTAACTATGCTATTATGCTGACAAGGACTCCATTTAATCAGCACAGTGCCATTAATAGTAGTTAATCACCCAACTAGAATGTCATATTAAGGTCAAAGAGACCAAGATGCAAAATGAGGCGAACATGAAAGTCAGCTGACAAACCTAAGCTAGCAGAAAAATGCAATGTTGAGGAAAATTTGGAAACATTTACAGGGTTAAAGACTGGTAAGACATTCAATCATAAAGAACTTAATCTTAACTTTCTTTTCAGCTCAGATGCCATTTGATTCATCTGGTTCAGAATGAGGTCAACATCTAAATGAATGAAGTTCTTCTCTTTATAGTCTGCCTTAAGCCACAATAAGGAAATGCAGTTTATAGATGTTGCTCTATTTCTACATCTCCATTCCATTTTAGTTTGATTAAGAGAAGAAATCTTCAAAAACAAATACAACTTTGCAAAACAATTGTATTCCATGCTCTGAAATATGGAAATGGTGCAGATGGGTTTAGTGATGTAATCTGATATGTAGCAAGAGAATGACATTTGTTCAAGAGAAAAAAATCTGTTTTTTGTAACCTTCAGTATAGATCTATGAAAACTTGAAGGTATATTCTTGTATTTTAAATTTCAAATTTTCTGCCCAGTGGGGTTTTATAAACTATGGTAAAGAAAATTATATTAGCCAATACAGATGACTGGGTAGGGTTTGATATACATCTAAATTCTTTTAGAGCTCTAGATAACAATTATTGGAAAACAATACTGTAATACAAATATCTCCTTGGTTTGCAAATTTACCATCAACATTCAAAACAGAACTCAAGACACTTTACCCTATACAAAAAATAATAGACATGAAGAACCATATAAACATTAATATGGCAATAAAAACTCTTCAATGGTAGGGCTTTTCTATATTAATGAATCTTCTCAAGTGAGGCACAGCTATTTACAAAGGATATAGATCAAATTAGTCCATTAGGGCACACAGTAAGAAAGATTAGGGCATTGAAAATTTGGTTATTTTAGTTAGCTATGAGAAAAATAGAGTAAAGAAAGAGAGGGTGGTAGTAGTAGAGAATTAATCGAAGAGAGCCCATACTGTATTTTAGATAGTTGAAAGGGTTTCATGGAAATTGCTTATAGGATAGTTTAAATTAAGTGATTTGAAACTGTAATATGAAAAAGATGTATATTTATAAGAGACAACTGAAGGGGGTGGGGGGGGGGATATGATAGAAGTATACAAAATCAGGAAAGGACTTGAACAAGTTAATGTAAATTGATTATTTACTCTCTCAGATAATAGAAGGACCAGGTGACACTCCATGAAGTTAGCAAGTAACTTGTTTAAAACAAAATTGGAGAAAATTATTTTTCACTTAGTGCATAGTTAAGCTCTGGAATTCATTGCCAGAGGATGTCGTTACAGCAATTAGTGTAACTGGGTTCAAAAAAGGTTTGGATAAGTTCCCAGAGGAAAAATCGATAAACTGCTATTTTGGTAATTAATAAGAAATAGTAGCTTGTGATTTGTCTAATGTTTGGATTGGCCACTGTTGGAAACAGGATACTGGACTTGAAGAACCCTTGGTCTGACCCAGTATGGCATATCTTATATTCTTATGTTCTTATGTTCATGACTTGTATGCCACTTTGATATAATTTGAAAAGCGACATATAAATATTCTCAGACAAATATATAAATAAAGAAATTAGACATGACAATTGAAAAGTAAAAGAAGGAAGAATGAACAGTGGAGGACTCAGGAGATGAGGTGATCAATGTGTATGTGAGGGAGGGGTTAGAGGTACAGAGAAAAGTAATTAGCTTGGTCTTCCTCTCCTCCCTACCACAACTCCTAGACTTCTGTTAGAATCTCTGCTCTCAGAGCTTATTGGGCAGAATCAAGTGACCTAGAGAACAGAAGGATACCCAAGTAGAAATCTATAAAACATGTTGTACCTATAACCTTTTTTCTGAACTGATAATATACTTCCAGGAAATCAAATGAGACAGCTGATAGAATAATTCTATTGATTCTGAATATGAGTAAGTTTGTGGATAGGATGGCACACTGTTGTTCTGTGCTTGCCATTTCTTGCTGGTGCAACAATTTATTTTGTTTGTTCTTTTTTGCCAGTTATGTATGGTCATTGCTTGTTATGACTCTATATAAAATATTCCTTCTGAGGGTTTTCAGATTGTAATCCACTGTGAACATTTGTGTACAATGTATGGGCTACATAAATTCAAATTCGTTAATATATAGAAGAAATACATGCCTATCAAAATTCCATATATCAAAACGTATTTTTACATTAAAAAAGTGGAGATGTTTTTCAATGTGCAATACATCCATGGAAGTACATCTATAAGACCCAGTATAATTAAAATTACCTCCCCCAGGGCATATTGGCATAATGCAGAATATTGTTTTCAATTATCAATCACTTTTGACCTGAATAAGAAGACCCAGGAACTGCACCAGAAGAGATCAAGGTGGCTGGACCAGTTGCAAACCAGGTGAGATGGGGCCAGAGGTAAGTTACAGATATGGCCATCAGGGAGTTTTTCACAAGGGCTATCTATGTCCTGTTTCCATCACCAGCCATACTACAGGCCTACAACACTGCTCCAACCTGTGTCTGCCTTCAGCTTAAACAAAACCTCATTCACATATACATTTCTCTGAGTCATGGGCAGCACTGTCATGAACTGTTACTTGGAAGACACCCTCAGACCTAGCAGGAAAACCTTTGGAGTATTCGCACCCAACCCAAAATTTATGCCCACAGAATGTGTATGGCCCCCTAATATATTTTTTATCATTTTTTAAATAATTTATTTGATTTGTATGCTGCCTTTCAGCCACTTAAATGCAGATTACATTCAGGTACTGTAGCTATAATATACAAGTACGTACTGCCTCATGGCCCCAGACACCTTGCTATGTAGACCACAACCCTACGCTTAAATACCTGACACAGAGTCAGCATCAAGTTTCTTACTGCTGAAATCAAGTTTCTATATGTCAAGGAATCATAGTATGACTTTGCCATCCCCTATATTACACGGGCATCCCATAGCTAGGAGCACGTCCCTTTGCCTACAACTCTCAAAGAAAATGAATATCCTCTAATTGCCTATATGATTATTCACATCATATCCTGGAGCATATCAGCATACCTAATTATACATATTTGCTTTTCTTTTCAAAGGTGACAACTCCTCATTGCTGTCAGAGGAGGAGGAGCATGAAGAAGAGCAGGAGAAGGAAGATTATGGTAGCGAGGTCCTGGTCCCTCCCACACAGGCAGCCAATGGCACCGCTGGTGAGGAACAGAATGCTCCTCCCCCATCCCCTTGCACCACCAGGGGACCCAACAGTAGCCTTCCTCTCTACCCCCACCCAGTTGGTCCCTGCCTGCAGGAAGACATTATCCCTTTCCCCATCCAGAGCCTTCTCCTTGTTCTGGCCAAGGATGTAGGGATGCTGGGATTTAGACTGGCAAGCCATTGCTGGCTGAAGGCGGCCCAGATCCCCCTCTACTTCTCCCACCATCATTTGTTGCCCTGCTTGGGGCTCCTGATCTAGGCTCATTATCTGGAGCATCCATTCCAGGTGATGAGCCTGTGTCTCAGCAAGTTTTTGGGGAGGGTAGGCGAATGATGGTGGAGGAAATTAAATGAATCCAAGCTGATCTCAGGAGTCTGCTCGATATGGTGGATGCCTTGGTGAGATGCAATAGCATCTCATTTTGGCAGTATAACTCATAGCTATGAGGTTCCCACCATATTGACCAGACTCCTAAGTCTGCAGCACCCAGTCTCTTTAGGCCCCTGCTCCTTTGTTTTCTGTAAATAGTTTGCACTCTAGATTGCCCCAGCCTTGCACTTTTTTAATATTGTAAATAGTTTTTCAAAAGTTAAACATTTTAATTTAAAAAAAGGTAAATTTTAATATAGTTGTGTATACTTTGGGTGGGTGTGTGTGTCCATTATTTACTACATGCAAAACGTTTTTTCTACAACAGTAAAGGATATCCTAGAGCCGGAATTCTCTGAACTACACATAGCCATCCATGTCACTTGCCATGCTGGTTTGTCTAGTATTTGTTAGACTCCTCTTATCTACACTTACATCAGGATATGCATTTGGTTTACTTGTGCAACAGAATCTAAAACTGCTACCTATAAGGGAGACCACAAATCAAAAGATATATATCCTTTGGTACCTCCCCAAAGAGCACCCGATGTGAATACTGGCAAGCCACAAGCAAGGGTTTTGTTAGGTATCCTCTTAAATTAGATCACAGTATAGGGAAATAAGGAATACGCAAGAAGTAGCCCTTTCATAACCAATACATTTCACAACAGAGAGGTATTCCCCTGAAGCAGCTTAAAGGTCTATTGAGTTACCTCCATGTCCCATACACTTCCTCTGTAACTTAAAAGGATTGCAATTTTACAATTTCTACAGAGATGAAAGGCTTAAAGCTGGATGCAGATACCAGGCTTAAAACTGGTGTGTGCATCCAGCTCCCCCCTCTCCTTGCTCACACAGCCTATCCTTACAATTAAGGCTCAGCTCTTTTGCTGAAGGCTCCCCTTCCCCCATCCCCCAATGTACTGCCTTCACCTTCTCCATCTCCTTATCAGACAAATCCCCCACTCCCTCCATCTCCCCTCCCCATGCATGTTCTGACCCACTGTAACCCTCCTCTATACACTAGAGAGAAACGCCCACCTACATCTCCCCTTCTTCCCTACCCCATGTACTGTCTTCACCCTTTCCATACACCAAGAAAACCTCCCCTTTTATCCCCCATTCCCTCCCCCTTCATCCCTCCCACTTGTCCATGCAAGGCCTATGCCATCTCCCATGCAACTTGCCCCTCTAGGATAGAAGGCTTGGCTGTTGAGCTCAGCTTGTACTTCCCGCCATGCTGTCCTTAATCTATGCAGATCCCTGTGCTGGCCCAGAGGTATATACAATCCGGCCTCATTCACCAGCACCAGAGATGCCAGACACCTGATGTCCCTGGTGGTGAAATTTGGCTGCCTGGTAGGAGGAGGCATCTTTGAGATGGACAATGCCCCTGCAGTCTGGAAGCTTCTGAAGTGGATGGGCGTCCAGCTAGAACATGTGTACACACACATGAGCGTTCTGCACATAGAGTAACCACGCATGACACATGTGTAGGATAAGCGGGGAAGACGAAAGCTGTGCATGGAGGGGGTATGGATTGATGGTAAAGGCAAGTGAAGACTGCATATTGGTGGTGGGAAGAAGTGATAAGCTGGGAGGGAAGTATGAGGGGAGGAAGTGGGGAGAGGAGGGGGGAGGGAGGAACAGGGAAAAAGTTTTGGTTGGTGGATGTGGAAGGTGAAAGATATGCATGGGGGTAGAAAAAAGGGATGAAACTTTGACTTTGCAGAAAATACCATCCTCATCCTTCCGGAACTCTATCACCCCCACTTCTACCCCCCTCCCCCCGCAATAAGCATAGGTTGCTCCTAACATCCGACTAATAACTCCACCAACCCCTCCCCCTCTTCTTATTTCCATCTCCCTTTCCCATTCCCCTCCCTCTACCAACCCCATTTCTTCCCCCCACAAACATGGGTTGCTCCTAACATCTTTTCCCTCCCCCTCCCCCTCCTCCACCACCAACCCCCTTCCCAGTAGTAACTACTCCAAACCCTCCCCCTCTTCATATTTCATCTCCCTTTTCCATCTCCCCCCCCCCCTCCCAGAACTCCACCAACCCCACTTCTCCCTCACAGGCATGGGTTGCACTTATCATCTTCCCCATAACCCTCCCCCACTCTCATCTCCCCTTCCCTTTAGTAACTCCACCAACCCCTCCCCCCTCTTCTTATTTCCTTCCCCCTTCCTTTCCCATCTCTCTCCCCTTCCCTGCCACCTAGGCCAAATACAGAATGAAAATCACAGACCGAGGACACTATCATCAAAGGACTGGCATACGTAAGCCCTGAGACTACTACCTCACTGTAGAGGGAAATAACTGCAGCCAGGTTGCTGTGCTTGGCAGAGGTGTGCTCTGAGTGTTGCCAGCCCAGATCTGAAAGTCCATGGACTCTGGCAACTAGGCTGGCAACCCCCAAAGACCACCCATACCAAGGACAGCATCCAATGCAGATAGAGAACATTAAAAGTCAAGTATTTTGTAAAGAAATAAACCTTTATTAACAATATAGTAAACAATCAAAATATGTTCAACAACAGGAATCAGGGCCTTTAACACATTATGTATTATGTCACAGTCCTCATCAATGGGGATGATGATGGTCTCCAAAAACTTCAGCGATTACCTGGCACCTGACCTCACTCCCCTTGCTGTGTTACTATCTTCTGAACCAGGAGCGCATATCTCAAGCTCTACCTTCTGGTTGAGATTGATGTCTTGTGGAATACCATGCTGAAGTGTAATGCTATGCAACTTGCAGTAGGCAACCACAATAACCTCCACCTTCTCAGGAGAATAAAGCAATGCCCTTCCTATCCGATCCAAGCAGCAGAACCGACTTTTCAGTAGAGCAAACGTTCTTTCGATGACACCCCTTGTTCTAACATGTGCCTTGTGGCAGCAGCAGTACCTGGAGTTTTATGTCCATACCCAGCATCACTTGTAGAAAAAAAAGAAAAATTATTTCTGTTTGGCATAAAATGATCTAGATTCCTTTAAATTCCCTTCTTTATTACCTGTCCCTGCAAGCTGACAACTGTAACAATTTTTTTGTGTACACTGACACCCTCAAGTACAAAAAAAGCCCTTACTAGTCTGCCTTTGGGACTCACCCCAGTGCGCTAACATGTGCTACATATTAATAGACATACTGGCAGCCATGTAGCAGATAACATGTAAAAAGCTGCCTTTACCATAAATGTCAACAGGCTGATTTGTACATTCTATCAGATTCACATGTGCCAGCAAAATGTGGCCACACTTTACTATTTGATAGGCAACTCACTGGGCCTCCATAATCTTAAAAGGCCATACAGGCCAATAAATAAGGGATGCTACCAATATTAAAAAAAAGTTCCTGGCTGTCTACCTTAACAAACCTCCACAACCCAGGGCTACCAATGAAGGTAATCCCTTCAAGCCCAGTAAAATAAATATGCTAAATTCCACATTATTATCCTCTCCTCCTCTACTAACCCAATCCACATAGAATAAATGCAAGCTGCGGAGTAATCCCTTACTTTCCCATGCATAACAAAAGTCAAAAGATGAGCCCAATATACCCTTTCTTCCCCAAACCTCAAATTTTTCAAATAGCAACTACTAATCAGTTAAACATGTGAGCTCACAAGGAGGTTAGCCAGATTAGTAAGCACTTTGGCACCCATCTACAAGAAAGCACTTACTAACATGCCTTACATTCCTACCCTAGCACAGTTGCTTTTTAAGTTATGTGAGTGCATACTCCCGAACCTACAAAACTGATTGAAACTTATTTTAATTACTGTTACTGGCTTTTATTTCAACTTTATTTATTTATTTATTTGAAAGGTTTCTATTTCCAGACCACCAATTACTATTTCTTGGCAGTTTACAGTGTAACATTCATAACCATAAACATGAACAAACAAATTATACAGAAAATACTTCAATCAATTATTATCAATTGTCTTCCCAATGCCCATTATAATCATTCTGTCGGTACTGTAATCAAATCCTTAACATATCTAAGTACAGTCACATCCCCTAACATGAAGTAGGCAGGACAGTGGTCATTCCCATAGCCTTCCCCCGCCCCCTCCTCCTCAAATAACACACCCAACACCAAATTGGAATATAAACAGGCCACAGTTTATTGACAATGTACACATAACCTGAGCCTAAACCTAACACATTAGCCTTTAAAATCATCACCCCCTCCCAACCTAGTATGTCACCACGTCCCAGTGACATACTGTGCATGCCTCTTCCTCACATTGCCTCATGGCCACCGTCGTTCACAGTCCCCTTGCCACAACTCAGCAAAGGAACCAATAACTCATGCAGCAACCCTCACTGCGTATGTCTGACAAGTTAGCAGGCCCTCCCCCCCAGCTACACCTGTCCTGTCCTTACCCTCCCCCCCCCCCCCCCCCCCCCAAACCAACTGCAAAAGTTAACAAGACCAAACCTAAGGCTTGGATTACCCACCACAAAACAAGGCCATCTACAGGCCTTATTCCCCAACTGCATCCCGCTAAACAAAAAACATCTCCAAAGCCTCCTAGATAGAATTATTAAAAGGATCTATCCCAATCTCTGAAGTCTAGAAGCTTCCACAATATTGTATGTTATCTATAAAAGAAGGATCACGTACTGTATATGATGAGAGCCATGGATTTACTTACTGTGCCCCTTCCTGTCATTAATTCAAATTTGATCATGTTATGTGGAACCATCAAAATTACCTCTCACCAGATCCTGGTCTTCACTGAGAATTTGATCTAAAATTGTTCCTTCTCTTGCCAGTTCCTGAAGCAATTGCTCCATAAAACTGTTATTTATTCCATCCAGGAACTTTATCTCTCTAGCATGTTCTGATGTTACATTTACCCAGACAATATTGGGGTAATTGAAATCTCCCATTATTACTACCAATTTGGTTAGCTTCCTTAATTTCTCTGAGCATTTCACTGTCCATATCATCATTTTGGCCAGGTGGATGCTAGTATTCTCCTATCGCTATACTCTTCCCACAAGGGGTTTCTACCCATAAAGTTTCAATTGTGCATTTAGTCTGTTGCAGGATCTTTATGTAATCCCAGACATAAAGTGCCACCCCACCACCAAGTTGCTCCTCTCTATCATTGAGATATAATTTGTACCCTGGTACAGCACTATCCCATTGGTTATCCTCCTTCCACCATTTTTCTGAGATGCCAATTAAGTCTAAGTCATCATTCACTCCGATACACGCTAACTATCTTATCTTACGTCTTAGACTCCTGGCATTAGCACAGAAACATTTCAAAGTGTGTTTTTTGTTTGTATTAACATTCAACTTTTCAGTTGTCAGGGATAATTAAAATCTTTTAGCTCAGGTGATTCTTTTAGCTCAGGTGATTCTTTACTTTTTTATTATTGTAACCTTTCTATTGGGATACCCTAACTCTAATTCTTCATCAGTATCGTTCGAAGATTCCTCCCTCTGAACCATGCACTTCTGAGCGATTGTCAGCTTTTCCCTTTGTTCTAGTTTAAAAGCTGCTCTATCTCCTTTTTAAAGGTTAGCACCAGCAGCCTGATTCCTCCTTTGTTAAGCAGAGCCCATCCCATCAGAAAAGACTCCCCTTTCCCCAAAATGTTCCCCAGTTCCTTACAGAACTGAATCCCTCTTCCTTGCCCCATCATCTCATCCATGCATTGATGCTATATAGCTTCTCCTGCCTCAGGGGACTTTTGTGTGGAACAAGGAGCATTTCAAAGAATTCTACCCTGACGGTTCTGGTTTTCATATTTCTACCTAAGAGCCTAAATTTGACTTCCAAACCTCCATCCCACATTTTCCTATGTTGTTGGTACCCACATGTACCACGACAGCCAGCCTCTCCCCAGCACTGCCTCACATTCACTACTTTCACATCAGGTAGGCATGTTACCAGGTGATCCTCACACCTATCAGCCACCCAGCTATCTACACTCCTAATGAATCAACAACTATGACGGCCAACCTAACACTTCCCTCCTGGACAGTAGCCCTGGGAGATACATCCTCGGTGTGAGAGGACAATGCACAACCTAGAGAGCAGGTCCTTGCTACAGGATCTTTTCCTGCTGCACCAGGTTGATGCTCTCCAATCATGAGACCTTCTTCCTCCAAGGCAGCACCAGAGCTGCAGTCTGAAGTTGGAACTTGTCTACTATGTCCCTGAAGGGTTATGGTATATTTCGCTGTCTGCCTCAGCTCCTCTAGGTCTGCCATTCTAGCCTCAAGAGATCGGACTCATTCTCTGAGAGACAGGAGCTCTTTGCATTGGATGCACACGTCAACTTCTCACTGGCGGTAAAAAATCATACATGTGACATGGTGCAAAAGACTGGGAGGCACCCCCTCTTGCTGCTGAACTGCTGCCTTCATCTTAAATTTGTTCAGTTCCTAGTTTCTTAGGTTGCTATGGGAGTAGAAATGTGTCTAATTAGGGTCCTTTAAATGTATTAGTGTATTCACTATATATCTGGTAGTGACCTACAAGGGAATGATCAAACTCTCAATAAGGTGTGGGGAATTTGTGAAGTGAAGTTATAGGACCAATTTCTTTTCAATGTGAAAGTGGCACCTGCCTATAAATTAAAGTATGAGTGCTGGGTGGGTGGAAGAGGGGTGGGAGGGTTGGGAACAAACACTAACTTGTTTGTTAGCTGCTTTACTGACAAAAAAACAAACACTATTTAAAAAACAAACACTAACTTCTGTTTATAAACATTATTTAAAAAAGAAATACTAACTTATAAATACTGTTTATAAACACTATTTAAAAACAAACACTAAACACTAACACTAGTCTTACTGACTATTTAAAAAACAGACAACCTTCTGTTTATATGCTGTCTTACTGACTATTTAAAAAACAAATACACAAACACACTAATTAATATACCCCAATAGTTTACTTCTCCCCAATACTTTTATAAAATTTCCCAAGCAGAACTTACTGATTCCTTTCAGCCACCAGCAAGGTGATCTTCTCCTCTCAGTGCTCCCACTGGATTGTGGGTTACTTAGGTCTTCCCTTGCAATATATCTTGTGATTCTAAGGTAAATTAGTACAAAACAAGCCTTTTGGAGATTTACACTACAGTTCGTTGTCCTGAGTGACTCACTACTGTTCTAATTAACAAATGATGGTACCTAATCATATCAATCACACAACCTTAACACTTCAGTTAGTCAGCCTGAGTGACTTATTGCTATCCTGATTAACAAATATTGGTACCTAATCAAACCATATCATACTACTTTAACACCTTTCCAAAGTGAGTAACTGAACTTTTCAACCTTTTTACTTAGGTATATTTCTAGCTTCTGGCTAATATGTCTCCTTGGGATGGCTCTTCTGGGGCCGGGGAGTGTAGTCATCATTATGTGGCTGGTGAGGGGACAGCTGTGGGGGGGAGGGGGGGGGGGGTTCGGGTGACTGGTTCTGATGCCTGCTTGGTATCTTTGGTTTTAGTTGTGGTAGTGGATGATGCGGGTCTTGCAACAGGCCAGCATGAGGAGTGGAGTCAGAAGCTAGTGGAGGAAAGGCTGGAGTCTCGTCAGGTAGAGGTTCAGCAGGAGAAGTGAATGGAAATTCCATTTGTTTCTGGTGGACTTTGTCAGAGTGTTGCTAGGCCATTGGATGGTGAGTTAGGTAAAGGGTATAGTGGGGAGGTTTCAGGTAGGAAGGGGAAAAGAAATAAGTCAAAAGGGGTTAGTTCTTCTTTGTCCTCATCATCATCATTGTCTTAGGAAAGTGAGTCTAGGCCGGGTCATGGGAAAGTTGGTTAAAGTGGCTAGGGGCAGGAGTTAACTTCTGGGGTTGGGGGGGGGGGGGGATTACAGAATTGTGGAAGGGTGTTCCCAGATGGCTTAGGAGGAAAATGAAGAAGCCTTTTTACATTGGTATTTTCCAGCTTCTAGAGGGAAGGCAGGGGTAAAAAAGGTAAGAAGAAGGGGAAAAGAAGTATAAGGATGGTGATGGTCCTAGGAAGGTTCTCAGGATTATCGTCAACTGGGTTCGTTGCATCTTTCGTTTAGCCAGTCTGTTTGGACATTTCGATCCGTCTCAATATGGGGCATTATTGGTATACATGGATAGTATTTTGGGGGCCTTTGTTAAGCGCCTCGCCATTTTTATGATGCTTAAAGCCAGGAAGACAAGAACACTTAGATTTTTAGTGAAAAACATAATCTTTTATTGAACAATATAAGTATTCTCAGGAGATGCTGATGCCATGCCTCTGACAACCTGTCCACCAACATCTCATCATATACAGTACGTGATCCTTCTTTTATAGATAACATACAATATTGTGGAAGCTTCTAGACTTGCGTGACTGCCCAACGAATCATTTACATAGGTTGTCATGTCAACATCATGATGTGACTATTTCTGAACTGCCCTGATTAGTTTTCCCAGGTGGGGCCCATTTGCCCTCACTCTCCAGATAGTCCTTTGTTCTGTTAAAATCTTACTGGTCAAGAAAATTAACACATCTGTGGCTGTGTTGATAAAAACTCCTGAGAATAGTGCCTGAAGCTCCTGCCGTTGGTTTCTTCTTTGTGACCCAATGAATAGGTCTCACCTTTCTGGTGCCAGCTTGCCTGCCTGACTAGCTGAAGTTTGCAAGTCATTCTCAGCAAGTCACTTTGAGTTCATTCAGCCAAAGCAGGCTAAGAAAACCAGAGGATCCTGGGTTTTTTTCTTTCTCCATGTTGGTTCAGGCCCACTCATCACTTTTAAGGACTATGAGGGCTTGGCTTGATTAAATTATGATGAGTTGTTTCAGGAGAAGATGGAGGGAAATTGTTCTATGCTGTGGGGTTCGCATGATATCGGTTTATGGTTGACTCAGATGACGATCAAAGGACAGGGAGGGTGAAGTAAAGGGAGTGGGGGTAAAGAAGGCAGGTTTCTTTTGTGAGTCTTCAGTTGGAGGAAAGAGGGGAATGGAGTTAAGTCTTCAGTAGGTGGGACAGGTGTCGGTTGGCATTTTAACAAAAAGTCGTTTCTCTTTCCTGAGTGTAAATTCAGACACATGTGTTCAGCCTGTGGGAGGGGGGGGGGGGTCTTACTCAGTGGTTAAGTGTGTTAAGAGATTGGGTGGAGGCCATGCAGTAAGGTGTTGTTGCAGGTTGCCCTGTTGCCAGTCTGCATGGAGGCAATGTTGGATTGGTTGATGTGTTATCCAAATCGGGTGGTGATTGTGCTGTTGCAGGAGGGCTTTAGTGAGAGTTGCAAAATGGCGCCGGCCATATGGCCATATTGCAAAATGGCGCCGGCCGTATGGCCGTAGGGCCGGTGCCATTTTGCAATACGGCAACACGATTCGAGTGCAGGAGGTTGTTCCCGGACCCCCACTGGACTTTTGGCAAGTCTTGTGGGGGTCAAGAGGCCCCCCCAAGCTGGCCAAAAGTCCCTGGGGGTCCAGCGGGGGTCCGGGAGTGATCTCCTATGCTCGTGACGTCGGGGGACAGGAACCAAAATGGCGCCAGCGCTACCTTTGCCCTGTCATATGACAGGGCAAAGGTAGCGCCGGCGCCATTTCTATCAACGCACCCGTGGCCCGAGAGTGGAAGATCACACCGGGACCCCCCCACTGGACCCCAGGTAATTTAAGACATTTTGGGGGGGTTCGGGAGGGTGGGGGATTTATTTTAAAGGGTCGGGGTGGGTTTTAGGGTTGTTTTAGTGTGCCGGTTTTCCCGCCCTCCCCCGATTTATGATTTACACGATATTTAAAAAAACAAAACCGCGACGATCCAATTCCCTCCCCCCCCCCCAGCCAAAATTGATCGTTAAGACGATCGATCACACGATTCACATCTCTAGTAGTTAGTCCTAGGAATTGTGTAACTGGTGAGGTGAGGACAGGGAGAAGGGATTTACGATGGGAAGGGTGGCTGTGAGGTGTGAAGTAAGGAGATCTGCAGGGGTGGTAGTGGATGCATGAAATAGGGAGATTAAGGGAGATTAAGGGAGCTTGCCATGCTCCTTGTCATGCTAGCCTTGGTAGCTAAAATTAATCCCCCTTATGGGAGCAGTGTAAGGAAGGAGTGGGAGGAGGACAGCAGAGACAGCAGAAACACAAATGCAATGTAAGTCATATACAGTATTCTAGATGCTCAGGCAAATTGACAATACATGCATGGATGACGATAACAAAAATGATTCAATAGCTCAGAATTAAACCAAAGGCACATCAAGCATTGCAGGGGAGCAGGACAAGTGGTAAAGGGTAGGTTATTTGCAGGGGTGCACAGGCCCCTTAGTCACGCTCCTTTGGCGCACGGCACCAACGGTCGGGGCCAGGAATTTAAAGTTCCCTCCGGCCCCGGATGAAGATGCAGTTGGGGTGGGCGGGCCAATGCCGCATGGCTGACAGAAGAGACGATCTCGTGGCTCCAAGGGGGGCTCCGGGACCCCGACAGGTCAGCGCCGGTCGCGCGGGAGTGGGCCCCTGGCTAGCAGCGGTGGCGGGCAGGCGAAAAGAGAGAGCGCCAGCGGTCGGGGCCGGGAATTTAAAGTTCCCTCCAGCCCCGGATGATGATGTGGTCAGGGTGGGCAGGCCGATGCCGCGTGGCCAAGAGAAGAGGCGATCTCGTGGCTCCAAGGGGGGCTCCGGGACCCCGACAGGTCAGCGCCGGTCACGCGGGAGCGGGGGTCCTGGCTAGCAGCGGTGGCAGGCAGGTGAAAAGATCTGGAAAGGGACATGACAAGTGAGTTGCTTTAATTTGTGGATGATGCAAAATTATGCGGAGTCGTGAAATCTCAAGTGGATTATGATAAATTACAGGAGGACCTTGTGAGACTGGAAGATTGGGCATCCAAATGGCAGATAAAATTTAATGTGGACAAGTGCAAAACTGCAAAATGATGCATTTTGGGAAAAATAACCCTTGCACGATGCTAGGTTCCATATTAGGAGCTACCACCCAGGAAAGAGTTTTAGTCATCATAATGGATAATACATTGAAATCATTGGATCAGTGTGCTGTGGTGGCCAAAAAAGCAAATAGAATGATAGGAATTATTAGGAAGGGAATGGTGAAAAAAAACGGTGGATGTCATAATGTTTCTGTATCGCTTCATGGTGAGACCACAACTTGAATACTATGTGCAGATCTGGTCGCCGCATCTCAAAAAAGATATAGTTGCACTGGAGAAATTGCAAAGAAGGGTGACCAAAATGATAAAGGGGATGGACCAGCTACTTTATCCGGAAAAGCTAAAGAGGTTAGGGCTGTTCATCTTGGAGAAGAGACCACTGAGGGGGGATATGATATAAGTCTACAAAATCATAAAAGGACTTGAATAGGTTAATGCAAATCGGTGATTTACTATTTCAGATTGAAGGACTAGGGGGCACTCCATGAAGTTAGCAAGTAGCTCATTTAAAACAAATCGAAGAAAATTATTTTTCACTCAGCGTGTAGTTAAGCTCTGGACTTCATTGTCAGAGGAAGTAGTTATGGCAGTTAGTGTAAATGGGTTTAAAAAGGGTTTGGATAAGTTCCTAGAGGAAAAATCTATAAACTGTTATTATTCAATAGGCAATAATAAGGTACTTGTGGCTTGGATTGGCCACTTTTGGAAACAGGATGCTGGGCTTGATGGATCCTTGGTCTGACTGTATGGCATATCTTATGTTCATATTTTCTTATGTAGGGTAACCTTCACGGAGTGGCCATTACAACCATAGCAGCATGCTGAGTAGACTGGCTGGACCATTTGGTCTTTATCTGCCATCTTTAACATGTTACTATTTGAATATAGGAGCATTTTATGTAGTTTGGGGTGTGGTAGAAGAGTTATTTACTAAGAAAAAAGTGGTAAACCAATAATTCTGATCTGATTGTCGTATTTGAGGTTGAAAAGGAAATATTTCATTTTTGCAGAATTTGCAATGTATGTACAGTACTTTTACACCCACTAAATTGTCATATGAAAAAGAGCTGTTAGGGGAGAAGCCAAGATGGCGACCTAAACGGTAGCCATCTTGAGTAGGCAAGAAGTTTACTTCTTGCCTACTCAAACCAATACACAAATGCAAGCTGCCCCGATTGATTTAGAAAATTTGATTGGTTTCCTTGAGTCATGGAACTATGAAATAGTGGAAAGAGCTATCCTGCTGATTTATTTTTTCAACGAGAAAGATCTGGGTGATGTTATGAGAGCTTATTTTAAGAAATCTAATGTCCTTTTTATGGGTTCAAAAAGGATTTTTCCTGATTTGACCAAGTCAACGCAGCTGAAAAGGAAAGGTTTCTTAGTATTGCACCAGGAAACATTGGCCTTGGGAGCGACTTTTTTTTCCTAAGGTTCCCTTGTAAATGTATCCTAAAATACAATATTTCTTTCAACCAGAACAGCTAAAACGTTTTGTTGAATCCAAGAAAGTTCTGCTGCAAGTCAGCAGTATTTAGTGAAGTTCATGATATTATGTTAATGCAGTAGTACAGTGTTGGCCTTTTCTTATTATTAAATTTCCTGTTATCTCCTTAATTTGCTAATGTTGTATCCCCCCTCCTGATTAGTGGTCTAATGGGTAGTTAATACAGAAGAGAATTTTTCTGGAGGTTATTTTATTTTCCTTTATTTGTTTCATATTATTTCTGATGTGAAATACCATATTTCTGTACAAAGTGGATATTTTGTTTTGTTATTGAAAACTTAATAAAGCTTAAATTATAAAGAGCTATTAATCAACTTGATGAAAGCTGGACTTGGACTTCTGACCATCTTTACCCTAAAAAGATAGCACCTCTAAAGAATTGTATATGCAGCTCTTGATGATCAAATTGATATTTGTTGCCCAGAGAGAAATAAAGAAGTTGTTTTTGAGTTTGCTCATCTGGGCTGTTATTTCTGTCATTCTGACAGTATTTTGGAATGAGAAATACATGGTGTTCTTGCTATACCCAACTGTTGACTGTGATATGTTTTTCACATAGGGAGGTAATTTGCAAAAAGATTTATGCATATAAGTACATGGATTTGATGCATGCAAATGGATTTTGAAAATTCCTACTTTTACACGCATAACTCCTTTGAAAATTCACTCCATAGGGCTGAATTTTCAAAAGGTTTTACTCACATAAATGGGCTTTTGAAAATTGCTACAATATATGCTACATTTACACACAGAACTTTGAAAATCCACTCCTTTCTGTAATAGTTTATAAATATGCTTTATTCCTCAGTCCCTCCATCTGCAGAAGATCTTAGCATGCTTATTGGGTAAACAGAGCAATTTTCTATCATGCGGAAAAAAATGATTAGTAAACAAAGTTTCACCTTCACCCACCATATTTCAAATTATAAATGTGAAATTGAGAATGGGATTGTCAAAAAAACCTATGTTTGTATAGTCTCTGATAACCACCTAATCTTGTCTAAAACATCCTCCAGCAGTTTTCAGGAAAAAAAACTGTATTGCAATGTACAGATTTTTTTCTGAAAAATATTTAAATCATTTGGAAAGGGTTTCTTAACTAGGATGAATAAAATTATTTAATTAGGTTTGGTGCAATCAAGTATCCTTGCTTTCTAGGTTGGAAAGCAAGTTGTATGCTTAGCAACTCTGTGAGAAGGAACTATTTCTGCATTTGTTTGAATTTATTCAAGGGAATATTGATTGGTAAGGCCAGAAAGTGCTACTCTTCAATGTATGGACATTTTTTAAACTAATTTTTCACAAATGATTCTAGTAGCACATTTCAGTAGTTTCTTAGAGTACAAAAATCAAGTCTCTCAATTTTTGTTAAATTTTAGAAATAAAAGTCAACAAACAAGAAGTATGTGATACCTTTTTATGGGACTAATTCAATACATCTGTGACTAGTTTTCAAGTGTCCAATAGCTATAGAGTTAGTTTAATAAAAATGTATCACTACAATTTGTTTGCTGACCCTTATTTCCGCACTTTTAAGTGTAGGACTAACATAGCAACTATAACACTCCGTTACATTTTAGAAGTTTTAATAACCAGCAGCCTTTGCCTTGTTCATATTGTTTATTTGGTCTGAAATGCTCACAGAATAGTTCAACATAATAAAATCTTCTTTGTGCTATGTGAAATCTTAGCAACAATCAGTGCATGGACCACAGACATGCTAAACAAGCAAAAACATTAACAATCTCTAAATAAACATTAGAAAAATTCTCAAACAGGATATATATTATGTAAATGTAGCTGCTCATCTTGCTTATAAATCTTTTAAACTTTGGACAATGAAAGTCTTCTATGTGTATATTAGGGATGTGCAGAGCAAAAGTTTATGTTCATAAGTCCATAAGTCGAAAGGGGGTCCCATTTGCGGTCAATATGGACATATGGAGAATTCCATAAGTTGAGTCTATGTCCATACGTGCAAATAAAAATTTAAACCCCTCACCCTCCTTAATCCCCCGCCCAAGACTTACCAAAACTCCCTGGTGGTACAGCAGGGAGTCAGGACGCCATTTCTGAACTCCTTTGCGAGGAGCACGTGACGTCGGCGTCACGTCGGAGTGACGCGGCGTCACGTGATTCCCCGCGCGATCGCTCCGGGACCCTCGTTGCACCCAAAAGGAACGTTTGGCCAGCTTGGGGGGGTCAGGAGGCCCCCCAAGCTGGCCTCCTGACCCCCCCAAGCTGGCTTCCTGACCCCCCCAGCTTGGGGGGGTCAGGAGGCCCCCCCAAGCTGGCCAAAAGTTCCTTTTGGGTGCAACGAGGGTCCCGGAGCGATTGCGCGGGGAATCACGTGACGCCGCGTCACTCCGACGTGACGCCGACGTCACGTGCTCCTCGCAAAGGAGTTCAGAAATGGCGTCCTGACTCCCTGCTGTACCACCAGGGAGTTTTGGTAAGTCTTGGGCGGGGGATTAAGGAGGGTGAGGGGTTTAAATTTTTATTTAGGATCAACAATCGCGATTTCCAACTTATTCAACATAGCTATGTTGAATAAGTTGGAAATCCGATCGTTTTCGCCTCATCACTTTTTTAAGTTAAAAAAAAAAATAAGTTGCGTTTTACATTTAAGTTCAAAACGAATGCACACCCCTAGTGTATATAGCTACCATCTATATTTGAAAAGATCTCTCAGGACAACACACTTTATTCTAGGGATGCTAGATGAACTCCAGCAAGGACGCCCACACACCGTGATGACATTACTGCATCATGAAAAAAATAAAAAAATAAAGCACTCACATAGCACTTTACTATCCTTCAGTCATAGACAACCACTTTTAAAGTATGCCGAACTAATTAGTGTTAGGAAGACATACAGAAGTATGAAAATCTCCAATGAACAAGCAGAAAACAAACTGTGTCCCCTAATCCAACAACATAATATTTGAAAAATAGGGTGGAAAAGAAAACAAAACCTCCTAAAGGAATAACTGACAGAAAGCAAATGACCCAAATTTAACGATATAGCATGAAACACATTTCATCCCTATAATATACAGATGGGTGATTTTGACAGAAAAGATTGGAAGAGGTGCCTGTGCCAGCTTTCTCTCTGCCACATATCCCCCCCCAACTCAGACCTTGTTTCTCCTTCTCACCCTCATCTTTCCTTCTCTCTCTCCCTTCCCACCGGGCCAGCTGGGTCGATTGGGCAGCGGTCTAACTTCTCCTTTGGTGGCTGAGATGAGCTCCACCAACCACCCTATCAGCACTGTGAACATTGTTGGAACTTCAGGCCTTGTGCCCGCACTGCCTGGCTGCTGATCTCAGGAAGCGCTGACACCTGGCTCATGAGCTTTCAAAATGCCCTAACTGTGCCTGTGGCACTTTTCCTCGGCCTCTGGGGCCTTTGAACGGTGGCAGATTCTTGAAAAGCGAGTTTGGCAAAATTCTAAAACAGAGCTGCCAAGTTATCCCGTGCCAGGAGGGAGCAGTGCTGATTTCAGTGGGTAGAATCGGGGACAACAAACACCACAGCGCTTTAGGATATAAATCCAAAACCAGGACAGACCAAAAAGTCCCCTAGGTTACTTGGCAGCTCTGCAAAAAATGTCCTGGGTCGGCGACCCGGCTTGACCTGGCAGTACAAGTCCCTGACCAAGGAGCTTACAATTCCAGGCAGTGTCAGAGGCAGCAAGAAATGAAGTGAATTGCCCAAGGTTCTAAACAGTGGGAGCAGGATTCGAAACTTTGTAGCTTGGCCCTTTCCCCTTTTGCCATAACCACTGGGCCATTCCCCTTTTTCTTCCGTTTTGAAAATATGGGATGTGCTTCCCGACTCAATAAAATTGCTTTTTCTCATTTGTTTTTGCTTTCAAGGTGGTATATACCCTACCCTTATCAAGTGATCAGTTTAGTGAGATGGATCACTCCAAGGTAATTGACAGTTCAAGGAAGTCCCAGGTCTGCTTGTTTATATGAACATGTTTTAGTACAGTCACTTAACTTCCACCCTGCTGCCCTGCTGGAAGCGTGAAGGTAACCTGTGGGCTCCTGAGCTGCTGATAAAGCCTCCCCCATCCCCCAGTTTGGCATGCAGAGGAGTCAGAATGATAAGGGCTTTGATTAATGTTTTGTTTTGTCACACAGCTTTCAGTAACGCTAAGGTGCCAGCTTTAGCTAAGTGTGCTCTGTTGCCACTTTGTTTTCCTTGAGACACAGATTCTTGAAATCTTTTATAAATCAAAGGGTTTCCTTTTATTAATAAAGATACATTTCATAGACTAGAATAGCAGGTTAAAACACTATAATACTTCAAATTTATGAGCTTGCCTGCTAGAAAAGGACCATAGTACTAACAAGAACTGGAATATTTAAATATTCCTTAGTCTTAGAAATGTAATATCTCTACCCAGCTATTTTGGGGGTTTTTTTGTAATTAATTATGTTTTTCATGGTTTTCCATGGTAATCATTTCTTACTTTAGAAACAGAGAAACATAGGCCATGACGATAGCTGAGGACCATTTGGTCCATCTAGTCTGCTTTAATTTCATTCCTGATAGAATGTCATGGACCCCAATTGAATTCAAATTGCACTTTTCTCAACAAATGTTTTTAAACAGGTTCACCAAACAATATGGCATGCAAATTTGCTAGTTTCGTTTGGTCATAAGTAATTGTCGGAATTAATACCATTAAATCTTTCTTATAGGAGTTAAACCATAGCATATGTCCATATTATATACATCTCAAACCTTCAGTGGCAATGAAAAATTCACATGCATTGATAAGTTTACTTATTTTAAAAACAAAGGTTATAGAAATATCCGGTGTTGCCAGAGATCCTCAATGTGCTTTTTGGGATTGTGTTAGATCACTTGAAACAAAGCTGGGACCAGCTTTTTCTATGCCCAGGGCACATATTCAGAATTATACTGCCCCCCATCCTGAATACACACACACATATCCTTTTTGAGTTTCTTTAGTTGTGGGCAATGCAGTTTATCATGGATTCTGCACGACACAGTAAGCCTATAATAATCAAGTATAAAGACTGGACGATTGGGCATCCAAATGGCAGATGAAATTTAATGTGGATAAGTGCAAGATGTTGCACATAAGGAAAAATTACCCTTGCTGTAGTTACATGATGTTAGGTTCCATATTAGGAGTTTCCACCCAGGAAAAAGATTTAGGCATCATAGTGGATAATACTTTGAAATCGTCAGCTCAGTGTGCTGCAGCAGTCAAAAAAAGCAACAGAATGTTAGGAATTATTAGCAATGGAAAGGTTAATAAAACAGAAAATGTCATAATGCCTTTGTATCGCTCCATAGTGAGACCCCACCTTGAATACTGTGTACAATTCTGGTCGCTGAATCTATGGAGAAGGTAAAGAGAAGGGCAACCAAAATGATAAAGGGGGTGGAACAACTCCCCTATGAGGAAAGGCTGAAGAGGTTAGGGCTGTTCAACTTGGAGAAGAGATGGCTGAGGGGGGAATATGATGATAGAGGTCTTTAAAATCATGAGAGATCTTGAACGAGTAGATGTGAATCGGCTATTTACATTTTTGGATAATAGGAGGACTAGGGGGCATTCCATAAAGTTAGCAAGTAGCCCATTTAAGACTAATCGGAAAAAAGGCTTTTCACTCAACACACAATTAAGCTCTGGAATTTGTTCCCAGAGGATGTGGTTAGTGCAGTTAATGTAGCTGGGTTCAAAAAATGTTTGGATAAGTTTTTGGAGAAGACCATTAACTGCTATTAATCAAGTTGACTTAGGCAATGACCTCTGCTATTACTGGCATCAGTAGCATGGAATCTTCTTGGTGTTTGGGTACTTGCTAGGTTCTTGTGGCCTGGTTTGGCCTCTGTTGGAAACAGGATGCTGGGCTTGATGGACCCTTGGTCTGACCCAGCATGGCAATTTCTTATGTTCTTATGTGGAGATGCCAGCATTATACCTTTTTGTAGAGGAGAGGTGTTCAGCAAAGGAGATGATAGAATGCATAAGACCTGAAGAACATAAGATATGCCATACTGGGTCAGACCAAGGGTTCCAAGCCCAGTATCCTGTTTCTAAAAAAGGCCAATCCAAGTCATAAATACCTGGCAAGGACCCAAATATTAGATAAATCACAAGCTACTATTGCTTATTAATTACCATAATAGCAGTTTATGGATTTTTCCTCTAGGAACTTATCCAAACCTTTTTTAAACCCGGTTACACTAACTGCAGTAACCACATCCTCTGGTAATGAATTCCAGAGCTTAACTATGTGCTGAGTGAAAAAGAATTTTCTTTGTTTTGTTTTAAATGAGCTACTTCCTAACTTCATGGAGTACACCCTTATTCTTCTATTATCTGAGAGAGTAAATAACCAATTTACAATAACTTTTTCAAGTCCTTTCATGATTTTGTAGTCTTCTATCATATCCCTCCTCAAGTCATCTCTTCTACAAACTGAATAGCCCTAACTTCTTTAGCCTTTCCTCAAAGGGCAGCCATTCCATGCCCTTTATAATTTTGGTTGTCCTTCTCTCCACTTTCTCTAGTGCAGCTATATTCTTTATGAGATGCGGTGACCCGAACTGCACAGAGTATTCAAGGTGTGGACTCACCATGGAGCGATACAGAGACATTATGACATACACCATTTTATTTGCCATTCCCTTCCTAATAATTCCTAACATCCTATTCACTTTTTTGATTGCCACAGCACACTGAGCCAACAATTTCAATGTATTATCCACTATGATACTTAGATCTCTTTCCTGGGTAGTAACTAACTCCTAAGATAGAACCAAATATTATGTAACTACAGCAAGGGTTATTTTTCCCTGTAGGCATCACTTTGCACTTGTCCACATTAAATTTCATCTGCCATTTGGATGCCCAGTCTTCCAGTCTCACAAGGTCCTCCTGCAATTTGTCACAATCCACTTGAGATTTAAGTATTCTGCATAATTTTGTGTCATCCGCAAATTTGATCACCTCACTCGTCGAACCCCTTTCCAGATCATTTATAAATATTTAAAAAACTCAGGTGCAAGTACAGATCCCTGAGGCACTGCTATTGCCATTGGTTTTATTTTTTTCCAACAAGACTTGTTCTATGTGTGTCCTGCTGGTTTTTTTCTCATTATTTCCTGTGAAACCAGGGAGCTTAAGCGGGAGATTTCTTAAGGGGTAGATTAAAAAAAAAAAAATAAAAAATATGCACACATCCTTGTGTGCATGGTTCCCGGTGCGTGCATATGGACACAGCTATTTTATAACATGTGAGTGTCAGCGCATGCGTGTTATAAAATAGGATTCCCGCGCACACATGCACACCAGATTTTAATATCCGAGCATGCATGTGCGGGCGGGTGGCCTTTTCCATGTGTAGGGGGGGTATTTTTTAATTTACATATGGCGATGCAAGTTTGTTTTTTCCCAGTTGCTTCCCAGTTTTTCTCCAATAAAGACCCTGGAATGGCTAAGGATGTGCTGAAAATACTATGGGACATGAAGGTGGCTGTAAGCATTAGGATACTCAGGGAATGATTTGATAGTCTTTTTTAAAGTTCTTCCCTCTTCTGGCCAGCATAATGATACATACAATTGAAAGTGGTTAAACTAAAAATCCCTAAACCTATCTTAACTATCCCGAAATTTTTTTATCGTAATACTTACTGCTCCTCCAGAGCAGAAGTATCTTCCACGCGCCAGCAGGCTGCTGGCATGCGCTTTCCCGAAACAGTGTATAACGGCACTGTCCTGCCCAGACCACGCCCCCGGTCTGCCCTTTTGTTCAGGCCTGGCATTTTGGCGTGTATCGGGGGATACGCAATTGACCGGGCTCTTTAGAAAATGCGCATGGTGCACGCAGGGCCCAGCCGCAAGCTTTTCGCATGCAGGGCTTTTAAAATTTGCCCGAAAGTGTTTAAGAGGATATTTTAATGAGGCAGTAAACCTATTAAAGTGTTGACAAGTGCTTTTGCCCTTTTTTCTGCTCATACTTTGCTCTGAAATCACAGTATAAATCATGCTTCAGACACTTCAGCTACCCTGTTCCACATGCTGCTGCCATCAGCAAAGCAATCCAAAAGGAGTAATGAATATCAGGCATATTGCAATGAAGCCAATACTGGACTAAAACCCTGTATAAAGGAGGTTGATTAATGGTTGCCCTGATGCACTAGGCCTCTTCATAGCATTTTTCATGTTCAAAATATAATTTTTATTTACTTTCTCTAATAAATATAATGCATTTTTCTCTAAATTTTCTAAGCTTCCCATGGGGACAAAGTAGCTTGCTTGCATAGCTCCATTTATGAATGTAATACAACTACAAAAAATGCTAAATTGATCATATATTGATAGAAATTATCCATACATAGTTCTTTTTCAGGTCAATTGTAAATTAATCTACAAACAAGTGCTGCAGTGTTTCCTTGAAAGGAGGCTCTTGTCTTGTGATCACCATCCATTGAACATCATTACTGCTACAGTTTCTGCTAGCATGGTATCTGATTAAGACTCCCAGCCATGATGGAGCCAGACTAAGTGGTGTAAGTAAGAAGGCTGAAGAAAATTAATGTGTCAGTGCTGCTAGAAGGTGAGGGTTTCCTTTTCGGTACTAGAATTGAAATTGTTATTGATGCTTATAATGAGAATCTTTAAGGCTATTTAAAGACCCCTGGAATGGCTAAGGATGTGCTGAAAATACTATGGGACAAGGTGGCTGTAAGCATTAGGATACTCAAGGAATGATGTGATGTTCTTTTGTAAAGTTCTTCCCTCTTCTGACCAGCATAATGAGGCATACAACCGAAAGTGGTTAAACTAAAAATGCTGCAAAAGAGATTTTGAAATCACTTCTGTTATAATATTATTGCTTTTATTATGCCACCTTTGCCATGTCATTTTTATTATAGGACTATATACATTTACAGTTATGCTGAGAAACTGAGAATTTTGCACTTAGTCTTTCCATCAAATTTCTGCTCTTTAAACTGTTGTTTTTACGTTAAATGAATGAAAATAATTTGGTGGTATAAATGGTTTCCTACACAAAAGGTTTACAGACAATAAAGAGTTCAAGTTGAAAAAAAAGTGGAGACACTTTCCATCTCCTTTGGCCTTTGTTCCTCTCCTCCCTTTCTTTCAGTCTCCCTTCCCTACTCCATTTTTTCTCTTCTCTTCACTCTTTCTTTCATCCTTTCCTTCTCTCTCCTCATTTTTTTCTTGTTTCTCTTCCCTCTCCAAACCATTAGTAGAGTGGCACTAATAACAGTCACTGTTCCTTTCTCCTTTCTCCTTCCTTTCCCCTCCTTCCTTTTACCCATCTCTATCCTTCATCTTCTCCCATATGCCACTTGTTCCTCTTTCCCTCTTCTCCATATTTCTTCTCCCTCTACTACTACTACTATTATTACTACTACTACTACTAAACATTTCTATAGCACTACATGACATATACAGCGCTGTACAAACATACAAAAAAGACAGTCCCTACTCAATAGAGCTTACAATCTAATAAAACAAACATACAGGACAAAAGACTTTGGGTATTTCATAAAGCAAGACAAAAAAAGAAAAGAAAGTTAGTTAATGGGGCTAAAAACAGACAATCAGGCAAGATTTAAAAGCAAATTCAAAAAGGGTGGGTCTTTAGATAGAATTTAAACATGGTGAGAGAGGGAGCATGATGCACCAGCTCAAGAAGACTATTCCAAGCACACAGTGTAGCCAGGTGGAAAGCATGGAGTCAGGAATTGTCAGTAGTGGAGAAAGGCACAGATAGGAGTGACTTGTACGATGAGCAGAGCGCATGAGGAGATAGAGAGAGATAAGTTAGAAGAGGTAGTGAGGTGCTGCAGAGTGAAGGCATTTGTAAGTGAGAAAGAGGAGTTTGAACTGTATGTGGGAGTGGATAAGAAGCCAATGCAGTGACTTCAGAAGAGGGGTTATGTGAGTGATCGACTTTGTGAAAGATAAGTTGTGCAGCTGAATTTAAGTCAGATTGCAATGGAGAGAGATGGCTGGTTGGGGAAACGTGTGAGGAGCAGGTTGCAATATTCTAAGTGGGAGCAGATGAGAGAGTAGATAAGAGTTCTGGAGTTCAGAAAGGAAAGGATTTTGGCAATATTATAAAGAAATAAATGGTATGTTTCAGCGTAGAGAAAGAGAGAGAGGAATCAAAGAGGACACCTAGATTACGGGCTGATGGGACCAGGAGGATGACCATGTTATCCACAGAAACAGAAAAAGGAGGAAGAGGGGCAGTGAATTTGGGGGGAAAGTTAAGGAGCTCTGTCTTGGCCATGTTGAGTTTAAGATGATGGCAGGACATCCAGGCAGCAATGTCAAAGTGGACCGAGATACAGGGACTGGATTTCTGGTGAAATCTCTGGTGTAGAAAGAAAGCTCTGGGAATCATCAGCATAAAAATGCTATTGAAAGCCGTGAGAGGAAGTCAGAGTACCAAGGGAATTAGTATATAGTAGGGGTGTGCATTCATTTTCGACATATTGGCAATCCACAATGTATATGCCCCTATTCGTTATATTCATGGGGAAGTGAAAAGTATCGTGACTCCCCATGAATATAACTTATCATCCATTTCATCTGTTGCACGGCGTGCGCGCGCTTTATTTCGCCGACATTTGCAATCGGAGGACGCCATTTCGGTGTATCCACTATCCAGAGCCAAAAACCAGCCCTTTCCTGTGAGTCATCAGTGACTCACAGGAAAGGGTCGGACAGGTTGGCATGGATACCGGAATACAGTGTATTTTTCAGTGCTCGGTGACGATTTTCCTGATTACCCAGCACTATATATACTTAAGCACGCGGTGTGCCATGCACATTTGTTTGCAGGGGTGGTGTGGGGAGGTGGTCTCTGTGGAAGCAGGCTGCACTCAGAGCTAGTCTGAGTTCAGAAATCTCTATTGAATTGCTAGCTAGGCTAGTTAATAGGGAAAAAAAGCTATGTATTCTTTATTTGGCTGCAGTGCCTGTGCCAGCTAGCCCTGTTTGTTTTTTAAGCAGTTTATTTAGGTGATCTGAGACGGTCTCTCTGAGCCAGGGAGAGAAGCTGCTAGCAGTGCCATTTTCTTTCATTCACCCTTTGGGCTAGGCTGCAAGCAAGCACCATTTGGGTGTTGTGGCTGGGAGAGATATATTCAATTTTGCTAGAATTTCCATTGGAAAATATATTTCATCGATTTTCCTGCTGTGCCAACAATTCCAGCTTTTTAAAACTGAGTTTGTTTAATTCAACTCTCTCGGTCTCTGTGCACTGGACTTCAGTGGGCTGGAAGTTTAGCAGACTGAACTTATTATTATTGGGACAGTCTGTGCAGTGAAATCCCCAGTCTCCCTCTTATGTGCTTACAAGCAAGCTGTGTGTGTGTGTGTGTGTTCACACCACACACATTACATTAGTGCATAGCAAGGCACTGTGACAGTGGGCAGTGGGTAGTTTAACAGACTGAACTTTATTATTGGGACAGTCTGTGAGTGAAATCCCCAGTCTGCCTCTTTTATGCTTATACACAAGCTGTGTGTGTGTGCACACCACACACATTACATTAGTGCATAGCAAGGCACTGTGACAGTGGGCAGCCAGTAGGCACTAGCAGTGACATTAAATCCATAATGTCAGGGAAAGCTAGATGTAGTCGTGTGATTCAGACTGGCAGAAGAGGCACTTGAAAAAGCACTAGTGCCACTCCCCCATTAAAGTTAAAAAGGGACCTGTCACAATCTAAACTCTTTGGAGGGGCAGGCAGCTCCATCCAGAAAAAAATGAAATCTGACCATGATGCATCGCCATTGCCACCACCTGTTTCTGACCCTGTAGTTTTGGAGGTGAGGGTAGGGGAGGCTGAGTCATGCCAGACAAAATGTTGACACCCAAAAGCAGCAGGGGACAGAAGTCTCGACTAACACTTAGCATTGACAATGTAGTGCAGTCACTGTTTGCTTCTGATTCAGATGAAGAATCATCTTTTGTGGGATTCGCATCAGAAACAGAAGAAGTAATAGCTGACGAAGCTTTAGGAGGGTCAGTTAGTCCTGTCTTAGCCACCACTTCAGTGCAGCAGGGGAGAGATGCAACTGATGAGGAGGAGGAGGAAGAGCAGTCAGCGCAGGCACAGAGGGTGACTGAGGCCTCTGGCATTGCTTCTCAGGGTGCACCCACTACTTCAGCTCCAGTGCCAGCATCCACCCCCAAGGCTTTAGAGAAGGGAGGATCACAAAAGACATCTGCGATCTGGAGCCACTTTAAAGTGACAGATGACCCATGTTTTGCTCTGTGTAATTACTGTGGCAGGGATATTAGCAGAGTCAAGCAAATGGGACATTTTTCAAATTTTGGCATGATGCACCATATGAAGAGGCAACACCCATTTTTTTCATTTCATTTTTCATTTATAAAATTTATTAATCGCCTAACACTGTTAGGCCTAGGCGATATACAAAATATACATACATAATAAAAGCAAAACAAACGAAATACAAATAGACACAAAAATTATCTCATAATAACTAACAAAAAAAAGTCTCATCCAGTATTGATAACCAAGAGCATTGCATTAATCAGATAACTCACATTAGCAGTTATATGCACGATTGAGAAGGAATTCCTTGAAAGACATTTTAATTTTCTTCACATCTTCAATAGATCTGAGATCAAACGGGATCATATTCCAGTGATTAGGTGCCGCTATAGAAAAGGCTGTTTCCCTTGTACAACAAGAGTACTGCCATCTGGGGATGGTGGCAGTACCAGTCAGGGTACCCCTTCCAAGCAGCGTAAAGTGGTTCAAAAGCAGCAGAGTCAGCCCACGCCCTCATCCCCTTCTAGTGGTCAGGTGGCAGGCCAGCAAACCCCTGACATGTGGCAGAAGCAACAACCCACCAAGGAGGAAATGGGGTGGAGTGTGGTAATGCTATCCTGGGGTAGGAGGCAGGCAGCCTCAAAAGTTGTAACCAGGAGCATTGGGGAAATGATTGCCCTTGTTGACCAGCCCTTGCAGTTAGTGGAGAATGTGGGTTTTAAGCATTTTCTGAAGGTCGTAGTTCCAAATTACAAAGTCCCCTCCAGAACCACATTTAGCAGAAAGGTCATCCCCAGCCTGTACAAGCAGTGTCACAGTGGCATGCAAGCGCTGCTAGCTAAGGCAGAGGGGAGAGTGCATTTCACCTGCAATATCTGGACCGCCATGAATGCTGCACACTCTTACCTCTCTCTGACAGCACACTGGTGGGACCTGGCTGAGGCAGGGGCAGGCAGCAGCTCTATTACTGAACAAGTATCAGTGTGGCGGTGGGCTTTACTACACACCCACCGGATGGACCCGGCCCATACCACAGTCAATATTCTAGCATGCATCAGACAGATGCTGGAGGGCTGGCAACTACACCAGCGAGACAGGAATCCTTAGGCAGGATTCTTTGTCACAGACAATGGTGCAAACATGGTTAAGGCAATAAACGACGGGCATTTTAAGAACATCCGATGTTTTGCACACACTCTGCACCTGGTAGTGAAGTCAGCTCTGGGGTTGGATTCCAATGACAAAGAGAATGAATACCTGCATAGGTTAATATACAAGTGCAGGAACATAGTAGTGCACTTCCACAGAAGTCTGAAGGCGGGGCAGGTTCACCGACAAAAGCGGACTGATTTGGAGATGCCTCACAAGCATCTCATTAAAGACATTGCCACCAGGTGGAATTCCACCTTTATGATCCTGGAGAGGTTAGTGGAGCTGCAGATACCCCTTCATGAACTTTCTGGTACAATGGACGTAGGTGTGCAGAATCCCCTAGGGCATCATGATTGGTTAGTCATGAGTCAGCTGGTAAAATCCTGCAGCCCTTCAAGGATGTCACAGAGGAGCTGAGTTCCAGAAGTGCCACCTTGGATGACATCATCCCTATAGTAATTTCCTGGTATGAACATTTGGAGGCCTTAACAGGAAGAGGGAATGACAGTTGAGGTGCTGCATTGTCTGGATGTTTTGCATGTGCAGGTGGAAGAGAGATTAAGGCCTTTAACAGAAGAGAACACATACATGCTCGCCAGTCTGTGATCCCCGTGTGAAAGGGAAACTCGCCCTACAGTACGATTGTCTTTTATTGGTGAAGGACCTGCTGTTAGCAAAAGTCCGTGAACAGGAGCGCCATAGGCACAGACAGATTAGGCGTGAAGCAGAGGTGGAAACAGCGGGCACTTCAGAGAGTTGTGCTGCTAGCCCAAGCAGGAGCAGCACTCTGTCAGTGCTCTTCCACTTCAGAATGCCAAAGGCATGTTGCCCATAAAGATTCATCTGTTGAGCAATGGGCAAGAGAGAAAGCAGCTGGCATGAGTGACTCTCAGCCCACCCAAGCAAAGGAGACACCAGCACAGCTGTCAGTGACACGATATCTCTCAGAGCCGACAGAGAACATGCAGACAGATCTGCTGGCATATGGGGCACACAAGTCCACTGTATGGCCACACCTAGCCAAAGTGGCTCAGGGATATCTGTCATGTCCACCAACCAGTGTGCCCAGTGAACGTGTCTTTTCAATGACAGGGGATATCATGAGCCCTCACCGCTCAAGGCTGGCACCAGAGTTGATGGAAATGCTAGTGTTTTTGAAAGTAAACCTACCTTTGCTTGGGTTTCCAAATTTTCCCTGTGAATGGCAAGATTAATAAAAGCAAGTGAAAGCCTTGCAGCAGCTCCAACTGCCTCCTATGCTCCAGATAATATAAGCACTGTAGCACATGTACCTGACTTGAAACGCTGTGCCTGACCGCCCACTGTCCAGGCCGTACATCCTTACAAGGGCCTGACTTGAAACGCTGTGCCTGACCATCCAGGCCGTACGACCCTACAAGGGCCTGATCTCAAACACTGTGCCTGACCGTCCATTGTCCAGGCCGTACGTCCCTACAAGGGCTTGACCTCAAACACTGTACCTGTCTGTCTAATGTCCAGGCCTTATGTCCGTGCAAGGGTTTGACCTCTGTCCTCGACTGCTGTGCCTGTCCATCCAGGCCTTATGTCCCTAGGTGGGATTGACTCTGTCCTGTATTGCTGTGCCTGTCCATCCAGGCCTTATGTCCCTACAAGGGATTGACCTTGATTGCTGTGTCTGTCCGTCCAGGCCTTATGTCCCTAGGTGGGATTGAATCTGTCCTGTACTGATGTACCTGTCCATCCAGGCATTATCTCCCTTCATGTCCTTGACCTCTGTCCTCGATTGCTGTGCCTGTCTGTCCAGGCCTTATGTCCCTACGTGGGCTTGTCTCTGTGCTGTAGTGCTGTGCCTGTCTATCCAGGCCTTATGTCCCTATGTGGGCTTTGACCTCTGTCCTCGACTGCTGTGCCTGTTCATCAGGCCTTATGTCCCTATGTGGGATTCACCTTCTGTCCTCGACTGCTGCCCCTGTTCATCCAGGCCTTATGTCCCTATGTGGGCTTGACCTCTGTCCTTGACTGCTATCCCTGTTCATCCAGGCCTTATGTCCCTAGGTGGGATTCACCTCTGTCCTCGAATGCTGTGCCTGTCCGTCCAGGAATTATGTCCCTACAAGGGTTTGATCTCGATTGCTTTGCCTGTTTGTCCAGGCCTTCTGTCCCTATGTGGGATTAACCTCTGTCCTCGACTGCTGTCCCTGTTCATCCAGGCCTTATGTCCCTAGGTGGGATTCACCTCTGTCCTCGACTGCTGTGCCTGTTCGTCCAGGCCTTTTGTCCCTATGTGGGATTGAACTCTGTCCTCAAATGCTGTGCCTGTCCGTCCAGGCCTATGTCCCTACAAGGGTTTGACTTAGATTGTAAGCCCTCTGGGGATAGGGAAATACCTACAGTACCTGAGTGTAATCCACTATGAAGTGCTGGAAAAGCATGAAAAGCGGAATATAAATAAATTTAAAAAATAATTGCTGTGCTGTCCATCCAGGCCTTATGTCCCTAGGTGAGATTGCCCTCTGTCCTCGAATGCTGTGCCTTTCCGTCCAGGCCTTCTGTCCCTGCATGGGCTTGACTCTGTCCTGTATTGCTATGCCTGTTGGTCCAGGCCTTATGTCCCTACAAGGGTTTGACCTCTGTTCTCGACTTCTGTGCCTGTTCGTCCAGGCCTTATATCCCTACAAGGGTTTGACCTCTGGCATCGACTGCTGTGCCTGTCCATCCAGGCATTATGTCCCTACAAGGGTTGGACCCATGTCCTCGACTGCTGTGCCTGTTTGCCAGGCCTTATGTCCCTAGGTGGGATTCACCTCTTTTCTTGACTGATGTACCTGTCCGTCCAGACCTTATGTCCCTAGGTAGGATTGCCCTCTGTCCTTGAATGCTGTATCTGTCCGTCCAGGCCTTATGTCCCTACAAGGGTTGGACCTCGATTGCTGTGCCTGTCCATCCAGGCCTTATGTCTCTACAAGGGTTGGACCTCGACTGCTGTGCCTGTTCGTCCAGACCTTATGTCCCTATGTGGGCTTGACCTCTGTCCTCGAATGCTGTGTCTGTCCGTCCAGGCCTTATGTCCCTATGTAGGCTTGACCTCTGTCTTCCAATGCTGTGCCAGTCCGGCCAGGCCTTATGTCCAGTCCTAATGGCTGAACCCTCATTGCAAAGGGAAACCTTAGTCTCTGGCAATTCAAACTAGTAATCCTTCACAGCATGGATCCTTAAATAAAACAAACAGTTTTCTTTAGTTTCAGGGCAGAGAAGAGAACTTCCTCCGTCTTGCTTATGAAGTCATGATCTGTTTGCAAATGCTTAAATCCTAACAATTTGTACCATTATACACTCTATGGGCCAACTCATTCCAGGGATCCCTTTCCTGCTCAAAGCAACGGGAACTCTCCCCATTGTTGCAGCCTATCTCTTACCACCTGTTGACCCATGTTCTGTTATTGATCTGAAGCTACGAGTTGCTGAAGTTAGCAATCTGTTATTGATCTGATGTCTGATGGGAGGAGCAATCAGATAGTAGTTAGCACACTGTTCGAGATCTGTAGTTATACATGAGAGTAGAGGGTGGATCCTTGGACCAGTGGCAGATGACCAAGCCCCTGGGGAATGATCCCGAGAGGGACCACTGGTCAGGCTCAAAGTTAGGAGAGAAACACACACTAATTCTTTTATTAGACAGTATACTGAACCACCAGAGATGGCAGTAGTGAGCTGGTAAGCCCGGCTGGGCTATAGTCCCTCAGATACAGGAACAGCAATTCCTGGTGGCTGAGCTGAAGAGAGACTGAGATATACTGAGTAGGCAGGGTATGCAGATGGTAACACTCACACAATGTCCCAATGAAGCCCAGGAGCTGGAAAGTATAGGCCCTCAAGGAGCGAGTACCTGGTTCCAGGGAAAGCTCAGAGAGAATGATGGTAACTCACTGATGTAGCTGATATAGTTGGTAGTGATGACTTCCAGGCAGAAGAGTATATGAAGCAAGTCTGGGATCAGGGCCTTCAAGGAGCGAGTACCGGTTCCAGACTGTTACCTGAAAAAACAAAGAGAGAGCGAGGCCCCCGAGGAGAGGGTACTTCTGGAAAGTACGAGGAAGCAAAGAGAGTCCGTTGTCAATCCTTGCTAAATCGATGTTTTAGCAAATTCTGAGACCTTAAATATCCATCACAGGTGACGTCATCTTCGGGGGATGCCCCCGAGGTTTGCGCCAATGCCGGTACTTCAATTGGGATGGCGCTGCACACACGCCTCTAGGCCTCCAGGAAACATGGCGGTTGCAGCGTCGAGCCGGTCCAGGAACACCGGAGGGTCCTCGGCAAATGGATGCCGCGGCAGCCAATCTTCCCGTGGATGGAGAGGGAGGTGCCAAAGAGGCAAGGAGGGTGGAGAGAGGGCGTCGGACACCAATGGACACAACATGTTCAGAACAAGAAACGATCTCCAAGGTACTTAGACACAACACAGTGAGACCCTGCTCCAGGTCGCCACGCTTTGAAGGATTGTGCTCCACTCTAGTGGCCAACTCATTCCGGGGAGCCCTTCCCAGCTCAAAGGAAAGGGAGCTCTCCCCAGGTATAGCCAGCCTGTATCTACCCTATGACCCATGTTGAACCGCTGTTTACATGGTAACCTTCTCCGCCTCGGCCTTGAAAATTCTCATTTGTATATCTGCTAACATTACCAGATTTTAAAAGACCAGCGAGAGCTCACTAGACGCCAACAGAAACACCCGACTCTAGGGGAGAACCCAATCTAGGGAGCCCTTTCCTGCACAAAGGAAAGGGAACTCTCCCCGGGTATAGCCAGCCTGTATCTACCCTCTGCCTCTGTGCTTGCTGCCATACACCAGATGACTCACTCAATTCCTTGTGGTATTCTAGCCACTATCATGGTTGCTCAGTGTGTTGGTGCGAGTCTTTCTTCTTGCTATGTTCCTCCTTCATTGTGCTGTAGGATTCAATGGCACTTATCTTGCCGCTTTGCCTGTCATGCTGCCTTCGAGGGTTCATGCATCTCTTATCGGTGCTCTCTTTTGAAGCTGTGGTGTGTTTTTGACACTCTCGCTGCTGCTTTGTGCCTCTATTAAAGCACTCTTCTTGCCACTCCTGGTACACCTTTGCCCCTTTAAAGTACCTTAGGCTATTCATGCCACTTTGGTGCCACTTTGCCACAGTCTAAGTACCTTGGAGCTGTTTTGTTGTTCTGATGATTGCTTCCCAGATGTTTCATCAAAATTGATAATTAAACCCCAATTCTGCAGCCAAAAATAGGCTGTAAATACTTCCCCCAATGACTTTAATGGGAACCGGAAAATGAATGCACGTATCAACGTATCGGGGGTGCCATTGAACGAATGCAATATATCTGGGCCCCGACGAATACGTATCCCAAATCCAATTAATACTTTCCGGCTGCACATCCCTAGTATATAGTGAGAAGAGAAGAGAGTCCGGGACAGAACCCTGAGGCACACCAATTGATAGCAAAATTAAAATGGAGGAGGAACCACCAGAGGAAATGTTAAAAGTGCAATGGGAGAGGAATGAAGAGAACCAAGACAGGACAGAGTCTTGAAACCCAAGCGAGAACAGAGTATCAAGGAGCCTCTCTTTCCTTCTCCTCCCTTCTCTTCCTCCTTCCAGCTTGCCTCTCTCTCACATTTAACACCCATTATCTTCCCCCTCAGCTGCAGAATCAGTGGGAGAGCAAAAACATAATTATCCTCTATCGTGAGACTCCGTAATTTGAGTCTAAAATATGAAGAAGGGAAGAGACAAAAGAATGGAGATTTAGAAAATTGTTCATACAGTCCTTTGACATGTTCCTCCTCCTTCCTCTTTCAAGTTGTGTATACAATTTAATAATATAGACTACTGGAAACATCTCTCTGTATATAATCTGCTACTTTTGTGTGTTGATCACTGATAGTCACACTCCATAAACCATATTTGTACTGACTTTTCAGGACATTTATTGACTGATTTGGTTTCTTGAGGGTCTACTCTCAGTATCCCACACAAATTGTCCCCTAACAACCTTAATTAAACATTAAATACTATAAAAATGATATTTTCATGGCAATTATTTTATGCAGTTCATAGAAACAGAGAAACATGACATCAGAAAAGTTCCTATGGCCTAACTAGTTTGCCCACTCATGATAACTGCTCCACTCTACAATCCCTACCACACAGAGATCCTCAGTGCTTCTCCAAAGCATTTATGAATTCAGTTTCTGTCCTTGTCTTTTCCACCTCCATTGGGACACTATTCTATGCATCCATCACCCTTTCTGTAAAGAAAAATGTCCTTTGATTGCTCCTGAGTCTATCCACTTTCACCCTCATCCTATGATCCCTCTTTCTAGAGTTTCATGTTAGGAAAATCATGTTTATACATGTTAAACAGGTTCAGAGCATTGCCCAGTTGCTGTGTGGGTGAAAGTATGCAGAGAGTGTTACAGCAAAGAAAAGTGTGCTGACTTTCTACTGCTTAGGATCATTTCAGCAGGTAGGAAAGGTCAGGCAATTGACTCTATATACATAAATGCCATTTTTGAGGGAGCCTTACACTTCTTTTTGAAAGTCTATATATGGATAATAGCAATCCCCAGTCCATATCAAACAAGTTACTTAGGTGTTGATATGTTTGAAGTTTGAAAGCCATTACCCTACAACTTCCCCAAGATTCCTGGGAATAGTGCCACAAATTACATCACAGCAGGATAATATCTAAATGGTTTATGCTATGTGTGATGTGTCATGTGATGTCAACATACAGCAATCCAATTCAGAGTATAATGCATAATTTGTAGTATTGTTACAAGCATAGCTGTTTCCAGATTTCCGATGAAATTGTAGTGGAGCAGCTTAAAAGATGTTAAGTAAAGAGACTTAAGGCTAAAACTTGCAATTGATGTAGAGTTAGTAGCACTACTATCTCAGTGCACTTTTAAAAAAAACCTCTCAATACTCAGTATATTACTTGAAGTTTCTTTCAATGTGTTTAAAATAAGGAGATCATTTACATGAGTCAATATTTAAACACTATGGGGCCGATGCAATAGATACACACAGAAAGTGGGCGCTGAACAGTCAGCGCCCACTTTCTTAATGCACCACCAGGCGCCATGCAATATTAGTTAACGCCTATACAACCTGCTTCCAACTGCTGATTATGCAGTGCACTTGGCCGTATGGGGGCAATTTGCAAATTGCATGCATAGCTCTTTGACAAGCAGCAGAATGTATATATGCAAAAAGAGTTGTGAATTGTGCACCTTCTATTTTGTGCTGGCAGCCGAGAGGAGTAAAATAATATGCACGTTTTTGAAAATGTTTTGTACGCATGCAATTTTCTCCCTCGACTTAAATATGCTTCCAGGAGGAATGCCTCCTTGCAATTCAGCTAAAAGTATACTATGAGGGCTATTGAAGCCCAGGCATGCTTTAGGCAGGCTGAGGAGAGCAATTTCTGAAAGGGCAATCTAGACATGTTAGTCCTTTTAATGCAGCTAGATTGCTTTGAACGTTGCCCTCTATAAGGTGCTTAAAATGTGCTAATATGTGATTCACCCCAATTATTTTTGGCATCTGGAGGGTGAATGGTGAAAAAGAACCCCACAAATAACAACAGACATAAAATCAGATTTTCAGAAGTGGTAAACAAACTTTTCATGGTGGCCTGATAAGAACATTCATTGTGTTTGGGATGAGGATCCTCCATAGATTCTCTATAATGTCCCCACAAATGCTGATATATAATATTTAATTCAGTTATTCACTCTGCTTGATCCCCTCTGTAGACAGGAAGAATTTTACCATCAGAGAGCATTATTTACCAACTTCCAATATAACTAGACACACTGATACATACTGAGATGAACACCCAAGTTGATGCTAGCTACCAAGTCAGCTAAGTAGACTATAGGGACATATCGGTCATCCTGCGTACCCTTGATGTGGGTGGAGCAGGTGGTCAACCAAGGATTGAAACATTGCAGAGTGCCATGGAATCCAAATGATATTAAGGTAAACTGGAAAGGTCTCCCTGGCATCAAGAACATAGACTTCTTTGCTGCTGGTGTGAGAGGTACTTGCCAATAGCCTTTTGTAAGGTCCAGGGTAGAGATGAACTGTTGTTTTGAAAATGAAACAACTGTCAAATACACCATTTTTTAAAATATTTTGCACGGTTTCAAGTTAGTGTGCACTATTTTGAGTTAGTGCACTTTATTTCAATTTAGTGCATTCTATTTTGATTTAGTGCTCACTAAAAACAAAACAAAAATTGAAAATAAAAAATTATGCAAAACAAAAATTATAAAAATGAAAATAAACTAAAACCAAAAAATAAAAATAAAACAGAACAAAAAATATTTCCATGCGTATGCCTGCCTATAGCACATCTGATCCATGGACTACCAGGTTACTCAGATGAAATACCACCTAAGGCATATATTAGATTAGACTGAATTTGTACTAATAAAATGCTAACTTTTCACCTCAAGTGTCACAGTTTAGGTCCTCTCTGCTGTCTTAAATGAGATTAATTTAGTAATGTCAGCTACATCTCCAATGAGTAGTAATTCATACCATAAAGATATCTTGCATCTCATCTGTGTCTTAAAGTAGAAGTATAAGGGCTTGTGGTACAGGGACATTAAGCCTTTAAGCTTAGGAGGATATTAGCATGGCTTAAAATCAATAAGAACTACAAGTGAAGAAAAACAGTGTAGCAAGAACTAATAAAATTACAATGTTGAAATATGTCATGCATACAAAAGCACTCAAATATTTGGGATCAAAAGTTCTTGCTCTATTGCTTCTTTTCCTAGTCTCTAAAATAATCTCTGAAAGAATGTTAAGAAACACTTTGGTATGTTTGGCTGATGCCCTAGTTTTGTATTTTGATTCATTATGCTAAAATAAAAGAACAAAACTTCCACATATTTACTATTAAACAGTAATGTTTACAATTGTGGAAATGGAGACATTTTATGAATATCTGTCAAAATGCAGTTTCTGTCTTATTTCTCCCTCTCCCTACTACTGTTTTATGGATTCACACATTAGAAGAAACTATATACATGTAATCCCCAACACCTAACACTTAGCAAGGAGATCATCTTCAGAAACTGTTGAGTACTGACAGTGTAGTATCTGGAAAAGAGTTCGGATCCATGCTCTAGGAGGCAGGATTTACAAGTAATGCCCAGGGATTCACTCCCAGTGCAAAAATTAAAAACAGTCCACACCAAAAATTGTGATCCAAAACAAAGAAAAGACTTTACTAGAAATGTAAAGTAGTCCAATAACACACAAACAGAAAGCACCCAAACCTGCAGGTAGTTCATCACAAAGCAGAAGATATAAGAAGTGCAAAAACAGTCCTTCTCTAGCTCAAAGTCCCAAAAAATACAATTATTCATGCACTGTGAGATCCACATAGACAAAAAGTTATTCTTCCCTAATTTCCAAGTGGTCTCCTCTTCCTCAGAAACCTTCCAGAATCTAGGGAATCCTTTTTCCAACAGAAACAAAAATCAAATACCTGGTGCATCTCTCAGTCCTCCTAGTGATATTTCCTTTAAAATCTTTGAACAGATAATTTGCCATAGTAATACACAACTTCATTTTTTACTTCATTTCTAATGCTTCAAATGGTTGTGGCACCACTATCATCTTTAAAGATCTATTAAAAAGGTTAATATACCCAGCAGCCCCTCTTTGAGCTCTCTTAGTATGCTGGAATATATCTCATCCAGCCCCATGTGCTTCTACACTTTTAGTTCTGTTACAAGTTCTAACCAAACACTCTCTTCTGTAAATGAGGCAGTATCTACCTCATGCCCATCTGTACTCTTGCCAACTAGCAGCGATCCTCCTCCTAGGTTTTTCTTAGTGAAGACTGAACTGAAGTATGTGTTTAATATTTCTTCTTTTTCCTCATTTCTTTCCACTTGTTGCTCTTTGTCACCTTTCAGTCTTACATTTTCATGCCTGGTCTTCCTCCTTTCTCTAACATATCTGAAAAATGTTTTGTCATCTTGCTTTACCTCCTTTGCAATCCTTTCTTCTACTTCAGTTTTGTCATCCTGATTACTTTACCAGGTATTCTTCCCTGTATTCTTCATTTTGAAATCCTTTGTATTTTTTGAATGCTGATATTTTTGCCTTTATGTTTTCAGCTACCTTTAACTGTATTGGTTTCCTTTTCCACTTACTTTTATTTATTTTTCTTACATAAAGATTTGATGCCTTTATTATAACTGCTTTTAATTTGGCCCATATAACATCATGTATGTGAACAAACTGTTATCCCATTATTATATGATAAATCCATAGCATTTTCTGTTTAGATGTTGTCACAGACATCACGGACCTGGAGGGGGGGGGGGGCGGTATTCTGGCTTACATAAAACATCCATGTTTTATTACTCAGGCAGTTAAACTTTCCCCCCAATCAGTCCTCATGACAAACATTCTGTAAGTCTGAAATTGTTTATTGTACAAGAAAACTTTACTCACAATTGTTGCACTTCAGACGCAAGCCCCAGGCAAGAATCTTTGGTAACTTGAATTATGACAGGAGAAGGGAGAAGGAAGTTTCTTGTGTTGCAGGAGTTAGTTATTGTAGAGGTGGGAAGGATAAGGGGAATATGAGGCTGATTTATCCATAGAAGTTGGCAATAAGAGGGAAGGTGAAACCCAATCCATTTCAGGGGGTAACACAGAGCACTGGTACTCAGAGGCAAGCTGGAACAATTGACTCGTGGCCGAGAGCTGCCAAAGAAATGCCTCCACAAGCTAGAGGCAGGGGACAGGGTCCAATGGCAGCGAGCCTAAGAACCATGTAAACCAGAGGGAACATGAAGGGCAGTCCTTTGAACTTATAAAAAAAACAAAACAAAAAAAAAAAACAACAACAAGGGGACAACCTTATGCCATGGAAAGATTTATTAATATATGATTACAGAGCCCGACTCCGGCCGAGTTTCGCCAGTTAAGGCTGCATCAGGGGCTAAAATTATAAAATGAATAAAACTATAGGCATAGCCTTCATGGTTACAAAGTTTTATTCAATAGGTCCTATAATAGAGATGTTTTGCAAATTCAGTATCTGATCAACTTGAGCTCTGCTAAATTGTTTAAGACTTAATGTTAATTCCTTTTGCAATCTTTTATTTTAGATTGAAATTTGACAAAATAATTTATTTATGTAGTTTCGTTTTGACATCAGAAATCATGTGAGTTTTTTTAAAAATAATTCTTGAGAAATATTGTGAATTTTGTATAAATGTGATAAAATTTGTTTTTAACAATTAATTTTTTTTTTAATTTTATAATTTTAGCCCCTGATGCAACCTTAACTGGCGAAACTCGGCCGGAGTCGGGCTCTGTAATCATATATTAATAAATCTTTCCACGGCATAAGGTTGTCCCCTTGTTGTTTTTTTGCCTTGGCTACGTGGGACCACCTTCCGATTTGCTTTATTGGACCTTTGAACTTATAAGGCACCCTGGAAAACTTAAGTTAGGTTGAATAGGATTCAAGCTCTCCCGATGGTGAGAGAAAGTGGAGGGGGGACCTCTTAAAGACAAAGGATCACAGATTCTTATCATAGGTTACAAACAGTGCTTCATTAGGAATCCTCAGAAGTGAGGAAGGTACTAAACAGTTAAACTACAGTACATACAGATACAAACATGTACCCACTGCTGGGGACAGAACAGGGGGCATAGATATCTGATGGAGTTATATAGGTCCTCACAAGTAGTAGCTGATTGGTAGGACATGAGGCACCAGGTTATAGCAGGAGGCGGAGGTATGGTCAGGTAGGCTGAGGTTAGGACAGGCAGCATTCATACATCTGCTGTAGTCAATCTGAAGTCAGGGTAGGCAGCATTCAGGCACAGGCCAGGGTCAATATAAGGTCAAGGCAGGCAGTGTTAAGGCACAGGTGAGAATCAATCTAAGGTCAGGGAAAACAGTATTCAGTATGAGGTCAGGAACAAGGGCAGGTCACAAACCTTTTCCGCCAGAAAAAAATCAGCAGAACCAGGGGTCACGAGCTGAGGCTCCAGGGAGGAAGACTAAGAACCAATATCAGGAAGTATTTCTTCACGGAGAGAGTGGTGGATGCCTGGAATGCCCTTCTGGAGTAAGTGGTGAAGTCCAAAACTGTGAAGGACTTCAAAGGGACGTGGGATAAACATTGTGGATCCATCAGGTCTAGAGGACGTGTATAAAGAGGAGACAGCAAAACACTGCACGGAGTGGCAGTAGCCACAGAGGCATTCACGGAGCGGGATGCCAGTGGCCAGTGGTTGGTGTTCCACCTTCTCGGAGCGGAAGGATGGAGGGCTGCCATCTCCAAATTAAATTAAAAAAAAAAACAAAAAACCATGGGTGGGTAAGAGTATGTAAAATTAACGGAGAGTTCATAGGCTATAGGTATTACCAGTTATTAGGCTTATTCAATATTTGTTGATAGTTAATGTGGCTTTCAATGCATACTTCACTTTCAATGCATATCCAGCATAGCTCTCTGCTTCAACGGCAAGGGAGAAGAAAAACTAATAGTTCACGCATATCCAGCATAGCTCTCTGCTTCAACGGCAGGGGAGAAGAAAAACTAATACTTCACGCATATCCAGCATAGCTCTCTGCTTCAACGGCCGGGGAGAAGAAAAACAACCAATAAGGGCTGAATAACATAGTCTGGGTAAACAAATAAGTATGGGTGTAGCTTGCTTATTGCGGCGGTTACTACCCCTAACTAATCAAGCTTGATATTTCACTTGGATGCAGCTCCATCACTGCTCTCTGCATTAATGGTGGGGGTGAAAGGGAAATAGAACCAAGGGTGGCTAAGAGCCAAGAGAAACAGATAAGTATGAAAGGAAAGAAGTGTGAAGCTTGCTGGGCAGACTGGATGGGCCGGTTGGTCTTCTTCTGCTGTCATTTCTATGTTTCTATGTTTCAGTTCATTTCGTCTGGTGCCCTTAAAGTCTATGGGTGCTGTTACAATCATTGTCTCTGTATCTTAGTTGTGCCTCTGTCAGAGGGTTACAGTGTAAATAAATATATCATCAGAATAGGATTACCACTATAGCAGAGAGCATGTATCAATGTCTGCAGGAAAGATATGCACAGAGATTAACTCTCTCTTGCAGCATGTGCAGAGTGTGCAGTGACAATCACAAGGGACAGCTTGATTTCTTTGTTTAAAGTACAGGGAAGATAACTTTCAAACCACCACTAGGGATGTGTATTTGTTTCACAAGAAAATGCAAAATGCAACGAATAAGGTTAATTTGTTTCATTCAGGGGGCCCCAAAATGAATTGGGGGCCCTCAATGAAACAAACCTTATTCATTTATTTCATTTTAAGAAAATGCATCTAGGCCTGAACCTGGGGCCTTGTCTACCACATAGACTGAGGCCCAACTCCAAGCCACAACTCAGACACAGAGACAATGACTATAACAGCCCCCATAGACTTTAAAGGCACCAGACCAAATGAACTGAAAAAGATGTTGTTTTTTATTATTTCGGTTCAGTTGCAACAAAACAAAACAAAAGCCAACTTTTTTGTGTTTTTCCCATTCAGATTCAAACTAATGTACATTCCCAAATCTCATTATATTGTACTACTGGCTGCTACCCATGTAAAAGTTTCCTGATTGTGCTGGGCCTCCTACCAGCCCACATGACCTTTTGACCTTGGGCTGCTCTGGTCCTCCTTGTAGTCTGCTTGCCGATTAGACTCACATGTCAGCAAACATGTGCATGCATGGGCCCTGACAGACATACACCACTGTCAGAAGCATAAGTGCGTTATGTGGATAGATTAGCTCATTTTCATGGCTAGTATTTCATTCTCTTTATCTTGCATTGTTTTTATTCCTTTTTGCTAAATGTCTTATTCATTTCCATGTTTATTTTACTGTAAAATCTGTAATTTTTAATTAAATAAGCCACCAAACTTTTATGTTTGCTAATGAGCAAGTTGAGTTCAGCTTTTGGAGTATAAAATGAATAGTTCTGTCATTTTAGTTTAGCCTTCAGGAAGTGTGATTGCAATAAGCCTTTCAATGAAGAAGAAGCAATGGATTCTTAACTCAGGAATTGATCTTAACATGAATTTCCCAAGGCTAAGCATGGACAGTCTCTGACCTAGAGGCAAACACTAGTTCTTTAGTTTAGGAAGCTTATTCCATCATAAGGACATGATCAAGAAAACAACAATGTGGCAGCAGCATCCAGATGGTATATGAGAACTAGCATACAGAAAAACACCATTCATAGAAGGACAATAAATATAGAATACTAGCTAATTATCAAGAATGAATTAATGGAAAAGATATTATGAGTAAATTTGTAAAGTGGAATGTGACTGGAAAATTTTGTGACAAATACATATTATTTACTTGTAGCTGAACTCTCTCTCTCCCCTTTGTGATTAAATCTGTTTTCTATCAGTTCAACTGTTTCAGAGCTTGTGATTTCTCATGCTTGCTAGTGAACTTTCTCAGCATCACTCACCCAACATGTATTTTATACTCAGTCCACTGCATTGGTGTGAATTTGAACAATATAAATGCACTCTTGGTCTCTCATGCTGAGTCCTACAGGACAGAAATCTATCACATTTTAAGACAAGAATATGAAAAACAAGCTATTCTTTTTTAAAGCATCCAATACTTTTTTTCAGTTGTTGAAATTGTTGGGAAATAAGTTGAACATTTTACTACACAGTTTAAAAAATATATATATCTGGTCAAGAAATAAAAACTAAGTCCAAATCTTTCCTGAGCTTGGTGGGGCTTGTTGAACAGGGCAGACCACAGATCACTTCAGATATAAGAAGATTGCTCACAACTTACCGCAGATAAATCCAGACCAATAGAAGCTTGTTTTGATCTTAATATCTACAAGGTAATACTTCTGAATTTTCAAGGCACACTATTTTTGAGCATTATGAATAATGTGAGTCTGAAAACATTTAGATGGTAATTTTCAAAAGCATTTTCATGGATAAAATAGTGCTTTACCCAGATGTGGCCTGTTACAAAATTACCCATCTGATGTTGTGTATGTGAATTTACACAGGAATATCCTGCAAGGGTTTAAGATTACCAGGATTAAGCAAAGGTGTTCCAGAAGATGATTTAGGGAAGAGTTTGCATTACATGCCTTATAATGCTATTTTCAAAGGGCTTTTGTGCCAAGAAACACCTTGTGTACATGCATATGTTTGAGATGTGTGCACAAATGATTTTAAAAACAAACAGACTAAGTATGAACTTACATATTCACATGGGAAAGTAAGCACATACAAAATTTGTGTGTTTGGAGCAAGTCTGAGCATGGTTTGGATGTTAACAGATGTTTCAGAAGATCAACTGTTGCTATTCTTGCCAGGGTTAAAATCTGTTGGATTGGTAACAACTAGAAATTGGGTCTTCTTGGAAATAGCCCCTCTGTTATGGAATGTTCTCCCTCTTGGTTTACGTCAAATGTCAAACTGTGTTTTAGAAAAGCTTTGAAGGTGCATTTTTTTAATGTTAGGTTTCATGTGATTTTTGTAGTGATTTGGTATTATAAATTGTTTTTATTGTTATCCACCATGATAACATGAGAAATTGGTAAAATGGCAGACAATATTTTTAATAAATAAATAAATAAAAATACACTTTTCTACTTTATAACAAACGTACAAGCGTATATCATCAAGATTACGCAAATGCTTTTACACCTGCTATTTGTGGTGATGCGGCTATGGCTGGAACCATGAGCTGCCTCTCACCTTTGTCGCCGTCCCGACTGGGCCGCAGCTCCATGTCCTGTCTCGCCTGAGTCTTCGTTGCTTCCTGATGTTCCATGTCTTCATGTTTCGAGGTTCCTAGTCCAGGACTCCTGATGTTCAAGACTTCCTGATATTCCGAGGTTCCGTTCCTCCTTCACTGGTTTCGAGTCCTCTTGACCCTCCAGCTCCTTTGGTTCTCCAGATGATACCTTGTTGGGGTAAATCCATCTCGTCGGTTCCTGTTTTCGTCATTGGAGTTTCATCTAGGCTGGATTCCCTTCCTGAGCTTGTCCCGCTCTCCACATGGTCCATGACCAGCCTCTTCAGGTTGTGTAGGGCACGCAGTGGAAAAGGGTGGTCCATGACCAGCCCATTGGGTCCGCCCATGTCGGTGGGGTGTGTAGGGCAACCTGAGAGACAGTGCCAATGTCAGAACCTTCCAAGTTCCTCGTCTCATCCAGAGTCTTCCAAGTTCCTCGCCTCATCCAGAGTCTTCCAAGCTCCTCGTCCACGTCTTGAGTCTTCTGTGTCACAAGGCCTCCGTTTGTTCTCATCCTCAGTCCAGTCTGCTGCTTCTTGCCAATATCCAGCGGCAGGTCCGAAAGGGCTGTGAACTGTTGGAGGACTGTTCAATAACTAACATAGTGTTGCTGGCTTTCTAGAAGCATGCAGGTTTGGCAGAGGGTCAGACTTTGTCTTCACCCATGCTGGGACATGCCTCGCCTATCTCGGTGATTCTCTGGAGTCTTCTGGGGTTATGCCAAGGCCCAGGGGCACACAATCCCCTCAAGTTGGGATCGCTCTCCTAGCGGTCCCAAACACAACAGTATGTAAGGCCTTCTAAGGCCTCCCTAATACAACCAGTCATATGTATAGATCAGTTTTTTTATGTATTTCTCAGGAAAACACATCAGCGTATATCTTTCCATCAGTCCAGACAGTAACAATAGTAAACTATGATTGATTTCTACCAAATTGCATGTTTCCTCTGTTTTGAGGGCTATCAATTGCATACATGTCCCTATAAGGCCACTAACAGGCAATAAGGCCACATTCTGAAACTGAAAGTCTTCCACTCCCTCAACATGTATGTGGTCTGCATCTGCAATGCCAAGGGGATCATCATTGACGTAGTGCCCAAGTTTTTGGGGTCCTGTCATGATGCTTACATCCTTTCACAGTCAGGAATTCATGACCACTTCCTAGATGGTTACATCATTGGGAGTTGACTTCTAGGTATATATGCCACTCTCATTACAACAACATAGCAACTAACCTCTGCTCTTTTCTTTTCCTCTGGCTCCAAGTGGTCTTACCTCTTTGCTCTATCCTCTGCCATGGGACAGCCTTATTATTAAACATCTTGGAATATCTCACTTTCCTCTTCTCTGCCTTCTTCCCAACAGATGATGAGAGAGATATCCACTGAAAACCTGACTCATGATCCTCCTGGCTACATCCACAGACTATAGTAGATGTCCTCTATATCAGGGACCACAGGCCCTTTGGCCTACTCAAAACACCATTTTACTGCCTGGATGGGGATGACAATTCTATGCAACATCTTTCTAGTCTGCTGCATGTTTCATAACTTGGCCTGCTTCCTCCCATAGGGCACAATTCTCATATTATAGGTCCCAATGATGAAGAGGAAGAGGAGGCAATTGACTTGAATGTGGAGGAACATGCAGTTATATCACCAAACTCACCAGCAGACTGTAGATCAAAGAAACACCATGACACAAAGAAATTTTCAAAAGTAAAGGTGCATTTATTTACAGATAAAAGATGACATTTGAGCATAAGATAAACATTAATTTTTTCTGATTCATCCTATCCTTTGAGGGGAGAGCCTCAAGCAACTTGGACTGCATTAGACTGGTGTTTCTATTCATGGGTATTCAATCTATACTTAGTGTGCCTTCAGAGGCCACGGACACAGGGGTGATTGCTGAAGGAGGGTACTGGAGATGAGAACGGCTCCTGAAAGCTGATGTTTGGGGAGCCTGAAGATGAAGGCCTGGTTGTTGTGGTATACTGCACCTCTTCAAAGATGTAGAAAATGAGGCCATCTCCTTGTCAGCAGAGTCAGGTGGAGATATTTAAGAACATAAGAAATTGCCATGCTGGGTCAGACCAAGGGTCCATTAAGCCCAGCATCCTGTTTCCAACAGTGGCCAATCCAGGCAACAAGTACCTGGCAAGTACCCAAAAATTAAGAAGATCCCATGCTACTGATGCAATTAATAGCAGTGGCTATTCCCTAAGTCAACTTGATTAATAGCCGTTAATGGACTTCTCCTCCAAGAACTTATCCAAACCTTTTTTGAACCCAGCTACACTAACTGCACTAACCACATCCTCTGGCAACAAATTCCAGAGCTTTATTGTGCGTTGAGAGAAAAAGAATTTTCTCCGATTAGTCTTAAATGTGCTACTTGCTAACTTCATGGAATGCCCCCTAGTCCTGCTATTATTCGAAAGTGTAAATAACCAAGTCACATCTACTCGTTCAAGACCTCTCATGATCTTAAAGACCTCTATCATATCCCCCTCAGCTGTCTCTTCTCCAAGCTAAACAGCCCTAACCTCTTCAGCCTTTCCTCATAGGGGAGCTGTTCCATCCCCTTTATCATTTTGGTTGCCCTTCTCTGTACCTTCACCATCACAACTATATCTTTTTTGAGATGCGGCGACCAGAATTGTACACAGTATTCAAGGTGTGGTCTCACCATGGAGCGATATAGAGGCATTATGACATTTTCCATTTTATTAACCATTCCCTTCCTAATAATTCCTAACATTCTGTTTGCTTTTTTGACTGCTGCAGCACACTGAGCCGATGATTTTAAAGTATTATCCACTATGATGCCTAGTTCTTTTTCTTGGGTGGTAGCTCCTAATATGGAACCTAACATCATGTAACTACAGCAAGGGTTATTTTTCCCTATATGCAACACCTTGCACTTGTCCACATTAAATTTCATCTGCCATTTGGATGCCCAATCTTCCAGTCATGCAAGGTCCTCCTGTAATATATCACAGTCTGCTTGTGATTTAACTACTCTGAATAATTTTGTATCATCCGCAAATTTGATAACCTCACTCATCTTATTCCTTTCCAGATCATTTATATATATATTGAAAAGCACCGGTCCAAGTACAGATCCCTGAGGCACTCCACTGTTTAACCTTTTCCACTGAGAAAATTGACCATTTAATCCTACTCTCTGTTTCCTGTCTTTTAACCAGTTTGTAATCCACGAAAGGACATTGCCTCCTATCCCATGACGTTTTAGTTTTTGTAGCAGCCTCTCATGAGGGACTTTGTCAAACTCCTTCTGAAAATCCAAATACGATACATCTACCGAGGCATCCTCTATGGTGGTGGAGGCATTGGTAGAGAAGGCATCCTTGGAAATGGTAGAACCGTATATGGAGGAGGCATCATAGGTAGTATTGAACATGCAGGGGTAGCCTGCAAATGGACTGGTGGAATTTAAGCAGGTAGAGGATGAAAACATGATAGTGGGATGGAAATGTAGGGAGAGGCAGCATCCAAGGGCCCCATTTCTGCCAGGGAGCACTCCATGCTAGCTACTGCTGACATGGTGTAATGCACTGAAGCTTATCTCTCCAAAAAGAAATTATAGAATATATTCCCTCTGGCAGCATCTATCCATCACCTTATAAAACCTATCTAACAACTTGAAGTTCATCTATCAGCACCTCCTTTAGGCCCTGTATGCCCTGACCTAGGCCTAAAGGACATTGACATTTTATCATTTTGGACCAGCATGCAACTCTCAGCTGACATGAAAGGCAACTGCTCATCTGATCTTGGATGAAAGCTTGGTTCTTTCCTTCTTGTGCCTTCTCCCTTATCTCCATCTTTCAAAGACATCTGGAGAATGTGGCACACAAAAGTGAGGAAGGGCTCATCTTCCAACAATGCATCTGTGTGCACTTCATCTCTTGCCATTTTCCTATCTTGCTCTTCGCTGGCTGCTACAGACTCCAGAGACCCCCCTCCTCTTCAGACTCACTTTGTTCCTATGGACTTTCTGGCAGTTCTCATGGTTGTTGCCTATGCTTTCCTAGACCACTAGGGCCTGGCCCTTCTGAGTCATGGTATCTCTCTGCACCTGCAAAAAGGTAAATAGCTGAATCTTTCTATCTGGTTTTCTCTCCTATCATGCCCTGGACCTCCCTTACAGACATAAAGAATAGCTAAATGGGCCCACTCAATGGCCTCCTGCTACTGAACAACCCTCTAGTCTACCACACCTGGGATGTCTGTACTACCATAATGCTGTTTTTTTAGTATTTTTTCCAAATATGAAAAAACATGAACAGATAGAGGACTTGCAGCAAGCTGTTCTACATGATGGTAGGCCCTGACAGCCTTTTAGACTATAGACTTTCTGTAAATATGTGTACATATATGTATAGTTAGATATTTAATAATAGGTCCTATGTGCAATACTTTAATGCCTTTCTACAAAGACTGTTCACCTTGTCTCACTTCAGCGCATAAGATGCCCTACTCATAAACTCCTTACACTGAAGCCTCTGATACTCAGGACCTGATGGGGTGAAGGTTATTTGGCTGGTGGACCCTCTGCCCTCATGCTTGCCTAATGGGGTTATTTGGCAGGTGGACCCTCTGCCCTCATGCTTGCCTGATGGGGTGAAGGTTATTTGGCTGGTGGACCCTCTGCCCTCATGCTTACCCTTTTCCACTGAGAAAATTGACCATTTAATCCTACTCTCTGTTTCCTGTCTTTTAACCAGTTTGTAATCCACGAAAGGACATCGCCTCCTATCCCATGACGTTTTAGTTTTTGTAGAAGCCTCTCATGAGGGACTTTGTCAAACTCCTTCTGAAAATCCAAATATGCTACATCTACCGAGGCATCCTCTATGGTGGTGGAGGCATTGGTAGAGAAGGCATCCTTGGAAATGGTAGAACCGTATATGGAGGAGACATCATAGGTAGTACTGGACATGCAGGGGTAGTCTGCAAATGGACTGCAAATGGACTTCAGCCACAAGGTCTTACCACTTGTGGCTGAAGTCTTACACATTTCTGTTGGGAAAGGCTGCAATTAGTTTATGGCAGATGTTCTCATAGGTCTGCTCCTCTCTGTAAAGAGCCCACTTTCCTGGACTCCCTTAATAATCTCTCTAACTAAATAATTTTTCCCATTGTCTATGTATGAGAAAAATGCTTAGCATATCTTAGCTAAAGTCATTTACCTGATCCTGAATTGAAATGTGTAAGAGGAGATTTCTCTCATATCATATTAATAATTTAGTAAATCATTATTATTACTGGCATATTTCTAAGTGAACCACTTTGGGCCTTGTGCATCAAGTGCATATAAATGAAATAAATAATGTAGAGAATATATCATTGGTAAAGTACTGTACATGATATACATAGAAATTCAAATAAATAATAATTTAATTATGCTTGCAAGCTTGTTAAGTTGTTATGGGAGTTGCTGAAGTTGTGACAGTGAAAAGTAAAAGGTAAAACAGCATTCAGATTTGGTCCTTTAGGATAAAAACTCTGTAAAGTCAAATATTGCTTACTGTTTGCTACTGAAGAAAGGACTTTATTAGGATTGATGGAATTTTGTAAGTAAATAAGACATCACTTCACTAGAGAGCTTCTCATTTTAGGTCTACTGGCAGTAATTGCTCATCTTTCCCATTGTCTAATGATGATCACATTTCTTAGGAATGGTGATAACTTAATACTTATAATTGTAAAGACTTTACATTTATCATTGGACAAATAATCTGGTAAGCAGCCAGATTCCTCTGTTTCTCACAAATGGTACTAATGAGAGTTCAGTTCCTGGAATCAGATGTATTTTCTGTGAACTACAGTGGACATAGGCACAATATGTTAGCAAATATATTTCCTGAATAAAACATAGCTTGTTTTATTAGGGTTAAGCAAATGAAGTTTTACCAGGCACAACATTTTTACCATTTCAAAATGCTGTGCAATAGTAAGTCCTAAATTAAGTACAGAATGAAATGCACATGAATTCTGCTGTTAATATCTCATAAAGTACATAAATAGAATCTGAAGCCCTGTGAACAACTGCCCTGAGTTGTCTATGGAAGGAACACACAAAAAACAAAAGTAAATCAATTACAAAATACCTTACAGTAAAAGGGGAGCAATGGTAATAGACAATTTATATGTAAATTGAAAACTAGACAACATAAAAAATGAAATTAGAAAAATATAGTGTGTATAATGATACCAGATTAATAAGATAAATATAAAAATGTATGACATATTTAAGTAGATAACTAATATTTAATTAAAAACTTCTAAAATTACAATACTATCAATAACAAGATACAATGAACAAGCTGAAAATATCTAAAACTGCAAAATTCAATATGGTCATGTTTTGGCATGTTGCCTGTATAAAAAATAGACTCATAATAAACTTGTAAGACAAACATAAAAAAAAAAAGACTAACATAAAAAAGATTATCATAACATAAAACAGATTACACACTTGTCCGAAAAGATCACTGAACCAAAATATCTCAAGAAAGAATAGTCTTGACAAAAGCACAAAACAAAGATTTCTGTTCTGAGTAAAACATCCTTAATAAAGACTTCAAATGTTGAAAATTTGAAAATCTTCAGAAGTGTTAAGGGGATGCAGTCCTGAAAAATATCTAAAAGGGGTGTGAGCTTATATTTTATTCAATTATTTTTTCTTTTAATTTTTTTGTTTCATTATTGGTTTATTTTATTATGTTTAATATATTTGAAACAATATAAATCACAAAACAAAATGAAAAAAAAACCCCCAACAACCTCAGATGCAGGGCCTCTCCTCCCCCGCTAAAAATTCCCAGAGCTGCTGAATGTAAAACATTCACCCCCTCACCCCTGATGGATCTCCTCTCAATGATTCCTCCTAGAGATATCTGACTCTATCTGTGAGGGTTGCAAAATAAGGATGTGCATTCATTTATCAAAAGAGGCCTTTTTGGTTAGTAGAAATGATGTGAACTGAAAATAGGCCTCAAACAAATATACATAAAAATGTTTATGTATAGTCATATTTGTTCCTAAAATAAAACAAACCCACCCAAGGCCAGGACCCAGTCACTAATGACCAGGCCTAGACCCAGGACCTATGCGAGGATCTGTCTCTGGGTCTAGCCAAGTCCAGGTCCCATCTTCCAGGCACAGGCCTGGGCCTAACACCGAGGCTGGGGACTGGCCGGAGATCAAGACCAAGTCACCTAAGCCCAAGCTTAGACTCAAGTCCAAGGCCGGGGCCCAGCTAAGGCTGGGTCTCATCACAGAGGTCCAGGCCTAGGCCTGTGTCTGACACAGGGGCCTAACCAAGGCTTGTTTTTGGATGTGAGGCCCAGGTTTGTGTCTTGGCCTAGACTCAATAACTAAGACCCATCCTCAGCCAGTTACTGGTGTCGGGCATGGGCCTCAACGACCGGGACTGACCTTGGTTGGTCCCAAATGTAAGATCTAGTTATAGGCCCAGCTCTGAGCCCTGGCCACTAGGATCCAACTTATGTCAGACATTATTGTTGAACCTGAGCCAAGGCCTTGGGGCTAGACTTCAGTGTTGGGCATGCACCTAAGCCTTGTACCTATATCTTGGGAACCAGGACCTGGCCTTGGACTGAGCCCCAGCATCAGGCCTAGGCTATGCAAAGGTCTGGGCTTCTGTGACTGGGACCCAACCTTGTCCAGGCCCTGGTGTAAGACCCAAGCCTAGGCCTTTGGTTTTCTTTTACAGAGAAGTCAATGGAGCCTTTCTGCATTGACATCAATGTAAAACAAAAAACAAATGGAATGAGTGAACAAATATTTTCTTCATTCCAAAACTAATGAAATGAATTAAGGTACTCACCAAATGAATCAAGAAAATGAATTTTTTTTCAAAGCTTCACATCCCTTTTTCAGAAGTCAAATGGGATGGAACAGGTATATCAGTAAAAGGATAAGTACAGATTGGAATTCTAAAGTTCAATGGAAAAAAGAAGGACAGTGTGGCGGGTCACAAGATAAAATGCTGAACAAACGCTTTTGTTCAGTATTCATTGAAGAAAGGATTAGAGAAGGACTACTGATGGTTGACAATGGTACATAGGATAATGGAGTAATGCCTTACCATTGACAGCAGAGAAGGATTCTGAGCAACTAAAAGTAGACAAAGTTATGGTGTTGAATATCTCAGGAGTTTCAGGGAATTCGAAAAGCTTCTAGCAGATCCCTCAAAGGACCTATTCAATAGATCTTTATAGATGGAAGATGTTCCACAAGCCTGGACAGATGGATATCATTTGCCTTCATAAAAGTGGTGATAGAGAACAGAGGAGAAACTGCAGGCTGGTTAGTCTTAACTCAGTGATTGGAAAATTAATAGGGAATGTTGAATTATAGAATTTGGGAGGTGGAAGAATATAAGTCACATGATTTTACCCAAGGGAGATTATATAAAACAAATCTGATCAATTTCAATGACTAGGTGACTATAGAATTACATAGTAAAAGTAAAAGCAAGTTTGCTTACCATAAACTGTGTTTTCCTTAGATAGCAGGATGAATTAGCCATGCTGCCTGGGGGGTTGGGGGGGGGGGGGGAGATGTCCTTCTGGGGCAGCTAGGTGGAGCTTCTTAAAGATGACAGAGCTTTGCTTTGTTTGTGGCTGCACGTCCTTTCCCATGCAACTCCACTTTCTCCACTATTCCAAAGCATGTCTGCAAAGTGTGAAGTGGAGACTGTCTGAGGAGATGGGTGGGTCAACATGGCTAATTCATTTTGTAATCTATGGAAAACACGTTTACGGAAAACAAACTGTGGTTGCCCCACCTAAAAGAGCTGTGGGGCACAACCACCAGCACAAGTCCACTTTCATGCTCCAGGTCAGACTCACTTGCCGGGACAGCAGATGTGAGAACTGTGTCCATTGTGTCTTCAGCCCTCATTTTAGGTGCCAAATGTGTAAGTGAATGCACAGTACCACATAGATGGCCGCTGCCATGTGCCCAGCAGGGTCAAGATCTGGCGGGCCGAGGCGGGGAGTTACAATCTTCTCAGTTGGATGGCCAGGGTGCGCAGTGTGCGGGCCCTTATCTGCCGGAAGGAATGCCTCTACCTAGTGCAGTACTGATACAAGCCCCAATGAACTGTAGATTCTGCATTGGCTTGTAGTTTGGACTTCTTCATAGTTGATAACCAACCCGAGCCCCTTCAGACAATGGATTGTAGTTTCCAAGCTTCTCTGAAGAGTTGCAGGTTGCGATGACACTATCAACCAGTCGTCGATGTAAGGAAACAAGTGGGTTCTTGCTTCCTGAGGTGGGCCACTGCTTCTGCTAAACACTTGGTGAAGAGTCTCAGGGCAGGCAAGAGACCAAAGGGGAGCACTTTGTACTGGAAGTGGTGTTTGCTGACCGAAAACACAGGTACCATCAGGAGGAATGGTGCATAGGGATGTGAGAGTATACATCTTTGAGGTCCCGCGAACACATCCAATTGTTGGGTTGTAGAAAGGGAAGATATCTCGAATTTCTCCCTTTTCAGGAATTTGTTGAGACTCATAAGTCCAGGATTGGGTGGAGCCCTCCTGATTTTTTGGAGGATGAGGAATTATTGGGAATAGAATCCCTGTTTCAGTTGACTGCTGAGAATGTGCTGGATAGAACATTTTTGGAACAATTTGGTGACTTTCTTTCACAGCCAGCATGGGTTCTTGAGCTGGGACAATGCGGCCGTACCCCAATGGGGGAGATCTAGTAGTTTCCTGATGTTCAAGGGGTATACCTCTCTGATAATTTTCAGCACCCAATGGTTGGAGGTGATCACTTCCCAAGAATGTTAGAAAAGGGAAACTCTCCCTCCTACGTTTAGCAGTAAGAATGACCCAGATACGTTTAAAAACCTTGCTGACGTTTCATGTTGCTGTTATTCAGGGACGGGCGTTATTGTCTCTGTTTTTGCTGCTTGCTGGAATTGTGGTAACTATGGTCGGGTTTATGGATAAGAAGACAGATGGAAGGATGAATATGGCCTGTTTGACTGCTGCTGGAAATAGCCTACATGTAGGACAGGTAAGAACTCTTGCCCGAGGACTGCTGGTCAATGGGAGATGCCAGGGACAAGACTGCTATGTTCTGATCCTTTAATTGGGCTACAGTTTCAGCAGCTTATCTCTAAAGAGGTTGTCTAGTAGACAGGGGAGGTCAGCCAATTTTTCATGAACATCCTCCCAAATGGCACTGGCCCGAAGCCACATCATCCTCCATGCAGCTATGTCTCCTGCTGTACTGCATGTGGACATCTCAAAGGCTTCATATATTGTTCACAACAGATGTCTTAGCCCCTCTTCTAGGTTATGAAATTGTTGTGGTGGGGCCTCATCTGGTGAAGCGGTGGCAAAGTGGGGCTTCAGTGACTGCAGGCACTCATACAGGTACTGCATAATGTAGAATTGGTGCTGCTGGATCTTTGCATTCAGCAAACCAGCTTGGAACACTCTTCTGTCAAAGTCATCCATATATTTACAGATGTGCCCTAGAGGAGTATTTGAATGGAGGCATGATTTTTTGGCTCTCTTCATGGCTGACTTGACCACCACCGAGGCATGTGGGAGCTGGACCATGCTGTAGTATGGAGATTGACACACCCGGAATTTGAGATCTGTCTTCCATGAGGTCGCTTGACCAGAAAAGGGGGACTCCCAAGCTTTCATCATGACTGAGTCCAGCAGCACATGGAATGGCAAAGCAGTCAGCACAGCCGGTGCTTTGAAGATCTTCAGGTTCCCCAGCACCTCAGTGTGAGGATCTGGCACCTTTTGTGTTTCAATGTTAAACCAAGTACCTACCTTCTCCACAAATTTTGAATAGGAGAGGCCCTCCAGTGGGGAAGTAGTTCAGGCTGCTCCTCTGGCGGGTCAGATGGGTACCCCATCGAGGAACATGGCAACCTAGGTGGTGAGAGTTGTGGGGAAATGGGTGAGGTCACAGAGAATACTGAGGGGCTGGGCTGAGGCTCCGGACTATTGTTCCCTTGTACAGGTGAAGGTAGTCTGCCCAGGGGGAGTCCTTGCATGGGATAGGGTGAATCTTGCTACCTCCCTGATCCTCAACGGAGGAGAGGAACTGAGTTAAGATCCTGAAATCTGTGACACCGCCTGTGAGGTCAGATCCCAATGGCCAGGACGAGATGATGAGCATTCACTGAGGAATTTCTTGGTGGCAGTGCCACCAGCAGGATGTCAGTTGAGACCTCTGGGCCAGACTTGTGCCCGTTCCATTGCGGAAGAACTCTAATGCTGCTTTTGAAGGGATTCCTGTAATTGCTATGAAAACCTCTTCCATCTGGATACGGAAGACAAATCTGAGTAGACGCGCTCCGAGGACCCGGAGGAGCCCATGGATGCATATTTAGATGCCGGCTCCACATCAGAGAATCCAAATTCCACCAACTCATCAGGGATGAAGACCACCTGTGGGTCCACAGCCAGAAGAGGCTTCTGGGAGGACTTTTCAGCCAAGGGACTGAAGGTAGCTGGTTCCCGGTGACTTCTGGATGCCTTCTGCATCGAGGTATTCGATACAATGTACCCCTTCGTGGGTGTCTGCATCAAAGGATTCTCCTGTGTCAATCCTGATTAAATCCAGCGATGCTGTGTCAATGCGCTGAGTGGCAACTCCTCACTCTGCTTCGACTTCAATGCATGCGTCGATGGTGCATCTCAGGCATGGCACTTCGTGGTCTATGTCACGTCGGTGTGGCATGGTGCTCTAACCAGCTGCGTCAAACCTGCGATGCTGGATGATGCCGATTCCCTCAGTGGTTGAGCCGGTGCATCTCCTGATGCTCCACACACCTGGGTGGCTTAGGGGTCCTGAGGGACAGAGGGGATTGGCCCAACTGACCCTGCCACTTTTCCAGCAGTCCCTTTTGGATTTTTTAGGGTGGTCCAAGTACAGTCCTGGAGATGAGTGGGTCGATAGGCGCTTCGAGCTGGGGGCATAAGACCCTGAGTTGCTTTCTCACAGCTAGGCAATCTTGGTAGTGTGTTGGTGCTGGGCTTGGTACCCGTTCTAGACCTCTCATAATTTTAAATATCTCTATCATATCCCCCTCAGCCGTCTCTTCTCCAAGCTGAAAAGTCCTAACCTCTTTAGTCTTTCTTCATAGGGGAGCTGTTCCATTCCCCTTATCATTTTGGTAGCCCTTCTCTGTACCTTCTCCATCGCAATTATATCTTTTTTGAGATGCAATTATATCTTTTTTGAGATGCAAAGAACTTAGAAGGAAAAATTTACATTTTTGCAAATGACACTAAGATCTGCAATAGAGTGGATACCTCTGAGGAAGTAGACTGAATGAGAGGTGATCTACGAAAGCTCAAGGAGTAATTTAGCAGTTAAAATTCAATGAAAAAGTACAGAATTAAGAATTTTAAATGCAGAAATTCAAGGGAGCAGTATGCAATGAGACACTGATGTGCACCAACCAGAAGAAAAATGTTAGAGTAATGTTGATGATCTCAAACGGTATAATAAGTCAGTGACCAGAGGTAGAAGGATGCTAGGGTACATACTAAGAGGCATAGTCTGTAGTAAAAAGGAGGTGATAATGGTTCTTTCAAGTCATTGGTGAGATTTCACCCACAATATATGTCCAGTTCTGGAGGCTGTACCTGTCTAGTATAGTAGACAGTCTGAAGTCGGTCCAGGAAAACACTACAACTTTATAGAGGATCTACACTAGAAGTCATATGATATAAGATTTAGGGGAAAATTATCTGAGTTGGTATAAAGTGTGGGCAAACTTTTTACCTGCAGATTTTACACTAATTTTCCCAGCGAATGTAACCATGTACTTTTGCTTTGAAAAATTATCTTAGGAAAACTTCATGTACATATTTACACCTGCTAATATATGCAGGTACTCCCCCCTGCAAAATTTACGTGCATACATTTTATAATTAATAAGTATGGATGTAAGTCCCAACCCTACTGAGACTCTACTCCGCTGGAACTCCTCATCTCAATGGCATAAAAATCTGTGAGTCTAGTTTCATGCATGCATCATTTGCACAATTTTCATAAGGGCCATTTCTGCTGGTAATTCATTACTTTATCTACAGAAATCCTTTAAAAATTATCCTTGCTAGGATCTAAATAAGTATATCTTGAGGACCGGCTAACTCCGGTCCTCGAGAGCCACAAACAAGCCAGGTTTTCAGGATATAATTAATGAATATGCATGAGATAGATTTGCATGCACTGCCTCCATGGTATGCAAATCCATCTCATGCATATTCATTGTGGATATCCTGAAAACCTGACCTGTTTGTGGCTCTCTTGGACCAGAGTTGGCCACCCCTGCCCTATAGATAAGGAGAGACAGAGGGATATAATGGAGACATATTCAAATCCCTCAAAGCACAAGAAACTAAACTTTTTCAGAGGACAGAATGATCTAGAAGACGAGGCCCTAATCTGAAGCTCCAGAATACACTCAAAAACTACATCAGAAAAATATTTCTTCACTGAATAGGTGATAGGTGCATTGGATATGGTGGAAAAAAAAAACAGTATCTAAATTTAAGAAAGCATGGGATAAGCAGAGAGGCTCCTGGTTAAAAAGAAAGAAAAAGAAATCACATGGGGTCTATGTCATTGTCCCAGGAATGAAATTGAGCAGACTAGACGGACCAAATCATCCTTATCTGCCATCATATTTCATGTTTCAGTTTCTAATTTAATAGCAAACAGAGCTTCCTATAGTACCTACAGTCCTTCCATAATGAGGACGTGCTTGTATATGGTGCCTCAGCTACATTTTGAAAGCTTGAACAGCAGGATCTACGTTTCAAATGAAAATGGTCCGTATTTAGTAGACTGGTGAGTGGCAAAGTTATTCAGGTAAAGTTACCAGTATAACTTTAGCTGAATACTCAGCAGCATAACTAAAGCTACTTGGATAAATGTAGACCTAACTGGCTATATTTAAACATAGCTGGTTAAGTTACAAAAAATCAAATCAGACAGTCATGCAGGCCTGATGCTTCACCTCCAAAATAAGACTAAAATGTATTGGTACCTAGTGCCCAGTCCCTCTGCAACTGCCATATTAACTAAACTGCCATAGCAAGACAGTGCTACTTTTTTTTTTTTTTTTTAATGACTTAGGTAAATCTGAACATTGCAGTTAGATCTAAATGTATCTGGGTAAACCAAACTTACCTAGATAAACTTATCTGAGTAGCACTGAGTATCAGCACTACCCAGCTAAGTTTAATCCTCACCTCTGGACTGCTTCTTTTTCATCAGGGTAAGTTAGTTTTATCCACATAAAGAGCGATCCTGTGAAAACTTAGGGAAATATTTAAAACTTAGCTGGGCAAACCTTTTGGAAATTAACCTCTTTAAAGTTTCCTATAGTGTTTTTCCCTGACTTTAATTTTTTTATCTTGGTACAGCTGTTAACAGGGATTTCTATATCCAAACATTTGTGGAACTTTGTTCACTATCACGAGAGAACAAAAGGTTAGTCCAATGTGAGACATAGGTAAGTAAAAACCTAACATCCCTCTAAACAGAAAATAGAGACGCATCAGAGAAGAGAGACATTGTGATGGAAATGTCAGCGTAGATCAGAATCCCATTGCTCTGACTGCATAAGTGGAAATGACTTCTATTGGAGAAAATGATACAGAATTTTAAAATATTCATGAAAGTGAGAAATTGTATTTGTATAAACTAACTTTGCTTTTATGATTTGTCTAAATTAACTAGGAAACTACAATGAAGGCCCAAAAAGCAGGAAATGTTGAAAAAAAAATCGTACTTTCCACCATGATGAGGATCTTCTAATATCTACTCTTTGTTATCACATTGAGACAGGAAAAACACTCCCCAGGTTCTTGCTCAAAATCTCAGAGGTTAAGCAAGCAGAAATTCTTGTTTCTCCAGAAAATGATGCCCTAGCATTTCTCAATCTGTTGGTGGTCTATTTCTGCCATCCTACCATTATTTTTCATGCAAATAAGAAATGCGGCATGGTTAAGAAGTGCATCACCATTTTTACTTAATCTGCACAGCAAAGCTGTACTTAACAATAAAATTCCCCGAGTCAGCTGTCACTGGAGGAAAATCTGAATCATCTCATTCTAAACTCTTCCATCTAACTCCTTCCGTCCATCTTATCATGGCCTGACACCAAGGCAAGCCCTCCATGTCTGGTTACAGGGAAGATGAAAATCATCTGTCTGAGCTGCTTGGTCTGAGACTCATTTTATTGGACATTTAAATAGGGGTTTATGAACCTTGCTCCCCCTGTGTGTTTTCTAACAGCTTGGACTATGCTGTTTATATTTCAAGCTGGTGTTTCACAACTGAGTCTGGTGTATTCTCAGCAACTCCTATCACAGCTGTTTTGAGAAGTAAAGACTAATTAATACCTTTGAACTGATGTTGCAATTAATCATAGTTTTATTGGCATCAATTTGGCTTTGAGACTACTTAACCTTTCTATTTTTCAAATGTTTTATTGTTACAGTTCACAGCTTGTATTTTAGCCTATTTGTCAGGTTATTTTTAAGGGGGTATGCGCTGTGTTGGAATACAGTTTATACCATCCAAAGAGGAAACTGGAAATTATTTTCCAAAAAGAGAAAACTAAGTTTTGAAGTCCTGACAAATTCAATAACATGTAATATGAAAACACATACATACAAGCTGAAGAAACAAAATACTATAATAAGAATAAAAAAAAAAATTACTCCAGTGACATGTATTTATTTCAATTGATTAGTGCCTTTCTCATGTAATGCCCCAATGTGACTTACATTAACAGGCAACATAAAATAATTAAATAGCACAAAAGCTACGAAATAATAAGACAGACAAGATAATTACATTAGTAAACAAAATCACAGGACATAAATAGGTCCATTATCCGGGTAAAGTTATCTGGATAACTTATCTGGGGAAATTTACCCAGATAATTTTAAACCTACCTGTTTATATGCTGAATATAGCCAGTTAAAATAAAGAAACAAGCATGTAGAGCGGGTGCCAATCACCTACCAATCCCCTATCTTAAAGAAAGCTGGACAAATTCCCAGCCCCATTCCTACCCTAATCCCCAACCTCTAAACCTCCAAAAGTGGCCACCTGGGCTGAATACTGTTCCATAGAGCTCACAGCTCCTGGGTGAAAAGATCAATGATTGTCATCCTCCCCCCCCCCCCCCCCCCCTCCATTGACAGCTGTCAATGTAGGGAATAATCAGAATTGAATTGAGTAACTTTAATTGACTAACGTTAGGCAGATAACTTTATCTTCCTAAACTTAGTTCCATTTGGTCCCTTCACTGTCAATGGAGGATCCAATCTTTTTTTTTTCACTTGGCATGAAGTGAATGAATTAATACTAAAATGCCAGGAACTGTCAGCACTAAGGGGCCGATGCAATAATCTTTGCGGAAAGCAGGCGCTGACTTTTCAGCGCCCACTTTCTTAACACACACATGGCGCCTGCAAGGGGGGCGCCATGCAATAAGTAAATTAGGGGGTCGTGCTAGGAAGAAAATGCTAGGGTTGCTTGTGTGACCTTAGAGCCTTCTTGCTAAAGCGACCCACCGTGACTGCCGATTATGAAGACCGACCGGTAAACTGCGCTCAGTTATTAACGCCTGCTCTCAACCTAGCTTAATGGACTCTCTACCTGGGTAATATCAAGCTAGGTTGAGAGAACATTGCACAAATCTCATCTTTGGGTGAGTTTCCTCACTCTGAAGGTCATCAAATCTTCACAAGAGAGCACTGTTCTGTTCGTACGTCTCTCTTTGAATGTCAAAGTAGCCCCTAACTCCTACATTAATATCTAAACCTCACCTCGAGTTACTAGGTGGGCCTCCTATAGAGATATAAATACCTACCTAGGATACAGGCATTATAGCTTCTCTCTCTCTCCCTCCCTCTCTCTCCCTCTCTCTCAACAGCTAGGTTGGCTCTCCAGGAGTTTAAAACATCACAACTCAGCTTTACACAAATAAAAAAGCTGTAGTTAAAGCTATGTAATATGCTCATTTGCATTGCACCATGCATTAAAGGTGCTTAATGCATGCAAAAACACAATATAGCACTTTGATAATTGACCCCCAAAGATTGATAACCAGGACAGCCAAACTAGCAGCCCAATTCAGTAAAGTCCATGGGTGAACACATGCACAGGCACCGGCAAAATTGAGCATCCAGTTTTTGACCCGACAGCCACGAGCCAACCAATTTTTTTTTATATTTTTACCCTTCGGGACCTCCGACTTAATATCTCCATGATCGCCATGATATTAAGATATTAAGTGTACTTTCCCGGTGCCCAAAGAAATTAGCGCCTATCTTTGGGTAGGCGCTAATTTCTGAAAGCACATTTTGTTTTCTGAATCGCGCAGGAATACCTAAAAGGGCCATCAACATGCATTTGCATGTTGAGGGCTCTATTAGGATCGATGGGTTGGACGCGCGTTTTCGGCCCCTTACTTAATAAGGGGTAAGGGAAAACGCACATCCAATGGCGGGTTAACAGTGTGCTCCGTCGGAGCGCACTGTACTGTATCGGCCCGTAGGTTCGCACCCCACTCAAATAGCATTAAACAAAAATAAATAACAGAAACCAAATTTAAGTGGAATAATAAATAGGTAGCAGCTTTATTGTATAATAAAACCCTGAAAATGGGTCTAAACTATGCACCTGAGCCTTGTCTAACAGGTAGAAGTGACCTATGGATAAGAAACCCCATTAACCAGCCTGGCCCACCCCAGTCAAGCAAGGACATATGACAGTAATAATTCAGTAGGTCAGACCATCCAGGCAACCCACCCCAATCTAGCAAGACCGTTGGATCTCCAGGTCTGTCACTGGCTGAAAGAGGAGTCACATGTCTGCTACTGAACCAGCTCCAGTTCTCTGGGCAGTAGACGACTCTAGCCAGTTTGGTGCCCCAAATGTAATTATCCTCCCCCCCACCCACTTTAGGCTCGAGTATTCTCGCCCTGCCCAACTGCAACAATATAAATATAACAATATAACCACAACAATAAGTACATACAATCAACAAAAAATATATATATATTCTGAGTGCACATAGATGAACTTAGAACATGTCATATATAACCCAATACAATAAGAACCATCTGCCCAGTACTGGGAGGGTGGGTGAGGACAACGGATGCAGATCTACTCAACTCTTGGAAGGAAAGTGAAAGAGGATGGACTGGTCACTGCCCGTGCCTCTTATCCTCCCTCCGGATCCTTCCCCTTAGTCAAGCTCCTATCAATGGGACTAAAGCTTTCCCCTTTCTCCCCCACAAAATAGAAGGGAGGCACCACACAGTCACATGGGAAAATTGAGAGCGCTCCCTCAGCCATTCTGGTTGTAGTGGGCTAATGCCATCATTCGCCTGTGCTGTGGTCGCATCCTTCCCTCCTCCCTCCTCCCTCCTCTGTTGCAAGATGTAAGATCTGGAGGAGGGATGGGGGAAGGGTGCGACCACAGCACAGGTGCCCAGTTACAGGTGGCACACATGCACATGCATTGGCACTACTCATTAACCAGAGAAGCCATGCCAGGTCTGCACCCCACTCAAATAGAATTAAACAGAACTAAATACCAGGTGCCAAATTAAAATAGACAAATAAATAGGCCACAGCTTTATTGCACAAAAAACTGTCGACCCTAGCCTTGTCTAACAGGTAAAAGTTATCTATGGATAAGAAACCCCATTAACATAACCAGCCTGGCCTGCCCCGGTCAAGCAAGGCTATTTGAAAGTAATAGTTATATAGGCCAGGTCATTTGGACAGCCCTCGCCAATCTAGCAAGGCTGTTGGCCCTCCAGGCTTGTCACTGGCTGAAAGAGGAGTCACATGTCTGCCACCACACCTGGCCAGGCCCTCTACCTTGCCTACAGTGAAAGAAATGCTGAATTTGGAAACCAGCTCCTGGAATTGGGATAGCAGGGTATGACAAGATACAGATGCATTGGGTTCAACAAACAAGAAATTGTCTAGGCAGTGAATGATATTCGGAGCCCCAGCACAGTGAACAGTTTTCCAGTGAAGAAATGTACTAAACAATTCAAAGCAGTCAAAAGATATGCAACAGCCCATAGGCATGCACAGATCGAAATAAAATGCACCATCAAATTGAAAGCCAAACAGAGGGAAGCTGTCTGGATGAATAGAAAGAAGCCAAAATGCAGATTTTATATCCACCTTGGCATTCAAGATCCTGCTTCGCTCTGCCTGAGCATGTCCACAGCACTGTTGAATGAGACGTGCTACCCGGTGCACTGGTCATCGGGGAGGAAATTTTAACAGACAAAAGGTTATGCATTAGCTGATACTTGCCTGGTTCCTTTGTGGGCACAACCATCACGATGTTAAGGCCATGTGGCAGAAGGGCCTAGAAAGGAAAGGTCCCACAGTACACCCCAGGGCCAACTCAGAAGACAGCTTATCTCTAATTATACTGACAAAGTGGTGAACGGAGCGAACATTGGGCACTGAATGCATAGCCAGCAAACCTGAGTAAGGTATTTTGAATCTGTCTCTGAAGCTAGAAAGCAAGAGGGCTGCTTCCTCCTTGTTAGGATATGTACCCAGGCTGTCTGCTATTTTCTCCCAGTGAACTGGAGTGGGAGTCCTTGCAAATATTGTGCCATTGTTTGTTATCCTTGGCAAGGGAGCTAGATATACCTCTGTGGGGCACTTACTGGCAGATGGATGGCTGTACAAATTGTGCATGTGTGTTTGTTCTTGCAATTGGAAGCTGTCCACCTGCCCCTATTGAACCTCCAACAGGCATTGGAAATGACCAAGTTGCCTTTTGCCTGGTGGCATTCCAAAAGAATCGGTTCCCACCCTGCCTGGAGGAAGATCTGGAGGTCATGTGGATGAATCACAAGTCCTCTTTGTGTGACCCCCTATGATATTTCTGAGGTATCTGCCATCCTTTCCCTGAAGGTCTCATCATAATTTAACCAGGCAAAGCCTTCATATTCATGTGTGCACTAATAATCGTATCAAGATACGTCAATAATGCAAATGTCTACTTTTGTAACTATTGTCACCAACATGGTGAAGGTACACACCCAACTGAATATGTTCCATGCCACTTTTTTATTATGGCTGAGGGAAATGTGAGCTTTGCCCTCTTTTCTCTTCTCATCCCTGTTCTTAAGCACTTTCAGTAAAGCAAAGCTATCCATTTTACTTCCTGCCTCTAATACGGTGGTATAAGGAATCATAGAACACCTTCCCACAATTGTTCACTCCTAGGCTGAGCAATAAGGCTGGTCACAGCTGCCAGCTGCCCTCACATTGCCTCAGCCGTGGAAGATCCTGAACTGGAAGAGGTAGATGAGCTGCTGCTAAAGGAACAGTCAGAATGAGATGAGCTCATCCTGTACCTGCACTTGTGCAACTTTTTTGAACTTCCCCACCCTTCTCCACCACCACTGCTGACTCACCTCCCATAGGCATTGCTGCCTAATGTAACATCTCATTTCTCTCCTAAGGATGGGCCGCTGACAGCACAGCTATTTGATGCTACAGGTGTGCTGTTGTTTCAGTGACCAACTGCTCCAGGGTCATTTGATGCATAGTGGTTATCCATTCCTGGAAAGAGAGATGACATTAGGGGTCAGCATCCTTAAGGTCTGTTGGTTTTTGACCCCATGAGGCCATGCCCACAATGTGCCTGGGTGGGAGGGAGTTGCGAAAGCATCTGGGACAGGGATGGGGGCACCTGCCAAGGGTGGATGCCTGACAAGTGCCTGGGCAGGGCCCTACTATTGCTCCTGTTCATCACGCATCCACTGATGCCCAACCAATGGGCCGGCATAGGAGGCAGCAGTGCCATGTCCATGCAAATGCCTCCTAAGACCTCTTCTAACTGGGGCCAGCCTGTGGGCCTCCTGTCCATCCTCCCCTGGGAGAGCTGCAGCATCCAGATTGCCCTGGCCCCTGAACCTTCCCTGTAACAGCCAGAGTCCCACCCCCTGTGTTGACAAGCCGCAGATCCCCATGGCCCTACTCTACCTCCTGCCCGTTGTACCAGCCTTCAAGCCTTCTGCAGAGTGCTCTCACTCTGCCACTGCATCTTCTGTCTGGTTTCCAGCTTGCTGAATCATGGCATTTGATCTGCATGACACACGATGGGCTGGGGCCACTGAATTGGACCAACAGGGCATTCTGGTGAACCTATCTGGGAAACGTGGGCACCAAAAAGCGGCGGGACTTACCTGCACATGTGAAGGCCGGGACTTCAGGAGAAGAGTGGGAGGAAAAGAGCTGGGCAACAGGAGACTGCTTCAAATAAAGTAATAAAGGTTAGCATCACGAGAAGAAAATGAAGCAACCTGTTTCTACATTTTCCGTGCTTTTTTTTAAAACAAGTGGCAGGCCTATCTATGCCTGCAACAATGGAGAGATCTTCCCAACCCTTAGGAGGAAGGAGAAAGAGGCTGGCCTCCCCTTAGGTGAGTTCCAACTAATGGGAGCAATGCTTTTCTCTCACCCTCCCCCACCCCCAGATTGGAACAGGAGGACACCACTCCAATCACATGAGGTATCGGGAGCACTTTAGTTGCCAGGGCTAGCAGTTTGTTGAACTTCCTTCCTCCTTCAGCCATCCTGGTCATCGCAGGCTGATCACATCACCTGCGGCAACCAGAGAGACAAGCTCCATATGGAGCAAAACAAGCTTCTCCCGGCCATCCCCCCTCCCTCAGCTGCGAGAGGTAAGACCTTGGGGGAGGGGGGGACATAGGGTGTGACTACAGCACAGGTGCCCAGTTACATGCAGTGCCCATGCACATGGGTCAGCACTGCTCATATCCTGAATGAACATATGTAAGTCCACTAAAGAGGAACATCAAACACATCAAAATTACCCAAAGATGCACAAGTTGTTGCACAAACAAAATTAAATATATTGAGGTCAATATTCAAAGAAGTTTGAATGGAAAACGTTTGAGTTAGCTGGACAAACTTGAGGTTTGAATATCTGGCCTTTTTATCTGAATAAATTGTACATGGCTAAGTCATTAACCAAATTAAATTTATCCGGATAAATTGGAGACATTTTGGGGATGTTTCAGAGCAGAGTTAACTTAGCTAGATAATGTACCTGGCAAACTCAGATATACAGAATTACATAGATACATAGATCATAGAAATGACGGCAGAAAAAGACCAAACAGCCCATCTAGTCTGCCCAGCAAGCTCCCACACTTATTTTCCCATACTTATCTATTTCACCGACCACCAAGTTCAGGTCCCTTGTTGGTAACTGTTTGATTCAAATTTCCTGCCACCCCCTGCCATTGATGCAGAGAGTAATGTTGGAGTTGCATCAAAAGTGAATAGTAAGGCTTAATGGTTAAGGGTAGTAACTGCCGCATGAAGCAAGTTATCCCGATGCTTGTTTACCCCGACTGCACAGATCAATGCCTTGTTGGATGTTGTCTGAATGTAAATCCTCTTTTCCACATTTCCCCCTTCCGTTGAATCAGAGAGCAATGCTGTATATGCATTTAAAAATGTTATTCGGCTAAGTCTGGAAATGTCCTAGAGGAGCGTTAAAGTTATCCAGGGATATGCCCTCACATAACACTAACCTTAACAGGCTATATTCAAAATACAGCATATTAAGTGCCGAAAAATTTAATTAAACAAACATTGAGAGCTTGTAGTCTCAATCTCCCACCACTCACCCCACTAAAGTATTGCAATTAATTTGGGCCATAGTGTCTAACCCCCTTCTCCCTCCCACAAACCCCCCCAAAATATTTTACACATTGTAGTCCTATTGGCCAGAGGAGCCTCATCCCTCCCATTCACCCCAAGTTTTTAAATTTGCTATGGCCTCTGGGCCTTCTCTTAAAGCATATCCTCCCAGCTGCAAGCAGATCTATAACCCTCTCAGCCCATCTGGCACCCATCCAAAACTCCCTGGCCACTAGGAGCACAATACAGACATCGCACTCCCAGCGGAGTCCATCCTTGTTTTGACAGCAACACTGGTAATGTAAGCTATCAACATTTCTCTCAGACATTATGCTCTGACAGCTTATGCTATCTGTGCTCCTGTCAAAGCCACACTGAATGCTGCCGGGAGGGAGCGTGTTGATTATCTTGTGTTCCCAGTCTGGAGGTTTGGGGGAGTGCCAGTGGGGTGGGAAGATTCCAGATCTGTTTGCATGTGAGAAGGTGGGTTTTAGGAAGGGGCTCAGGTGCCAGAATTTGGGGTGGAAGGGGGAGGATCCTCAGTCCGATAGGCCCACAGAATGTAAAATCTTTTGATGGCCTTGGGAAGTGTTGGGGGAGGGGGGCGGGGGAGAGTTGGGTGTTACAGCTCACATTAGTTGTAATCCTTTAGTAGGGTGGGGGGATCAGGCTTACACTGTTTTATTTTGTTTTCTAATTCTGACATTTAGCCAACTATATTTTGAATATTGCTGGTTAAGGTTAAGGTTATTCAGAAATCTTTAAACCTAAATGGTTAAATTCAAATATAGCTGATTAGGTCTGAAAGTGATCTGGGAAAATTTACTAGTTAACTTTATTCGAGTTATCTGATCAACGTTTGCTGAATAAGTTATTCAATGTCCGTTAGGCTGCTTTTCTTAATATTGGCCTCTTAATCGCTGGGAAAAGAGACCTGTATTTTTCCAAATTGCTCAGAAATAAAGAAATCATAGGAAATGAAAGAAAAATCACATTCTCAATGCAACCAAAGAAGTGACAGATGAACCAGATACTGCGTCAAGACTACAAGACTTAGGAGTATCCAAAAATGTAGTCAACTGGTTTGGGTCAAAGAATGTATAAACTTTCTTGCTTTGACAGGAATATATAATACAAATAGTTGATTTCCCAGTATCATGCCATACTAGTAACCGGTATTTGTCAGAACAGGCTAGAGCACAAAAGAACTGGTTTTCTAAAAGCTGCAATTACCACACAGAGGGCATATATGTAGTTTGCAGGAGTTATTGTTTTAAGTCTTTCTGGAAAACCTGGATTCCGATTGATAGGAGTTTTTAACATGTCAACCTGGAGCCAGAGTTAATTAAAGTTAAGAGTAAAATAGTCTAAACAATCAGCCCTCTCATTACCTAAAACTGACAACATTTCTGTTCAAATGATGGATTTCACATAGGTACATTTATGCTTATATTTTCACATATATTCATTACTGCAACAATTACAAATCAAAGACATGTGAGTCTTCAAATCTGTAACACCGTCTACATTTTTTTTTTAATTGTTTGCCTCTAACATCTGGGCCTTTTTACTGCCAATCTGATAGTGGTATATTGTAAAATACCATTAACATTACTAGGCTATTATAGTGTACATAGGAAGGATAACTTTCAGAACTGCTCATGTGCACTCATATATCCATGTTTGTGGGCACATAAAAATTTACTACTGTATTTTATTACCTGCGAGGAAATGATATGTGCAGGTTATAAAATACGAGTACATATGTGCACAAACATGCTCATATGTGAAAACTGTGAGCCATACAAGTTTGAACTTATTTGGAACACTTAGCCAGTTAAGTTCTGATTTATTTTATTTATTTATTTATTTTTAATTTTTATATACCGAAGTTCTTGTGGGAATTACAAATCACTCCGGTTTACATAAAATGCAGCTAAGTAGCGGCACTTAGCCAATTAAGGGGCCAATGCAATACAGTACGCTCAGCCGAGCGCACTGTATAACCCGCAGTCCGACTCAGGTTAAATAGGCGCTAATCCACCCCCTAACGCAATAAGGGGATTAGCGCCTATTTAACGAGCGTCCGATGTGGAATGAATGGGATAGCGCTCATCACATACAACTGGATGTGAATGAGGCTATTACTCATTCACTCCAAATGCAAACAAATAAATGTGCGTCTCAGTGTTAATAGCTAAGTGCATTGAAAAGAAGTACAGTAAAGCAGAAAAAACTGCTTTTCTGTACTTCTTTTAAAAGTTAAAAAAAAAAAAACCTCAACTGGCCGCATTAAGAAGACCGACGCTGATATGCTCGGCGTCGAATTTCATAACCGGCCAGCTGCGTTATGAACACCGACGCCGATAAACTCAGCATCAGTTTTCATAACTGGAAGACTGCAGTTATGAAAACCAATGCCGAGTTTATCGGCGTCGGTGTTCATAAGCGGCAGACCGCCGGGAACCGCAGGGTCGCGTTAGCAAGCAGGCGCTAGGGTCGCCATGCGCATGTTAAGAAAGCGGGCACTGACTTTTCAGCGCCTGCTTTACAAGTCTGAAAACTGCTACTTGTCCAACTAAATAGCACTTTTTGGACATATCCAAGTATGAAAGATAGCCAGAAAAATCTAAATTCCGATTTGGTGCTGCTTAGCTCTATAAGATTTTAAAGTGCTACTTATCTAGATAAGAAAATAGATGGATATGTCTTGAATGCATCCACTTATCAGGATAAATAAGAGAGGTGGATAAATCTTAAATAGAGTTACTTATCCGGATAAGCAGCACTATTTGAGACTTATGGCTATCTGATTTAGCTGGATAAGTAGCGCTTTTAAGACTTAACTTGCTAAGTTTCAGCTTTCCCATTACTTAGCCAGATAATTGGAATTTATCTGGATAAATGCTCTATGTCTTCTTGCATTTGTTTTTTTTTTTACAAGCATATGCATTTTGTAGGGACGTGAATCATTTTTTAACGATTAAAATTATCGTCCGATAATTTTAATATCGTCTTAAATCGTTATAGAACACGATACAATAGAAATTCTAACGATTTATCGTTAAAAATCGTTAAATCGTGTTAGTGCGCACTAACTCGAGTTAGTGCGCACTAACTGAAAATGATACAAATTGACACTTTCCAGGTCAGTAAAGGTCAGTTAGGAATGAATATGTGTTCCTATTGGCTGGCTGCCCTCTTATCTATTGATGTTAACCAGGTTCCCACTGAGGTGATGGTTGGGGGGATGGGAAATGGAAATGGAAACTCAGGAACACTAACAGAAAATGATACAAATTATTGACACTATCCAGGTCAGTAAAGGTCTGTTAGGAATGAATATGTATTCCTATTGGCTGGCTGCCCTCTTATCTATTGATGTTACCAAGGTTCCAACTGAGGTGATGGTTGGGGGATGGGAAATGAAAACTGTTGGTAGTTGACAAAAAAAGTAATGTGATCAGTCAATATGACTAGAACCTGTGCCCTATTCCTGATACCAGGGGTGTTGTGATCTTCCTGCACTCAGTGCCCTATCCCTGATACCAGTCTGAGACAGCTCCCTCCCTGCATTCCTAGTGAGAGGCTGGCTTCACAGACAGGGGGGAGCTGCCTGACCCTCACTCCTGACTTCCCCCATGTCCCAGCTAGTGAATGGTGTGTGGGTGAGTGGGGGGGGGGGGGGGGAGGATGGTGAAGTCTGAGACAGCTCCCTCCCTGCATTACTAGTGAGAGGCTGGCTTCACAGACAGGGGGGAGCTGCCTGACCCTCACTCCTGACTTCCCCCATGTCCCAGCTAGTGAATGGTGTGTGGGTGAGGGGGGGGGGGAGAGGATGGTGAAGTCTGAGACAGCTCCCTCCCTGCATTACTACTGAGAGGCTGGCTTCACAGACAGGGGGGAGGTGCCTGACCCTCACTCCTGACTTCCCCCATGTCCCAGCTAGTGAATGGTGTGTGGGTGGGGGGGGGGGGGGGGAGGATGGTGAAGTCTGAGACAGCTCCCTCCCTGCATTACTAGTGAGAGGCTGGCTTCACAGACAGGGGGAGCTGCCTGACACTCACTCCTGACTTCCCCCATGTCCCAACTAGTGAATGGTGTGTGGGTGAGGGGGGGGGGGGAGGATGGTGAAGTCTGAGACAGCTCCCTCCCTGCATTACTAGTGAGAGGCTGGCTTCACAGACAGGGGGGAGCTGCCTGACCCTCACTCCTGACTTCCCCCATGTCCCAGCTAGTGAATGGTGTGTGGGTGAGGGGGGGGGGGGGGGGGGGAGAGGATGGTGAAGTCTGAGACAGCTCCCTCCCTGCATTACTAGTGAGAGGCTGGCTTCACAGACAGGGGGGAGCTGCCTGACCCTCACTCCTGACTTCCCCCATGTCCCAGCTAGTGAATGGTGTGTGGGTGGGGGGGGGGGGGGGAGGATGGTGAAGTCTGAGACAGCTCCCTCCCTGCATTACTAGTGAGAGGCTGGCTTCACAGACAGGGGGGAGCTGCCTGACCCTCACCCCTGACTTCCCCATGTCCCAGCTAGTGAATGGTGTGTGGGTGAGGGGGGGGGGGGGGAGGATGGTGAAGTCTGAGACAGCTCTCTCCCTGCATTACTAGTGAGAGGCTGGCTTCACAGACAGGGGGGAGCTGCCTGACCCTCACTCCTGACTTCCCCCATGTCCCAGCTAGTGAATGGTGTGTGGGTGAGGGGGGGGGGGAGAGAGGATGGTGAAGTCTGAGACAGCTCCCTCCCTGCATTACTAGTGAGAGGCTGGCTTCACAGACAGGGGGGAGCTGCCTGACCCTCACTCCTGACTTCCCCCATGTCCCAGCTAGTGAATGGTGTGTGGGTGAGGGGGGGGAGGATGGTGAAGTCTGAGACAGCTCCCTCCCTGCATTACTAGTGAGAGGCTGGCTTCACAGACAGGGGGGAGCTGCCTGACCCTCACTCCTGACTTCCCCCATGTCCCAGCTAGTGAATGGTGTGTGGGTGGGGGGGGGGGGGGGGGGAGGATGGTGAAGTCTGAGGCAGCTCCCTCCCTGCATTACTAGTGAGAGGCTGGCTTCACAGACAGGGGGAGCTGCCTGACCCTCACTCCTGACTTCCCCCATGTCCCAACTAGTGAATGGTGTGTGGGTGAGGGGGGGGGGGAGGATGGTGAAGTCTGAGACAGCTCCCTCCCTGCATTACTAGTGTGAGGCTGGCTTCACAGACAGGGGGGGAGCTGCCTGACCCTCACTCCTGATTTCCCCCATGTCCTAGCTAGTGAATGGTGTGTGGGTGAGGGGGGGGGGGGAGGATGGTGAAGTCTGAGACAGCTCCCTCCCTGCATTGCTAGTGAGAGGCTGGCTTCACAGACAGGGGGGAGCTGCCTGACCCTCACTCCTGACTTCCCCCATGTCCCAGCTAGTGAATGGTGTGTGGGTGAGGGGGGGGGGGGGGAGGATGGTGAAGTCTGAGACAGCTCCCTCCCTGCATTACTAGTGAGAGGCTGGCTTCACAGACAGGGGGGAGCTGCCTGACCCTCACTCCTGACTTCCCCCATGTCCCAGCTAGTGAATGGTGTGTGGGGTGGGGGGGGAGGATGGTGAAGTCTGAGACAGCTCCCTCCCTGCATTACTAGTGAGAGGCTGGCTTCACAGACAGGGGGGAGCTGCCTGACCCTCACTCCTGACTTCCCCCATGTCCCAGCTAGTGAATGGTGTGTGGGTGAGGGGGGGGGGGGGGAGGATGGTGAAGTCTGAGACAGCTCCCTCCCTGCATTACTTGTGAGAGGCTGGCTTCACAGACAGGGGGGAGCTGCCTGACCCTCACTCCTCCGGGGTATTGTGATCTTCCTGCACACAGTGCCCTATCCCTGATACCAGGGGTGTTGTGATCTTCCTGCATGCAGTGCCCTATCCCTATTAATACCAGGAGTGTTGTGATCTTCCTGCACGCAGTGCCCTATCCCTAATACCAGGGGTGTTGTGATCTTCCTGCACACAGTGCCCTATTCCTGATACCAGGAGTGTTGTGATCTTCCTGCACGCAGTGCCCTATCCCTAATACCAGGGGTGTTGTGATCTTCCTGCATGCAGTGCCCTATCCCTGATACCGGGATGTGTGCAAGAAGATCCCAACACCCCCGGTATCAGGAATAGGGCACTGTGTGCAGGAAGATCACAACACCCCTGGTATTAGGGATAGGGCACTGTGTGCAGGAAGATCACAACACTCCTGGTATTAATAGGGATAGGGCACTGTGTACATGAAGATCACAACACCCCTGGTGCCAGGGATAGGGCACTGTGTGCAGTAAGATCACAACACCCCTGGTGTCAGGGTTAGGGCACTGTGTGCAGGAAGATCACAACACTCCTGGTATTAATAGGGATAGGGCACTGTGTGCAGGAAGATCACAACACTCCTGGTATTAATAGGGATAGGGCACTGTGTGCAGGAAGATCACAACACCCCTGGTGCCAGGGTTAGGGCACTGTGTGCAGGAAGATCACAACACTCCTGGTATTAATAGGGATAGGGCACTGTGTGCAGGAAGATCACAACACCCCTGGTGCCAGGGTTAGGGCACTGTGTGCAGGAAGATCACAACACTCCTGGTATTAATAGGGATAGGGCACTGTGTGCAGGAAGATCACAACACCCCTGGTGCCAGGGTTAGGGCACTGTGTGCAGGAAGAGCACAACATTCCTGGTATTAATAGGGATAGGGCACTGTGTGCAGGAAGATCACAACACCCCTGGTGCCAGGGTTAGGGCACTGTGTGCAGGAAGATCACAACACTCCTGGTATTAATAGGGATAGGGCACTGTGTGCAGGAAGATCACAACACCCCTGGTGCCAGGGTTAGGGCACTGTGTGCAGGAAGATCACAACACTCCTGGTATTAATAGGGATAGGGCACTGTTTGCAGGAAGATCACAACACCCCTGGTGCCAGGGTTAGGGCACTGTGTGCAGGAAGATCACAACACTCCTGGTATTAATAGGGATAGGGCACTGTGTGCAGGAAGATCACAATACCCCTGGTATCAGGGTTAGGGCACAAGTTCTAGTCACATTGACTGATCACATTACTTGTTTTGTCAAGCTACCAACTGTTTCCATTTCCCATCCCCCATATACTGTCAGTGGGAAGCTTGGTAACATGAATAAATAAGAGGGCAGCCAATAGGAATACATATTCATTCCTAAACTGACCTTAACTGACCTGAAAAGTGTCAAATTGTATCTTTTTCAGTTAGTGCGCACTAACTCCCGTTAGTGCGCACTAACTCGAGTTAGTGCGCACTAATCGGAAAAAACGATTTTTAACGATTTTTTAACTAAAAAATCGTGCCTAACACGATTTTCTTGCCCTGCCACACGATTTCTATCGTTAAGACGATATGGAAAACGATTCACATCTCTAGCATTTTGCAGGGTGCAAGTGTGCAAATTTCATAACCTGCATATGTCACATATGCACAGGTAATAAAATACAGAAGTAGATTTTTGTGCTCCCATATACACGTGTTTATGGGGACGCATGCAGTTGTTTGAAAGTTATCCGCAGCTTTAATGCACAGTGCCCTTAGTGGTAAATTTTCACAAAGTTAATCAAGATGAGGTCATAATCAAAAGCCATTTAGACAGATAATTTTACGTTATGCATCTGAATGGCAAGGTTTGGGATATTCAGCCCCTTATCTGCCTAGATTTTAGCCGATAAGTAATTATCTGTCTAAAATCTAGCCAAATAAAAAAGAGGTGTTCCGAGGCATTTCAGGAGAAGTTAAGTTATTTGGCTAATTTAGTTGATTTTAAATAATAATTGCTTAAGTTTGCTTTAGCGCAGTTTTAAAGGTATCCAGTCTTTTATGGCAGAATAACTTACTACTTATCCAGATAACTTCAAAAGATATCCAGGTAAGTAGCACTTTGAAAAAAAAAAAGAACTAAAGAGAACTCTGCCTGATCTCCTCCGTCCCCCTACGAAATAGCACAAATGCCCTATCAGGCCTTGCACCACCCACCCCATATATCCTAATTACAAAACATGTCCTGGGATAGCTAATGGCCATTCCAGCACCCTATCCCACCCCTATAAGCCCCTTCCTTAGAAATTGCCATACTGTGTCAGACCAACGGTCCATCAAGCCCAGAGTATCCCGTTTCCAACAGTGGCTAATCCAAGTCACAAGTACCTTGCTAGTATCCAAACATTAAAAAGATCCCAAGCTACTAATGCTGCTAACAAGCAGTGGTTCTTCCTTTTTGATTAATAGCAGTTTATGGACTTCCCCTCTAGGATCTTATCCAAACCTTTTTTAAACCATGCTATGCTAAATGCCTTAACCAAATGCTCTGGCAATGAATTCCAGAGCTTAATTTTCCAATGAGTGAAAAATAATTATTTCTGATTTGTTTTAAAAGTCCTCTTGCTAATTTCATGGTGTGCCCCCAATTCCTTGTATTATCTGAATGATTAAATAACTGATTTACATGTTCCCATTCAAGTCCTTTCTTGATTTTGTAGATTTCTATCATATCCTCCCTCAGCTGTCTCTTCTCCAAGCTGAACAGCACTAACCTCATTCGCCTTTTCTCATAGGGGAGCTGTTCCATGTCCTTAATCATTTTGTTCACCCTTCTCTGTATTTCCTCCAGACAACTATATCTTTTCTGAGATGCGGTGACCAGAATTCAACACAGTATTCAAGGTGTGGCTTCACCATGGAGTGATAAAGAGGCATTATGACATTCACTGTTTTATTCACCATTCCCTTCCTAATAATTCCTATCATTCTATTTGCTTTTTTTGGCTACCAAAGCACACTGAAACAATGATTTCAATGTATTATCCATTATGATGATTAAATCTCTTTCCTGGGTGGTAGCTCCTCATGTGGAACCTAACATCATTGTACAGGTTATTTTTTCCTAAATGCATCACTTTGCACTTGTCCACATTAAATTTCATCTGCCATTTGGATGCCCAATCTTTCAGTCTCACAAGGCCTCCTGCAATTTATCCCAATCTGCTTGTAATTTAACATCTCTGAATAATTTTGTATGAACTTCAAATTTGATCACCTCACTCGTCATACCGCTTTCCAGATAATTTATAAATATATTAAAAGGTACCGGTCCAAGTACAGTGCCATAAAACACTCCACTATAGTATTTATCTTTTTCCACTGTGAAAACAGCCCATTTAATCCTACTCTCTGTTTCCTGTCTTTTAACCAGTTTACAATCCACAAAAGGATATCACTTCCTATCCCATGACTTTTACATTTTCTTAGAACCCTCTCATGAGGGACTTTCCTAAATGCCTTCATAAATCCAAATTTACCACATATACCGATTCACCTTTATCCGCACGTTTATTCACCCCTTCAAAAAAATGTAGCAGATTTGTGAGGCAAGACTTCCCTTGGGTAAATCTAATTTGTCTGTGTCCCATTAAATCATGTCTATCTAAATGTTATGTAATTTTATTCTTTATAACAGTTTCCACAATTGTTCCCGGCACTGAAGTTAGAGTCTGGGGTCTATAGTTTCCCAGATCTCCCCTGGAGCCCTTTTTATATATCGGGGTTACATTGGTCACCTTCTAATCTTCAAGTACAATGGATGATTTTAATAACAGGTTTCTAATTACTTGTGATAAGTCTGAAATTTATTTTTGAGTTCTTTCAAAGCCCTGGTATGTAAAATGGTTAAAAATTAAATGAGGTTGTAAGCAGGACCTTGGGATTAACAGAAATCAAGAAAAAGTTTGGAAAGAGGTTTAATAGTGGAATATATTCTTTAGAGTTTATGTATATCTGAGATAATAAACAAGCCAGAGGGAGTTAATTCTAGTCTCTGTCTTTCCCTCACACCTACCTGTAGCTCAACCCTTGATTTTTAGGCAAGAGACACTTTCTCATTAAAAATCAGTCAGGCTCTTATCTAAATCATGCTATTGCACCAGCCTTTATTGAGATTTAATCATCCTTTTGAAGGTCATTAACAGATTAATTTGTGAATACACATAAATTTAAAGTACTCTAATTCCAACTCCCTTAGCAACCTAAACCTAACTAGGAACTCAACAAATTTAAGATGAAGGCAGCAGTCCAGCAGCAAGAGGGGGGGGGGGGGGCTTTCCAGTCTTTTGCATCGAGTAACATATGTATGAATTTTTACCTGCTGGTGAAATATTTTATGTGTGCACCTGGTGCAAAGAGCTCCTGCTCTCAGAGAATAAGTCCAATCTCTGGAGGCTAGAGTGGTAGACCTGGAGGAGCTGAGGCAGACAGAGAGGTACATTGATGATACCTTCAGGGACATAGTAGCCAAGTCCCAAATCCAGTCTGGATCCCCAGTACTGCCTTGGATCAGAAAGGTCTCCCAGTTGCAGAGCATCACCCTAGTGTAGCCAGAAGTGATCCTGTAGCAAAGTGATGTGTTGACCTCTCACACTGAGGACAAGTCTCCCAGGGCTACTGCTCAGGAGGAAAGGGTTAGGTAGATCATCACGGTTGGTGATTTGATTATTAGAAATGTAGATAGCTTGGTGGCTGGTGGAAGTGAGAATCACCTGGTAACTTGCCTGCCTGGTGCGAAGGTGGTAGACCTCACGTGTCACTAAGATAGGATTGTAGACAGTGCTGGAGAGGAGCCAGCTGTCGTGGTACATGTGGGTACCAATGATGTAGGAAAATATGGGAGGGAGGATCTAGAAACCAAATTTAGGATTTTAGGTAGAAAGCTGAAATCCCGACCTGCAGGGTGGCATTCTCTGAAGTGCTCCCTGTTCCACCTGCAGGTCCCCAGAGGCAGGCAGAGCTCCGGTGTCTCAATGCATGGATGAGACAATGATGCATGGAAAAAGATTCAGTTTTGTAAGGAACTGGACAATCTTTTGCAGAGTGCAATCAAGGCCTTCAAGATACTTTCAGTCATTGCGCCACTTGCACGGAAACTCAAGCAATATAGATTGATATAAAATAAAAATAACAGCTTTTTCATCAACTTTGGTACCAGGCTTCAGAAATGAGTGCTCATGATCTCCCCTGTTATTGAGACGACATGTTCACTGGTCACATTAGTTAGTGGGCAGAAAAGATATTGCTTAGCCACCTTGACTAGGTCTGGCAAATTGCGAACATGTGTGATTAATATGGCAGCACATCTGTGTCCATGTGCTCAATGGGCTTTGAGAGATGGAGTGTCATTGAAAATTGTGTTCAGGCCTCCTCTGTTGGGGTAGGCCAAAGGGGTCTTTCACCAGATGCTTTAGCTATGGCCTATATGAGGAGAGATGGTTCTTTGCGAGCAACGTGGCTTTGGTGTAACGAGATGCTAAAGGAAGAGATAGCTGACAGGTGCTGCTCCTGCTTGCAACTGATCTCTAAGGTGGGCACTCTTTTCTGTGCTACATCCCCACTGTTGCTCCTGTTCACAAAGCATTGCTACCAATATCTCCTTCCTGAATGTGAGACACTGGGACTTGAGGGCAAGACTTTCTTTCACCCATGGATTACCAAATGTAGCAAGCATGTATATTTTGTTTTGTGTGAGTAATTTCAGTTTCTATTGTACTGGCTGCTGCAGGGAGTCCAGAAACTGAAATACCTCTGCTTCCATTCCTTCTTATTCATGGAAGCCCTCTAACTTTCCCTCCAGAATATTTACTATAGGGATGACCCTGCCTGGGTTGGCACTTTTAGAACTCAGGTTCTCCATGGCATCCTTGAAGCTTCAGGATTTGTAGCAGCTTCTTCGATCATGATGCCCCAGGGGCAAATCACTCCTATTTATGTTTTCAGAAACAGATCATGAAAGGGTGTCTGATGCTCTAGTAACCTCTGCAGCATCATATGGGTAGAATTCCAGTGTGTGCCAAAATCTTGAATCAGTTGCTTATGAGGCATCTTAAATTCTTCTTGTCTCTCACGGAGAAGCTGCCATGCCTTCAAGCTTCTATGTAAATACCCTATTTTCCTGCACCTATCTATCAAGTTCTATTCCCAATGTTGTTGGGCCTCAGCCCCAGGGCATCCTTTAGTACCAGCCAGGTGCAGAAAGGTGCAAAGCAATGGATATCCTGAAAGCTCCCATCTTCTGTTACCTTTACCATATTAGCACCACAGTCTGTCATAAAGAAATCTGCCTATCCAGTCTAGCTGCCAACCCTCCAGTATCTTTCTTATGATTCGAAGAATATTGCACGAGCTATGGGGCTATGTATCACCTGGGTATACAGCAAAGCCCACTTGCACCTGATGCTCCATTCCCACTAGAGCTGCTGCCAGCCCCTGCTTCAAACAGGTCCCACCAGTGTGCCATCAGGAAGAGGTAAGAGTGCATAGATTTCATGCTGGTCCAGATATCACTGATGAAATGGATGTCACTTTTTACCTGGTACTTAAAGTATTCTGTTTGTGTAATTTTTTATGTTATCTTATTAGTATAATGTATTTATTTGTTGCATTTTTGTTATTGTTTACTAAAGTGTAATTTTACTGTTATTGTAATCCACCTAGCACTTTTTCTGTTATAGAAGGAATAGAAATTATTTGAAATAAATAAATACTCTCATTTGACTTAGCCAACTGTGCCTGCATGCGATCAGGGCACTGGTTGTACAGGGAGGGGTTGACCTTCCTACCGAATGTAGACCTGGAAAGGACTTTATAACATGGGTCTAACATGTACAGCGGATGCACTCCCTGTAGGGGATGATTATCAAGGGCAATCATTTCCCTGATGCTCCTCATTACTATTTTAGATATGCTTGCCTCTTGCACCAGGATAGTGGTATATATTTAATACTACCCTATTTCCTTTATGGTGGGTTTCCACTATGGATATATTGCTGGGGACTTCTGGCCTGCCACCAGATTGTTTGAAGGGGCCATGGGATCAGTTTAAGGAAAGAAATCTTCCCCTTTTCAATTCCTTTTCTTTGGCATTTTCTTGGAGGTGGCAGAAGGGGTTCCCAGGCTAATATAGCCACCTTGCTCCATGATAGCGGGTTCTGCTTCTTCAGGTGTTGCCCCACTTGCTTTCCTTGACAGATATCCTTCCTGTAGTGAATATATGGAGCAAAATGCATGTCCTCCCTCACTTTAAAGGGTCCTAGGCAAACTTTTGGGGATGGGCCCCTTTTCATATTTTCCCATACTGGCCGCCAACCTTCCTCCCTCGCCCCCCACCCAGCACTCTTCTCCTTCCTTCCCTCTCTAGCCAGCCACTACCAGCTGCAACTAACCCTGCCTTTGTGCTCCATCCCAGGTCCATGTGTAAATCTGTTGGTGCTGGCCCACTGCTGCAGCTTTCCTCCTCTCCTGTGCTGGCCAACAGGCGGGCAGCTGTATCTCTTCTCCTTCTTCTGGCCTGTGTGGGTCCATGTAAGTGCAGCACATGGTGTCATCCTTCTTCCAGCCTGTGCAGGCTGACATGAGCATATTGTTATGGGCTTTGCATTATGGGCCCCCTGCTATGTAGGACCCTAGGCAGATTCCCCTTTTGCCCATATGTAAAAGCAGCCCTGCTTCATAATAAGGAATTCTTTTATGATTCCTACTCTACTTCCTTGGAGGCTGATGCAGGTAATAGAGTTGAGGTAGAGGGTAGACCCTGAGGAAAAATGCCAGTGGCATTGTTCACACTATTTAACTGCATTGCCTGATCTTTCTAGGGGTTGATCTTAATATCATCAATATCATTTCTCTCCCCCATCACTTCACTGGAATCTAAGACACTACTGGCTCAACTTCCTAAATTATCTTCGGCTACCAGCTCTTCAATATTTTCCAATTCAGAGAATCCCCTTCCTATGAATCTTGGTGAATACTGCTTCAGAAGCAGGAATCAAAGAGGAGCTTTCTGCTGGTTTTGGCTATTGCATTTCTGTTTCCTCTGACCTGCTAATGACAGTCTTGGATGACTCTTCCAACTTTTCCATTTGCTCCAAAATAAGAGGGAGAAGAACAGGAAGTGGCAGCACATGCTCTCCAAACCTCAATTTCTTCTGCATTGAGTTGTCTTTCTCTCCTGCCACTCTGGGCCTAAAATAGTCCCTATTTAATTTAGGTGCAAAACAGCCTTTTTTATTGCTACCCCTGCCAAAGCTGCCATTCCTGCTCACATCCCCTCCTCCCCCGCTCCTTGCCAACTTGTCCTGTCTCAGGTCAAACAAGGCTCTGACAAGGCAGTAATGTCACAAAGGTAAGAGCTGGCTTCTATATTTACCAGTTTTTTCAATAGTACACAGCAATAAACTCCAGTGGTCCACAGAAACAAATCAGAAACATAAATACATGGGATGAAGATTGTTTATTTTGTGGGACCCCTCCATTTGTTTTGGGGGCCATAAATGAAGCAAATATGGGCATATTCATTATTTTTACCCATTAGTTTCAAACAAATGCACATCCCTTGTACAGAACAAATTCAGGACTCTGCTCTGTACTGATTTTTTTCTTAACTCTACCATTGTACTTTTATTGTTTCCTTTCATGGTTATTCATCCACCACTATTGGTATTGGTCAGTGTTCAGAGTCATTCATCTGGGATGCGGTAATCCAAATGAGCAGTATGAGATGGGGAGGTGGGGGAAGGCTGAAGTGCATGGACCAAGAGCGGGATCTTGGGGTGATAGCTTCTGGTGATCTGAAGATGGCAATGCAATGTGACAAGGTGATAGCTAAAGTATTTTTTTGAGTATTGGCGGGACGGCGATTTTGAGTCTCAAAATGGCGCCGATCGCCTTTGCCCTCACTATGACGGTGATCGGCGCCATTTTGAGTATTGGCGGGACGGCCATTTTGAGTCTCAAAATGGCAGCGATCGGCACCATTTTGAGTATTGGGATCGGGCGGCCGGCGTGAAAGGAGGTCACTCCCGGACCCTCGCTGGACTTTTGGCAAGCCTTGTGGGGGTCAGGAGGCCCCCCCAAGCTGGCCAAAAGTCCCTGTGGGTCCAACAGGGGTCCTGGAGCGACCTGCCGTCCGACACCAGGCCAGGACTCAAAATGGCGCCGATAGCCTTTGCCCATACTATGTCACAGGGGCTACCGGTGCCATTGGTCAGCCCCTGTCACATGGTAGGAGCACAAGATGGCGCCGATGGCCATGAGACAGGGGCTGACCAATGGCACCGTAGCCCCTGTGACAAAGGCTATCGGCGCCAGGATGAAACTAGCACCGAGGGTCTGAGTGAGTTCCCGGACCCCACCACTGGACCACCAGGGAGTTTTGGTGAGTCTTGGGGGGGTCAGGAGGGTGGGGGGTTAAATTTTTATTTAGGCCGAATTAAACAGAAATCTGTTAAATACATGGGGAGTCGCAATGCGTTTCGCCTCCCCACGTATTTAACAGATAGCAAAAAATAAGTTGCGGATTTCAAATATGTGGAAAACGGATGCACATCCCTACGAAATGACACTCTAAGGAGGACACTCAGAACCAATGACAGAAAATATTTCTTCACAGAGAGGTAGTGGATGTCTGGAATGGAATGTCCTTCCAGAGGAGGTGGTGAAAACCAAAACAGTGAAAAAATTCAGAAGGGCATGGGATAAATACCATGGAGCCCTAAAGGCTAAAGGATGGAAATGATGAAAAATATGCAGGGAGGAACTTGATGGTGTGGTGGTTATTTCTCATAACAAATAAGCCTTGATACTGTTGATGCAACTCCATCATAGCTCTCTGCTTCAATGGCAGAGGGAAAAGGGGAATTGGATTTGTTCTGCAACTGAGGGCCCTGACTTTTATAGTCTGGGGAAACAAGTATGGGGTAACTTGCTGATATGGCAGTTGCTACCCTTAACCAATAAGACTGATACTTTGATGCAACTCAATCATTGCTCTCTGCTTCAATGGCAAGGCATAACAGGGAGTTTGATTCAACAGCAATCAACAAGGGATAGTGTGGGAAACTGATAAGCATAGGGTAACGGGGAATTGGATTCAAACAGCAACTGAGGGCCCTGACGTTTATGGTCTGTGAAACAGATAAGCATGGGGTAACCTAAACGGCACAGCACAAACTACCATAAGCTTACTGGGCAGACTGGGTGGACCATTTGATCCTTTTCTGCTGTCATTTCTATGTTTCTATATTTCTATGTTTCTATGAGGCTCTGTGCTGATGACTTACAAATCTACCTTTCTCTGCCAGAAATTTCACTAAACCTCCAGTCCCAAATTTCAGTCTGCTGGTCTGACATCTGTTACGGGAAATGCTGGAGGCAGTCCCATTTCTGAAGATTGTGTACCCTTGGGCCATGATGCGACCACAGAGGAGCTCCGGGGATGCACTGAGGCAGGCGAGGATTGCCCAAGCATGGGCGAACAGGCTGGAGATATAGGACCCTGGCCTCTGCTGAGCCTGAATGCATCAAAGAGACCTGGCAATGCAATGTTGGTCTCTGGAGTAGCCCTCTGGCCACTCGATAGCTCTTTCGGACCTGCTATACGGGAACGGCAGATGTGACAGGACGGACAGAGACTGAGGGCTATAACAAACAGGTTCAGACTATGTCTCAGGATACTTGAAGGAGTGAGATGAGACTCAGGATACTTGAAGAACTCAGACGGAGTCACAGGTTGCTTGGAGATTCAGGATTACAGAGAGTACTGAGTAGGTACTGCTACACCGCGCGCACTACACAGCCAATCAAGGCAGGTCGCAGACCACACGGACAATGAAGCAGGTTCCAGTCTCAGAAGATGACGAAGACTCTGGTGAGGCCTGCACCAAAACATGCCCTCACAGCCAATGAAGGCAAGGCATGGGTCATGCAGGAACGGAACAGGTTTAGGCAGAGTTCTTAGGCATGGATAGAGGCAGACGCAAGGGACTTCAAAGACCCAGACAGGATTCGGAGAAGGATTTGGAGAAGGACCTCAGGATCCAAGACTCAGAGCAAGGAACTCAGACGGGACTCGGAGCAAAGAACACGGAGACGGGACTCGGTACAAGGAACTCGGAGTTTGGATCCTGAAGCTTGGAGCATTAAAAACCGGGATCTTCTGGGAGCTTCCACTGCTGAGGAGAAGGACATATGGAATAAAAGAAGTCATCTAGGACATCAGGAGGTTTCGAAGATTTGAAGAGAAGGACCAGAAGAACATTGGGACAATTGGAACTTCAGGGAATCTGGAAGACGAGACATCTAGGACATCAGGAGATTTGAAGAGAAGGACGACTGGAAAATCAGGACGTCTGGGACCGACGAGACAGAGACACAGGATCCGATGAGAGACCATGATGAAGACATGGAATTCCAACATGGAATGAAGAGATGTCCTAAGGAGGACAGGCTCCTTGTGAAGGCCACAAAGCAATGAAGACAGACCCTACTTAAAGGGCTGAAGATAACTACCCACGATGACATCATCAGGTGGCACCATGGGGCCACTCCCACACTCTCCAGGAAGGCAGGACCCTAGAGAGCAGTGTCCCAGCTGTTGAGTGAAGCAGGAGCAGTGGTAGGCTGTGGATCCAGGCCCAGCGTGAGAGGCAGCCTCCAGGCCATAGAAAAGAAAGCTGAAGGCGGCTCCATGCCGCAAAGATGAAATTGAGGATGGAACCCCCCCCCCCCCCCCCACCCTGGAGGGGAGAAGACAATGTCAGCAGCCTCCAGGCCGCACTGAGGCACGGTGGCAGCTCCCTGCACTGCACAGCAGGAAAAATGTCAGCGGCCTCCGGGTTGCATGGGAATGCCATCGGCGGCCTCCTGGCTGCAAAGGACAGACAGTGGCTCCAGCCACGCAGAGGGGATGCCGGCGGTCTCCAGGCCGCAGAAGGAGCTGCAAAAGGACAAAAAGAGAGGTGAGAGGCTGCCCATTGCTCCGGCCAAGGGCAGAATCATAATGTGAACATGCTACAAAACACTCATCCAGTCTATTATCACCTCTCTCTTAGACCACTGCAATTTATTCTTTGCTAGCTTCCCACAGAACCGTCTTTCTCCATTTCAATCTATTCAAAATTTAGCTACATGACTTATCTTCAACTTCACTGTGATTCTTCTCAAATCACTATCTTGGATCTCCCTGTCCACTTCCGTATACAGTTCTAGTTTCTACTTGCCTATAAATGCATTCACTCTGCAACTCCTCATTACCTGTCTTCTCCTCTCTCTCCCAACACCCTTCTCATGAACCTCATTCATCAGGCAAGGTGCTCTTATCTGTGTCCTTGTTCTCCACTGCTAACTCCAGACTTCACACTTTCTACCTTGCTGTTCCGAATACTTGAAATAGACTTCCTGAGTTGGTGTGGCATGCTCCTTCTCGGGGCCTTAGTGAAATCCACTTTGAAACTAATTTTAAATCCTAAGTACTTATTTACAATAAATACATTTCTTACAAATTCTTGTTTGTCATATATACAACTTTTGTCATAACTAGATGTAAGCTCCAAGGAGCAAGAGCTGTCTCATATGTGTGTCTGCACAGCACTGTGTATGTCTAGTAGTGATTTAAAAATGATAGATAATAGTAATAGTAAATAATAGTTAGGTAAGATTCATCATGAAGCTGTAATAAGCATTCCGAAAGCAGTTTTGTAAGCAATACAGCTGCATGAAGTGGGCATATACTATAGGACCAGTCAAAAACAAATTAAGTTAAACAATTCATATTAAGTCATTAATGGTAAATAATAAGTCCATTTTATGTTCTGAAATATATGGAGCATTTTACCAAACATTAATTTACCTAATGTTCAGACTACTCATTATAGTATTAGTAACTCAAGAAAAGTGAAACTAAAGTCTTATAATTTGTGTAAATGATATAACATGTTTCTTTAGGGTTCATGGGGTTAAACAGGTAAATGGTTTCATATGTGTGTCCTTCCAAAAATGAGAAGAATTATGATGAGACAGCCCCTTTTCCAGAGGTGGAAAAAAACTAGTTAGAATATTTAATCTCTAGAGACACATCCTCCTGCATTAAGTGGAACCTTCTGCCTCATTTGAAGGCCCCAGAAAAACCAACAGCTGGATTATGTCATCCCTGACTGGGGCAGTCTTGTTAGTGTAGTGTGACCTCTGGAGCACTCACACAGATAATACTGGCACCTCTCGCAACTCTAATCTACTACCAGTCTGAGCAATTCAGCAAAGGATAGGAGCATTAAGGCTAAATTATTGCAAACAAATTTCAACAATGGTAGCTAAGTATTGTGACAGTGCAGGACTGATTCTGTAAGTAAAATTCCTTCCTTCCACCTGAAGCTTTTGCTTCTTTCTAAGATGATACTTAGTGGCTTATCTATAAAAAAAAAAAAAAAAAAAGAGCAAAATAGAGATCTACTTTGCATTCTATATTTTAATGAAAAGAAATAAAACTAAGTCAGAGGTTAGCCATCACTATTTTTTGTGGCTTCCATAATTTATAATCACTATATGCTTATGCTCACTATGTATTAAACTGCTCTTTAAAATTACAATTTGGATGGGACCATTGCACAGGGATACAATACATGAGACCTGGCTTCAATTCTGATCCCCTTTTTTCTGTTCTGTCTGGCTAGAGCTGATGATGCTGTGGAGTATGGAGGAGAACCATTGGGGATGAGCATCTTGGTCATCACACAACAGTGACATCTAGTGACCGGACTCAGTCTGAATACATACTGGGTTTCAAAAGAGCCACATTATGTGGTCCCTAGATGGGGACCATTGCTATAATTGCTGGGATAGATTGGGTTGAGGGTAGGCATTAAAAAACTCTCAAATAAAAACAAAGTAGCTCAAATGAAAGCTTAGCACTGTAGCCCAGTAGGGATTGTTCAATTGCACAGGAAGCACAAAGTAGCAGAAGGAAACAGATTGATCAACAACAACAAAATTATAACTTTATTCTGAATCTGAAAAGTTCTGATAGGGTTGTACTTTACATGCTACCCTTGCCCAAATTATTTTTTCAATTAAAAATCTACAACCTAATCACTGTAATTATAACTAAAAAATCAAAGCTTCAGAAAAGTTGGGCCATTTAAGAATGGCCACTGAAGTCTGCTTCTGGTTTTAAAAAGCACAATAATCTCAGGGTTTCCCCTAGTGCATTTTTATTCAGATCTGCTAAGTAAATGTCAACTGTGGATAAGAAATTCTCGTTTTTCCTAGTCAGTATACACTAAATGTTTGACTCATTTTCCTATACTTAGTTTAAAGGATGTACAAGAATTCATCAACTGATTACTATTTAGCATCACTACTAAACAGTTCCAAAGTCTCAACACAAACTCTGCTCTGGTTGGTAGAAATCTGAAAAAATGAGTGCTCTCTTGCTTTCATGGACCCCATATTGTATCAATATTGTGTATTCTAAAGTTAAGCTTAAAACGAAGTTTACCAGACCTGCATCTGATTACTGAGCTTGATCTGCCTCATTGAGCTAGAGCAATAGTAAATGGATCTATTTAGCTAAATTATTTTTGTATAAAGAGGACACATTGAGTGCTAGTCACGCTTTGGCGAATATCTGGTGTTAAAAAAACAAAAAAAAGGAATGCACTGAAAATCTCAAGATAATCAGCATCAGTTTCATAAAAATCTAGTTTCATAAGTGCTCCACAGATGCTCTAATCTCCACCACCAACTGTCTAGCTCTGAAAGGTATTTCTATGGCTCCAGAAAGCCTCTGGACTGTATACATTTATTCTTTCCTCTGGAAGGACTGACTACAACTCATCTGGCTCCTGCTGCTGCTGCTACATACTTCCAATCATTTCTATTGGGTATTAGTGTAGATAGCTACAATTATTTCCCACCTTTTTCCAATTATCTTTTCCTTTTTCCCACTTATCTTTTTCAATCCCTCTCTTTTCTTATCCTTGCAGTGAAATGGTTATATTTTAATGGTTAATATTTTAATGTTTCACACCATCTATGATCTATATTCCTCCTCATTAGGCTCTTTAGCCAGTCCCTCCAAGGTTTTAGCTGCTTTGGTTGCTGATGTTATTGTCTATCTTTTTATATTCTTTTCTTCCAGTACTTTCTTACATCCTGCTTATGCCATCCACTCACCTTCTTTGGGGGTCAATATTCTTTCAAAGGCATTTAGCTGGATAATTCACAAGTTATCCAACTAAGGGCCTCCTTTTCTAAACGGATCGCGTGAGATACCAAAACGGGGGCGGAGTCGGCCCTGGAGGAGGAGGAGTCGGGGCGTCACCAGGGCCGACTCCACGAAGACGCCGCGGACGATGAAAAGGTAAGGCATTTTTCGCGTCCGAGTTCACGCCCAATAGCTACACCTTCTATGGTGGCGCTATTGAATGCGAAACCGGCAGCGATCGCACAGCGACGGTGCGATCGCTGCCGGCTAGCGCAGGCCCACCCCCCCCCCCCCCCCCGTTTCGGCCCCCTGCCCCTCATTCCCTAAAGTATTGCAGGCCTGTGATAATGAGGCCCTAAATGGAAAATTTTTGCACATTGGGGCAACCTATCCAGCTAAACTGTAGCCGGATAACTCATTATCCATCTAGAATTTAGGTAGATTAAAAAAAGAGGCACTCTGAGTAGGGTTGCCAATTGTCTGGATTTTCTCCAGACAGTACGAATATTTCAGGAGAAGTCCAGAAGCCAGAAGGAGGGCTAAAATGTCCAAAAAATGTCTTGATTTTAGCCCTCCAATCCAACTGCAGTCTACCCAACCTGAAATCCCCTTCAATTAAGTGAGCACCATCGCTACTGCCAAGGTTGTTGCGGCGCCTCTTCTGTAGCTCCTGCAGCTCGCGGTTCAAATATCAGCTGCTTGAACTGCGGGAGCCTCCATGCCCCGTGCACTTCAAACAGCTAATGTTTGACCTGTGTGCCAGGAGAAACAGACGAGGCACCTCGCAGACCTTGGCAGTAGGGAGAGTGCACAATCGAGAGGCCCTGACCTGAGTCCACCAGCAGAGCAGCAACGCTGCGATCTGGCCCAGAACTGATGTGACCCCAGCAGACAACATCAATTGGCTTCCAAGTGCCGAAGAAAGAAAAGGATGAAGAAGAGGCTCTGAGGCTTGGGATCCGAGGCCTCGGCATGGCCCTGGGCTGAGGCCCAGGCATCGGAACCCGGCCTCATGGCCCAGGTCACAATGTCAGGCCTCGGCTTGACACTGCAACCCTGCCCGGAGGCCAGGTCCCAATGCCAGGGCCTAGGCCTGGACTGAGTTCTCTTCCCTCTCCCCCACTCACACACAGCAGTCTAGGAGGGAACTTCCCTACCCCCCTACCTAATCTCCCTCGATCTTCCACTCTCCTCCCCACCCCCAAACCCTTCCTATCACTTCTTTTTTTTTGTTCTTTTTGGAATTACTGCAGGGTTAGAGCTGAAGTTGCACGCGCTGGCTGGCTGCCGGCGTGCAAATCATCGGGATAGCGTATAATGGTGTTGTCCAGCCCCACCCTTTGCCCTGTCCCTCCCTGTTCAGACCACACCCCGGCCCACCCCTTTTTAAGGGCCCCTGCAAGCTAGCCCCTTTTTTTAAGGGCCCTTTTCTGCATTTGGTGAGGGTTGTCTGTGTTCTGTATGTGTGATCTAGGTGACGTTTTGTGCTAGAATGTAGTTTCTGTCTAGGGATCTATAGCAGCTTGGCTTGTTCTACTCTCCTAATAGAAGATGCATTGGTGTTTAAGGGTCCAGAATATTTGCAGTATTGCCTTTTCTGAGGTAGGAATTTTATTTTTTGAGTGCTGGTAGTATGGGCCAGATTTTCGAACCTACGCACGGGCGTAGATTTGTGTGCGCAACCCGGCAGTCACAAATCTTCGCCCAATTTTATAACATGCGTGCGCAGCCGCACGAATGAACTTTATTTATTTATTTATTTACGAATGTTATAAAATCTGGGGTCGGCGCGTGCAAGGGGGTGCACACTTGTGCACCTTGAGTGTGCCGAGCCCAAGGGGAGCTCCGATGGCTTTCCCTGTTCCCTCCAAGACCGCTCTAAAATCGGAGCAGCCTCAGAAGGAACTTTCCTTTCACCCCCCCACCTTCCCCTCCCTTCCCTTCCCCTATCTAACACGCCCCCCCTGCCCTACCTAAATCCCCCCCTACCTTTATTATTTAAGTTGCGCTTGCCTCTGGGCAGGCGTAGGTTGCATGTGCCAGCCAAGTAGGCCTTCGGAGGCCTCTGGCCATGCCCCGTCCCGGACCGCCCCACCCCGCCCCTTTTTCGAGCCCCGGGACATACATGCATCCTGGAGCTTGTGCGCGTTGCCGAGCCTAAGCAAAATAGGCTTGGCACGCGCAGGAGGGGTTTAAATGGGTTACGCACTTATATTACACACATAGCCCTCTTAAAATGCACCCCTATGGTTTTAGTTTGGGAGATATACTATATTGTAATTATAATTCAGTTCACTTATGGCTTTCTGGTGGCCAAGCCGCACCATGGCGTGCACATGATATAAAATCCATGGGACTCGCACACATGTGCACCAGATTTTATAATCTGCACATGTATGTGCAAGTGGCATGCATGGGCGGGGGGGATTTTATTTATTTATTTGTTTGTTTTTGTATGCCAACATTTGATCGAGATATCACATGGCGATGAAATCAGGCCTTCCCCTGTTCCCTTCCAGTCTGCTCCAATTAACGAGCAGACTGGAAGGGAACTTCCTTACCCCCCCCCCCCTACCTAAACTCCCTCTCTCTTCCCTTCTCCACCCTACCCCCTAAACCCTTTCTATCACTCCTTTTTTTTTGTTTTTGAACATACTTCAGGGCCAGAGTTGAAGTAAGTTGCTTGCACCTGCTGGCTGCTGGCATGTGAGTCATCGGGATAGCATACAGTGGCACCTGTCCTGGCTTGCCCCCCATCCCACCCCTCCCCACCCAGACCAAGCCCCCCCCAGCCCACCCGTTTTTAAGGGTCTGGCACCTGTGTGCATATCGGCAGGGCACGGCCACACGTGTAACTGCTGGAATTTGCATGCGTGGCTGATTTGAAATTTAGTCGATAATATGCAAGTTGTGAGTGATATTTTTACCTCAGAAGACTGAATGTCCTTTTCTATGTAAAATCTGTGACAATAACTGCATAATTTTTTAATTGTATGTGTGAGGAGGACTAGAGGGGACGCAAGGATGTAATCTATGCCTGGGGCAGTGCTTCTCAGACAGTGGGTTGGGACCCCAAGTAGGGTCACAAGTGCCTCAAAGGGCAACATATTCTTTCAGATGCCAGCCGCAGTATTTGTAGTGGAAGTGAGTGTAGAACCTGTAAGCCAGCACACCCTCGCAGGCCTTGCAGTGACCCTGCCCTTGCATGAGTTTGTAATAACAGGAAGCCCTAAACAAGAAATGATCTGGACTGCCACAGGGCCGATGAGCTTACACTGGCTCACACACCCCATGCTGATTTTCATTACTAATGTTGCTGCCGCATGCAGATCACAAGTTTGGGGCAGCCATGAAGGAAAGGGTGTGCAGAGTATGAACAGGCCAGTGGAGAATGCCACTTCCCCTGTCTCCTCACCTACTACTGAATCTATCCAAGAAACAAATGTTGCCCCTGTCAGCAGCCTGCCCTCTCATCCCAACAGTTGTCATCCACTTTTGGCCCAAGGTCAAAAGGGAAATGTTGCTGAGCCTGACCAGGAGAATGTTTGGAAAAGAGACTGGTTAAAAGAAGGGATCAAATACAGGAGGGATTTATAGATTGGATCACCAGGAGAGGAATTGGCTGTGGAGATTAAGGGTGTTATGACAGAAGATCATACCACCCTTAGTGGGTCAACTAGGGGGATATGAAAAAAGGGTTGGAGGTAAAGCTGGGGGGGGGGGGGTGAGAAAGAAGGAGTGGAGGATTGAGTAAGAGGACAGGATGACAGAGGATCAATTGGGGGTTATAAAAAAAAAATGGTAATGATATGAGAGAGGATTAGCTAGGAAGATGGGAAAGGGCTGGAGTGGGTACAGAGGGGGTGGTCCAGGAAGGTTAGAGGAGTTGTATAATATAAGAAGGGATCAGCTGGAGGGGCAGAGGTTGAGAGAGGATGTCCTCTGGAATGGATGGAGCTTGAGCGAGGGGATCAGCCAGGGTGTGGGGAGGGTGGGAATGAAGTAATTGTTGGAGGAGGATTGCACCCTTGCTGATTTGTTTTGGTCATTCTCTGGAGTCACATACATTTTCAAGTGGTAAAATGGGGTCACATTGGCTAAAGGTTTGGGAAGCCCTGGCCTAGGGCATCTAATATCTTTCAACTGGTTCTAGAATAGCAGTGGTGAGTAAAGGGGTGTGATAGAAGATTAAAAATAAAAAGACAAGTTTTCCTAATGGTATGGGCAGCAGTTTTTAATTGTAATTTTCTTGACTGTTCTAATGGGATGTTGTTGGTATTTTTATATTTGAGATCATCTGATTGCATTTCATTTTCAGATGAATATTAAAAGCCCCACGCACACCAAAGCTGAGAGATATGCACATCTCGGACCAGTGCACCGTCCATTTTTTTTAGACGTGCCTGAGTACACATGTATCTCCCGGTAAGTGCACAAATCACAACGTTTTTAAAAGGGGTGGGGCATGGGCGTGATCTGGGCAGAGCATGGGTGGGACATGGGCATTCTGGGAAAGTCACTTGAAATGTGCTCGTAAGTATTTAAGTTCACATATGTGGGCCAGGGTCCCCTACTGCATAACTTTACTTCTGCTATGGATGGCATGTAAGTTTTAAAATAAAAAAATCATGGCTGGGTCAGCAGAGTTTGAAGGGTTGGAGCTAATAGGGTAAAAGGGAGGAAGATTAATTAGGAGGTTTAGGACGTTGGGAGCCTTTACCTGGGTGAACTGGGAATGGACTGGGAAAAATGGTAATTGCGGGGGCACATGTATCTAATAAAATGCCCCCACTTACACAGTAGAGCCAGCATTTGCACGCACAATTGTGCACCCATATAAACTTGCACACACATGTATGCACGTACACTGATTTCATATCATACAGACATATATGCGCGTATTTTATAAAATGGCCATGTCTTTTCACACGAGCTGCCATACACGTGTACAAGTATGCCCATGCAGTTGCTTAAAAGTTATTGTCCCCATGCATATTTTTCTAATAATAAGGCAAGTAATAAATAAAGATGGTAACCTGAACTAAAAAATAGTTGTGTGAAAGGACAAAGGTGAACATTTTATTCCATGCATCCTAGTATTGGGAATTTTCATAGTTGGAATTTGAAAACCATAATTCAGAGGATGTTTGAGGGCAAGGAAAAATTATCCAGCCAAATTAGCCAATTTTCAAATATAACTGGCTAAGGCCTGGGTTTATCAAAATGCGGTAAGTACTGCATGTGATAGCAAAAGGGGCGTGGTTTATGCAAAAATTCAGTTTATTGCAATGTGAAGAGCTAAGTTAGTGCACATGAACACTGGGAGGACCATTTTTGAGAGAGAGAGAGAGAGGGAGACTGGCTGTAATGTCATCCCCAGAGGTAGGTATTTGTATCCCTATGGTAGGCCCCCCTAGTAACTCGAGGTGGGGTTTAGGTATGAATGTAGGGGGTTACGATATGGTGCTATCACATGCGTTAAACACATTTTTGCATGCGGTAAGGGCCTATCGCATGCGTTAATGGGGCTTTTTGCATGCAATAAGCCCTTAACGCATGCGAAAACGCCTTATCGCATTTTGATAAATGACCCCCTAAGTTAGCTAGATAATTTTAGGGGTGTCTTAGAGCACATATATTGTAATCCAGCTGCTTGTAATCAGATAACGTCATCTTAAATAATACTGCAGGCCTGCAGCCTGACTTCTCAACCCTGAGGTTAGACTTTTGAAATCTTCTCTGATGAGCTAAGCTTCCCCATTCATCTCCCCCCTTCAAAATCCTCCTGAAAAGAGTTAATTGCTGGGAATCTGGAGTCCAGGGTCAACATCCTCCCCTCCTTCCACCCATTCCCCTCTTCTACAAATTTGTCAAAATCATCCCTTCTCTGTCTCCCTCTCTCCCCCTCCCCTCATATTATCCCTACCCCTCCCATCTTCCTGATACTTTGTTGAATGCTCATCTTCAGTCAGAATCATGGTAGGCTGCGCTCACTATCTGGGCTGCTACTGCCCGTTTTTGGGGTTTTTTTTTTGCTATGTCAGCAACACTGGATGTGTAAGTTACCAGCATTGCTAGTCATATGTATGCAATTTTCCCCCATCACTTTCTAAGCCATTAACATCTTAACTTCATTATAACTTTATACACATACATAATATTTTGAAGTATTATATTTTGTACATAAAAACATCTATCTACATGGAAATATTATTAGTAGAAACCATTCCAGTAATTGCACACATCTGTTTCTAACATAATATCCATGACCATGTGAATGTGTATAAATTATAGCATGATGTTATTTTCCAAACTACATGACAGCAAAGGAAAGTCACTCAGTGACTTTACAATCATTTTTAACAAAGAAGAATGAGTCACTCAGGAAAACTAACTGTAGTATAAACATCCAAAGGGATAGTTTTTGTACTAATTTACCTTAGAAGCACAAGATATATTGCAAAGGAACAGCTCAGTACCACAATCCAGTGGGAGCACTGAGAGGAGAGGATCACCTTGCTGGTGGCTAAAAGGAATCTGTAAGTACTGCTTGGGAAAATGTTTAGAACATAAAAGTTTTGGGGAGAAGTAAACTATTGAGGTATATTATTTAGTGTGTTTGCCTGTATTAAATAGGTAGTCAGAGGGCAGACAAAAACTAGGAGTTTGTGTGTTTGTATTTTCCTCTCTCCTACCCCTCTTCCATCCACACCTAGCTCATGCTTTAATTTATAGGCAGGTGATATTTTCACATAAAAAAAAAAGAAATCAGCCTTTTAACTTAAATTCAGAAATTCTCCACAACTTATCAAGAGTAGGTCACTACCAGATAAATAGTGAATACACTAATATAATTAAAGGACCCTAATTGTATGCTTTCCTACTCCCACAGCAACCTAAACTTTAGGAAATGAAAAAATGTAAGATGGAGGCAGCAATCCAGAAGCAAGAGGTGGTTTCCCAGTCTTTTGCATCTAGTGTCACATGTATGAATTTTTACCTGCTGGTGAGAAGCTGTGTGCACCCGGTGCAAAGAGCTTCTCTCTCTCAGAGAATGACTCCAATCTCTGGAGCCTAGAGTGGCAGACCTGAAGGAGCTGAGGCAGACAGAGAGATATATAGATGAGAACTTCTGGGACATAGTAGCTAACTCCAGACTGACAGACTTGGTACTACCTTAGAGGAGGAAGGTCTCATGATCGTAGATCATCAAACCGGTTCAACAGGAAATAATCCTGTAGCAAGGACCTGCTCACCAGGTGGTGCATTGTCCTCTCACACTGAGGATGTGTCTCCCAGGAGGGAAGGGTTAGGTCGGCCATCATAGTGGGTGATTCAGTTATTAGGAATGTAGACTGCTGGGCGGCTGGTGGGCAAGAGATTTTCCTGCTAACATCCTTACCTGGTGCAAAGGTGGTGGACCTCACACGTATCTAGATAAGGTTTTAGACAGTATTGGGAAGGAGACAGCTATCACGGTACATGTGGGCACCAACAACATAGGAAAATGTGGGAGGGAGGTTCTAGAAGTCAAATTTAGGCTCTTAGGTAGAAAGCTGAAATCGAGAAACTCCAGGGTAGCATTCTCTGAAATGCTCTTTGTTCCATGCGCATGTACCCAGAGGCAAGCAGAGCTCCAGAATCTCAATGTGTGGATGAGACGATGGTGCAAGGAAGAGGGATTCAGTTTTGTAAGGAAATGGGGAACCTTTTGAAGAATGAAACATCTTTTCCGAAGGGATGGGCACCACCTTAAGCAGGGTGGAACTAGGCTGCTGGCACTAACCTTTAAACAGGAAATAAAGCAGTTTTTAAATTACATCAAAGGGTAAAGCTGACAGTCACTCAGCAGTGCATGCTTCGGAGGGAGGTATCTTCGATGGATACTAATGAAGCATTAGAGTTAGGGCATCCCAACAGAGAGATTCCAATATTAAGAAAAGTAGACCAAGTGCCTATAATTAAAAACTCACCTGAGCTAAAAGATTCCAATTTATCCCTGTCAACTGAAAAGCAGAATGTTAATAAAAACAAAAAACACACTTTGAAATGTTTGTATACTAATACCAGAAGTCTAAGAAGTAAGACAGGAGAATTAGAGTGTATAGCAGTGAATGATGACATAGACTTAATTGGCATCTCAGAGACCTGGTGGAAAGATGATTACCAATAGGATAGTGTTATACCAGGGTACAAATTATATCGCAATGACAAAGAGGAGCATATTGGTGGTGGGGTGGCGCTTTATGTCTGGGATGGCAAAGAGTTCAACAGGATAAAGATCCAGCATGAGACTAAAAGCACAATCAAATCTTTATGGGTAGAAATCCTTTGTGTGTTGGGGAAGAGTATAGTGATAGGAGTATACTACTATCCCCCTGGCCAAAATGGTGAGACAGACAGTGAAATGCTAAGAGAAAATAGGGAAGATAACCCAATTGGTAGTGCAGTAATAATGGGAGATTTCAATTACCCCAATATTGACTGGGTAAGTGAAACATCAGGACATGCTAGAGACATAAAGTTCCTGGATGGAGCAATTGGTTCAGGAACTGATGAGAAAGTGAACAATTTTAGATCTAATTCTCAGTGGAACACAGGTTTTGGTGGTGGGGCCACTTGGCAGTAGTGATCATAATATGATCAAATTTGAATTAATGACTGGAAGGGGGAACCTAAGTAAATCCATGTCTCTAGCACTAAACTTTCAAAAGAGAAGCTTTGATAAAATAAGAGAAATAGTTAAAAAAAAACAGAAAGGTGCAGCTACAAAGGTAAAAAGTATGCAACAGGCATGGATATTGTTAAAAATACCATCTTAGAAGTGCAGTCCAGATGTATTACAAGCATTAAGAAAGGTGGAAGGAAGGTCAAATGCTTGCAAGTATGGCAAAAAAGTGAGGAGAAAGAGGCTATTTTTACCAAAAGATCTTCATTCAAAAATTAGAAGAAGGATCCATCCGAAGAAAATAGGATAAAGCATAAGCATTAGCAAGTTAAATGTAAGACATTGATAAGATAGGCTAAGAGAGAATTTGAAATGAAATTGGCCATAGAGGCAAAATCTTATAATAAACATTTTTAAAAATATATCCAAAGCAGAAAACCTATGAGGGAGTTGGTTGGACCATTAAATGATCGAGGGGTTAAAGAGGATCTTAGGGAAGATAAGGCCATCACGGAAAGATTAAACAAATTCTTTGCTTCAGTGTTTACTGAAGAGGATGTTGGGAGATACCCATTCCAGCCAAAGAACTTTAAACATAACTGACCACATACAAAAGAATATCCTGTTCCAGTTATGTTTAAAGTTTTCTGGCTACTGTTAGCCGGATAACCTTAATCAGGGATATTCAGTGGGACATTTATCCCACTAAGGTTAGTCGGATAACTTGTCCATTAAACGGCCTAATGAATATTGGCCTCGATATTATTTTGTTTTGCTTATTGACTTTTAATTCCATTGCTTGGTTAATCCTAACTTCCAAACTAACATGAACATGAGGTATCATGAACTCCAGCTAACACAATCAGCTCTAATTTAGAAATACATTTTCAGATTTATTCTAAGGTACTTTTTTCAGGGGCTCCTAGGGTACTTTTCCAGGTACTCTCCTTGAAACAAACCGTAGGGGAGTCATCCCCTAGCATAAAAAAAATAAGGGGGCCTCCAACATAGTTGGTAGAATGCACCATAGTCTGCTGGAAATTCAGCTGGATGTTGTTCTGCCACTGCAATATCCTCTGAATGCAATGAGTCTATCACCCCATAGACAGGACAACACCAACACTGTACCTTCACAGGCTGATAGAAACAAATAACCAGTATCTTGAACTTTGGTAGAAAAAATGTACTGCTCCTCCATAGCATCTGGTACTGGCAGGGGAGAACAGCTCTTGGAGCTGAGAGATACCTCCAACATCAGAGAAATCAGTACAAAGAGCTCAAGATGTTTAACATGCTTGCTAATATCACATTTAAAGGGCAATTAACTAAAGCATATTAACCTGTGTTAACATTAACATGGGAAACATTAACAGTAGCATGACTTATTGCATGCGGAAATTGCTGTGGCTGTATTATTTTTAATGGGATCAATTTACTAAGCAGCATGTGCTGACCCACTTAACTTTAGTGCAGGTTATGATGCTTTAGTGATTAGCCCTCTTAGCAACTCATTTAGTAATTTACTGATATGAAGAGTGCATAATCATTTTAAAAAGTTCAAATAAATGTTGGTTGGCATGCAATGATTTCTCAGCACCTGGTATTACCAGGAGATGTAGCAACCACTGTTAATTGCAGATTTACCAAAAGTTTAATGCCCTCCAATAAATCAGGAGTTAAATTGCTAGCTAACACCTACATTAAAATCAGCATGTTAACCCATGTTATTAGCCAATTTTAATCCTCTTAGTAAATAAGCCCTTAAGGGACTGATTTACTTAACTGTACATTGAAAGTATTTAAGCAGGAAATAGCAATCAAGCATTTAATTGAATAAATAATTAATTGATTATTATAGTTGTTTATATAGTGCTACAAGTGTACACAGTGTTCCACAGAGTCATATTAAAGACATTAGAACTTATAGACTAGTCAAGACAGATGGACAAGATGAACCGACAAAAACCAACAAGAGGCTTTGAGATAAAAACAGTAGGACTATGACTGGTAAGAACTAAATAGCAGGATATATTTGGAATTCATTGAAGAATGGGCAATTTTAATTAAGCGAAGCTACAATGACTGAGACTTCTTGGGAGTTTATGCTTGAGAGGCCAATGGGGTACATGGAACTGAACCAGCTCAATACTAGGTTCTGGGGTCCCTGAGCAATTCTCCTGCCTATATGTGAGACAATGACCTCACTCAGGAATTACTGTAAAACCTTTATTTCTGATAGGGATGTGCAGACCAAAAGTTTAAGTTCATAAGTCCATAAGTCGAAAGGGGGGGTCATTTGCGGTCAATATGGACATATGGAGACTTCCATAAGTTGAGTCTATGTCCATATGTGCAAATAAAAATTTAAACCCCTCACCCTCCTTTATCCCCCCCCCCCCCAAGACTTACCAAAACTCCCTGGTGGTCGAGCGGGGAGTCAGGACGCCATTTCTGAACTCCTTTGCGAGGAGCACGTGACGTCGGCGTCACGTCGGAGTAACGCGGCGTCACGTGATTCCCCCCGCGTTCGCTCCGGGACCCTCCTGACCCCCCCAAGCTGGCCAATCTGAAGAAAATAGGATAAAACATAAGCATTGTCAAGGTAAGTGTAAAACATTGATAAGACAGGCAAAGAGAAAATTTGAAATGAAGTTGGCCATAGAGGCAAAAACTCATAATAAAAACTTTTTAAAATATATCCAAAGCAAGAAACATGTGAGGGAGTCGGTTGGACCATTAGATGACAGAGGGGTTAAAGGGACTCTTAGGGAAGATAAGGCCATTCAGAAAGACTAAATTAATTCTTTGCCTCCGTGTTTACTAATGAGGATGTTGGGGAGATACCAGTTCCAGAGATGGTTTTCAGGGGTGATGACTCAGACGAACTGAATGAAATCACTGTGAACCTGGAAGATGTAGTAGGCCAGATTGACAAACTAAAGAGTAGCAAATCACCTGGACTGGATGGTATGCATCCTAGGGTTCTGAAGGAATTTTCTGATCTATTAGTTAACATTTGTAACCTATCATTTTATTTATTTATTTATTTATTTAAATTTCTTATATACCGGCATTCGCGATGGGAGTCGCATCATGCCGGTTTAAAAATAACAAGGTGTGACAACAGAATAAATACTTAATAACTTAAAAACATTAACATGTGATAGAAGAATAAGGTAGCAGTTACAATAAAACAGGGATAAAATGCAACTTGGAATGAAGAGAAGGCAAAAGAGAGATTAACACTGAGATAACAAAAGAATGACCAAGGTAAATAAAACCAAGGTAAATAAAACCTGCCTCATTAAAAAAACATTATTGAGTTGTCAAAGGTTGTTGATTACCCTGACGGGAGTTCTTAGTTGCTTGAGTTGAGAGTGGGTTCAGTTGGTGTCTGGAAAGGCTTTCAAGAATAGCCAGGTTTTAAGTCTTTTTCTGAAAGTGGGGAGGCAAGGTTCCTGTCTCAGTTCTGGTGGGATAGAATTCCACAAGGTAGGTCCTGCTGTAGAGAAAGCCCTGTCTCTGAGAGTCCTCTGGTTAAAGGTTTTTGCAGGAGGCACCTGTAATGAGTCTCTGTAGGACTCTCTGATTAATGAGAGGACTCTCTGATTAATGAGGACTCTCTGATTAATGAGGACTCTCTGATTAATGAGAGAGTCTGTAGGACTCTCTCATTAAAATCATCCATTGTACCTGAAGACTGGAGCGTGGCCAATGTAACCCCAATATTTAAAAAAGGCTCCATGGTCAATCTGGGTAATTATAGACCAGTGAGCCTGACTTCAGTGCCGGGAAAAATAGTGGAAACTATTTTCAAGATGAAAATCGTAGAGCATATAGAAAGACATGATTTAATGGGACACAGTCAACATGGATTTACCCAAGGGAAGTCTTGCCTAACAAATCTGCTTCAATTTTTTGAAGGGGTTAATAAACATGTGGATAAAGGTGAACCGGTAGATGTAGTGTATTTGGATTTTCAGAAGGTGTTTGACAAAGTCCCTCATGAGAGGCTTCTACGAAAACTAAACAGTCATGGGATAGGAGGCGATGTCCTTTCGTGGATTACAAACTGGTTAAAAGACAGGAAACAGAGAGTAGGATTAAATGGTCAATTTTCTCAGCGGAAAAGGGTAAACAGTGGAGTGCCTCAGGGATCTGTACTTGGACCGGTGCTTTTCAATATATATATCAATGATCTGGAAAGGAATACGACGAGTGACGTTATCAAATTTGCGGATGATACAAAATTATACAGAGTAGTTAAATCACAAGCAGACTGTGATACATTACAGGAGGACCTTGCAAGACTGGAAGATTGGGCATCCAAATGGCAGATGAAACTTAATGTGGACAAGTGCAAGGTGTTGCATATAGGGGAAAAATAACCCTTGCTGTAGTTACACGATGTTAGGTTCCATATTAGGAGCTACCACCCAGGAAAAAGATCTAGGCATCATAGTGGATAATACTTTAAAATCGTCAGCTCAGTGTGCTGCAGCAGTCAAAAAAGCAAACAGTATGTTAGGAATTATTAGGAAGGGAATGGTTAATAGAACGGAAAATGTCATAATGCCTCTGTATCGCTCCATGGTGAGACCGCACCTTGAATACTGTGTACAATTCTGGTCGCCGCATCTCAAAAAAGATATAGTTGCGATGGAGAAGGTACAGAGAAGGGCAACCAAAATGATAAAGGGGATGGAACAGCTCCCCTATGAGGAAAGGCTGAAGAGGTTAGGGCTGTTCAGCTTGGAGAAGAGACGGCTGAGGGAGGGATATGATAGAGGTCTTTAAGATCATGAGAGGTCTTGAACGAGTAGATGTGACTCGGTTATTTACACTTTCGAATAATAGAAGGACTAGGGGGCATTCCATTAAGTTAGCAAGTAACACATTTAAGACTAATCGGAGAAAATTCTTTTTCACTCAACGCACAATAAAGCTCTGGAATTTGTTGCCAGAGGAGGTGGTTAGTGCAGTTAGTGTAGCTGGGTTCAAAAAAGGTTTGGATAAGTTCTTGGAGGAGAAGTCCATTAATGGCTATTAATCAATTATACTTAGGGAATAGCCACTGCTATCAATTGCATCAGTAGCATGGGTTCTTCTTAGTGTTTGGGTAATTGCCAGGTTCTTGTGGCCTGGTTTTGGCCTCTGTTGGAAACAGGATGCTGGGCTTGATGGACCCTTGGTCTGACCCAGCATGGCAATTTCTTATGTTCTTATGTTCATAGCCTTGAGCAAGTTACAGATATAGATATTTTCTAGAATCTTCTGCTTAGCCTATAGCACTGTGTAATATTCCCAGGACAAAAATAAAACTCTGTAACGTATCAACTGATCCTTAATAATCTTCAACAGGTAGTTGGGACGCTAAATCCTTCCTAAAGTTTTTGAGCAACACTATATTCTACCACACTAATTTAACACCTAAACTCATATGCATTTTAAGCTTGCTTAATGCATCACTCTGCAGTTTTAAACAATCCACTAGAAACAGAGAAGCTGATATTCAGTACTACTTAGCTGAATAAGTAGAGACTTCACCAGGTAAGTGGTGACTGCGGAATATCCAGCTATTATCAGCAGTCACCACTTAGATAAGTACTTATCTGGCTAAGTAATTAGTGAGATAAGTGGTGAGTGGGATGTGGTCATATAACGGAAGAGCTACTTATCCAGTTAACTTATTGGATAAGTGCTGATATTCAGACTTATCTGGCTAAGTTAACCAGATAAGTTAGGCCTGCTTAATAGCAGGTCTAAAATTAGCCAAATAAGAATTATCCAGCTAACAAAAGACTTTTATGAGGGTATTCAGCAGCATAGTCCTGATGCTGAATATCCCTTGTAAATTAGCTGGATAAGTTTTATTTGACTAACTTACTTATCCAGCTATTGCCTAGATTTACTAAACCATGAAAAGGCTAAGGGGCAAATCTTGAAAGGTACGCATGGGTCCAGATTTGTTCGCGCAACCCGGCGCAAACAAATCTATGACCGATTTTATAATATGCACGGCATCGGAGGGAACTTTCCTTCAGCCTCCCCCCCACCTTCTCCTCCCTTCCCCTATCTAACCCACCCCCTGCTCTACCTAAATCCCCCTCCTAACCTTTATCGAAGAAGTTATGCCTGCCTCTAGGCTCTTCATCCCTGGCACGGCGGCAGTGCCGGAGGCCTCGGTCCTGCCCCCGGCATGCCCCCGGGCTAGCGCCCCGCCCACGGCCCCACCCTGGAACGCCCCCTTTTGCAAGCCCCGGGACTTACGCTCGTCCCGGGGCTTGCGCGCGCCAACGGCCTATGCAAGATAGGCTCGGCACGCGCAGGGGGAGGCAGGGTGAGGTTTTTGGGGGTTGCGCACGTATCTTACGCATGCAACCCTTTGAAAATCTACCCCTAAATGCGTGTTAAACAGTGTTCATCATAAGATAAATGCTGTTTATTGTGTGATATCACCATAACATGGTGATATCACTCAATATTTGCCATATCATGTATTTTTTAAAATAAATATCCACCCTACATTATAATTTGCAACTTTTCATGTATAAAATTGCGTAATGCATGCAAAGTAGCTTATGCATAGGCAACACAATGAAATAAAATAATGTGGCTGACTTTGAAAAGAAAGCATTTTTATCGCATTTCAAAGAGGTGACTTTTTGAGGGGACATTGTGATTATAATGGGCATCCTGATGTCCCCAGAAGGTCTATCAAAGGGTCCCATGGTCCAAAACTAATTATACTTCCCCAAAAGGCCACCTCCTCCTGGTGGTCTGTGCAGATTCCTACCCTCCCTCCTCCCACTGCCTGTCAAGGTGGTGCCAAATCAAAAAGTAAAAAATGAAAAGATTTTAAATCATATGATGATGCTCTGCCCCCTCACTAACCTCTCCCCTTTGAAACCCCCCTCCTCAACCAAAGATCTCCCCAGTGTCTACTCCATACCCTCCTCCTTGACCTTTCTTCCAAAACATTTAAGGCCTGGTGGTCTCAGGTGGACTTCTGCCCCTTATCTCAACAACTGACCCTGGAGGTTTAGGGTGGCCCCTATACCCCCTCTACCTTTAAAGAAGACTCATTGGTGGTCTAGGAATGGCCCAGAGTGCCCCATATATTCGGGTAGGTTAATGCCATTTTCTAAAATGGTACTGACCGACCTTTGTCTCATCACATGATAAGGGCAAAGGCTGGCCCAGAGCTAGGGGGCACATCAGTCTGCCCTTATACCACCAAGCCTTCTTTTAGGTACAGGGTCCAGAGGTGGGAGTGCAGAGATCACCCTAGACCACCAGAGTCTGTTTTTGAGGTAAGAGGGAGGGGTCTACACTAGACCATCAGGGAAGTGGGCATTGGGAGTGCACAGTGGGACCTGCTACCAAGGGGTTTGTCTTTGGTTAAGGCAGAAGGATTTCCACAAAGGAAGGGTTACGGAAAGGGCAGGGTGTCACAGCAAGTGTGAAGAAGTTGACTCTCAAAGATTGGCAACCCATCATGGGCAGCCAAATTTTGCATGTAGAGTGATACCCACAGGAAGGGTCTTCCTCAGAAGTCTGGCCATGATGAGCATGGGTGCACACAGGCCTTATCACTTCATTAGGATATCGCAACCCATGCGCAATTACATCCCTATTTGGGTATCCTTCCCAGCTGACTTCAATGGTATCTCGGTGGCATAAGCTTCCTCTTTCCAGCAGGGATTTATATATACACTCTGATGCCTTTGAAGGATGTGTTTTTGGGTAGTATTGCCTGTATGAGTGTCCATTGCATCTGTGCCAGATACTTGGAGGGAGGTAGGACTAACTTGGAATATCACATTCCTCATGTTATTTTCCACACAGGTTGCTCTAGTACTTCGAAAAATGAAGCTGCAGAATGAGCAAATTATATTCTAGTGCAACAGAATAAGCAAATTATATTCTGGACCGTCAATAAACTAAATGTCTGCGCTTAGCAGAACTAAAGAGAGACTTGCTTTGGGCCAGTTTATATCGGTCACACATAATCAGCTTACTGCAGGAGCCAGGTGGGGGGCTTGGTTTGCGATGCCATTCCTTTGTATTGCGGCAGGCAGCAGAGGTGGTGGTTTGTCCTGGTATTTGGCAACCACCTTGCCGGCTTGGATACCAGTCCCAGCGCCAGCTGCCTTGATGGTGGATACATCTCTTTGGCCAATGAAATGGGGCCATACAGAGGCCCTTTGGCTGGACATGTAGCAGGTCTGGATTTCCTTTTGAAACTGTGCAGATGGGAAGAAGTCCTTTCTGTTGGGAAGGAGGTCGGTGGGTTGGTCGAGAAAGTTGGGGCTGACTACACATACATGGCTTCAATAACAAACGACCTGCTGGTGACCCTACGGGTGCTCTTGGCATTCATCTGAACTTTCACCTCGAAACCAAACACTTTTTGCTTTCTCGCTGGTCTTTTGGAGCTTTATGCACAAGCAATTTGGTCGCATCCAGCAAGAATGAACTTGTGGCATACTTTTGTGGGGTGTGACATGTACATCGCTAGCGCTCTGTATCAAGATACGTATGCATTCAGACCATTTGTTGCCCCTTCTGTGGTGTTCGAGGGATTTGATGGCAGCTCCGGATGCCATCATTATGCATGTATGGGGCTATAACCTGAGTGAATTGTCAAAAAAGCAGTGAACTATGAGGATCAAGAAGGACTTGCCTGAGTTATCTATTTGGTTACCGCATACCTATTTCTTGTGGTTGGATATTATTTCTCATCCAAAGTTGAATGATTCAAGACCATGGAAAAAGGGACACAATAAGATTAACCGGCACATCAGTGTATGAACCTGCAAGCTGGGTCATCACCAGATAAAGCATGAATGGGCAATTGTCCAATGTCAAGGTTTGTTTAGGTCAGGCTGAGTCCATCTTTTGAACATTGGCTATTAGATATCCAACAATGCCCTGCAAGTGGTCATAGAGGGATGGTTGTTGGGGAATGATGTCGGCAGCAGTCATGTTGGTGGGGGGAGGGCATAAGGCAAGGGTACACCTTACCTAATACCTGTGATGGTTACCCAGGCCAATCGGGGCAATTCTGATGTGGTGCAGGCAGACATCTCGGTCCAGGTCAGCAGTAAACTGGCACCTTGGGCGGCGCAGGGCAGGCATTCCAGATGTCAGGGCCCGCTTGCTTGGGGATGGGGCGGGGGACCCAGGTTCAATTCTGCCTTGCTTTGTTGTTGCAGCGAGTGGTGGAAGCAGTGGTATCACCTGGTCTTGGTTGCTGCCTTGCTTGGCTATTGTGGTGGGCAGCGGAGGTGATGGTGTAGCCTGGTCTGGGCAACTGCCCTACCGGTCCAGGTACCAGTTTGTCTAGGGAGTTATATATATATATATATATATATATATATATATATATATATATATATATTGTTAACAAAGCTGCGGCCCTTGTTATCCAAGATCTGTGTCTGTTGTTATTCCATTGTATTAAGATGTATACATGTATGGCTATGGGTCAATTAAAAGTGATGGGGGCAGCTGGAAGATGTTGAGTGGGAGGGACACAGACAGGATGACACTACAGTGGTGGCTGCTAGAGTTAATGAGTGGTCCCATGCCCCATGCATGGAGCCCACAAATAACCGGGTGCCGCCCATGGCAGCCCAGCCGAGTCCAACCTATGGTGCGGCTTCCCTTCCTTCCACTGCCCGGCACGTCTGTGGCATTGCGGAGAGGGAGGGAGGGGTAGAAGGTGTGGTCATGGGAGGATGACATTGCGGCCCCCTTTAAAGGGCCGTGACTGAGGCACATCTGGCCTCTTCCATTCCCAGCCAGCGTACCCACCCACCCACCTGCTTCATTTTTCTAAACAGGAAATTGCTGGTTGATTAATGTTAGAAGTTTTTACATTGATCAGTTGTATAGCTATAAGAACATTTGGTTAATCTGTATTTGATTGCTTGTATATGAGATAGATAGCACTTAATATTAGCCAGCGTGGCATGTTTACTGTTGTAATATGCAAGTGAGGCAGATAGTAGCCTGTGTTAGAAAGGCACACAATGGCGAAATGTGCATTTTTAGGGTTAATGTCACTGCAAAAGAGGGAGGCAGTTACCTGGGCTGGTAGGGGCATTTCTGACATCGTGCAGGCATTATGGCCCAGATCAGCAGTTGACTGGCACCTTGGATAGCGCAGGGCGGGCAATCCATTTGCCAGAGATCTGGGCCCCCTTGCTTGGGGATGGGGTGGAGGGCTCGGGTTCGATGCTGCCTTCCTTTGTTGTTGTGGCAGAGACAGTAGTGTCGTCTGGTCTTAGTTGCTGACTTACTTGGTTATTGTGGTGAGTGGCAGAGGTGGTGTTGTAGCCTGGTCTTAGCAATTGCCCTACCGGTTCGGGCACCAGCCTGTCTAGGGGTATATATACATATTGTATGTTTATATATCTATATAAATAAAAATGTAAATGTTCGTTTGTTCAAAATTTTAAATCTCCGAAAGTTCTTCACCGATTGCTTTGAAATTTTGACACGTTGCATTCGAATACGCGCGTGTTTTTATATACCTATATTATATAGATGTCACACCTGTGACAGTTAAAAACATGCTTTTTTGGAAAAACAGTGCCATCTGTTGGACATACAAGCAACACACGCTATCTACAATATAAATGGGCTCTGACCCACGGCCCGCAAATGCGCAGTAGAGAGCAGCTCTACCGCGCATGTGCGGACCATTGAGCTCTGCGCTATGTGCTGGGTGTCACAGAGGGGAGAAGGAAAGGGCAGACGAGTTGCCGCTCCGAGAAATGGCTCAGCCCGCTCCTGCCCCACTAGTGAAGAGGGGAGGGAGTAGGGACTGCCGGACAGTTACACTCAGGAGGAGGAAAAGGTAGAAGAGTTGCCAAGCCAGTCTGTCCACCGCCGGGCAAGGTGGGGAGGGAGTTGGGATGGCTGGAGCACAGCAAATGCAGTAGAAAGCAGCTGTGAAGAGATCACAAGCAGCTGCAGCCAAAGCGCAAAGAGCTGAACAGAGAACAGCTCGCCCTCCTCCCCCGCCCCCTGAGTCCCGCAGATAAGGAGAAGCCAAGTAAATATCCCACAACTGCGGGGGAGGGGGGAGAGGGAAGGCAGTGCTGTCAGCCCGCCCGTGGGTCTCAGCCACCATGGGAAGAGTTTACATGGGCATCGCTCCACCCCCACTCCCAGCAAAGCACCGTGACAAAAGTGAAAGCCAGAGCCCTGCTCCCTCCTCCCTCTCAAGCCCCCGATCGGATTTCTTAAAGGCACAGGTCTGCCAGAAAGAGCAAAGTAAGCTAGGCAACATGTCCCAAATCTGTTGCAGTGCCTGCCGCCTGCCCTTTGTGAGGGGGGGGGGGGAATGGAGTGTTTTCCTCTATCTCCCAGACACAACTGGTGTGGGAACTTTGCAAGCTCTTGCGAGTGCAGAGCAAAGACTTAGGTGGGGAGGGGACAAAAATCCCACCCGTTTTAACTGTGTGAGAGAGAAGTGTGGTAATGTGCGCTGAAGGCGAGTGTGAGTGCCAGAGACAGAGGGAGACTACGTGAGGGATTGTGTATGTGTGTGAGAGGGATTGGGCGTGCATGTGTGAGGGACAGAGGGAGTGTGTATGTGCAAGAGAGAGGAAGCCTATGTAGGGAGCTGTATGAGAGAGAGATTCTCTACCCTCCCCAGCTCTCCACTTATAAGTTACAGTGGAAGGGGTTCAGTGTAATGAGAGAGCAAAGGAGTTGGGGCCAGTAAGGATAGAGTGAAAGGGGTCTGAGCTTGTCCCTCCGCCACCAGGGAAGGGGGGAGGGAGTTAGGATGGCAGGACCATTATGCCTCGCGAGATCCCCCTCGGCCACCGCTGCAGCTCCTACTACTGCCGCCACCTCTGGCCCTTCGTGGTGCTGGGGGGGGGGGGGAGCAGAGCAGAGCAAAGACGTAGGAGGAGAGGGGACAAAAATCTCGCCCGTTTTAATGGGCTTAACGGCTTGGACTAAATATTTTACGATTCCATTTCAATGTTTCCGATTGCATTGTTAAATTGAATTTTCATAGATTTCGATTTATTTTCATTTTGATTTAATTATTTCGTGTGACATTGCGTTGGAATTGAGCTGGAATATCCCATCTCAATGTGGGTAAAGTTATATGTCAAGTGGCACTACGCACTCTGCAACTTATTTAAAAGCCTTTTCTATGGATAAAGCACTGTTTTACCCATAGAAATGGCATTGAATATTACTCATTAATTGATATAATTTAAATTGTACTTGTAGCCATATCTCAGTAATATATATATATAAATATCCTAAATAAGGAAAGAACAAGTAAATCAGTGTGTTCCCAATAATCCCTGACAGTATTTGTAACACTTAGAATAATTCCCCAACATAGAAATGCACAAGCCTATAACATGAACATTAACAGACAAAATAAATTATAGTCTATAAAATACTAGTTTCCTGATGGTAGAAAGCAAAAACTTTAGGTGAATATAAGCTACGGAGGGTGCCCTGGGTTAGAAGAGTATGTAAAAGTGGAAGCATCTATCAAATAAGAATGGCATGCTCTATAACAATATCCAGTACAAGGAAAAAAAAATCCTCCAACATCTGTATGTGATCAAATCCCATGAGTTCTCAATGTTGACCAAATAAAGTGAGCAATTCCTACAAAGAGAAAAGCCTATTGCATATATGAACTGCTTTATGTAGTGCAATGTGAGTTACCCATTATTTATATCTTCCTATCACATCAAGCTTTGCCTCAGCTCTGGAGGACTTCCTGACACAAAGGTAAATATTCTAGTCATTGAATAATGAGAAATATGCGACAATGTTTTAACTCAACTGAATGACTATTTTTCTGAGCACAATATTAAACTATCATAACAAGTCATGAACATAGATTAAATGTAGGATTCCTCTGTTAGGCTTGAACATAAGTACTATTTTGGAGTTCTATAATGGTCGAAAAGAGTTGAGCTGAACAATTAGAATTTCTCTGAGAGAGGATAACTTTAAAAAAATTGCACCTGAGTGAACTCAACACTTAAAACTTTGACACAGAGTCGAACTCTGAACCCATAGCACAAGCGAGACTCCAAGTACAATCCCATTGAAAGAAAGCTTCTGTATGTCAAGGATTCATTCTGTGCCACCACCTGTATGATGTGGGTGCCCAGTAGTTAGGAGCACTTCTCTTTGCTTACACTTTTAGAAAAGGAATGTTACCTAAATACCTATGTGAACATTAGGGATGTGCAGAGCAAAATTTTATGTTCATATTTTTTATGTCCGAAAGGGGGTCCCACTTGCGGCCAATATGGACATAAAAAAAATCCAATGAGTTGGGTATATGTACATATGTGCAAAAAAAAAATGTAAACCCCCTCACCCTCCTTAATCCCCCCCCCAGACTTACCACAACTCCCTGGTGATCGAGCGAGGAGTGAGGACGTCATTTCTGCAATCCTTGGCGAGAAGCATGTGACGTCGGTGGCACGTCGAGTGACGCGGCGTCACGTGATTCCCGGCTCGTTCGCGCCGGACGGCTCGTTCGGCCCAAAAAGAACTTTTGGCCAGCTTGGGGGGGCCTCCTGACCCCCTCAAGCTGGCCAAAAGTTCTTTTTGGGCCGAACGAGCCGTCCGGCGCGAACTTGCCGGGAATCACGTGACGTCGCGTCTGAGTGACGCGGCGCCACGTGATTCCCGGCTCGTTCGCGCCGGACGGCTCGTTCGGCCCAAAAAGAACTTTTGGCCAGCTTGGGGGGGCCAGGAGGCCCCCCCAAGCTGACCAAAAGTTCTTTTTGGGCCGAACGAGCCGTCCGGCGCGAACGAGCCGGGAATCACGTGACGCCGGCGTCACTCGACGTGCCGCCGATGTCACATGCTTCTCGCCAAGGATTGCAGAAATGGCGTCCTCACTCCTCGCTCCATCACCAGGGAGTTGTGGTAAGTCGGGGGGGGGGATTAAGGAGGGTGAGGGGGTTTATATTTTTATTTTGGCTCAACAATCGCGATTTCCCACATATCGAACATATCTATGTTCGATATGTGGGAAATCCGATCGTTTATGTCGAATCAATTTTTTAAGTAAAAAAAAAATATGAGTTGCGTTTTACTAATGCGGTCAATCCGAATGCACACCCCTAGTGAACATGCACAATACACCCTGGAGCATATGTGCACACCAAATGTCATACATTTGCTATTCTGTTTACAGGTGAGAACTCTTCATCACTATCTGAGGAAGAACAGCTGGAGGAGGAGGAAGAGCAGAGGAAGAAGGAGGAAGATGGCAGTGAGGTCTCAGTCGCTCCTGTACAGGCAGTTTATGCCATCCTGTGGTGGCTGTCCTTCCCCTCTACTATCAAATGGCAGTCCCTGTGTGTAAAGACTATCCCTTTTCCCATCCTGGTAGGACCTTTTCTCTGTTCTGCCCAGGGATATAGGTATGTTGGGATTCAGACTGACCAGCTCTTGCTGGACAAAGGAGGTCCATAGCCCCTTCTACCTCTCACACCAACATCTGCTGCCTGGCCAGAGTTTCCTGGGCCTGTGTATCAGTGCCTTTTTGAGGAGGATATGCAGATGATAGTGGATAAGATGAGAGGGATCTGAGCTGATTTTGAAAGTCGGCCTAGTATAGTGGCCCACCTCGATAAGACACAAAAGGATCTCCTCCATGGTGGTGCACCTCATTGCCATTTAGCTCCCACTACACCAACCACACTGCTAAGTCCAGAGCACCTGGCCTCCCTAGTTTCCTGGGTCTTTATTTTCTGTAAATAGTTTGCAATACCACATCATATTTTATTTTTATATAGTGTATATAGTTTTGGAAAAGTTTTATATTTTTCATTGTTTTTGTAAAAGTGTTCTAATTATCTCAAAACCTTGGGTGTATATCTCTGTTATTTACTACCAACTATGGTTTATTTTCAACTACAATAAAGACCCTTTCAGTATATCCTATAGCCATGACTCTTTGAACCACACATAGCCCTGTAAGTTGCTTGCTATGTTGATTTGCTTAATAATTGTTAAACTCCTCTTATCTAGCCTTACATTAGCATATGCAGTTGCTTTAGTCATATAAATCTTGCACCTCTAAAACAGTTCAGTAAAGGAGACCACAAATCAGAAGTAGAAATCTACGTAGACCACTCATCTACCCAAAGGGCACCAGATGTGAATGTAGCAAAGCCACAAGCAGGATTTTTGTGTATAAAGTTTCTATTATGTTAGGTATACATTTAAATTTAATCACAGCATAGGGAGATAAGGATCACACATGAGGTAGCCCTTTATAAATCACTATACTTTACAACAGAGAAAAGGTATGCTATAAATGTTCTGTTAGGTGCTGATTTCACCAGAAGCAGGCAGCTATTTAAAGGTCTATTAAGTAACCACAATGTTCCATGGACTTAATATGTAACAGAAAAGAAAAGCTATATTTCTAATACTACAGAAATTCAATGCCAACCTGCCTTAAACCAGCTGTTTGATTAATGACGTATACCCAGCCTACCCCTCTCCTTACTCACAAGGGATGTTCTTACAGGTAAACCCTTGTTTTTTTTAGTGGAAGGATCCCATTAGCAAATCTCTTCAAAGACAAAAACTAACATTAATCTCTATAAACACCTACCTTTTAAAGGATATCAGCCTGCTGTGTTCTACAGGACATCCAGGATTATGTGCTTTTGAAGGACTCTTACACAAAAACTCCCATCTGAGAGCAATCTGCCACTCCTTGGTGCTATAGGTAGCTGGCCCCTTCACCCTCTTCCAATGAAATGGACTACAACGGTGACCTGATTTAAGGGAATTTTCAGAACTTGCCAAGCACCTGGAGAAGGTTGGTGTGAAGTGTAATTGTCAGAGTTATTTCCCTATTCATACTGATATAATGGAATAAAGGAATGGAAGGGTAGAAGAAAAGACAATCTGAATAGAAATTCTGGGCTGGTTATATAGTGGGACACAGGATACAGATAAAGTCCTAAGAGATACATACTTACAAATATAAGGTCCATTTGCTGATGGAGAGAATACTGTTCACAGGGAATAAGGCCAAGCCCAAAAAAATATTCATCCAGACCTCGATGTCCATGTATTCATCCACACATTCTATGATCTCCAAAATCCCAAGATCTACCACATGGTGGTAGAATTTCACTGGATCGCTAAGGCAATTTACAAATAATAATTTATATAAACTGTTCCTTTATGATTGATCGGTACCCATCATGATTGATCTGGGTTATTAGAGAGCATCACAATGCCATTTGTCTTAGATATAATGGGTATTTATTAGGGATTTTTTAAGGCTATCACAATGTACTTATTACCAAAAGCTTTATGACTGTCAGATGTTAACAGGATTTGGAATTTAGCAATTATCTCAAATGGGAAAATACTCTGTTTTCATAAAATCAGGTAGGCATTAGCATATCAAATTAACAAACCTTGCAATTAGGACATTAACCAATATTATTCTGACTAACCCCATAGGAACATAAATGCCCATCTTCTAATACAGTTTATGCGTGGCTTGTCTCCTGGCTGCTAAGGGATGATCTAATTTGTCGAGGTATCTGGGTCAGCAGGGCTCTACATTAGATGATGGTAGTCTAGCTCAACTGAGGGGCAATTGTAGCTCTATGAGAAGAATTGCATGGTTCTATCCCCAAGCTGTTAGGGTTCATGGGTTTTGTGGACCCTTGGCCCGAGGTGGAGGTTGATGCTACCTGAGGGGTAGGACCCCACAGGTCCCCCACCATCGGGAGGTGAGGTCAGCTGCAGCAGAGACACAGCTATAGTTCAGTAGAGAGAAGCTGTCCTGCGTCACTACCACGTGATTGCAGGTACCTGCACTGAGATATACTATGAGGCGCCGCCAGGAACGGGACGGAGAGGCACAGTTCAGAGGAGTCACAGTCCTTGGTAGGTCTGGAGATACGATGCATCAGAGAAGGAACCTCCAATACAGAGGTGCACTAGGCAGGCCCTGAGGAGTAATGTAATATAAAGACTGTCCCGAGGGGCAGGACAGCGTAGCAACAGAGTCTCTGGTATGGTGACGTAGGGGCTGCCCCGAGGAGCAGAGAAGCGCAGAGTCAAGTCTCTGATGTAGTGATGTAGACTGCCCCGAGGAGCAGGGAAGTGTAGAGTCAAAGTTTCTGGTGAAGTGACATAAAGGCTGTGAGCCTGAGCGGTCTGCAGGTGGGATTGGTCCCTGTGCTCCAGGCCTCTGTTCCCGCCAGCCATAGATGGAGCTTCGGGTGACATTGATTCCGTCATTGGAGTTCCTCTTTGCCTGGATCTTCCCCGCGCTTGTCGCTCTCCTCATGGTCCGTGACCAGCCTCCAAGGGCTGTGTAGGGCGTGCAGTGGGACAGGGTGGTCCGTGACTCAGTCCCGCCTGAGTAGGGTGCCCTGAGAGACAGTGCAAATGTCCTTCCTCCCAGCTGTTGTCAATTACCAAGTGTCTTTGTCCGTGATGCCGTTGCATCAACCCAAGTGTCTTCGTCCGTGATGCCGTCGCATCAATCAAGTGTCTTCGTTTGTAATGCCATCGCATCAACCAAGTGTCTTCGTCCATGATGCCATTGCATCAACCCAAGTGTCTTCGTCAGTGATGCCGTCACATCAACCAAGTGTCTTTGTCTGTGATGCCATCGCATCAACCAAGTGTCTTCGTCTGTGATGCCGTCGCATCAACCCAGTCTTGTCTGCGATGCCGTTGCATCGACCGTAGTCCTGTCTACGTGTCAAGGCCCGAATGCACTCAACCTCAAGCCAGGCCTGCTGCTCCATGCTGTCCCTCGCAGCAGGTCTGAAAGGGCTCGGAATGGTCGGAGGACCATTCAACTTCCAACATCCTTGGGTGTTGGCCTTGGGAGCTTGCAGGCCTGGCAGAGGGTCAGACAGTCAGCCACTCTGGGACAAGCCGTCAACCCTCAGCCCGGTCCCGAAGGTCTGGGCTTGGGCTGAGGCCCAAGGACACACGAAAAGACCCCCATTCTCAACAGAATGCAAGGCCTTTCGAGGCCATCCTACACAACAGAAACCAGTTCTGCAGATGGTTTTCAAGGGCGATGAGTCAGATGAACTGAACCAAATCACTGTGAACCTGGAAGATGTAGTAGGTCAGATTGACTAACTAAAGAGTAGCAAATCACCTGGATCGGATGGTATGCATTCTAGGGTTCTAAAGGAACTCAAAAAAGAAATTCAGATCTATTAGTTAAAATTTGTAACCTATCATTAAAATCATCCATTGTACCTGAAGACTGGAGGGTGGCCAATGTAACACCAATATTTAAAAAGGGCTCCAGGAAAGACCCAGGAAACTATAGACCAGTGAGTCTGACTTCAGTGCCAGGAAAAATAGTGGAAACTATTCTAAAGATCAAAATCACAGAACATATAGAAAGAAATGGTTTAATGGAACACAGTCAACATGGATTTACCCAAGAGAAGTCTTTCCTCACAAATCTGATACATTTTTTGAAGGGTTTAATAAAGATGTGGATAAAAGTGAACTGGTAGATGTATTTTATTTGGATTTTCAGAAGGTGCTTGACAAAGTCCCTTATGAGAGGCTTCTAAGAAAACTAAAAAGTCATGGGATAGGAGGCGATGTCCTTTTGTGGAGTACAAACTGGCTAAAAGACAGGAAACAGAGAGTAGGATTAAATGGTCAATATTCTCAGGGGAAAAGGATAAACAGTGGAGTGCCTCAGGGATCTGTACTTGGACTAGTGCTTTTCAATATATTTATAAATGATCTGGAAGGAATATGACGAGTGAGGTTATCAAATTTGCAGATGATACAAAATTATTCAGAGTAGTTAAATCAGAAGTGGATTGTGATACATTGCAGGAGGACCTTCCAAGACTGGAAGATTGGGCATCCAAATGCAGATGAAATTTAATGTAGATAAGTGCAAGGTGTTGCATATAGGGAAAAATAACCCTTGCTGTAGTTACATGATGTTAGGTTAAGAACATAAGAACATAAGGTTCCATATTAGAAGCTACCAACCAGAAAAAAGATCTAGGCATCTTAGTGGATAATACTTTGAAATCATCAGCTCAGTGTGCTGCAGCAATCAAAAAAGCAAACAGGAATTATTAAGAAGGGAAAGGATAACAAAATGGAAAATGTCATAATCCCTCTGTATCGCTCCATGGTGAGACCTCACCTTGAACACTGTATACAATTCTGGTCACTGCATCTCAAAAAAGATGTAGTTATGATGGAGAAGGTACAGAGAAAGGCAACGAAAATTAGAGATGTGAATCAGGTGCTGGAATCGGTTCCGGTTTCTGTATCATGGACCCACGGGAAATTTCGTTTCTTGCAGAGTGGACGGTTTTATTTTCGGCTGTCCCGAGCCAAAAAAAAACCCCCACTCCGACCCTTTAGATCTAATTATTTGCAATCTCCCACCCTCCCGACCCACCCCCCAAAGTTGCCTAAAGTCCCTGGAGGTCCAGCGGGGGTCCCGGGAGCGAAAAATGGTGCCGGTGGCCCTTTACCCTTACCATGTTACAGGGGCTATCGGTGCCTGCCACCAGGAGGCGGAGCACAGGAGGATACAGAGGCTAGTTGGAGCTTTGCCAATAGCAACCCGGAGTTTCCGCAGGTTGAGCCCTTGGGTACCCGGGCTGCCTGGTCTTAGTTGGGTCTTACAGGGTCTCATAGAGAGGAAGCACAGGGGAGTGCCCACCATGAACAAGGGTGGGTGGTCGATGTCCAAGCAAGAATGTCCAGAGGTCACAGGAGGCCAGAAGAGAGAGTCTGAGTGGATAGCAAGGATCAAGGCCAGAGTATCAGTCCAGAATGATCAGCTGAAGCAGGGGTCAGTACCTGTAGTCAATCAGGGAGTAGTCAGGTCAGGCAGAGGTCGGTTCCAGGCAGTGGTCAGACAAGGTCGGTGAACAGACAGAGGTCGGATCCAGGCAGCAGTCAGGTGAAGTCAGTAAACAGGCAAATGTCAGTATCGTGAAATCAGTTCGAAGGGTACTACCAGGAATGGAGAGGTGACAGGGGCAGGACAGGAGAAGCTGGAACAGGAGATGCAGGAACAGGAGACGCTGGAATGGGAGACACTGGAACAGGAGACACTGGAACAGGCAAACTAGAGACACCGGAGTGTACGACCCAATTGCCAAGGCAAGGAAGTGGTGTCTGATCAATTCCTTTTATCCTGCTATCAATCAGGGTGCGCCTCAGAGCTGGGAGCCTCCCTTGGCCCTTTAAGAGGCTGGGCAGTCCACACGCGAGCGCCTAGGGGCAGGGCCGATGCCATGGAGGATGCCGAGACCCGCCGTGAGACCTGGACGGGAGACTGAGAGCAGGGGAGCTGGGGACGCTGCAAACTGGCTGTGGCGGAGGAGGAGGAGAGCCTGGAGCTTGTGGACAGGAGAACAAAGTGAGCAGGGCTGGATGCGGAGTGGACGCGGCTGGGACGCGCAACAGTAGCAAACTGAAAACATTATTCAAGGTGTGGTTTCACCATGGAACAATACAAAGGCATTATGACAGTCTTCATTTTATTCTCCATTCTCTTCCTAATAATTCCTAACATTCTGTTTGCTTTATTGACCACCAGAGAACACTAAGTCAACTATTTCAACATATTGTCCATTAAAATTCCTAGCTTTTTCCTGGTAACTCCTAACATGAAACCTAATTTACATATGAAAATAAAAGCTTTAGTTTTACTTGTTTATACAGGCTTCTCTAAATTTTATTTGATTTTACAGGTTATGCAAAATGCTGCCATTTGACTTATTTCTGGGTATACTGCAAAGGATCATATGATTCCTATATTGAATGCACTCCATTGGAGCGGACTGGGAGGGAACTGGGGAAGACCCTGATGCATTGCCGCGTGAATATAGACAAATTTGACACCCCCCCCCCCCCCCCGTGTGTGCCGCTGCTGATTTTATAACATGCGTGCATTTGCGCAAGCATGTTATAAAATCGCACGTTCATGTGTGCACGCTGGGTAACGTGCACGCATGGACCCGCCTGCGCATCTTTTTTAAATCTACCCCTTAGAGTTTAAGGTCTTACGACTAGAAGGTCCTTCAAATCTGATAATTGATTGAACAGTTTGTTTCCCTAAATACATTTTACATTCAACATTAAAGGTTTATTACTGATATTCTCCAAAATGTGTACTATTTATTTTATTTATTTAAAATTTTTATAGACCGACATTCATCAGGGATATCACATCGGTTCACATTGTAACGCAAACAGACGCCTGGGGAGGCGTTTTACATCGAACAGAGTTATATCGACAATTTATAACAAATTAACAAAAGAACAATTGAGGGGGGGGGTAAGTGGGGGAATATAAGGAGGGAAAGTAACATTGAATGTTAAATGTTAAGAATAGGCTTTACTAATATATATAAAATAAAAATAATATTATAACAGTATATACATATCCAATATCCAAAAAAAAGTGATACAAAAAAGTGCATAGACAATTTTTATTTAGTTACAGGATCCATATTGTGGAATATTATTCCTCAGTGGGTGCAGATCATTCTTTAATTAGGAACAAGCTGAAGAGTCAAGAATTTTTTTTTTCAACAGGCATTTATGATGAGGCAATTGATAGTGCAATCTCCCAACCTTACGATGACAAATTGAAGATAAATGCAGAATTCTTTACATTGCTAGTTTGTCTGATTTCCACAGTTTAAGTAAGATCCTGTTTATTATTTGTAGTACCTGAATATAATCTGCTTTGAAGTGTTATGACAGGTGGAATATAAATAAAGAATTATTTTATTGCTTTTCTTCTGTTTCAGCATATGGAGGCTTTCCAGTCTTTTGCACTGAGTGCCACATGTAGGATTAGTAGGGGTGTGCATTCGTTTCCAACGTATTGGTAATCCGCAACGTATAGGGCCATATTCGTTGTATTCATGGGGAAGCGAAACGTATCACGATTCCCCACAAATACAAGGAATCTTCACCGAATTATTCGGCCATCTAAAGGAGCAAATTTAAACAAAGCCCCCACCCTCCTGACCCCCCCCAAGACTTACCAAAACTCCCTGGTGGTCCAGCGGGGGGTCCGGGAGCCATCTCCTGCACTCACGCTGTTGGCTGCCGGTATTCAAAATGGCGCCGATAGCCTTTGACCTTACTATGACACAGGGGCTACTGGTGCCATTGGTCAGCCCCTGTCACATGGTAGGAGCAAGTCTCTGGTGGTCCAGCGGAGGTCCAGGAGCGATCTCCTGCACTCGGGCCGTCGGCTGCCAGTAATCAAAATGGCGCTGATAGCCTTTGCCCTCACTATGTCACAGGGGCCGACCAATGACACTGGAAGCCCCTGTGACATAGTAAGGTCAAAGGCTATCGGCGCCATTTTGAATACCGGCAGCCAATGGCATGAGTGCAGGAGATGGCTCCCGGACCCCCTGCTGAACTACCAGGGAGTTTTGGTAAGTCTTGGGGGGTCAGGAGGGTGGGGGGTTGTAGTTAATTCAATTTTAGCTGGGAAATGAATAAGAATGAACGCATGAATATATCAGGGGCCCCCCTTGTCAAATGCAGCATATCTGCCCCCGACGAATACGAATTACGAATGCAACGTATGCCGTCCCTCTGCACATCCCGGATGATTAGAGGATATATGCGTGCACTAGGTGCAAAAAGATCCAAGTCCTCAGAGAATGAGTATGATCTATGGAGGATAGAGTGGTAGAACTGGTGGAGCTAAGGGAGATAGAGATGTGTATAGAGGAGACCTTCAGAGACATAGTAGAGAAGTCCCACCTCTAGTTTGGTGGCTCCTATGCTGACTTGTAGGAGAAAGGTCACCTGGAAGGAGAGCATCACCTTGATGAGACAGAAAGCAAAAATGTAGCTAGGACCTGCCCTCAAGTTGATATAGCATCATATCACACCAAGGATAGGTCTCCAGGGGCATGTGCCCAGGAAGGAAGGGTTAGGACAGCCATTATAGTTGATGATTTAATTATTAGGAAGTTTGGTGGACATGAAGATTGCTAGGTAACTTGCCGTGCCTAGTGCGAAGGTGGTGGATCTCATGCATCACATGGCTAGAATTTTAGATAGTGCTGGGGAGGAGCTGCGTGTCTTGATATATGTGGGTAACAATGACATAGGAAAGTGTAGGAGGAAGGTTCTGGAAGACACATTTAGGGTTTAGGTAGAAAGCTGAAATCCAGAACATCCAGGGTAGCATTCTCAAAAATGCTCCCCATTCCATGTGCAGGAAACTAGACTCAGGCAGAGCTTCAGAGTCTTAATGCATGGATGAGCTGATGGTGCATGGAAGAGTATTTTAGATTGTTAGGAACTAGGCTTCATTATGGAGAAGGGAGGACCTTTTCCAAAAGGATGGGCTTCACCTTACCAGAATGGAACCAGGCTGCCTGTACTAAAAAGTAGATACCGCAAGTTTTAAACTAGATGATGGGGGAAAGCAGACAGTCTGTTAGAAGCGCATGGTTTGTAATGATGTATCATTGAATATTAAGTGAACAGGGAAAATAGGACATCTCAGTAGAGAAGTTGCAATAAATACCAAATTGGACCAGGCATCCTTTAGTAAAGTGCGGAAAGATTCCAAATTACCCTGTCAACTGATAAATAGGTTGTTAATACAAATAAAAGACATACTTTCAAATGTCTATATACAAATCCTAGAAGTTTAAAAAAACAAGATGGGTTAGTTAGAATGCATAGTAGGGATGAGCAATTGTTTTTGCCGAATTGGAAAATTTCAAAGAAATAGTCCAATTCGGCATGGGTAGGAGGACCCGACTCTCAAGACGGATTTTCCCCGAACTTCGGGGAAAATTAGTTGTTCGGGTTAACGTGGGGGGGGGGGAGGGGCACATTTATTTAAAAAAAAAAAAACAAACCTACCCCAAACCTTCAAATTTAGTTTATTATAACCCCCCACACCCTCCCGATCCCTCCCCCAAAACTTGCTTAAAGTCCCTGGTGGTCTAGCGGGGGTCCCGGCAGCGATCTTCCACTCTCGGGCCATCGGTTGCCAGTAAACAAAATGGTGCCGGTGGCCCTTTGCCCTTACCATGTGACAGGGACTACTGGTGCCATTGGTCGATGGCTAGCACCATCTTAGAAAGTGGCACGGGCCATCCATTGCTCCTTCCATGTGACAGGGGCCAACCAATGGCCCCAGTAGCCCCTGTCACATGGTAAGGGCAAAGGGCCATCGGCACCATTTTGTTTACTGGTAGCCGACAGCCCGAGAGTGGGAGATCGTTCCCGGGACCCCTGCTGGACCACCAGGGACTTTAGGCAAGTTTTGAGGGGGTCAGGAGGGTGGGAGGTTGTAATTAACTAAATTTTAAGGGTTGGGGTGGGTTGGGGGTTTTTTCAGCGAAAATTGCCAAGAAAAAAATATGACTCATTGGAAAACAAAGTTTTCCATGGGTTGCCCAACCCATAGCCCGACCTGTGATAAAAATAATGATGCATATCCCTAATGCATAGCACTAGATGAAGAGGTAGATATAATTGGCAGCTCAGAGATCTGGTGGAAGGAGGATAATCAATGGGACACTGTGATATCAGGATACAAGTTATATAGAAATGATAGGATAGATCAAATTGGTGGAAGGCTGGCACTAAATGTGAAAGAGGGCATTGAGTCAAACAGGATAAAAATTCTACAGAAAATAAAATGCAATGTTTGAATCTTTATGGACAGAAATTCTGGTTGAGAGGGAGAATGAAATAGTAGTTGGGGTGTATTACCGTCCACCTGGCCAGTATCAACAGACAATGAAATGCTCAAAGAAATTAGGGAAGCTAACAAAATTAGCAGCACTGTAATACATGGTGATGTCAATTACCCCAGTATTAACTGGGTAAATATTACATAAGGACATTGTAGAGAGGTAAATTTCCTTGATGACTGCTTCATGGAGCAACAAGAACCAACAAGAGGGGAAACTATTTTAGACCTAGTCTTTAGTAGAACACAAGATTTGGTGCAAGAGGTAACCACATTGCAGCTACTTTGCAATAGTGATCATAATATTATCAAATTTGACTTAATAACTGGAGGGAGTGTACTAAAGAAATCTACAGTGACAGCATTTAACTTTCAAAAAAAGTGACTATGATAAAATGAGGAAAATGGTTAGGAAAAAACTGAAAGAAGCAACTGCAAAGGTTAATAGTTTAACTCAGGCATGAACATTGTTAAAAAATACCATATTGGAAGCCCAGAGCAGATGTATTCCATGCAATAGAAAAGGTAGAAGGAAGGCTAAATGATAACTGACATGGTTAAAAGGTGAGGTAAAAAAGGCTATAATACCTAAAAGAACATCTTTTAAGAATTGGAAAAGGAATCCGAATGAAGAAAACATGAAATACAATAAGCACTGGCAAGTCAGATGAAAGCATTGATAAGGAAGTCAAAGAGAGAATTTGAAAAGGGCTTGCTGTGGAAGGAAAAACTCATAATAACAACTTTTCTTGAGGTAAAGCTTTTCACGAGGTAAAAAGCCTGCTAAGGAGTCAGTTGGACCATTAGATGATCAAGGGGTAAAAGGAACACTTAAAGATGACAAAGCCATTGTTGTGCTCGGGGGTGGACCAGAAGGCAACTGCCCCCAGGAGGCGGAGCACAGAAGGAGATAGAGGCTAGAGAGAGCTTCACGACTGGAAGCCAGAGGTCCCCCCGGGAGGAGCCTGTAGGGACCCGGGCTGCTTGGACAGGTGGGCCTCACAGGGTCTCCTGAGAGAGTGAAAGTCCAGTGTGCCACAGACAGGAGGAGAGCGCGGTCATGTTCGAGACTGGAGGTCAGATGGAGCAAGGAGGACCAGAACAGTGTAGGGGATGACAAGGCTAGGAACAAAGCCAGAATCTGGAGACGTGGTCAAGCAGGCAGAGGTCAGTATCCAGGAGTCAGCCTGAGGAGTGGTCAACAAAACTCAGGTCAGGTACTGGAGGTCAGACGAGGTCACAGGCAGGCTAAGGTCAAGAGGCAGGCAGCAGGCAGATGAGTCAAGTAACAGGCTGGAATCAGGAGGCAGCAGCAGACAGGCAGGTCGAAGAACGGACTGGAATCAGAAGGCAGGCAGCAAGCAGGCAGGTCGAGGAACGGACCAGGTTCAGAAGGCAGGCAGGCAAGCAGACAGGTCAAGTAGCAAACCAAGGTCAGTACCAGAGAGTCAGTCCGGAGGTACTACCTGGGGAGACAAACAGACGAACAGGAACAAGAGGACACTGGAACTAGGAAGCAGGAACAAGGCAGGAACAAAACTGGAACAGAAGGATCCTAGAACGAGACTTGGAACAAGACAGGAACAGGTACAAAGCGGAGACAATCTAGCAACTGACCCAATTGTTAAGGCAAGGAAGTGCAGGCAGCGGCTTCCTTATAACGGGGAATCAATCAGGTCGCACCACGGAGCTAAGACCCGCCCTAGGCCCTACAAGAGGCTGGGCGGTCCATGCACACGTGCGTAGGGGCATGGCCAGCAGTGGAGAAGACGCCGAGCTCCAGCGTGAGGCCTGGTTCATAGTAGAAGGCCCAGAAACTACCGAAGCAGGACGCCGGGGCCTGGAAGTACTGGCAGCTGCCGCTAGGGAGGCCAACACGGACCTGCCATGGAACCATGAAGGTAAGAAGGTCCATGCATGGGACAGGAGTGAAAGGGGCGAGTAACAGTACCTCCCCCTTCTAGACCTTGTCAGGATGAGCCCTATGAAAGGCTTTCAGGAGCTTCTTATCAAGAATATTATGGGAGGGTTCCCACAAATTCTCCTCGGCCCCATAACTTTCCCAGGATAAGAGGTATTCCCATTTTCCTCGATGCTGCCAAATGTCAAGGATCTCTCTTACCTGGATGGAGGAGTCAGGTTCAGCAGAGATCCGTGGAGGAGAGGGAACTCTGTGTGAGGGCCAGGAGAGGACCAATGGCTTCAACAGGGACACGTGAAATGTCATGGATGCCCATGGCACAAAGTAGTTGTAATTGGTATGATACTGCTCCCATTCTTCAAATGACAGGAAATGGTCCTATATATTTTGAAGGCAAGCGATGAGAGGGAAGTCTCAGTCGTATGTGTCGAGCGCTTAGCCACACCTTTTGGCCAGGACGAAAGAGTGGAGCAGGACAACTATGGATATCAGAGTTAGGCTTGGAGCATTCAGCACCATGAGAAAGACGCTCTTTTACTTGGTTCCATATGTGAAGGATGGTGTGAGCCATTGATTGAGCCACTGGAGGTGGAACGGTCAAGGGAACAGGAAGAGGCAGACAGGGCTGCTGTCCAAATACTATAGAAATGTGTTTTGTGCGACAGCTCAGCACAGGGAAGAAGCTCAGACCAATTATCTTGCTGATCATTTATATAGGAACAGAGAAACGTCTTCAAGGTCCGATTGGTCCTTTCAGCTTGGCCGTTGGCCTGTGGATGATAGGCCGATGTATAGCTTAAGGAAATGTTGAACTTCTTACACAATGAACGCCAATACTTGGCTGCAAACTGTGGTCCCCGATCGCAGATGATCTCCTTGGGAAGTCCATGAAGGTGAAAGATATTCTTTAAGAACAGCTTAGCTAGTTCCGGGGCTGAAGGAAGGCCTGGCAGGGGAATAAAGTGACCCATCTTCGAGAAATGGTCGATGATGACCCAAATCATCGTGTTGTTCTGGGAAGGAGGAAGGACCGGGATGAAGTCCATCGAGATGCTCTACCAGGGTTCAGTAGGTGCCGGGAGTGGTTGCAGTAATCCCCAGGACTTCCCAGTAGGCGGCTTCTGCTGAGCACAGATGGGACACAAGTCCACTTAGTTTTGAGAGTCTTGCACCATATTGGGCCACCAATAGTGTCTTCGCAACATCTCTAAGGTTCTGGCACAGCCCGGATGGCCTGCCAACTTAGAGTTGTGGGCTCATTTCAGAACTCATTCACGTAACCTCTTTGGAATGACAGTTTTACCAGTAGGAACTGTAGTGGTCACGGCAAGGGAAATACAGGCAGGATCAATAATAAAGCTAGGAATTTCAGGGACGTCTTCAGGTTCGAACGATCTGGATAGCACATCAGCGCGACGATTCTTAGAGCCAGGCTGGAAACACAGCGTGAAGTTGAACTGTTCGAAGAAAAGTGCCCATCGGGCCTGACGAGAGTTCAGGAGTTGAGCCTCTTTTAGACGCTCAAGATTCTTATGGTCTTATGGCCCCTTCCAACCAGGGGTGCCACTCTTGGAGTGCCAATTTGACTGCGAGGAGTTCACGGTCAACAATGGTGTAACACTGCTCCGTGGGGGAAAACTTGTGTTAATAGGAGCAGGGGGTCAGTTTGCCATTGGGGGAAAACTGGCTCAAGACGGCTCCTGCGCCAATTGCTGAGGCATCAACCTCCGCAATGAAGGGACGAGTGGGATCCGGGTGCTGCAAGCAGGGGCCAGAGAAGAATGCTTCTTTGATAGTCTGGCAGGCAGCGATTGCCTTGGGTGTCCATACACGGGTGTTGGCCTTTTTCCTAGTCATAGCAGTAAGTGGGGCAACTAAGGAGGAGTAATTAGCAATGAAGCTCCGGTAATAATTGGTGAAACCAAGAAAGCGTTGCAAGGCTTGGAGACCTACTGGCTGGGGCCAGTCGCGGATCCCCTGGACTTTCTCAGGATCCATAGAAAAGCCTTCGTCAGAAATGATGTACCCTAGGAAGGGTAAGCGGTTCTGCTCAAACAGGCATTTTTCCAACTTGGAGTACAAGTGGTTTTCTCTTAGACATTGTAATACAATCCTGATGTGATCTCTATGAGATTCCAGGTCTTTTGAGAAGATCAAGATGTCATCAAGGTATATGACTACGAAGGAATACAGAAGATCTTAGAAGACTTTGTTCATGAGGTGTTGAAAGACTGCTGGGGCATTGCATAGCCCAAAGGGCATCACAGTATATTCATAGTGACCATCCCTTGTATTAAATGTGGTTTTCCATATATCATCGGGTTGGATGCGTACCAAATTGTACGCACCCCTCAGGTCAAGCTTGGAAAAGATTTGTGCCCCCTCAAGGCGATCGAACAGTTCACTGTTGATGGGCAATGGGTATCGGTCCTTGTGGGTTATAGCGTTGAGCCCCTGCAATCGATACAGGGGCATAGGCTTCAATCTTTCTTCTTGATGAAGAAGAACCCTGCACCAGCAGGGGAGTCAGATGGACGGATGAAACCTTTCTCTAGGTTCTCCTTAAAATACTCTGACATAGCCTGAGTCTCAGGTTGAGACAATGGGTAAGTCCTGCCTTTGGGAGGCATAGTGCCCAGCAAGAGTTCAATAGGACAGTTGAACTTGCATAGCGGAGGTAAGGTATCCACCTTCTGCTTTGAAAAAACATCTTTGAAATCAGAATACTGCGGTGGCAAACCAGGTAAGGTAACAGACTTCAGGCAGGAACAACTGGAGATACAGAATGCAAACAAGTCTTCTGGCATTTGGAGCCCCACTATGTAACCGTCAGTAATGAGGCAGTAAAGAGGTCCAGATAACTGATCCGTAAAGATAGACTTTTATTGCCAGCAAGATGCAGCTAAGACAAAGGCTTAGAACAACTGCATGCCACTCCCCTTGGGGAGTAGGCTTTTATACATTCTTTTAAGTAGGTGTAGCTTACAATCAGACCATTGCACACGTCATTAACAGACATGATATGATGGACATTTTATAGCAGCAATCTTATTATTACAGTACAAAATATTATTACAAAATGGTAGTGCATTTCACTGAATGTCAGTACGTAAGTGCGTAGTGCATGCCATTGCGTATCAAATGTTAGTACATTTAACATGGCTGTGCATTTCAATGCGTTTCAATGCTGGCTGTTAATCAGAGGTTTTCAGTTTTTCTCATTCCACGATCGTTCATAAGAATCTGAGCTCTTACAACTGCACCAACTGCAGGGTTTGCCAGTCAAACTGGGGTTCATGAGCCTGGAGCCAGGGCAGACCCAGGATAATTGGGTGCATTGATTGCTTCAGTACATAAAAAGACATCTCTTCCTCATGGAAGGTACCCACAGTAAGGCAGACAGGCACTGTCCAGTGAGTAATGAGTCCAGGAAGATGATCCCCCTGAATAGAGGCAATGCGGAGACTCACCTCTAATGGTAGGAGAGGAATGTTCAAGAGTTTGACGATGTCGTCCATAACTAAGCTGCCACTAGCTCCGGTATCAACAAGAGCGGTGGTGGTGAAGGTGTGGGCCTTCATGCCCAGAGAAACAGGAAGCAACAGTTGAGGACCAGTAACAATTGCACCCAAGCTCGGGACCCCTGCCGGGCTCAGGTGTTGCAGTTTCCCGGTCGCACCGGGCAAGACTGCAGACGATGTCCAGAAGTGTCACTGTAAAGTCAAAGACCCTCCTTCCACCAACATAGCTGTTCCATCGGAGATAGACGCCCACAGTTTACCTCCATAGGTTCCACCACGGAAGACAATGGTAGTGCTGAATTCTTCACTGGAGGGTTGGTGGTACTTGTGGGACGTATGATGGGAGAGCGTGGAGCCTTTACTTCTAGGCGTCTTTGCCGAAGATGATGATCAATCCTTCCGGCCAGGGAAATCAGGTCCTCTAGAGACATGAGAGTCTCACGGACAGAGAGCTCATCTTTGAGAGCACAGGAATAACCATCTAAGAAGATGGCTTGCAGACAATCTTCTTGCCACCCAAGCTCCGTGGCTAGCATCCGAAACTCCACTTGTACTCGGAGAGGGATCTCGCCCCTTAACAGAGGTGGAGTAAGTTATGGCTTGCCACAGCCTGGCGGCCTGGGTCTCCAAAGGTCTGCTTAAAGAGACCAATGAATTTGGATAACTGGGAGAGAATGGGATCGGAAGGCTCCCATAAGGGCGAGGCCCACGGAAGGGCCTTCCCTTCCAGATGAGACAGAATGAAGGTCACCTTAGTGATTTCCTTCAAAAACAGTGAGGGTTGCCGTGCAAACTGCATAAAGCACTGATTAAGGAAGCCACAACAGGAGCGTGGATCCCCATTGTATCGAGGAGGTGCAGTAATTGCCAAGGATGCTTTAGGAAGCATAGTGGCCGAGAGGCCCATAGGATTGGCCAAAGCTGTGTCTTAAAGCTGGGAATGAAGCTCTTCCAACGAAGAGGCCAGCGTTTCCAAGGCTTGATGATGTTGCTTAACTGTGGTGGCCAAACCCGGTAGGGCCCTGGAGGCGGGAGAATCCTCTGAGTCCATGGCCTTGACAACCTGTTGCACTCAGGGGTGGACCCTTGTCCTGTGGCAGTGGAAATGCACCTGCTGGTAGGGACCAGAAGGCAACTGCCACCAGGAGGCAGAGCACGGAAGGAGACAGAGGCTAGAGAGAGATTCATCACTGGAAGCCAGAGGTCCCCCCCCCCCTCCCCCTGGAGGAGCCCGTAGGGACCCGGGCCACTTGGACTTAGGTGGGCCTCACAGGGTCTCCTGAGAGAGTGAAAGTCCGGCGTGCCCACAGACAGGAGGACAGCGCGGTCAGGTTCGAGACTGGAGGTCAGATGGAGCAAGGAGGACCAGAACAGCATAGGTGATGACAAGGCTAGGAACAAAGTCAGAATCTGGAGGCATGGTCAAGCAGGCAGAGGTCAGTGTCCAGGAGTCAGTCTGAGGAGTGGTCAACAAAGCTGAGGTCAGGTACCGGTGGTCAGACAAGGTCACAGGCAGGCTGAGGTCAAGAGGCAGGCAGCAGGCAGACAAGTCGAGTAACAGGCTGGAATCAAGAGGCAGGCAGCAGACAGGCAGGTCGAGGAACGGACCAGGTTCAGAAGGCAGGCAGGCAGGCAGACAGGTCAAGTAGCAAACCAAGGTCAGTACCAGAGAGTCAGTCCAGAGGTACTATCTGGGGAGACGAACAGGAGGACACTGGAACTAGGAAGCAGGAGCAAGGCAGGAACAGAACTGGAACAGAAGGATCCTGGAATGAGACTTGGAACAAGACAGGAACAAGTACAAACGCGGAGACAATCTAGCAACCGACCCGATTGTCGAGGCAAGGAAGTGCAGGCAGGGACTTCCTTATAACGGGGAATCAATCAGGGCATGCCGCGGAGCTAAGACCCGCCCTTGGCCCTACAAGAGGCTGGGCAGTCCGCGTGCGCATGCGTAGGGGTGTGGCCAGCAGCGCCGAAGACGCCGAGCTCCGGCATGAGGCCTGGTTTGCAGTAGAAGGCCCAGCGACCGCCGCCGCAGGACACCGGGGCCTGGAAGTACTGGTAGCTGCTGCTAGGGAGGCCGACCCGGGACATGCCGTGGAACCATGAAGTTGAGCAAGCCCGTGCGTGGGACAGGAGTGAAAGGGGCACGTAACAGCCATAGCAGAAAGACAAAATGAATTATTTGCTTCAGTATTGACTGACAAAGATATAAGAGATATACCTATGCCAGAAATTATAATCAAAGGTGATGGTTCAGAGAAACTGAAACAAATCTCAGTGAACCTGGAAGATGCACTAAGGAAAATTGACAAACTAACAAGTAGCAAGTCACCTGGACCGGATGGTATACATTCTGGAGTGCTGAAAGAACTGAGAAATGAAATTGCAGACCTGTTTTGGAAATTTTCAAACTATCAGTAACATCATCTATGGCACCTGAAGACTGGAGACTTGCCAATGAAACTCCAGTTTTTAAAAAGAGATCAAGAGGTGATGCAAGAAACTACAGTTCAGTGAGTCTGATGTCTCTGCCTGCCAAAATGCTAGAAACTATCATAAAAGACAAAACTGCTGAAAATATAGATAGGCATAGTTTAATGCAACAAAGCCAACATGGATTTAGCCAAGGGAATTCTTGCCTCACAAATTTGCTACATTTTTTTGAGGGTAAATAAACATTTGGATAAGGGTAAGCCAGTTGATATAGTATATTTGGCTTTCCAGAAAACATTTGACAAAGTTCCTCCTGAGACACTTCTTAGAAATTAAGAAGTCCTGGGATGGGGACAATGTCCTACTGTGGATTGCCAACTGGATAAAAGATAGAAAACAGAGAGTAGAGCTAAATGATAAATTTTTACAACAGACAAAGGTGAATAGTAGGGTGCCCCAAGAATCTGTTCTGGGACCTGTGCTTTTTAATGTTTGTATAAATGACCTGGAAATGGGAACAACAAGTGATCAAATTTGCCGATGACACAAAATTATTCAAAGTTGTTAAATTTCAAGAAGATTATGAGAAATTGCAGGAGGACATTGCAAACCTGGGAGACTGGGCATGAAAATGGCAAATTAAAATGTAATGTGGACAAGGGTGAAGTGATGCGCTTAGGGAAGAGTAAGCCAAATTATGGCTCACAATGCAAGGTTCCATATTAGCAGTCACCACTCAGGAAAAAGATCTAGAGGTCATCGGTGAAAATATATTGAAATCTACTCAGTGTGCAGCAGCAGCCAAGAAATCAAATAGAATGCTAGGGATTATTAGGAAAGGAATGGAGAATAAACAGAGAATATCATAATGCCTCTGCATCGCTCCATGGTGCGAAGTATTGCATGCAGTTCTGGTCACCACATCTCAAAAATGATATAGCAGAATTTGAAAAAGTGCAGAGAGTGTCAACAAACGTGATAGAGGAGATGGAACAATTCCCATATGAAGAAAGACTAAAGAGGACTCTTCAGCTTGGATAAGAATTGGCAGAGGGGAGATATGATAGAGGTCTATAAAATAATGAGTGTAATGAAACAAGTAAATGTTAATCAGTTGTTTTCTCTTTTGAAAAGTACAAAGACCAGGGGACACACAATGAAGTTACTAGGTAATACATTTAAAATTAATAAAAGAAAATATTTTTTTATCCAGCTCTGGAATTCATTGTCAGAAGATGTGGTGAAAGCTATTAGGGTAGCTGCATTTTAAAAAGTTTTGGGCAAGTTCCTGGAGAAAAAGGCTATTCATCATTATTAAGGTGGAGTTGCAGAAAACCACTGCTTTTTCTTGGGATCAGCAGCATGAAATATATCTACCCCTTGGGATCCTGCAGGTACTTGTGACTTAGGGGGTCATTTTCAAAAGCGATCGCTAACTGGGGGTGGAGTCGGGGTGGAGTCGGTCCCGGAAGAGGAGGAGTTGGGGGCGGCACCATGGCAGATTCTGCGGATACATTACTGGCGGCGAAAGGTAAGGACCCTTATCGCCACCAGTTTCACACTGAATAACTACACCTTTTATGGTGTAGTTATTTGGTGTGAAAGCCGGCAGTCTGCAACCTTAGAAAATCCAGGCCTTAGATTGGCACTGTTGGAAAAGGGATACTGGACGATGGACTTTTGGTCTGCTCCAGTATGGCAAGTCTTATATTCTTATGTTCTTAAGGTTGACAATAATTTAGTTTTTTTTTATCTGATCCATTAGCATCCACTATCTTTTAAATGCCAAATAGATTAAATATTGAGCTCCATGAAATTATAGTAAAACTCCTAGCTCCTGACCATTCCATAAATTTTTCCCTGTGATTTTTGTTTACCCATGATGCAAAGAGAAGTACTGTATTGATAATCTACTATTATATCTCCCCTTTGTGCACCCCTTAGTGCAACCTGTAGTGCAAATGCCAGTTAATATCTTTGCAATTGAATATCTCTCCTTTGTTTAATATACTTCCTGTTATCCCTTTTTGCTCAATTGTTAAAAATCCTGCATTTTGAGCTTTTGTAAACCGTTATGATGGCTTTACCGAATGACGGTATATAAAACTCATTAAATAAATAAATAAATAATATTAAGCAAGCAGTTTTTCTTGTATCATCTAGATCACAATGTGGAAAAACTTGTCTCAGAGGCTCTCTTTTTGATCTTTTCTCTTATTTTTCCTCTTCTTCAATTATGCTCCTCTCTCTTTTCCTCTTCATAGTTTTCTAATTCTTCACATTTCTTTTCTCCATCTCCTCCACTTCTGCCTGTTAATTTTTTTTATATTAACATGTTTACTCCTTATCTTATTTATTTTCATTTATTAAAAGATTTTATATCATGCTTAAGCTAACAAAAGATATTCTAAGTAGATTAGAATATCAGACATATAACATGGGTAATAAACTTTTTAAATGGATAAAATCAAATGGTAAAACATGTTACAAAAATGTAAAAAACATAGCGAGACAAAAACAAACAAAACTTATTGTATAAAATGTTCTTACTCATAATCTTTTTTGAACAAGAATATTATAATGAAACATACAATAAAACTTAGAACTAGAAACCTTTGGGCTTATGCAATAAAGTTTAGTATACATATTAAAGCCAATTTGCACACTATAGAATAAAGTATAATATGTACTAAATGCTGCTATAACTGATCTTTTTTAAAATTGTTCTCAAAGGAGTTGTTAGCAACAGAGCCCATGTCTTTTTTTTTTTAATCAGATTCCAGACCATTCAATAGAAGCTGAAAACACTAGAAGTGTTTCTGCCACAGTGACCAAAGAAAAGAACCTTCTTCAAATGAAGCTAGGAATTCATAAAAACACTTTCAGTTGTTACCCTAACTCAGTCTTGTTCCTAAGATCTTTAATCCCCATTTCTGTGTTTATATTTAGTTGTGGCTGATGCTTATATGTGGCCCTGTTTCTCTTACAATAAAATTCAGAATAGAATACAAGATCTTAGCAATTCTTCATAAAATCATTTATGGAGACCAGACTTACTGGTTTAATACAGCAATTAAACTTCATATACCCCAACGAAACTTGTGTTCAGCTAACAAAGGTCTGTTATCCATTCCATCAGTACAATCTGCACAGGTCTCACAAGTGAGAGAACGTACAATCTCACAAGTCCAAAGATATGGAATTCACTCCCCACAGAAATACGTTTACAGCCGAATCTAAAAATATTCAAAAAAGAGGTTAAAACCTGGCTATTTATGAAGGCTTACAATGATTCCAATTAAGACACTGCATTTTCAATTATTTTAATTTATACTACTCATTCCATGGTATTATAATGCTTTTAAAAATCATTTTCTTTTGTTAATTATCTATTTGTTTTTATTACTTATTTTACTAATTGTTATTTCCACTTTTTTTTTATTATTAATTTATCTTGGATTGTATTTATATATATTTACTGTATTTTTATTTTGTTTTAACTGTTGTAAACCATTATGATGGCCTCACTGAATGAAGGTATATAAAACCAGCAAATAAATAAATAAATACATAAATATAAATCTTGTGTCTGCATAATAAAGAATCCTGATAGAAGTTATACTTCCCGAAGCTAAATAAAAGAGGGTTTCAAGAAATGATCACAATTCTTTTCCTGAAGTTGTATTTGCATCTGCACAGAGTGTTAGAGAACCAATAAGGAAAACAAAAACAACTGACTTGGATAAGGAGCGATATCCTACAAACAGTCCAGCTTCCATAGCTGGCAGCTGGGTTATATTCTTAGCAATGTGGACCAGAATAACTGAGCAAACTGAATGGGCCTACTGATCTTTATCTGCTATGTTACAATTCTAAGGATCCGTGATTCCATGGAGATAGGTTGTGCACATGGGAGGTATTGTGACAGAGTATACCAGAGAAACACTCAGAAAACCTTATAGGACCAGTCCCAGGGGTCTGATCACTGTCCACCTTACGTGCAGGGCACTCCCCTGAGAGGAATATAGCTTAGGCTCATGCTATGCTACCACTATATAATAGGTAGAAAAGAATTTGCCTCTATTGAAAGTCCAGAATATAAGTATGAGATGTGACTAAGGGGCCTATGTACTAAAGCACAATATTTTTACCATTTGTTATAAATGTGTTTACTGTATCTAGTGAAAAACATGCTATCTATAAAGGCTATATCACAGCCCCCAAAATGTGCTACTTAGCACAAACAGTCACAGCCATGTGTGTAAATATTTAAATGAATCTCACTCACTAGTTTTCTGTTCAGATCAATATATTGAACTTTTATTTGTGTCAAAAAACACCAAACATTAAAATTTAAATGTTTCTTAGACAAGACAAAAACACAAAAGTTTCTTGTAAATGCAACATTATATTAATGTGGACCATCAAGATTCAGTAATACAGTTATGAGTATGGTGCCCATTTTATGCTCCCTTATCAATCTTTCAAATGCCGCTCAATGCTTTTATCATTGGTTCTAATTCGTTTTTTTAATAATTTTTATCTGTATGCATTTAAAATCTAAAACTGAAAAGTAATTAACTTTAGTCACACTGAACTTATACAAATTCAATCACAATGGAACTTGTCTTTGAACTACTACCAAGAGCCCCAAAACTTGTTAAATAACTGTACTTCCCAACACGGGCCATGTTTTGGAGTTCATCCTGCTTCAGAGGAATATTGTAAAACTCTCAGATTTATAGAGGTATAATGGCTTCCCAGTGATTTCCTTCAGTGCTTCTGCAAAGAGAGAGAATCAAGTGCCAGTAGTGAAATATTCCACAGTCTACCTCAAGACAACACATGGTGACTCCTATTTGGACATACTGCAATTTTTTTTTAAAGTGAAACACTTGAACAAAAATGTAAAAACAAATATAATATGGCACAAAAAACAACTGACCCTCTAATTTTTTTGTGGCTGCAAAGCAGGAAGTCCAAAACAGACCAGCATGGGAGGAGGAGGGGGAAGATCCAGATAGTTGATTTAGTGGGAGTGCTAATCACATGTCTGATAATGAATGTCTCTTGATAGTATTCAGTTTGACCTTCTGGTGGTCTCTAGAACCTGGTATATGCCGACTTGCTTCCTTTGAGCAAGTTTCAATTCAGTGAAGTTTTAAAATTGTCCTTGAATGCGGCCGGGCTACAGGTGGAGCAATTCCAGAAGCAGTCCTTCAGAAATAGGTACTGCCTCAAGCGTATTGGTAGATGGTGCTCCACAGCTTACTTGTTATATGTCAGGCAGGCAAACAGTACCTCTGGTCAGGTTGTCTCTTAGGGCCTCATTTTCCATGCCGCTCGCACACGATAAGGGACCTTTCACACGCAAAAAAGGTGCGAAAGGATGGGGGTGGAGTCGGCCCCGGAAGGGAGGAGTCGGGGCGTCACAGGGCCGACTCTGCGCCGACGCCGCGGACAGCGAAAAGGTAAGTGCCTTTTTGCGGCAGCTTTCGCTCCCAATAGCTATACATCCTACGGTGGCGCTATTGGGTGCGAAACCGGCAGCGATCGCACTGCGATGGTGCGATCGCTGCTGGCTAGTGCAGGCCCTCCCCCTTTTTCGGCCCCCCGCCCCTCATCTTCTAAAGTATCGCAGGCCTATGATACTTTAGAAAATGAGGCCCTTAATGATTTTGTCATTTTCAGCATTATTTATTTATTTGCTTACTTAATTTAAAAGTTTTTATACACTGCACCGTGGGGTAGGATTCTATCCATCTAGGCAGTTTATTTATGTATTTATTTATTTTAACATGTTTTGTATACCGTATATTCGGTTATGCCATCATAACAGTTTATTTTAGGAGAGTGACATTAAAAATTTTAACAAATACAATTTAAAGATAAAGTTGGGTAGCAATAGGGTAAAAGAGGGTTAGATTATATAGGGAAAAGTTTTTAGATGTCTGTTATAGAGTTCATGGTTTGATTAGTCTGTCATAAGTTGATAGGATGGTGTCTTTGTTTTCTTTGGAGTTGAGAGTTTGTTGGTGTTGATAGTTAAGATCTTCTGAAAAAGCTCTGGTAAAAAGCCAGGTTTTTAATCCTTTTTTGAAAGTTTTGGTGTCAACTTGGGTTCTTAGATTTAGGGCTAAGGCGTTCCATAGCAATGGGCTAGCAATGGATATAGCTCTCTCTCGGGTTGATACTAGGTGCGTGATTTTAGCATGAGAAATTTTGAGGAGGCCTTTATTCATTGAGCGAAGATTCCTTTTTGGAGCATGTAGTTCAATGTGTTCAGTTAGTTTACAATAAAACATACACAGTATCGTAACATACATCATTAAAATACATCACATTTACATTAAAATTATTAATTCGTGCAAGCAATGTAAGGTTCAGTGTAGAAAGTTTGTTATTATATGTTGTAAACACGTGTGAAAAGGTAGGTTTTTAGCATTTTTTAAAATTCTGTACGATTTGCTGTTAAACGGATATATTCTGGAAGTGAGTTTCATAGAGTCGGACCAGCAACTGAAAAAGCTCGTTTTCAGGTTAATGCTAAGCTAGCAGTTCTTATTGAGGGAATTTCCAATATGCATTTATCTAAGGAGCGGAGCTATCTGGTGGGTCTGTATATTCTGAGTAATGAACACAGCCAAATTAAGTTGGAATTATATAGTAAATTGTGAATGACAGACAGAATTTTATATGTCGTGCGGTACGGTATTGGAAGCCAATGTAGATGCTGTAATATAGGTGTAATGTGTTCTTTGCGTGGTACATTACATAACATTCGTGCTGTGGCATTTTGGACAAGTTGTAATGGTTGTATTGTCGATAGAGGTAGTCCAAGATATAAGGAATTGCAGTAGTCTAGGGTTGTGAGAATCAGAGCTTGTATAACTAAATAAAAGTCGTATGGTAGAAGTAACGGCTTGAGTTTTTTTAACATATGTATTTTGAAGAAAGATTTTTTTTACTATTTCTGATATGTTGTCAGTCATTGATAAACTAGAGTCGATGATCACACCTAAATTCTTTGCATGGGATTTTATAGGTATGTGCTGGTTCTCAAATGTGAAGGTTTGAGACGGCTGATGTTTTGAGTCCAGTACCATTGAAAAATAGATTAACTCAGTTTTAGTGGTGTTTAGTTTTAGCCTGTTATGAGATAACCATATTTTTATTGTTGTTAGATAGAGTTGTAATAGAGAGAAAGTTATGGACCATGACTCAGCAAAAGGGACAGTAAATTGTATGTTGTCCGCATAGATTTTAAAGTTTAAGCTGAGTCCAGCTAGGAGATGGCATAGGGGTAAGAGGTATATGTTGAATAATAGGGCTGAAAGTGCCGATCCTTGTGGTATGCCTGTTTTTGTAGTGTACCAGTCAAATTTGGATTTACCCATTGTAATTCTTTGTGGGCAGTTTGCAATGAACGATGAGAACCATTGTAGAGCTGTTCCATTAATGCCAATCTGAGATAGGTTGGAGATTATAATATCATGATTTAAAGTGTCAAATGCTGCAGATATATCAATTAGCACAAGTATGTAATTCATATTGGAGTCAAAACCTCTGATGATGGTGTCAAATGATGAAATGAGTAGAGATTTTGTACTGTGTCCTTTCCTAAAACCATGCTGGTTATTTTGTAGAATATTGTTGTCATCTATATATTCAGAAACTTGATGCAGTACAACTGATTCTATGATTTTAGCTATAGAAGGTAACATAGCAATTGGCTGGTAATTGGCTAGGTCTGAGGAATCATGGTTTTTCTTCTTGGGAATGGGAAAAAACTGATGTTTTTTTGAGAGAGTTTGGAAACAGGCCTTGAGATAGGTATGCGTTTACTATGGTAGAAATGGATGGAGCAATATAATTTTTCATGTCTTTAAGTAGGAATCCAGAATAAGGGTTGAACGGGCTTTTTGAAGGTTTTGATTTTGACAGTATGTTAATAATGGTGGTATCATTGACTGGAGAGAATTCTGAGAAGGAACATGCCAATTGAGAGAGTGTTGTTTTCGGAATGAGTAGTGAGTCAAATTCAGAAGAGATGTCTTCTGTTTTCTTTCTAAACAATTTAGCAATTTTATTGCATAGGTCATCAGAAGCAGTAGGTGGCAATGTGTTTTGTACTGTTGTTAAGTCTTTCACAAGTGAGAATAATATTCTAGAGTTACCAATTGCACTCATGATTTTTGTTGTGTAGAATGTTTTTCTTGTTTTTATTATTTCTTTCTTGTATTTTTGTAGATAGGTGTAATATTCTTGTTTTTGTTCTGGAAGGGGATTTTTTTCCCATCTATGCTCTAAATTACGTAGTTTGTGTTTAAATATTTTTAGTGAATCAGTATACAATGAAGCTGTTCTTTTGGCGGATAATCTTTGAGGTTTTAGAGGTGCTTCAGTATCTAAGTTTTCTGTTATACTCTTGTTCCAGAATGATAACATTTCAGTAACATCGGTGTATGGGTTTTGGTTAATTGTCGGTATTAGAGCATCAGTGAGAGTTTCAATATTGATCTTCTTTCGGCATAGTATTATATTATCATGATGGGTATTGATAACGTTGTTGTTGCTTACTATTTTACTTTTACCTATTGCTTTAATTAGGTAGTGATCTGACCATGGGACGGGGGTAATTTCTGTTTTAAAATCGAAAGATGATTGGTTAAAGCAAATTTGGTCCAAAGTGTTTTCTTGTCTATGAGTGGGGTCGTTTATGAGAGTTGTCAGATTTAATCCAAATAAGACATGGATGGTTTTGATTGAGAGACAGTCATGTGTGTTTTGGGCTGAGCATCGGGCAAGAACTGGCATCTGTAGTGCACATTTGGGCCATGCAACATAGGACATGATGTTGCAATGGCTAGGCAAAAGAAGAATGTGTTGGGATAGGCTCATCTCCCTTCTGCAAAGATTGCTGGTCAGATTCACCCTTCCCAAAATCCTGGTTATTCATTTGGGAGGCAATGATATAAGGGATATTCCCAGTCTGCTCTTGAGAAACAACATCAGGAATGACATTGCAATCATCATGTCAATGATGCCCAGCACATGTGTTCTATGGTCAGAGGTTATCCCTCCCTAATGCCTGCACTTATGGGGATGATGGGCTGCCTAGCTAAAAAAACAAATGGGCAATTTAACCACAAGGTATGCCACAATTGGTTGTGTATGGAGTTTGAAGAGCTTATCTGCAAGAAAGAACTCCGAGGAGAGCTCTTCAAAATGTTATGTCCTCTGATATGACAAATGATCACAGCTTTGAGTAGGGGGTTACCAGACAAGCCATTGTTGGGCAAAATCTCAGGGATTTTGCCCAAGGGTGGGAATTGTGTGATAAAGGTTTGACCTCAGTGACCCTATACTGTCTGTTGTTAGAGTCAAGTGGCCCCAATTTGGCATCAGACCCTATGGGGCAGATTTTAAAAGGGTTACGCGTGTAATATTTATTTCTGTATTTATTTATTTATTTTTTACTTTTATATACCGATGTTCCTGTATAGAATACATATCACACCGGTTTACATAGCAAAATGTCTTTATATACTCTTCTTATGGGTCTGGTCGAGATGTGCGGACGTAATTGGAAGCTTAGCTTAAGGGGGGAGATATTATGAAGAGCTTTGTAGATCATCATGAGAGCTTTAAAGAGAATCCTGTATTTGATTAGTAACCAGTTAAGGTTCTGAAGAATGGGGGTGATGTGCTCTCTTTTATTAGCATTAGTGAGAATCCTGGCCGCAGCATTCTGGACCATCTGTAGGGTTTGGTGGTGTTAGCAGGGAGACCCAGAAGAAGGGAGTTGCAGTAATCAATTTTAGGTAGGATGATGGATTGGAGCACCAGTCTGAAATCTCGGAGGTGACGGAGAGGCTTAAGTTTTCTTAGGACCTGCAGTTTGAAAAAGCATTCTTTGGTGGCGTTATTAACGAATTTTTTTAAGTTAAGCTGGTTGTCAAGCAGAACGCCTAGGTCTCGCACATATGGTGAATGGTTAACAGAGTTTTAGCTGGTTGGGATGAACTTGGCGAGTTGAGAAGAACATTATTGTTATCCTGAGACATGAGAAGGATCTCCATCTTATTGGTGTTGAGGACGAGGTTGAGGCTGGTAAGAAGTAGGTTGATAGATTGAAGGCAGCTATTCCAGTGGGACCATGTTTTTTGTAGAGAATCTGTGATTGGGATATGAATCTGGATGTCGTCCGCATAGAGGTAGTGAGTTAACTTTAGGTTTGAGAGTAAATGGCAGAGCGGGAGAAGGTAGATGTTGAATAGGGTGGGTGAAAGGGATGATCCTTGGGGGACTCCCTGGTTGGATCTGACTGGGTTTGATTCTTTATTGTTGACCTTATCCTTGAAGAACCTGTTTTCGAGGAAGGATTTGAACCAATTGAGTGCCGTTCCCTTGATGCCTATGTCTGCAAGTCGCTCTAGTAAGATAGAGTGGTTCACGGTATCGAAAGCCACGGATAGATCTAGAAGAGCGAGTAAATACGGTTGACTTTTTTCCAGATTAACGAGGATGGTGTCCGAAAGGGATGTTAGTAGTGATTCCATGTTTAGCGCTTTGCGGAATCCAAACTGTGTTGGGGCGAGAATGTTGTTTTCTTCCAGGTACTCAGAAAGTTGCTTGTTTACAATTTTTTCCATGAGTTTGGCGATCATTGGCAAATTCGCTATAAGGCGGAAGTTGGCTGGGTCCGATGGTGATAGGTTGGGTTTTTTTAATAGAGGTTTGAGCATCGCAAGCTTTAGTTGGTCTGGAACTAGCCCTTGAGCTAGGGAGCAGTTTATGATGTCTGCTATAGGCACATAACCCTTGTAAAAGCCTCCTGCACACGCCGAGCCTATTTTGCATAGGCTTGGCAATGCGTACAAGCCCCGGGATGCGCATATGTCCCGGGGCTTGAAATAATGGGCGGGGCCGGAGCCTCCAGCCACAGCAGCCATTTGCCGCTGTGCCTGGGATCGTTGGCTGGCCGTCGCCGGCACGCGCAACCTATGCCTGCCCAGAGGCAGGCGCAACTTAAAAATTAAAGGTAAGGGGATGTTTTAGGTAGGTTGGGGGGCAGGTTAGGTAGGGGAAGGGAGGGGAGGGGAAGGTGGAGGGCAGAGGGAACGGAGAAAGGCTGCACGGCTCGGCGCGCACAAGTTGCACAATTGTGCACCCTCTTGTGCGCGCCGATGCACAGTTGCGCACGCATGTTATAAAATCGGACGTAGATTTGTGTGCGCCGGGTTGCACGCACAAATCTACGCCCACTCATAGTTTTTAAAATCTGGCCCTATTGGAATAAGGGCAGTCACCTTGTGTGCCTGTAGTGGGCTAACTGGTAATGCCAGATGAGGTGCCCTCTTAGAAGGACAGGGACCTTGCTTGTCAGTGGTGGGGCTATGCTTCAGAGTCGATCCATTAGACACCAAAATACATACCTTTGAATTTTCCCTTGATGTTCAGATATGACTTTTGTCATGGCTCAGGTACTTAGATTTTGATTGTATTGTTATTTACCAATCCTATAAAGCTGTGACCATCATTATTCTATCACTATGTATATCTGAGTAAGTAGTTGTTATTCTGTGTTTCGAATTTGTTAACAGTTTTGGGTGCCTCACTTTTCTGTGCAACAGGAAGTCGGGACTGTCCAAGTTACCAAGCCTTGGCTAATTTATGAAACTTCAGGTAATTCAGTCCCAGCCAGCACATAAGTACTGATTCAGCTTTGGAGATTTACTCCATAAAGTGCTAAATATTTTTCTTCTACATAGAATCCTGCAGGAAATCTAATGAATGAAAATTACACTTCTCTGATTTCATTTCATTTCATTTTCAGTTTTAAAAACCTGATACACATTGATTTGTCAAAAAAAAAAGTAGAAAATGTTCTATCCTGGACATTGTATATTACATATGTGAAAGCAGAGAACGGCAGCAAGAAAAACTGGAATTCTCTTTTCTTTTCTTTTTTTTTTGCACATGTTAAGAGTATGGCACTGGTCTGACAACTGTTTCTAACCTGCTCTTAGGGACCTCAGAGAACTTTTAGGTTAAGTTCATGTCTTAGCTCAGCTCAGTATGCAGCCTTCCCAGAATAGAAGCTTCCAATTATACTACATTGTGGCATGTCATGTGTGTGGGCTACCAAGTACAGACCACCAATCTAATTTCACTGAGACCCTCAAGGCAGACATCAGCCCCGCTAGATTACAGAAGTAAAACATATCTTGAGTACTTGCTTATTAATCTTATGTTTTTCTGTTTCACACATAACGTTTTTCACATAATATAGACAAGCTTTCTAAAATACATTTTTTAATGTTCAAGTCCAGAAAAGTTCAACTGGTTTATAAACTAGTGAAGTCCACAGGTAATTTTGCTGCATGTCCCCAAAACAGTAACTTTGAAATAACACGGCAGCATTGCAATACAAATCGGCTAACACTGGGGTCTATTTATCAAGATAATGTGCAGTAATGCTTGCTTTATGCCTCATTGTGAGTAATGGGAGCCACAGTAAATAGATCCTATTGTGATGTCTCTTCCAGGAACACAAATAGCATGGGGAAGGAAAAGGTCAGAGGATGGCACTGCAGAGTACCCATGCGACTTTGAAAGATGTATTTCTTATTATGCAGCCTGCTTTGATTCTGTTCCAACACCATTAAAAACAAAATCCACCATAGAAACATGGTAAGAAAAAAACACTTTAGAAATAGGATTCTCCGTCTTTAAACTCTCCTTCATGTTGAAGAATTTTAAGTCAGTTACTGGAAGTAGGAAAATTAAGAAAAAAAAAAAAAAGCTTAGAAAAATGAACAGTATGCTTTCTATGAATGATTCGATGGAGTTATTTCTCTGGCAGCAAATGTATTCACTATAGCTTTACTAGCTTGAGTTTTGGCTCGGCAGTGTCAAACATGTGTATGCCAGATGCTTGCACAGCAGAGCCATACTACACTACAGGGCTCAACTCAACTCAACAATAATATGAGGACAGTGGGTGTGAACCTGAGCTGAGCCAACACTTCATCAGACCGCATGGCTAATTGATTTCAAAATTAGACTAGGTATTTCTAAACAATAATCTTAAAAGGCAGCAATAAAACACATCAGAATCCTTTGAGCTAGCTAAGCTTTCATCCAAATGACTTATTACAAAGAGCTGGCACACCTGAACTTTGGCACAGACAAATAAATCCCCAAACAGCAAATGGAAAGCACATTTGGAACCAGGGGTTTGTCAGGATAGGTTTGCAGTCCCCTTCAGCAGCAGGAAATAATTCATTGAATACATTTATTCTTTGACATACATGAAATATGCAATAAAAAATACCTATAATGGTCATTTTGGAAGTATTAAAACATCGCTTATTGTTTGGAAAACCAGAAGTTCAAAAAAGCACAGCAGGATTACGGTGGCCTTGTCAGTGATAATGTAATCAATTTGAAGGCCTAGTCCTTTGAACTGAGAACTGCTGGGTTGTGGCATCATTACCAAAAAGATTTAGGCCTAACTCTTTTTTTGTGGTTACAAAAATTATGCCTGACCATCTTAGAAATGCTTGTCTGGAGATTGAAGGGTACAAACAGAAAGAAGTATGATAGATTTAAATTCTGAATTTTAGGAACTGGTTTTAACTTTACCGTTTGGCAAAGGTACATGGCTCTCAACCTGCTGAGTCACTGCTGAGTGAAATTTTTGTAAAGTGTTTGCTGGGTTAGTTCACTTGAATGAATAGAAATAAAGGTTAACAAATAAAATAAAATATATATACAAAGTGACGCAATTTTATTGGATTAATATAATACATTTCTTGATTAGCTTTCAACAGCTGAAGAAGAGAGTTTTCACTAGCTCTTGAAAGCTAATGAAGAAATGTATTTAATTAGTCCAATAAAAAGGTATCACCTGATATATATATATATATATATATATATATATATATATATTTCATTTGTTAACCTTTATTTCTGATATTTTTATGACTTCCAATAGTGAAAACAAAAAGTCCATGACTGGGGATGGAAAATTGGCTTAAAAAATTTCAGATGAAGCATGCAACCTGGGAGTTGTTATTGATTCTACACTATCAATGAAGAACTATGTAGCATATGTGTGAATATGGTCTTCTATAAACTGAAACTGGTTCAGCCTCTCAATACTAATTTATTCTCTTTGAACTTTCATTTGATTGGGCAAGCCATGGGTGCTTAAGACCATAGATTATTGTAATTCACTATATATTGCTATGCCAAAATATCTGGTAAGAATATTACAGCTTGTTCAGAATGCTGCATTGAGATTCATTTGCAGAGAGATAGTGTGATTATGCAGAAACTGCATTGGCTAATGCTATCCATTACCTAGCGTTCACTATTAAAATTCTCTACTATTTTGCATACAGTTGTTCATCAAAGATCTTATTGTTTAGCAGATAAATTTAACTTGTATGAACCAAAATATGCCTTGCGTTCCTGCTCCCAATCTTTACATTCTATTCCCACTTTAATCGAGTGTTGCAAATGGTTAAGACCAGAGCATTCTCTGTTTTTGTCCTAAGAGATGGAATGAGTTTCCTTATGAGTTGAAACATAAAAAAGATTATCTGAAGTTTTGAAAACGTAATTTGTTTTTTGCAAGCTTATCCTATATAGCAGGGGTCAGGAACCTTTTTGGCTGAGAGAGCCATAAACGCCACATATTTTAAAATGTAATTCCATGAGAGCCATACAATATGTTTAAAACTAAATACAAGTAAATGTGTGCATTTTATGTAAGATCACACTTTTAAAGTACAATAAGTCTCTGAAAATATTACACCAGGCCTTAAGACACCAATACATCTCCTATTAGGAAAACGGACCAAGTCAGGCTGCTATAGAGTCCTACACAGAAACTACACGCCAGCAGAAAACCTCACCTGAATCACGTGCTGTCCCTCACCTAACATAGAATAAAGAGACCAAAACGCATAACAAGAAGCATGCAGACAAAAACTGAATTGGAAACTGCAACAAGCCAGAGTCTCTGTATGCAGTGTAACAAAGGAAAAAAGAAACATCACACATCCTTATAAAACAAATCAAGAAATATAAAATCATCAGCAGTAAAACTGTACTAACAAAAAGAACATATTTCGAAACAGCTGATGAGTGGAATATCCAATAATTAAAAACTCATATAAAACATTTCCAGATACCAACAAAATATTTCAAAATAGCAGACACAAAGATCCAGTAATGAAAAATAATAAGGATACAAAAATTTTTTTGCTCTGCATACCTGGGAACGTTTGATATCCAGGTGTCCTGAGATTGTTCTGAATTAGCAGGAGGTGGGGTGGTTTGCTTGGAACTTTCTCCTCTCTCAGTCACATACCAGCGCTCTCTCTCACACTGGCTCTCAATGACACACCTATACACACATGCTCTCAGTCACTCACATATACAAATGTTTTTTCTCTCTCACTTATATAGGCTCTTAATTACACATTTACACACATGCTGTCTATCTTTTCACGCTTACACACACACAGGCTTTCAATCACATAAATACATGCTGTCTTTTTCTCTCACACACAGACTCTCATTCACATGCTTACAAACATGTCCTCTCTTTCTCTCATTTACACACAGGCTCTCAATCACATACTCACATGCTCCCTCACCTAAATCAGCTCTCAATCACACACAGACACACATGGTCTCTCTCTCTCATTTAAACACAGGCTCTCAATCACATACTCACATGCTCCCTCACCTAAATCAGCTCTCAATCACACAGACACACATGGTCTCTCTCTCTCATTTAAACACAGGCTCTCAATCACATACTCACATGCTCCATCACCTAAACCAGCTGTCAATCAGACACAGACACACATGATCTCTCTCTTACTTATACACACAGGCTCTTAATCATACATACACATGATCTCTCTCACACACAAAGGATCTCAATCATACACACATACTCTTTCACACAAACAGGTTTTCAATCACAAACTTACACATACAGGTTCCCAATTGTAAACTTACATTCATGCTCTCTCTCTCTCTCTCACAGGCAGGCTCTCAATCACAGACATACTCTCTTTCACATATACAGGCTCTCAATCATTCACATACATGCAATCTCTCACTCACACACACAGGATCTCAAACACACATGCTTGCTCGCTCATTCACTCTCTCTCTCCCCCTTCCCCCCCGGGAACTCGCGGCGGCAGCAGCAGCAGCCACCTCCCAACGCTAACCTCCTTCATTTTCAGCCCTCGCGGAGGCGAAGGCGGAGTCCCATCGGCCGCGGTTGAAGATTTTCATTTTCCTCCGAGCCGCGCTGCAGTCACCGGCGTGCTCTCTTCTTCCCGCGGCCCGGAAGAGGAAGTGGAGAGCATCGGGTGCCTGCGCGGGAAGACCCGCGCAGGCACCCGATGACTCCAGCGCTGGCACCCGGCTGACACCCGATGACTCCCGCGCAGGCACCCGGATGACTCCAGTCGGCGTGCTCTCTTCTCCTCCCCCCCGCGGCCCGGAAGAGGAAGTGGTGAGCATCGGGTGCCTGCGCGGAAGAAGAGACCACGCTAGTGTGGTCTCTTCTTCCCGCGCAGGCACCCGATGCTCTCCACTTCCTCTTCCGGGCCGCGGGGGGGGGGGGGGGAGGAGAAGAGAGCACGCCGGTGCCGCTGACTCCAGCTGTCCTGCCGCGTTCCGCCCGGGCTGACAGCATTTTAAGCCCGGGCGGCGGAGGACCGGGGAGCAGCTGGGTCAGCGGGGAACCGCGAAGTATGGCGACACTTGTCTGCGAGCCAGATGCAGCCCTCAAAAGAGCCATATCTGGCTCGCGAGCCATGGGTTCCCGACCCCTGCTATATAGTATCACAATTAATAGCAGCAATACCTTTTGGCAGGTATAATATTTATGATGGTTTTACTATTTAACATTTTAAATTTTTTGTGTATTTTAAATGTTTGTAATGTGATGTGATGTGGTGAGCTCAGGTGGACGTGTGCAACTGAGCTCCAGGCACCATCCCTCTGAAATCCCTCTCCATTGGTACATTAAACTGAGCTTTTACCTCCCAAAAACATCAGGATTAGTTGGACTTATTTCCATAGACATTTTTATGAATAAATCATCGGGAATTATGCCCCACCCCCACCCCAAAGTGGCGAAAAGAGACAAGGAAAAAATGAGATGTGTTGATGAGAAAATGGCGGTGAGTACAGATATGCCCCTTTCTAGTGGGGCTATCACTGATTTGTTGCTGCTTTGTCAGAAAACATAACATAGAAACATAGAAATGATGGAAGAAAAGGACCAAACAGTCCATCCAGTCTGACTAGCAAGCTTATGGTAGTATCTGCCGTGCCCTCCAGGTCACCCCCATACATATCAGTTTCCCAGACCATAAAAGTCAGGACCCTTGTTTATTGCTGTCTGAGTCCATTTCCCCATTATCTCTTGCCATTGAAGCAGAGAGCAATGTTGGAGTTGCATCAAAAGTATAAGTCTTATTGGTTAAGGGTAGTAATAGTCATATCTGCAAGATAACCCCATGCACATTTGTTTCTCCTGACCATAAAAGTCAGGTTTGTTGTTGGTTGCTGTCTGAATCCAATTCCCCTTTTCCCCCTGCCGTTGAAGCAGAAAGCAATGATAGAGTTGCATCAACAGTATAAAAACTTATTGGTTAAGGGTAGTAACTGCAGCACCAGCAAGTTACCCCCATGCACTTTTTTCTTCATTCACATCCTCTATCCTTTAGGGATCCAGAGTGTTTATCCCATGCCCCTTTGAATTCTTTCACTGTTTTTGTCTTCAATACTTCCTCCAGAAGGGCATTCCAGGCATCTACCACCCCCTCCGTGAAGAAATATTTCCTGACATTGGTTCTGAGTCTTCATCTCTGGAATTTCATTTCGTGACCCCTAGTTCTACAGATTTCTTTCCATCAGAAAAGGTTTGTTGATTGTGATTCATTAAAACCTTTCAGGTATCATATCTCCCTGCACCTCCTCTCCTCCAGGATACACATATTTAAGTCTTTCAACCTCTCCTCATAAGTCATTTGATGGAGACCCCCCACTATTTTGGTCACCCTTTTCTAGACCACCTCCATCCTGTCTGTCCCTTTTGAGATATGGTCTCCAGAACTGAACACAGTACTCCAGGTGAGGCCTCACCAAGGACCTGTAGAAGGGGATTATCACTGTTATGGCAGCCGGCCATGGGGCCTCATGGCTGGCCACACTCACCCCTCGGAGCAGTCCTGGCCTTCTTCGCTGCTCCACAGGCCACCGCCACCCTCTCCGAAAACTGAGGGGAGCCGACAATGCCATCGCCACGCCACCGGCCCCAGCTCCTGCTAGGCGCATGCGGCTCCACCCCGTAGTTAAAGGGGTCACGGCAGGAAAGGCCTTCAGTGACCCAAATACTATCCAGGGCCACCAGCACTACTTAAGGCAGCTCCTGCTGCCCAACCCTTGCCTCAGCAACAGGTCTCGCTCTTCAGAGTTACTAGTTGCTCTGCAATTCCTGCCTCCGTGTCTTCATTTCTTGTCTCTGTGCCTTTCATCCTCCATGTCTTCAGGTCCACCCTCTGTGTCTTCAGTGCCTGCCTTCGTGTCTTCAGTTCCTGCCTCCGGGTCTTCCAGCCCCGCCTTTGTGTGTTCCTGCTCCCTCAGACTCTCGGCTTCCTTCTCTGGTTTTGACTTGGCTCGTTCTTGGATTCCATCTCGCCTGCTACCTGCCCAGACCTCTGGCCCATTTTTGGATCTTCATGCCCACCGCTGGCCTCAACCCCTGGTACGTTTGACTCTGTCTTTGCCTCTCAACTTCAGACCCACTCCTAAGTCCTGCTGGCCCCGGCACCCAAGGGCTCAACCTGCAGGGAATGAGGACTGGTAAAGGTGAAGGCTCGGTTGGGTCTCCATCTCCAGCATCTGTTTCATGACGATGAGGGCCTGTGGGAAACCCTCCTACAGGAAGCTCCGACTTCATCTCGGCCCAAGGGTCCACTGACTTGTGCGTCAGCAGAACAATCACCTCCTTTTTCTTACTGGTTATTCCTCTCTCTATGCAGGCTAGCATTCTTCTGGCTTTAGCTTTTGCCTTCTCATATTGCTTCACCATCTTCAGATCACTAGACACTATCACCCCGAGGTCCCTCTCTTGGTCCATGCAGAAAATCCTTACACCCCCCCATCACATACAGCTCTATTGGATTACCACATCCAGATGCAGGACTCTGCACTTCTTGGCATTGAATCCCAGATGCAATATCTTTGACCACTGTTCAAGATTCCTTAAATCACATCTCATTCTCTCTACTTCTTCTGGTGTGTCCACTCTGTTTCAGATCTTTCTGTCATCTGCAAATAGATAAACTATACCTTTTCTCCCTTACACAATGTCGCTCATAATGATATTGAACAGAACCGGTCCCAACACCGATCCTTGTGGCACTCTGCTTAACACTGTTCTCTCTTCAGAGTGGGTTCCATTTACCATCACACACTGTCTTCTATCCAATCTACCACCTTTGCGCTCATTCCCAAGTTTCTCATTTTATACATAAGCCTCCAATGCGGGAACATATCAAAAGCTTTGCTGAAATCCAAGTAGATCACATTGAGTGCTCTTCCTCCATCCAATTCTTTAGACACCCAATCAAAAACAATCAATCAGTTTTGTCTGGCAGGACCTTCCCCTGGTAAATGCATGCTGCCTCGGGTCCAGCAATTCGCCTGACTATAGATTGTTCACTATCCTACCCTTCAGCAGAGTGTCCATTAATTTTCTCATCACTGAGGTGAGGCTAACCACACAGGCAGGGTAATCAGAGGGAGGGAGAAAACAGGCCTTGACTTCTGATTGATAAAATCTTGAACTTTGCACATAAGCAAGATCTTTTACAGGCTTTTAGAAAATGTAGAGAAGCAAAATATCAAGAAAATCAGGTGAGCATCTTCCAGAATTATCTCTCGCAGGTTTCACTACAAAGAAAGGAGTTCACCCGAATATGCCACACTTTGGTAGAGAAAAAGATACAATTTATGCTTTAGTATCCAGCCTGTAGTTTCCAGCCTCCTCTCTGCTCCCACTCTTGTGAAGCAGAAACAGTACTGCTCTTCCCCAATCACTCGGCACCACTCCTGTTTCCAGGGATCTATTGAACAGGTCATGCATTGGACCTGCCAGTACATCTCTGATCTTCTTTAGTATCCTGGGTTGAACCTCGTCCAGCTCCATGGCCTTGATACTTTCAGTTTTCCTAGCTCTTCCCATACATTCTCTTCCGTAAATGGAGTTTCTTCTACCCCATCTCCATCTATGGTCTTGTCAGCCAGTAACAGTCCTTCTCCAGGGTCTTCTTTAGTGAACACTGAACTGAATTATTTGTTTAATGTTTCTGACCTTTCTTCATCTCTCTCCACACAGTGCTCCTTAGCTCTGTAGCAGAACAGATATCTGAATTTAAATCTTCCATTATTGAAATCATCTCCCAAATGGAGCAAGTAGAAGGGAGAATCTCAGTAGTAGAAGATGAGATGGTGGAGCTGGCTAAGAAGGTTGAGAAGCTGGAAAAACAAGTTAAGTCTCATGGAGATAAACTAGATGACTTATAAAATTGCTCCCAGAGGAGTAATATTCAAATAGTAGGCTTGCCAGAATCAATAGAAAAAGGTAAACTCCTCGGTATGTTGGAGCAAAGGTTTCCCGAGTTGTTGGGTGTAAACAGTTTGCACGGTGGCCTTGTAATTGAGAGGGTGCACAGGCTGGGTAATCAGAGGGAGGGAGAAAACAGGCCTCAATTTGTTATTTCCAAAATCTTGAACTTTGCACTTAAGCAAGCTCTTTTACAGGCTTTTAATAGTAGTAAACAGTAGCGTCAACACCTCAAGGCATAGTGTGAGGAGCAAAGGGCACCATCAAGCACCCTAAGGCACTGTGAGAAGGCAAAACAGTACCAAGAGTGATAAGAACACCCTAAGGCTCCAAAAGAGGGGCAAAGGATTCTATCAACAGAGGCATTAAGATCCAAAAGCACCAAAAGAGGTGCAAAGCAGCACCAACAGTGGCATGAACAGCCTAGGGCACCATAAGAGGAGCAAAGAAGTTCCAAAAGTGGCAGTAAATACCCCAAGGCACTGATAGAAGGTCTAATCAACACAAAACGTAGCCTGAACTGAAGACAACTTAAAGTACCATGGGGCCGATGCAATAAATCAGTCTGGAAAACAGGCACTCAGAGTTGAGCGCCCACTTTCCTAAAGCGCCCAGCACCTCTCCTGGGCCCAAGACTGAATATTTAAATGAGGGATCATGCTGCCAAGGAGGCGCTAGGGACAAATGTTCGCTCCTAGTGCCTCCTTGGCAGCAGGTGCCCAGGAGAAGTGGCTATCAGGTGGCTGTCAGAAGGTTAGGAAAACGGATGCACAATTTTTTGAGCATACATTTTACTAACCTGTGCACAGCCACGGGTTAGGAAAATGGATGCTCATTAATTGAACATTGCTTTTCCTAACCTGGCCGCTGGCATACTTTTTTTTTTACTTTTTGGTTCCTCCGACTTAATATCGCCATGATATTAAGTCAAAGGATGTACAGAAAAGCAGTATTTTCTGCTTTTCAATACACTTTTTTGGGGTGCTCAGAAATTAACGCCTGCTCTGGGCAGTGTTAATTTCTGAGCGTAAAAAAGTGCTGGTCGAGTGCACATTTTAGGGGGGGATCTGGGAAGAATAGTTAAAAATCTTATCAACATGCATTTGCATGTGATGAGTGCTATTAGTTTCGCAAGGAGATGGACATGTGTTCTGGATGCATTCATCCCCTTATAGCATAAGGGGCTGTGGATGTGTGTCCAACCACGGATAAGCACATTGTATTGCATCAGCCCCCATGTGAGGCATAAAAAAGCCTCCAAAAGTGGTAAGATCACCTCAAAGCTCCTACTGAGGGGAAAATGGCAATGTGAGAGGGATGTAAGAGCATCCTGTCTATGATACCTGTTACCCATTGATCACTAAGACTGGTACAGCTGATCTAGCTGGGTAGATAGGTGGGTGGGTGTCTTATTCCTCTCTCACTGCTCCATGCTTTTCCCTATGGCTCTGGCAACTTTTCATGGAGTGGGATGGAATGGGAGATGCCTGGGAGTGTTAGGATTAAAACCTCGCGGGAAGGTCCTGTGAGCCACTGGACTTACCCCTGATGCTGCAAGCAGCTGGCATTGAGGGTGCAGCAGGACACCACCAGGCTCTTCTCATGTGGCATGGGAAACCACCATTACCATTGCTCATCTGATCCTCCCTAGTCCCATGCCTGCAGGACTGCAAGCTAGTTAAAGGGCCCATGGCGGGAAAATACCCATGTACCCACTGATTATGTTGGTATCTCAGCCCAGTACCTTCCCCTCCTTGTCTTAGCAATGGGTCTCCTACCTAGTAGAATGTGCTGCTACAGCATTCCTGCGTTCTCAGCTTCATCTTGCTTTATCTTCCAGTCTAGCCTTATCTAGCCTTGCCTTCCAATCCAACCTTGTCCTGCCTTGCATTCCAGTCCAGCCCGGTCTAGTCTTGCCTATCAGCCCAGCCTTGTCTTCCAGCCAGTACATCCAGCTTGTCTTCCTTGTTGTCTTATCCATTGTCTTCTGTGTGTCTATGTCCACCCTCAGCTTGTTGCTCCTGATCTTGACCTCTTGCTTGGACCTGAACATGTTTGTCTTCTACCTGGATCTTGACTTGCCACCTGGATCTGAACGCTTGCTTGGACCGGACTATTCTTCCTGCTGTTTGACATTGACATTCTCTGACTTCCATAAGTCCATTCTTTCTCTAGTGTATCTCTGGTCTCTAGGGAACTAAGTCCTCCTGGGTGCCAGAATCCAATGGCTAAACCTGCAGAGGAAGTGGCTGGTAAAGGTGAAGCTCCAGACTGTCCCGCTACAGGGTGCATTTGTCAGTTGTTGGTGTGGGTCTCGTTGGCTTCACCCTCAAAGTTGTATCAACTATGCTGCAGTGCTAAGGGCTCATACAACTTCTATCCTTTACAGATTGCTAAAACCATCAGCTCAGCAGATTCACCACTTGCCTTCACCATTGCTGGACTAGCACACCAGCTTCAACAGCAGCAGGATCAGCTGAACACCATGTCATGCTATCTTCAGGGCATTGTGGCTTGGCCTGACCTGGCGATTGCTGGAGCACCCATCTTCTGACCTTCCACACCCACACTAGATTTGCCTCTACCTCTGAGGTATGATGAGTATCCCAGAAGCTGTAGTCAGTCTCAGATGCAAATTGAGCTGCAGGCACCATTAGTCCTGATAGACCAAGTCAAGGTAACCTACATTCTTTCCTTGCTTGTGACACCAAATTGGCCTGGGCTTTCCCTCTCTGGGAAAAGGATGACCCACTCTTGGGAGATCTGGCACATTTTCTGCAAGATTTCTGACAAGTGTTTGATGAGCTTGGTGATACCAGTTCCAACTTCTCCGGTGCACTTTCGCACCTTAGCATCTGAACTCCAGTGGGGCAGTGACAGCCTGATTTAAATTTTCTGACAAGGACTTTTGGTATGCATTAAGGATTTATTTATTTATTTATTTATTTAAGGATTTTTATATACCGGGGTCCGTAAAAAACATCACCTCGGTTTACATTCAAACATTAATTCAGCATAGAGCTTTACAATATAACATAATAACTGTATGAATATAAGACCAAATATAACTTTGTAATCACATAAAGAAAATCAATATAAAAGTGTCTGTAGAAATATTCTGAAAGGTATATAATAGAACTCAGTTTATTGATAGAAGACTTTTTTGAATAGCCAGGTTTTTAGGTTTTGTTTAAATTTTTTGTGGCAAATTTCCTGGCGTAATTCAGAGGGCATAGTATTCCATATTGTGGATCCAGCAATGGTGAAAGAACGTTCTTTTGTAGTCGATAGTTTGGTCAAATTAGGCGCTGGGATCTTCAGTTTCGTTAAATGTTGGAATCTAGTAGGGCGGATAGATGTTTTGAATTGTAATTGATCATTGAACCATTGCATTTCTCTATTATGAACGGCTTTATGTATAAGTGTCATGGATTTATATACTATCCTGGAAGCCACAGGTAGCCAGTGCAATGACTGAAGTGCTGGAGTGATGTGCTCAAGGCGTCTCGTGTCAGTGATGATGCGGGCAGCTGCATTTTGTAGCATTTGCAAAGGCTGGATTGTTGTTTTAGGTAGACCTAAAAGCAATGCTTTTATCAATATCAATAAAGGATGAGCTGGCTGCCCAGGACCTATTATCTACCCTGGAGGAGCTGATCATCTAACCATGTGAATAGACATGAGGTTCCAGGAATAGGCCAAAGAAAGAAGATTGACCTGTTTGTTACCTCATCTATCTTGTTTCAACTTTTCAGAGACCTGTGACTAACCGTTCTCCTCCAAAGTCAGGATCACCACCATCAGAACCATTCAAGTGGATTGTTTCAGGATCTCCGATAACAAGGAACAGAGACATCATACACTCAGTCTCTGCTTATACTGCGATGCCCCCGGCCATCTCACAAGGTGCTGCCCAAACAAATCGGGAAAACTCAAGAACCTAGGTCTGGTGGGAGAGCCCACTCTATGTCATCCTTGCACCTCTCCACAACTACTGGTTCCAATATGACTGTCTCATGAGGACATCCTTGTTGATGCTCTTGCCTTCCTGGACATTGGTGCTGGAGGTAGTTTTATCCATGAGAATTTTGTTTAACACTATTAACATACTCACAGTTCCCTTGAATTCCCCTCTTTTGATATCCTCCGTTTACGTAGATCCTCTGCCTGGACATATTACTAAGATCACAGTAATATTGCTCATGCAAACTGAAAGGACTTGACTGGTTAAATGTGAAACAGTTATTTACTCTTTCAGATAATACAAGGACTAAGGGACACTCCATGAAGTTAGCAAGTAGCATATTTCAAACAAATTGGAGAACATCCTTTTTAATTCAATGCACAATTAAGCTCTGCCATTCATTGCCAGAGGCTGTGGTTAAGGCGGCTAGTATAGCTGAGTTTTAAAAAGTATTGGATAAGTTTCTGGAGGAGAAGTCCATAAACTGCTATTAATCAATAGGGAATAGCCACTGATTGTTGCCAGCATTGTGAACATGGGATTTATTTAATGTTTGGGTACTTGCCAGTTACTTGTGACTTGATTTGGCCACGGATGGAGACAGGATACTGGGCTTGGTCTCACCCAGTATGGTATATCTTATGTTCTTATGGAGATTTACATGTATAACAAATCAGCCTCTATGTTTTTCCCATGGCAATCAAGTCAATCATTCTGGGCCTGCCATGGTTCCTGATTCATCAGCCCCATATCAACTGGGCAATGATCCAAATTGCCAGATGTGGCCCTAATTGTCATGAACAATGTATTACCAAAATCTCTCCTGGGGTGTTTGCGGCCCAGACTGTCACCTCGGAACTGTCAGGCATATCACCACATTATACTGACTTCGCTGATGTATTCAGGAAACAGCAGGTGGAGGTCCTACTGCTTCATCACTTCTCTAATTGTACCATAGACCTAATCCCAGGCAAGGTTCCATCTAGAGGCAGAGTTTATCTGCAATCTGCTCCCAAAACAGAGGCGATATCTAAATACATTAAGGAGAATCTGGACCGAGGCTTTATTTGTCTTTCTTCCTCATCTGCAGAGGCTGGATTTTTTCATCAGGAAGAAGGATGGGTACTACATCTCTACATTGATTATCGTGGGCTCAACACTATTACTAAGCAAAACTAGAGATGTGAATCGTGTGATCGATCGTCGTAAAGATCAATTTCGGCTGGGGGGGGAGGGAATCGGATCGTCGCGGTTTTGTTTTTGTAAATATCGTGTAAATCGTAAATCGGGGGAGGGCGGGAAAACCGGCACACTAAAACATCCCTAAAACCCACCTCGACCCTTTAAAATAAATCCCCCACCCTCCCGAACCCCCCCAAAATGCCTTAAATTACCTGGGGTCCAGAGCGGGGGTCCCGGTGTGATCTTTTACTCTCGGGCCTGCGGTGCGTTGTAGAAATGGCGCCGGCGCTACCTTTGCCCTGTCATATGACAGGTCATAGGTAGCGCCGGCGCCATTTTGTTTTTTGTCCCCCGACGTCAGGAGCGTAGGAGATCGCTCCCGGACCCCCGCTGGACCCCCAGGGACTTTTGGCCAGCTTGGGGGGGCCTCCTGACCCCCACAAGACTTGCCAAAAGTCCAGCGGGGGTCCGGGAACGACCTCCTGCACACGAATCGAATAGACCAACAGGATTCGACGGCAGGAGGTCCTTCCGGACCCCCGCTGGACTTTTGGCAAGTCTTGTGGGGGTCAGGAGGCCCCCCCAAGCTGGCCAAAAGTCCCTGGGGGTCCAGCGGGGGTCCGGGAGCGATCTCCTACGCTCCTGACGTCGGGGGACAAAAAAGAAAATGGCGCCGGCGCTACCTTTGACCTGTCATATGACAGGGCAAAGGTAGCGCCGGCGCCATTTCTGCAACGCACCGCAGGCCCGAGAGTAAAAGATCACACCGGGACCCCCGCTCTGGACCCCAGGTAATTTAAGGCATTTTGGGGGGGTTCGGGAGGGTGGGGGATTTATTTTAAAGGGTCGGGGTGGGTTTTAGGGTTGTTTTAGTGTGCCGGTTTTTCCGCCCTCCCCCTTCCCCTCCCCCTTCTCCCGATTTATGATTTTTGACGATAAATCGGGGGAATTCCTATTGTATCGCGCTTCTAACGATTTTTGACGATTTAAAATATATCGGACAATATTTTAAATTGTCAAAAAACGATTCACATCGCTAAGGAAAACCTATATCCATTTCCTTTGATCTCAGAGCTCTTTGACTCCCTCTGGGGTGCACAAGTATTCACGAAGTTGGAACTCCAAGGGGCATATAACCTGATATGAATCTGAGAAGGTGATGAGTGGAAGACCACCTTTAACAGCCATGATGGACATAATGAGTACCTAGTAATGCCCTTCAGGTTGTGCAACTCCCCCATGGTCTTCCAATTTATGGTAAATGAGATCTTCCAGATTTTCTCTACTTCCATGTGGTGGTCTACTTAGATGACATCCTGATTTTCTTGAAGTCATTGTCTGAGCACTGACACCATGTGAATCAAGTTCTTCAAAGACTCTGTGAGCTCCATCTCTATGCTAAGTTAGAGAAGTGAATCTTCGAACAGGAAGAACTCCTGTTTCTGGGGTATATTGTTCTGCACCTCAGTTGCACCCAGGAAGCTTAGTCTAACTTAGCACCAAGAACCTGCTTCAACAGCAGCAGGATTAGCTGAACACCATGTCAGGCTATCTTCGTGTCATGATTCATAGGACCCTTTCCTATCAACTGGCAACTAGACCATGTGGCATACAAGCTCAGATTACCACCATCCTTGAGGATTCATGACATATTCCATGTCTCTCTGTTAAAACCAGCCATCCTATCTTGGCCAGGCAGACTGCTCCTCAAGACCACTGAAGTGGCAACCGAAGAAGATACTCAATTCAGTTACGGGAAATTCTAGATTCATGTAAGGTCTGAAATTATCTAAGTACCTCATTTCCTGGAAGTAATATGGACCTGAGGAAAATTCTTGAGAGCCAGATGCTAATCTGTAAGCTCCGCAGCTCCTCAAGGACTTCCACAAAGATCCCCAATAAACCTGGGCCCAGAAAGATGGGAAGGGGACTTTGAAGGGGGGGGGGGGCATTATTAGGATTTGTGGCTCACGGAAAGGACCCGCAATCCTCTGGACCTTTCCCTGATGCCACCAGCAGCTGGCCATGAGGGTGTGGCAGGATGCTGCCAGACTTTCCTCACACTGCACAGGATGCCACTTCTCCAATCCTCCCTAGGAATACGTTCAATGGACCACAAGCTAGTTAAAGAGCCAGCAGCAGGAAAATGCCCGCAGCTCTCACTGATGATGTCAGCACCTCTGCCTTATATAAGGGCTTCTCAGACTTCCCTACCTTGCCTCAGCAACAGGTCTCCTGCCTAGCAGAATGCGTTGCTACAGTGTTCCTGCATTCCCATCTTCATCCTGCCTTGCATTCCTGTCCAGCCTTGTCTAGCTTTGTTTTCCAGCCCAGTGTGTCCGGCTTGTCTTCCTTGTTGCCTCATCCAGTGTATTCTGTGTGTCCACATCCACCTTCAGCTGGTCATTCTGGATCTTGACCTCTTGCTTGGACGACCACATTTGTATGCCACCTCTTGCCTGGACCTGACTACTCTTGCCCACTGCCTGCCCTGATCTTGGCTTTCCTCTGACTCTCGTAAGCCTGCTGTCTACTCTATCACTGGGGTGTCTCTGGACTCTAAGTATCACCTCCATCCTACGGACCTACCTAAGTCCTATCAGCCACCAGAATTCAAGGGCTCAACCTGTGGAGGAGGCGGCTGGTAAAAGTGAAACTCCAGACTGCCCCACTACGAGGCGCGTTCACCAGTTGCCGGTACAGGCTGCAGCACTAAGGGTGCTTACAGGGACTCCCTGTTTCAGTGTTTCATTATTTTTTTGTTTTGTTTTGTTTTTTAACATTTATTTGAGTTTGGCAAATAAACTAATATGAAATAAACATCAAACAAACTGATATCTTCCCCCAAAAAGAAACAAAAAAACAAATCAAAACAAATTTTTTTAGGATGCATACCCTACTACTGAAATGTTAAGTAGTATTATCAAGTAGACAGGCTGCCCCTTTTCCTTTTATATGAGGCTCCTCACCCCTCCATTTCTCTCTGTCCTTTAACCACAGGTCTGAAGAAACTAACTCCACTGACCCCAGCATTGCAAACACCCCAACTTTGCATTGCTCACTTCAGGGAACAAATTTCAGTGAATGTCCTCTAGTCCTCCTGAAAAATCGTGCCACAATTATTATTCATATAGCAGAAAAATTCTAATAATTTAATACTTTCAAAGTCACCTATTCAACAACTAAATTTAAAATAAGTTTTTCTGTCTTTCCTCTGAAATTTGTTTTCCTTTGTCCTTAATTTCTTTTCTGCTTTCCTCTTGTCAATTAATGCCTGAATCCTGTTCTTTGTTCTCCTTTCTAATGTACCTGTTCCCCTCTCTCGCTCTCTCTCTGTTATGCTTGGCAGTCGGTGGGGTTCTCCCATGAACTGCCTCATTCACCCAGGAAGCTTAGTCTGACTTAGTATCAAGAACCCGAGACTCAAGAAGTTTGCGCCACTGCTGGGCCACTGCTGTTGACTCCCGATGCTGGCGAGCTTTCTCTTTTACCCGTGTAGCAGGATGCCACTACTGGTGGCCCCCAAATGAAGTAAGATGTTAAGGCATAAGTTGACTTGTGCCCTATCAGCACACAACAAAAGAGATTGCATGGTCGATCCTGGGTATTGTTGCAACATTTGCCAGCTCCCAGGGAACCCTGGACCCATCTGTCCACAGACTTTATCATGGACTTCCCCATCTCAGATGGCACACTGTGGTTTGGGTGGTGATCGATCTTTTTTCTAAGATGTACACTTCATCCCACTACTGGGCCTCTCTTCTGCACCAGAATTGGCATGATTATTTGCACTCCATTTCTTTTACCTGCTTGGCTTGCCCGAGCACATATTGTCAGAGTGAGGAGTGTAATTCATTGCACAATTTTGGTGCTCTCTCTGAAAGAAGTTTGGCATCATTCTAGACTCCACTACCACTTATCATCCACAAGGGAATGGACAAGCAGAGTGCACCAGTTGTACTTTCAAGACCTTCTTCCACTGATATGACAAAAAATGCCATGACAACTGGGTTGTGCTCTTACCCTGGACTGAGTTCTCCCATAATACACATATCAACACAACCACGGGGTCTTCTCCTTTCCAACTGGTCTATGGGAAATAACCTTTGACTCCTCTGCCCCCATCTGTGATAGTGCCCTTGCCAGTGGCTCAACTCTCTGCCCAGGAATTACATGAACTATGGGAATGGACCAATCATCTAATTTGGAAAGCCACTAACAGAGCAAAGAAAACTGCAGATTCCCATAGAATACCAGCTCTGCAGTTTAAGGTGGGAGAGAAAGTGTGGTTGAACAAATAGCTTTTATGCCTGTGTGTTCCTTCCATGAATTTGGCCCCATGCTACATCGGGCCTTTCTCTGTACTCTGACAACTGAAACCCATCATGTACCAGTTAAAATTACCACAGACATTGGAGATTCACAATGTGTTTCATGTGTCATTATTGAAGCTGGTAGTACTCTCATAGCTCTCCAGGAAGGAGGCCAGCGATGGTGATACCATATACAAAGTTGAAGAAGTCTTGGAATCATACCGTAGGGGCAAAAGAATTGAATGCTTCCTTTCATGGAAGAACCACAGTCCAGAAGAAAACTCATGGGAGCCAGCCTCCAGCATCCTGGCCCTCAGTCTTTTGAAGGACATCCATCTATACTACCCCAAGAAACCCCGAGCCTACAGGATGGGGCTTAAGAGGGGGAGTACTGTTTTGCTTGGCATTTCGTGGGCTTCTCCTATGAACCGTCACACTCACCCCTTGGTCCAGGCCACTGTCATCGATTCCAGATGCCGCCAAGCTTCCTCTCTTACCTGTGTTGGCAGGATGCTACACTTTGATAGGGCAGGACGCCACTGATGTGTTTCATGGTAAGATGCTGCCAAACTCAGCCAGGCCTCCTCTAGGCATGTGTGCACCCAACATCATGACATTTAAAGGACCATGGCAGGAAATCCTCTGCAGCGCCTGCTGATGACCTTACAGGCTCAGGCCTATAAAAGGCCTTTCTCTCTCTTCCTTGCTGCCTCAGCAATATGTTACGAGCGCGACCTCCAGCAGCTGTTACGAACCGAGGGCTTGTAGACCTTTGGCTATTGTTATGGGCGCGGAGGCGCGGTCATCTCTAAAGCAGGTGATGTGAGCCCTTGGGCCATGGCATGACTCAGGGAGGAGCCCCAAGACATACCACGGGAGGTGAGCTGATGCGAGCATGGGTAGCAAGGAGCAGGACAAGGCTGAAGCAAAGACAAGGATACAAGGTCTGATCCTCTACCGCAGTGGCTCCCAACCTTTTTTGCACCAGGGACTGGCTTCAAGCAAGACCATTTTTCCATGGCCCGGCAGGGCTGGGTGGGGGTGGGGCAGGGGCAGGGCTTTGGTCATATGGGGGCGGGTTATGGAGGGGGTTGGATTTTAGTGAATTCTTATCATTTAATTATGACATTTATAATGTGAATGTGACTCAACTCACCATAGGTTCAGAATGAGTGGGAGCACCGGGCTTGATTCCCTGGATCAGTGGGAGCACTGGGCTTGTCTTCCTGCAACAAGACAGTCCCATCTAGGGGTGATGGGAGACAGTGACACCCAAAGTGTGTCCCTTAGGTCCAGTCTACTCCGTGTCTGAGCGAGAGTTGGCCCTTTCTTTCATGCGATATTTGTGAGGTGGAGGGAGCTCTTGCCCACCCATGAAAGGCATGGCGGCTCTCTGCCTTTGTTAATTCTGGTTTTGTGGCTCTGAACGTGTGAAAGGGCATTACCCTGTACAACTCACCATACAAAAAAGATATTCTGATTCTGATGACATCTCATTAAAAGCAAAAAAAACTCCTTTTACTACCAGGCAAAATAGCCTTCCTTATGAAAAGACTGTAATTTACCACTAATGCAGATTACATTGAGAAAACACAACAAATAAGCTTGATACAAAGGCCTACATGCTAGTTAAATACCTCTCCTCTGTCACACACCCTTCACCAAGTACATAAAAACCACAAATTATAAATATGGAAACTGGAATGGAAAACCAAAAAAGCCACTCTGCATGCAGTGCGAACCTGGAGAAATGGAAAGAGAAATATAGCACCTAACAGAATCCCAGTATCTGCAATAATGCACACACACTAATCCGTACAAAGTTACAGCTGTATTATGGAACACACTCAAACAGTAACAACCCTATCTAAGAAATACAACTATTAAACCAGGCCCTGAATACTAATACATTTCCTATTGGGAAAATAGAATAAGCCAAGCTGCTATAGAGCCCCACACAGAATTAATTGTAAAGCTATACTAAAAATGTTACAAAACAGCTGCTGAACAGAATAATATCCAACAATTAAAAACTCATAAAAATTATTAAAACATGTCCAAATATCAATAAATATTTCAAAACAGCAGACATCGCATAATACCCAATAATTAAAATGGCAGTCAATCAAGAAAAATAACCTTTAAAAGCCACCTTTACTGACCCTCTCCAGCACCTCTCCTACTCCTTTCCCTTCCAGGCCAATAGCACTCACCAAAGCAGCAAGGGCTGCTAAAGCTCTGTCCTCGCAGTCCTCTTCCTTAGCACCCACAACCAGTCACACCCCCCCCCCCCCCCCAATTATTTATTTATTTTATTTATTTAAAGTTTTTATATAACGCACAAATGGATAAAGTATATCCGTCTTAGAGATGTGCAATCGTTTATCACGAATTAGGCAATTACAAAGAAATTGCCTAATTCGTCCTGGTTCGGGGGCTCCGAAACCCGAAAAGGATTTTCCCCGAACTTCGGGGAAAATCCATTTTTCGGGTTTGTATGGGGAGAGAGGCACTTTTTTTTTTTTAAATTAAAAACCACCCCAAACATTAACATTAACTATAATAACACCCCCCCCCCATCCCGATCCCTCCCCAAGACTTACCAACATCCCTGGTGGTCCAGCAGGGTCCCGGGTGCCATTTGTCCCTCCGTGGCGTGCCCAGTGTGCTAGTGCTAGCCACGCTCAAAATGGTGCCGAATAGCCTCTGAACTACTATGTCACAGGGGCTACCGGCGCCATTGGTCAGCCCCTGTCACATGGTAGGAGAACCGACCAATGGCGCCAAAAGCCCCTGTGACATAGTATGCCAAAGGCTATCGGCGCCATTTTGATTATTGGCAGCCGACAACGACATCGCTCCCGGACCCCCGCTGGACCCCCAGGGATTATTGGCAAGTTTTTTGGCCAGCTTGGGGGGGCCTCCTGACCACCCAAGGCTGGTAAGTCTTGGGGAGGGATCGGGATGGGGGGGGGGTGTATGTAATGTATTAAAATTAATTTAAATGCGTGGGGTGGGTATTTTTTTTAGCTTTGTTTTCCCGTGTCGTTTTTTGGCCCGGTTTCGGTTTTCCCCGTTTAGTTTTTTTTTTTTTTTCAAAAAAACTAAACGATAAAAACCGAACTTTACCACGAAGTATCCGAGTCAAAAAACGACCCGGTAGCAAAACACGAAGCACATCTCTAATCCGTCTAGGCGGTTTACAAATGTTCAAAACACATGCATAATTTAAAAAACAAAGATGCAAACATTTATAAACAAGACAAAAAATTAAGTACAGTGCATATAAAATGGATTGTAAAAATATTATTGTAATTGAAAAGCTTGAATAAATAAATGAGTTTTCAAAATTTTTTAAATTCTCTGCGATTAGAAGTCAAACGGATACAGTCTGGTAAAGAATTCCATAATGTTGGACCTGCAACTGAGAAAACGCGTTTACGGGTTAATGATAAGCTGACAGATTTTACAGACGGAATTTCCAACATGCATTTGTCAAAGGAACGTAATTGTCTGGATGGTTTATAAATTCTTAACAAGGAGCATAACCAAATTGAATCAGTATTGTATATTAAGTTGTGTATAGTGGATAAAATTTTATATATTATACGGTATGATACTGTGAGCCAATGTAGTTGTTGTAAAATAGGAGAGATATGTTCGTTTCGGGGGATATTGTATAGCATGCGGGCGGTTGCGTTTTGAACTAATTGTAGTGGGTGAATTGTTGATTGAGGTAAGCCAAGATATAAAGCATTACAGTAGTCTAATGATGATAAAATGAGTGTTTGAGCAATCAATCGAAAATCATTAGGGAGGAGTAATGGTTTCAGTTTCTTTAACATGTGAATTTTGAAAAAAGATTTTTTTACAATTTCAGATATCTTGTTTGTCATAGATAGTTTGGAGTCAAGAATTACCCCTAAGTTTTTTGCATGCGATTTTATGGAAATGATTTGGTTCTCAAAGGTAAAAGTCGGTGGTGGTTTATAAATTGAATCTGGGATGGTGGATAGATAAATTAATTCTGTTTTGTTTGTGTTTAATTTTAGCCTATTATGGGAAAGCCAAGTTTTTATTGTGGACAGGTATAGTTGCAATAAAGAGAAAGTTTTGGACCATGAATCAGTGAAAGGTATAATGAACTGGATATCATCAGCATATATTTTGAAATTTAAGTTTAAACCATCCAAAAGTCGGCACAGGGGTAATAGATATAGCTTGAATAAGAGAGCCAATAAGGCTGAGCCTTGGGGTACTCCTGTGGAGGTGGAGTACCAGCCTGAGTGGTGTTTATTTATCACCATGACCAGTCTCGTTCTCTCTCATACCAGTCATCTTCCTGACCAGTCTCTCTCTCACACACAGAAACACATCACCACCCTGACCAGTCTCTCTCTCAATCACACTCATGGTCTCTTATATACAAGCTCTCAATCACACACAAATGCTCTCGCACCCATTCACACCAGCTCTTACCCAGGCTTCCATTCACACCCACAGACACAAGCTCTCACCCATGCATCCATTCACACCCACAAGCTCTCACCCAGGCATCCATTCACACCCACAAACACAAGCTCTCACCCTGGCATCCATTCACACCCACATACATAAGCTCTCACCCAAGCACCCATTCACACCCACACACACAAGCTCTCACCCAGGCATCCATTCACACCAGCTCTCAGCCAGGCACTCATTCACACACAGATGCACCAGCACTCAGCCAGGCACTCATTCATGCACAGACGCACCAGCTCTCACCAAAAACTTCTTCCTTCACTGCAGGGATGGGCTCCAGTTCTGCCGTGGCTTTACTCTGGTGGGCCTTCTTTTTTCGCCACCAAGGGAATGGACTTCCATGGTGACCTCGGTCAAGGTCCGGTTTCCTCTTCGCTGCCACGGGCTGTGGCGGCCTTGCTTGGTTGGCGTCGGGTTTCCTCTTTGTCGCCTTGGGAATTGGCTCCCATGGAGGCTTTGCTTCGTCGGGGGTTGGGTTTCCTCTTCACCGCGCAGCCTTGCTTCATCGGAGTTCAAAAACTTCTATTCCTCTCACCCCACCCCCGGGCATTCAGATGCCTGCCTCACCGGCCAATCAAAGGTTTCTTCCCTTCTTCCTACTCCCACTGGTAGGGAGGAGGCTTCCAATTGGTCTGTGCAGGGGCAGGTAGAATGAAGGAGGCTTTCCATTGGGCAATGGGGGTAGGAATAAAGGAGGCTTCCAATTGGCCCGTGGGGGCTGGAAAAAGGCAAAAGGAAAGTAGAACGGGGTAGTGGGACACCGGGAGACACTAGTGTGTCACGACACACCGATTGAGAAATGCTGTCCTACAGGGTTGTGTTAGGCACAGTGATTCCACAGGCATGGGGCCGCTGTGAACACCAACCACGTGATCGGGCTGACCGGCCCACCGGGGCATGCAAGAAGCCCCGATAGGCCAATCCGCCCCTGGTCTGCGGCGGTGCCGCGGACCGGCAAAAAACCCCCAACAGCCCGGTCCTGGTCCGCGGATCGGTGGTTGGGGACCTCTGCTCTACCTGACCTGCATGCCCCAGGATGACAAACAATGCAATGTTGATCGATGAAAGGTCCTCTGACTGTTCCAAGCCCTTTCAGACCTGCCGCTGGGTACGGCAAGAGGCGGCAGGCCGGAAAGAGGACGAGGGCAGACGGAGTCCTTAGGACACAGAAGACTTAGACAAGGACTGAAGCGAGGACACTGTAGATGAAGGCAAGGATCAAGGCACTGTAGACAAAGGCAAGGAGGTGAAAGAGCTGGGTCAAGACTGCGACTCAGCGTGCCCTACACAGTCCACCTGCAGGACTGGTCGCAGACAACGCTGGGCTCGTAGCAGACTCTAGGAGAGATAATGGATGCTGATACCGGAACATGACGAAGATACTGAAGAGGCCTGCACTGGGGCGCGCCCTACACTGTCCCCCGCGGGACTGGTCGCGGACCATGCTGGCGCGAAGCAGGGTCAAACAGAGTCTTGATATGGACGGATGCGAATTGCAATAGGCTCCGAAGACTGGGACAAGACTCAAGCACATGATTTGATTCTCAAGGATTAACTTAGGACTGAAGCAGACGTCTTCCGGAGGGTTGCAGTGCGGAAATGAGGATGGCCTTTGTACCATGAGGCGCCCTACACAGCCCACCCGTGGGACTGGTTGCGGACGACGACAATGGCACGCCAGGAAAGTGGACATCAGGGAACCAAGGCATGGAGGCAGAGGCAAAGACAAAGGCATCAGGAAGGACATCAGACATCAGAAGGTACGAACGAAGAACATCAGGAAAATGAAGACATCTGAAGACACGGAGGAAGGACATCAGGAACGTGAAGACATCTGGAGGCCCGGACAAAGGACATCAGGAACATGAAGATGACTGAAGACCTGGACAAAGGATATCAGGAACATGAAGATGACTGAAGACCTGGACAAAGGATATCAGGAACATGAAGACAACTGGAGACCTGGATGAAGGACATCGGGAACAAGAAGACGACTGAAGACCTGGACGAAGGACATCAGGAACATGAAGACGAAGCTGTCAAAGCAGGAGAAGACCACGGAGGACTTGGACCAGTCACAAAGCACAGACAACTGTGGAACCCAAACCGAAGGCCAGGAGTGACTGAAGAGGACCCTCTTATAGGGCTGAAGCAGGAAGTTGTCATCAGGTGGAGCCCGGGGCATATCCGGCTGTGAGCCCTTTAAATGAAGTGAAGAGGCGTGCACTGGCGCCTAAGAGGAAGCAGAAGAGGAAACAGCACCAGGGACAGCGGCGTCCCCCTGCTCGCAGACATGAAGGAGCAGGGAAAAGCAGGCTGGTTGCAGGCAGGCTACGGGCCGGCCTCGAGGCTGCCAGACGAGGAACCCATCGATGACGTCGTGGCTCCCAGCAGCGGAGGCAGGCCAGCAGGCCTCAGAAGCGGCCTCCAGGCTGCGGATGTCAGTGGCACAGCAGCAGCTTCCCCCAGCTGCAAAGGAGGGAACTCAGCAATGGTACCATGCTGCAGGAGCGACGTCAGCAGCGGAGGGACCAGCCCTGCTGAGCAGGGTAGGAACTGCTGCAGCCTCCGGGCCGCAGGGGATGGTGGCAGCGACGGACTGCCACAAAACTAAGGCAGGTAAGTGGGGAGTCTGCCCGCGGCATGCGGGCAGATTCACAACAACATGTATCCTAGAGATGTGCAGAGGGACGCCATACGTTGCATTCGTGATTCGGATTCGTATGGTTGTTGCATTCGGCCATATGGCGCCCCGATGCGTTAATACGGCGATTTCTATTCGTGTCCCAGCTACAACCCCCCACCCTCCTGACCCCCCCAAGACTTACCAAAACTCCCTGGTAGTCCAGCGGGGAGTCCGGGAACCATCCCCTGCACTCTCACACCCTCGGTACTGGTTTCATCATGGCGCCGATAGCCTTTGCCACAGGGGCTACCGGTGCCATTGGTCAGCCCCTGTCACATGGTCATTGGTGCCATCTTGTGCTCCTACCATGTGACAGGGGCTGACCAATGGCACTGGTAGCCCCTGTGACATAGTATGGGCAAAGGCTATCGGCGCCATTTTGAGTACTGGCATCTGACGGCCGGCGTGCAGGAGGTCGCTCCGGGACCCCCGTTGGACCCCCAGGGACTTTTGGCCAGCTTGGGGGGGGCCTCCTGACCCCCACAAGACTTGCCAAAGGTCCATTGGGGGTCCGGGAGCGACCTTCTGCACGCCGGTCGTCTGATGCCAGTACTCAAAATGGCGCCGATCGCCTTTGCCCTCACTATGTCACAGGTACCGACGGTCGGCCCCTGTGACATGGTGAGGGCAAAGGCGATCTGCTGCCAGTATTCAAAATGGCGCCGAGGGTGTGAGTGCAGGGGATGGCTCCCGGACCCTCCGCTGGACCACCAGGGAGTTTTGGTAAGTCTTGAGGGGGTTCTGGAGGGTGGGGGGTTTGTTTAAATTTTTATTTAGGTGGCCGTATAATTCGGGGAAGATTCGTGTATTCGTGGGGTATCGCGATACGTTTCACTTCCCCACGAATACTACGAATAGTGTAATATACGTTGCGGATCGCCAATACGGCGAAAACGAATGCACACCCCTAATGTATCCCTACTCCAGTAGTAGTGTGTGTTGCTCCAGCATCCTATCTTCAATTCCAGTGTCCTTATCTTCAGTTCCAGCATCCTTGCCTTCGGTTCATCAATGTATCCCTGTTCTTTCCCTTGCCTTCCTGCCCTGTCTATCCATCCCACCATTCCTTTCAGATGGATACCTGGGTTTGACCTCGGCCTGATTTCTGGATACACTTGACTGCCATCTGCTACTGACCACTGCCTGCCTCTGCATACTCTTGACTGCCGCCTGCCACTGACTACTGCTTGCCCTGGATATGCTTGACTGCCACCTGTCACTGATCATTGCCTGCCACTGGATATGCCTGACCTATGTCTAGTCTAACCCAGCTACTTCAATGGATCTGTCCACCACCAGCAGAGGACACCACCTAAGACCTGCTGGCCCTGGCATCCAAAGGCTCAACCCAAGGGGAACATGGGATGGTAAAGACGAAGCTGCTTCTCCTTGTCTGCCTGTTGATGGTGAGGACCTGCAGAGCTCCTCCCTGCAGCTTATGTCAACCCTGCCTTGGCATAAGGGTTCACAAGCACAACACTCTCTCAACCTTTCTCCTGTTATCCTCATCCTATCATCTGACTCCCCAACATATTTCTTTCCTTTATTTCATCTATCAATATCAGCTCTTTACTTTTTTCTTTCTTTCCATTTTCCACATCTTTGTCATTCTCATTCTTCTTCACCCCCACTCATTGATCCTCCTAGTTCTTTATCTGCTCTTCACTTTCCTATTTTTAGTTTCTCACATCATCTCTACTGTCTCTCCAACCTTCAACTCTCTTTTGTGTCTTTCTCCCTCCTACATAACTCATTATCCCTTTATGTCTCTTCCCCTACCAGCCAATGCATTTTCTCTTTCCACCTTCTTTTCTCTACCTTTCCTTCTCCATGGTTTAAATGAAAAAAGTGAGGGTACACTCTTTTTTTTTTTGGATCATTAAACTCTCATCCCTTCTGCTCCCTCTCTATCACACTTTCAGTCTCTTTCCCATCTCCCCTTCAAATTTCTCTCTCTCACTTTCCTTCTCTTTTCTCCTGTCTTCCCCATATCTACTCTTCTTCTTTTTTCCATCTCACCTTCACCTTCCATTCTTTCATGTGCCTTACAGTATCCTAATTTACCCCATTTCTCCATGACAGAATTCTCTCCTTCTTTTCAGATTCTTTCCATCTCACATCACTTCATAAGAACATAAGAACATAAGAAATTGCCATGCTAGGCCAGACCAAGGGTCCATCAAGCCCAGCATCCTGTTTCCAACAGAGGCCAAAACCAGGCCACAAGAACCTGGCAATTACCCAAACACTAAGAAGATCCCATGCTACTGATGCAATTAATAGCAGTGGCTATTCCCTAAGTATAATTGATTAATAGCCATTAATGGACTTCTCCTCCAAGAACTTATCCAAACCTTTTTTGAACCCAGCTACACTAACTGCACTAACCACATCCTCTGGCAACAAATTCCAGAGCTTTATTGTGCGTTGAGTGAAAAAGAATTTTCTCCGATTAGTCTTAAATGTGCTACTTGCTAACCTCATGGAATGCCCCCTAGTCCTTCTATTATTCGAAAGTGAAAATAACCGAGTCACATCTACTCGTTCAAGACCTCTCATGATCTTAAAGACCTCTATCATATCCCCCCTCAGCCGTCTCTTCTCCAAACTGAACAGCCCTAACCTCTTCAGCCTTTCCTCATAGGGGAGCTGTTCCATTCCCTTTATCATTTTAGTTGCCCTTCTCTGTACCTTTTCCATCGCAACTATATCTTTTTTGAGATGCGGCAACCAGAATTGTACACAGTATTCAAGGTGTGGTCTCACCATGGAGCGATATAGAGGCATTATGACATTTTCCGTTCTATTAACCATTCCCTTCCTAATAATTCCTAACATTCTATTTGCTTTTTGACTGCTGCAGCACACTGAGCTGACGATTTTAAAGTATTTTCCACTATGATGCCTAGATCTTTTTCCTGGGTGGTAGCTCCTAATATGGAACCTAACATCGTATAACTACAGCAACGGTTATTTTTCCCTATATGCAACACCTTGCACTTGTCCACATTAAATTTCATCTGCCATTTGGATGCCCAATCTTCAAGTCTTGCATGGTTCTCCTGCAATGTATCACAGTCTGCTTGTGATTTAACTACTCTGAATAATTTTGTATCATCTGCAAATTTGATAACCTCACTCGTCGTATTCCTTTCCAGATCATTTATATATATATTGAAAAGCACCGGTCCAAGTACAGATCCCTGAGGTACTCCACTGTTAACCCTTTTCCACTGAGAAAATTGACCATTTAATCCTACTCTCTGTTTCCTGTCTTTTAACCAGCTTGTAATCCATGAAAGGACATTGCCTCCTATCCCATGACTTTTTAGTTTTCATAGAAGCCTCTCATGAGGGACTTTGTCAAACGCCTTTTGAAAATCCAAATACACTACATCTACCGGTTCCCCTTTATCCACATGTTTATTAACCCCTTCAAAAAAATGAAGCAGATTTGTTAGGCAAGACTTCCCTTGGGTAAATCCATGTTGACTATGTTCCATTAAATCATGTCTTTCTATATGCTTTACAATTTTGTTCTTGAGAATAGTTTCCACAATTTTTCCCGGCACTGAAGTCAGGCTCACTTATCTATAGTTACCCGGATCGCCCCTGGAGCCTTTTTTAAATATTGGGGTTACATTGGCCACCCTCCAGTCTTCAGGTACAATGGATGATTTTAATGATAAGTTATACATTTTAACTAATATATCAGAAATTTCATTTTTGAGTTCCTTCAGAACCCCTGATATAACTTCCTTCAGGTTCCTCTACCCACATGATCATTATGCATATTCCTCTCTCCCTCATGTCTTCCATTTCAAGATACTCTCTCCCTGCTTGGGTTGCAGTAGCTCTTTCCTTTCACCATCTTATGCATCCTTTCTAAACAGGAATGTGGCCCTCACTTATGTCCTCACACTACCTGCTGCCGTTAATTGGAATTGGTTGCGTAGAAGAAGTTGTAAGCTCTATTTGGTGGATGGCAGGATGAACTTCTCCAGCCATGTAGGGTCTCCTCTGTGTACGGCAGCAATGCTTTCCCTTTTGGCAGCCATGAGAGCAATTTTTCCATTAGTGACTGACCTGCCCATCAAATTACTTTCCCGGGGACATGCTTCCCTACTTGAGAACCCCTGATATAACATATACAAACATTGAAGATGCCAATACTCAGCATTTCTTTATAGCTTCTAGTCTTCCCTTTTTGATTAAAATAAAAACCCACAATACTTTTTGACGCAGCAATACAATTGCTTCCAATAATTGCCACTATTTGTTGCTGTCAATCATTGCTCTCTGCCTCTGCCATGCTCAGTCACTATTGATTAATAGGAAGAAAAGTGTGGAACAGCAGGTATCAAAAAGGTTGGAAGATAAAAACAATAAATACACAGCAATTAGCAGAATATTTTTGTATATCTTGACAAGGAGACAGCAGTAGTAGTTTTGCTGCTGTGTACTATTTCTATCTGTTCGATCTACTCCCCTTGCAAAGCTATGGACCTGTTAAAGCTTCACTCTTAAACAAAATACAGATTATAGTGCCACTGATACTTAATTCCACAGCAAACCACCTGTTTAGTGATTCAGTAATATCTATAATTCAATGAAATATTTGTTAGTCATATTTTGGATTCCCATCTGCAAATGTTATGATTTATTAGCTGTTAGTGGGAAGGAGTAAAAATTATGGCTCACACTGGAGCTGGTACATTGTACAAGTTTCTGTTTCTTTGAAATGAAAGGAAATGTGTCTGTTTAATTCTTGGCACGGGATTTTGTTGTGTTATGTCTGAATTTATATGCTGTGCAAAGTGTCTTGCAAAGTCTTCTTTTTAATGGAGCTGCATTACTATCTAGCATGGTTTTATATTTTGATTATCGTGTCTAACATTGATTTCTTGCCATCTTTCACAGCTTGATATAATCAGAGCTCTGGATTTTTCAACATATGAGAGACAGTTATAAATCTAAAAATTTCCAGCATTTCATTTTACCAAATACTGTTTAAGACAAATGATACCTTAATAATTCAGAAAAATTATCTAGCGATGCCCATTATTGAATTCAGATTGCATTGCTTAATAATACAGTCTGCAAACGTATCTGCATTTTCAGGTAATCACAAAAGGAAATCAGAGACACAAAGAAAGAGGCCAATGTATTAAACTGTGCTGATCTTTGCAATAGTGTCAACATGCGTTAAAAACACTATTAATGTGCTTTAAAGCTGAAACAGAAATACCAGAAAAGTTCCAGGTAATATTGGGCAAGGCCATTTTCAGTTTAGATGTGGCTCTTGAGGATCTGAGGTCCTCCATGGTATTCTCAAAGGGCTTCAGGACTCATCTCAACTGTGTTATATGTGAATCCAATCATGATGTCCCATGGAACAATCCACACCTTCCAGAGTCAACTGACAAAGGACTGTCTGTTGCTCCACTAATCTCTGCAGCATTAGATAAGTAGAAATCCACCCGTGCCTATATCCTTAATCAGCCGGTGTACAGATGCCCCCACTCCTGCTTTTCAGGCAGCTGCTGCCCACCTTCTCATTCCAGGGAAAATGTCCCACTATTTTTCTCATCTCTAGGTCATGTCTTTCGGAACAAAGCTGCCATGTTGCTCTTTGGTCCCCAGATCATCCTTTACTGCCAGATGTAGCAAGTGTTCAAAGAATTGAATCCATTGCTTTTTTCATATTTGCAGCAATGTCACAAAAAAAAAAAAAAAAAAAACCCCAGGAAGAGTTCTGTCGCTCTGCTCTTGTTGTGAGCCCTTCATCATCTTATTTATTGCCACTAAGATATTTACGAAGGCATGGCTCTTGTCCATCACCTGGATGTGCAGCACAGCCCACCTGTATCCTGTACCATTAGAAAAGATAGGTATACGCAGAGTCCTGGCTAGTCCAGATATCACAGGGGAAATGGATGCTTGCCTTCTCCATCTTGTCAGCTGCATTTGCAGGCGAACATTGCACTGAGTATACAGGCGACGGATAACATGCTTGCTGAATGTTGTCCAGGAAGGAACTTTTGCAATTGGGTCTAACAGCTGCAGAAACCACATAAATCCTATATTTTCTACCATATGTAAGGATTGGTCATTCATGGCAATCAATTCTCCACAGCAGAATATCACCATCTTTGATGCTGCCTGCCTCCTACTAGACAGTATTGTGGTGGCATGCCCCAGGGATGGATTGGCCTATCAAGGGATCGGGCTTCCTCTGGTGGGCCGGTCACTCCCATCAGGTGTTTTTCTTTTTTGAAAGCTTCCTGCCAAAGAAAATGAGATGGGTTGCTGCGGCCCAAAGAAAGGTCTACAAAGTTGCGGCAGAACCGATCAAGCCACACAGGAAGTGAGGCCTGTGGGCCATGGCAGAGCCCATCCTGCCATGACCTGAAGAGAGATCTGCAGGGCCGCTGAAAAGGACCTGCGGGACACAGCAGAGCATATTCTGCCGCGGCAGAGTTGAGGCCTGTATGCCACAGCAGAGCCAACTCTGCCATGGCCAAAAGTGAGGCCTGAAAGGCCTCCCCAACATTGCAGAAGCAACATGGTCTCTTTTCACTTCCCTTCAGGGAGTGAGGAGCAGTGCTGTGATTCAAAATTAGCAGAGAAGGCTCAGAAAAAAGGGAGAGGCCTGAAAGCCTTTGTCTGTGTGTGTGAGAGATAGATTACATATATGTGTGTGAGAGAGAGCCTGCATGCATGTATTAGACAGCCTGCATGTGTATAGAAGAGAGCCTGCATGTGTAGAAGAGATCTTGCATATGTGTATCAGAGCCTCCATGTGTATGAGAGCAAAGGAACCTGCATATGTATGTAAGAACCTGATTGTGTATGAGAGCAAAGGAGACTGCATATGTATGAGAGCAAGGGAGCCTGCATATGTGTGAGAGACTGCGTATTTATGAGAGAGCAATATAGCCTGCATGTGTCTGTTAGAGCAAGAGAGCCTGTGAATTTGACAGCATATATGTGAGTGAGAGAGCGAGCCTGTGTATATGACAGCATGTGTATCAGCATGTGTCTGTATGTATGTGTGTGAGGGGGAGAGAGAGGTTAAGGATTGTGAGGCCCCCATCCCCCAATCCACAACAATCTGTAGATGACTGGAAATCAAAGATCCCAGGTATGAAGAGCTGGATATTTTTAATGCAATTATTTTAAATTTTGGGATGTTATTTCATGTGTCAGCTGTTTGAAATATTTGGTGCTTGAGAAATATTAGAAAGCATTTGTGATTCATTTTACTTATTGTTCATTGGCTGTTGTCTGCTTGACATATTTATTCCTTTTATTAGTATGCTTTCAATATTATGAATGATGTTTTATAGTTCTTGACTTTGCTTAATGTTTTATGAGGAATGGTGATATTTCTGTTTTTCTGTTGTTGCACTGCATAATGCAGTCACGTTTGTTGTGCTTTCTAGAGTATATGTGTGAATGAGAGTGAGTGAGCCAGTGAGCATGTGTGTGAGTGAGAGAGAACGAGCATGCAAATGAGTATATGTGTGGGCAAGAGGACTATTTAAACCAGTGAGTATGTGTGTGAGCCAGAGTTTGTAAGCCAATCAGCATGTGTGTGAGAGAGAATATAATGGCATTTGGTTAAGAATGAACATGTATGTTAGAGTATGTGTATAAAGTATATGAGAGAGAGGAGAAATTTTAGTCATACCTCCTATCCCTGACTAATCCATGACATGATGACTGGACTCTAAAGTTACCAGGTATGGAGAGCAGGGGATAGTGTTATTTGATGTGTCTGTTGTTTTGAAATGTTATTAATGTTTGGAAAATTTTTAAAATCAATATTGTATGTTTTTAATCATTGGAAGTTCCACTCATCAGCTGTTTTAAAATATTTATTATTTTTATGAATATGTTTTTACTATTATGATTTATGGTTTATATATCTTGATTTTATTGTTTGATGTTTAATGAGGAATGGTGATGTTTCTGTTTTTTTTCCATTGTTACACTGCATATGCAGTCTTTCTTGTATTGGTTTCAAATTCAGTTTTATTCTAGTTATCATTTATTGTCTCTTCATTCTATATTTGGTCAGGGTCTGTGTGTTCTGCATGACTCAGGTGAGATATTCTGCTAGCATGTAGTTTCTGTGAGGAAATCTATAACAGCTTGGCTTGCTCTGTTCTGTTTTATTAATAGCAGGTGTATTGGTGTTTTAGGGCCTGGTGTAATATTTGCAATGTTGCCTGTTCATAGGAAGGGTTGTTACTACTTGAGTGCTAGCAGTTAGTTCTGTTTTCATATGGGAGATTTACTATATTATAATTCAGTTTACTTAAAGCTTTCTGAAGGCCTACATGCTTTACAATAGTCCTAATATCATATGACTGCAGATGTCTATTTTTGCAAAATTTTCTGATTGGTACCATAGCAGTGCATGTAAATAATATACATATTGTAAGTGATATTTTTACCTGAAAGAACATTCAGAATACTGAATGCTCTTTCATATAAAATCTGTTACTATAAATGCATATTTTTAAATTATTTGTGGGAAGGTGGGGCCAGGAGTGTGTGCAAGGTTTTAAGGCACACCTATGACACCTAATAACCTTGCACCAGCCCAGGCTCCACAAGGAAAAGCAGGATTCCAACTACTTTGGGTTAGTGGCTCTCCTGAGTCTTGGCCAGGGCTTAATTTTCTCTTTTTTTATAAGCCCAGGAAACAGTATAGGTCACTTCTGGTCGTTCCCTCCCTCCCCCTCCCCCTGGAGTCGGTAGGCAAAGCAGAGCCTAGGGAACAATAAAAGCAGAGATATTTAGCCTGCAGTCAATGGGAATGCACTAGAGTGGTAGGGGGGTTGCGGAGAAGTGGAGGTAAGCTACAGACACAGGAAGGAAGGAGTCAAGCCAGGAGGAAGTGCTTCTGCAGTGTTGGGGAGGCCTCTGTCTGAGGTGACTGTACTGAGCTCTGAAAGAAGCAGCTGGCTGTGGCTGTGCGAGTCTCCTAGAGAATGAGATTGGGAAAGAGAGAGGGCTGTTGAAGAATGGGGAAGGGCTAGCAGCAAGCAAGAACTTTATACCATGATGCTGGACTGGGGACAATCACTATGTGAGTACATAAGCAGCAGCAGAACAGTAGCATGTCAGAGAGTGTGTTTGTGTGTCTGTGTCAGAGAGACTGAGAGAGAGAGAGAGAGAGAGAGATCCACACCCACTTTTTCTGTGAGAAGAGAGAGTGTGTATGGATATATCTCTCTGACACAGACACAGACAGACACTCTATATTGGTGGGTCTTTGTGTCTGAGAGAGAGTATGTATCTTTCTTTGTGTCGGCGTGTATGTGCCAATAAAGTTTCTGCAATCTAAACATCTGGTTGTGACTGAGTGTGTGTGTGTCTGATGCAACTAGTTCAAGAGCCAGACCAGGAATCCAGGTCATACTCTATAAGAGATATAAGCATAGTGGGAGGCTTGGATACGTCTCCACCTGCAGCCGTCTCCGATGGAATAATGGAAGCTTCTAATTTAGAAATACCTGATTTAAATAATGTGACCCTGCTTGATGTTTGGAAGTCAGTAAATAGTATGCAATAATTATTAGCTCAGGCTATGACTCAATTTGGTTCTTTTAATAATGAGACAAAAAAATTAGGGATGTGAATCGTGTCCTCGATCGTCTTAACGATCGATTTCGGCTGGGAGGGGGAGGGAATCGTATTGTTGCCGTTTGGGGGGGTAAAATATCGTGAAAAATCGTGAAAAATCGTGAAAAATCTAAAAATCGCAAAACTGGCACATTAAAACCCCCTAAAACCCACCCCCGACCCTTTAAATTAAATCCCCCACCCTCCCGAACCCCCCCCAAATGAGTTAAATAACCTGCGAGTCCAGCGGCGGTCCGGAACGGCAGCGGTCCGGAACGGGCTCCTGCTCCTGAATCTTGTTGTCTTCAGCCGGCGCCATTTTCCAAAATGGCGCCGAAAAATGGCGGCGGCCATAGACGAACACGATTGGACGGCAGGAGGTCCTTCCGGACCCCCGCTGGACTTTTGGCAAGTCTCGTGGGGGTCAGGAGGCCCCCCACAAGCTGGCCAAAAGTTCCTGGAGGTCCAGCGGGGGTCAGGGAGCGATTTCCCGCCGCAAATCATTTTCGTACGGAAAATGGCGCCGGCAGGAGATCGACTGCAGGAGGTCGTTCAGCGAGGGTTCCGGCGCCTCGCTGAACAACCTCCTGCAGTCGATCTCCTGCCGGCGCCATTTTCCGTACGAAAACGATTCGCGGCGGGAAATCGCTCCCTGACCCCCGCTGGACCTCCAGGAACTTTTGGCCAGCTTGTGGGGGGCCTCCTGACCCCCACGAGACTTGCCAAAAGTCCAGCGGGGGTCCGGAAGGACCTCCTGCCGTCCAATCGTGTTCGTCTATGGCCGCCGCCATTTTTCGGCGCCATTTTGGAAAATGGCGCCGGCTGAAGACAACAAGATTCAGGAGCAGGAGCCCTTTCCGGACCGCTGCCGTTCCGGACCGCCGCTGGACCCGCAGGTTATTTAACTCATTTGGGGGGGGTTCGGGAGGGTGGGGGATTTAATTTAAAGGGTCGGGGGTGGGTTTTAGGGGGTTTTAGTGTGCCGGCTCACGATTCTAACGATTTATAACGATAAATCGTTAGAATCTCTATTGTATTGTGTTCCATAATGGTTTAAGACGATATTAAAATTATCGGACGATAATTTTAATCGTCCTAAAACGATTCACATCCCTAAAAAAAATTCACTTTAAGATCATGCAACTCAACTAGTTTGGAAAGTAATCATATGGCTGTAAATTTACAAGTTTCAAATGTACAAGCAGCAGCTAATACAACATTTGTTGGTAATGTCAAGACAGCTAGAGAGTTTAGAAAATGTAATTAGATCTAAAAATCTTCGTTTTTTAAACTTTCCAATTACCAGACTATTGTCAGCAACAGAGTTGCTACGGAAATATCTGGGTGAGGTTTTACAAATTTCTATAAGTAGAGAAATCGTGTTAACTAAGATATCCTATGTTCCTAGATCCAAAATTAGTCCTTTGGGTCCTGAGGTTGGAGTAGATATGATACAGGGAGGTAGCCCGAATTTAACTTCTTTTTTAGAAGCTTCAATGGATGATATCCCTACAAGAGCTCCCTTCTAACTTTCAATAGTGAGATAGATAAAAACTTAATTCTACAAAGATACTTTAAAAACAAGGATTTTCTCTTCTGTGAAAGTAAAATCCAGGTGTTTCCCAGATGGGGCTAGACCCACCCAGATGAAAATAAAACAATTTCTAGCATTAAAAGACAGGGTTTTGTAGTTAGGTGCTTTGTTTCTACTCAAATTTCCAATCAAGTGTTGCATTACTTTAAATGGAAATAAGTTTATCTTCTATGACCCTACACATTTAGAAACCTTTCTTCTTGATAAAGAGTTGAAAACTGAGTGATCTAGAGGACTGCTGAGGAATAGATGTAAAAGAATAGAAATAACATGCCCCACTTATGAAATTGATATTTGGTTTTTCTTCTTTCTTTGCTTGGTAGCACTCTCCATTTTTAATGAGGGCTAGAGAAAAGGTTTTGGATTGATAAGCCACAATTATGTTGGTTGTTTTTCTTGGTACTTGTGGAATCCTTATTTCATGTATTTTATTGATGTAAAGAATTGATGAAATCCTAATAAAATATTAATTTAAAAAAAAAGATACAAGCAGATGTGTAGGGGGCTCAACCAATTTGCATGGATGAAATTGGTGCTGTAGCCCTGCTCACCCTTGGTTCAGAATGTGCTTAACTTCTTAGTTATTTAGGAAAGATGAAGATTATTTTGGAGATATTTTGGCTCAATTCTGCCGGGTTTCAGGGTTAACTTGGCATGCTTTTGGGAGTTGTTGACACATGTGCTGCAGGGAAAGTGCATGAGTGCATGAGTGTGTCAGTTACCCCTTGGACCGGTTTTGAAAAAAATCCCCCGGGCAAATATTTTCCTGCATCATCTGTTTGATGGTGGCTGGCTAATAAAAATGTATTGGTGGCTTCTTGCCTGTCACCTCACTGGAGAAAGAAGCCAGGGGGTTGGTTTGGGAGACTGACTTTTGACTACTGCTACTACTTCTTTGACTGGCAGATGGAGCTCAGCAGGCTAGCACTGATGCTCACCCCTGAAGACGATATTAATGGGTGTTCTTTTTTTATATGATATTGCATGTCACGCTTTATATGATGCCCCAGTACTTTCTTTCACTGATGGACTTACAACAGTGAATACACTTTGCAAAACATAGGTCTTCCTTTGCTCTGAAGTGCATCTACACTTTGTATTTCACAAGGGACTTCCTCTCCCTCTCTGCAAGCTTGGTTGCTGCTGCTGGGGCTGGGGTTGAGAGCAAACCAAGAGGCACAATGCCAGGGGCATCACTTTAGCTCTCCACTACCTCTTCTTCCTGGGGGTGCTCTTTGCCCAGCAATATTGCTTTCTCCTCTACCTGCTCAATAAATGATAATACACTAGTAAGTAAACTCCCCGTGATTTCCTCATCTACTTAGTTTCCTCTGTCTTATGAGTCTGAGAAGCCCTCAGGTGTTTCATTTGTATCAGAATATTCTTTCAGGTCCTGCTGTAGACCTTGCTTAGTGAGCATCAGTAAAAAAATGCTGTGCTAATTTTGTTTGCTCCACACTGCCCTTGTCTTTGTCCTTCCACTATCAATGCCAAAGCCACTTCCCACTTCTCACTTCCTCTGCCTTGTCCTGCCTCTGCACCATAGGAGTAGAGCTAACAGTGGCATCAAGGAGAACGTGCATTTCCAGCCTCAGATTTTTCTTGTTTTCCCCTGCAAAAAAAGTCTCTTTTCAGTTTGGACAGGGGAAAGATGGTACTCCTAGAGCTACCAGATATACTTGGATCTGCACTATTAGATGCCTATACAGGAGCAGGTAAAGATTTACCTCTCCCTCTGTCATTGTTACCACAGCACCTTCCTGTTCCTCCCATTCCCTGTGCCATAATGGAAATCTGACACAGTCACTGCTGGATAGGAAATGGCCTTGCACAAAATTAACAGAAAATTTTCCAGTATTTTGTTTCTGGTTGGAGAGGCCAAGGGGCCTCTCCAACCAGCACAACTGAGAATTTGCGCCAAAGTAATGTCATTTTGGTGCCAGTGTGAGGGTTGCTGGTGCCATTTTTTAATCTCTTGCAGGCAGGGCAGGAGTGAGTGGCTATGGCATCTGCCTTTTTATCTTGTGGATGCAGACTCCACAGAATAAGTAGGGAGGTCCTCAGTCACATCAAATGCTTCTGTTGGATAGGAGGACCCTGAGGAGGTCCCAGCTGGGCAGTGGGACGTTCTGAATCCCCCAATGTTCTTGCAGAGCTGGGAGGGGGAATTGGAGGGGCTCAGATAAGCCCAGCCAGGTAAACCCAATCCTCTTTACTGTCTTGGGGGCAGGAGGGCCTTGGGGAAGCCTTTTTTTGGTTTGCTTTTTGTCTCTGGATTTTTTTGTTTCAGTTTTGTTTTTTAGTTTGGGAAACAAACCAAATGAAAAAAACATGAAAAGAACCAAAGAACACAAAAAAGAAAAAAACTTCCCGAAACAAAATACAAACCAAACTAAAACATTTTGTCCTGCACATCCCTTTTATTGTAGTGACTATAGAAAGGTGGTTGCCTTTTTACAAGTAGTGTTAATACAAGGCTGGCTAACTCCAGTCCACAATTGCCACAAGCAAGTCTGGTTTTCAGGATAGACATAATGAATATGCATAAGATAGATTTGCATGTGTAACCCCACCCCGGGGTTCAATCCTAACATGGATGAGAACGTAAACATATTTGTACTCTTTGGGGCAGGAACCCAGGCTAGCTGTACTACTTCCCTTCCTTCACAGGATGTAGGTTCGATAGACTTGGGGATGAAAGGAGTCCTCTCAGTTCGCAGTGCGGGGGTGGCTAATTCTTTTTCCCTGACTTCCTTTGGTGATGCAATAATTAAGGTAATGCAGTGTGCTGGGATGCCAAATCAAGACTGAATTCCCTGTGTTAGTGTCCAAAATCATTCTTTACTGTTAACAATTAGCAAAATGGCACAACTCCTGATGCACAGCAGCATAGTATAATCTCTGATTACAACTTCTTCCTCAATCTGTGCAGGAATGTCTAGCAGCAGGCCAGTGAGAATCCATGCCCTCCAGCGAATGGAAATATACTGTCCCAGGTGGGCAGGGTGTCCTTTGTATGGGCAGAACTAGCCTTTCCAACTAATAAACATATAACGTTACTGTCTCTGCACAGAAAGATAAAACTTTCCCTCTCCCCAGGATCTGAAGAATCACTGGATTGGGGTCCTTTTGAATGGTAGGCTTTGCCTTGACTCACTGTTAGATAATCCAAACCGTCTTCGTTCTTATGCAGTCCTTTGAGCTTTTATTTGAATCCCTGATGGGAGGGATCCTCTGGAGCAGGATATTCTGGGCTCCAGTCAGGCTGGAAGGGTAGTCAAAACTTCCCCCTGGATGGTAATCTTAATCTTTTTGAAAACTGATGATAACACCAGGCTTTCCTTACAGCAGGTCACTGACACCCCAACCTCACTGAGGGTAAAAGGGGGGGCAGGTCTTCTCTAACCTGCACAGCCCCAGACCCAGGGTTCCCCAGTTCCTGCACTCAGGCAGTGTACAGGTTTCAGTAAGGCCCCTATTACTGAAAGTGTTAAAGTCCAAAAATGCGCTCAAAGAGAATCTCCCACCAGACAGGTTCTGTACTGGTTGGGAAGAAACCCTCCTGACCCTGGTCAGGACCATAAATCAGTATTTGCTTAGCTAATCTGGCTGGGCTTGTAAAATAACAAAAATTAACCTCTCCTCTACCTCTGTACTTCATACTAATCATAAAGGATTGCCTCCCAAGCTGTAGGAAGGGCACAGTTATAAACTATAACAAGTGGGACGGCCATTCCAGACTCCACAGGAGGAGGGTCTGCATTTGAATGGATCCTCCCATTAACCATCCTACTCTAACTAGAGGACTGATACTCAACAATGTGACCTTATCACGTGCGTTAGGGCCCTATTGCAAGTGATAAGTACCTCATTGTGGTGGTAATATTAAAATCTGGGAAAGGGGAGGGCTTTGGGTTGGGTAAAAACATTTTAATTCTGGTACTGCTTCAGGCGATAATGATTTATCAAGCTAGGTTGAGAGAACATTGTACAAATCTCATCATTGTGTGAGTTTCCTCACTCCAATGGACATCAAATCTTCACAAGACTACTGTTTTGTTGGTACATCTCACTCTGCATGTAAAAGTGGCCCCTAACCCCTACACTACTATCTAAACCTCACCTCGAGTTACTAGGTGGGCCTCCTATAGGGATATAAATAGCTAACTACTAGAAGGGCCTTGTTGATAGTTTGTCTCTCTGTCTCTCTCTCTCATGAAATGAGCACTTTGCAGAGGTAAGAAGGTATTATCACAAAGTATGCCCCTTTTTCTATTGTATGCAATATTTACAGAAAATTGATAAATCTAGGCTGAAGTTTGCAGTTATTTACTGAATATTCAAGGCATGAGCAAAATTTAACTTATCTCACAGATCTATTTTCTGTTCTGCTGCTTTATGTGTGAATTATTTACTCCATCTATATTTTTTTGCAAGGGCCTAAAGGAAACATCAACAACTGTCTACTTGTACTGAGCCGTATTTCTGATGTATCAAGATCCCTGGAACAGCTGGCCCGGTCCATGAGCATTATTGCTAATGCTGATAAAAGTATGCATTAAATCAGAAAAAGAGCTCTTCTAACTGTTTTTCTCTACAGCCTTTTTGTTCTAAAGTACCTCCATACTACAAAAACCATATTAAGTTTTGAAAAGCAGTATGGTTTGACATGGGGTGAAGAAATGACATTTTGATCATTCCTGAAATCTTTAGATCAATATGTCAATCTATATTGTATTAGAATAATATTCTTCAAGAAAAGTAAACATTGTCTAACCCTTTGCTATATCTATTTCTTTGTGTTCAAACTTAGGGGGTCATTTATCAAAGTGCTATATGGCATTTTTGCATGCGTTAAGCATCTTTAATGCATGCGAAACACCATAACGCATGGTGCGATGCAAATGAGAAAAATAGGAGGAGTTTGGGGTGGGATAAGTGGCCAAATGGGCTAGGCTCACAGTTTTGTGAAGCTTTAACTACATCTTTTTCATTTGTGTAAAGCCATGTGTGTTTTTGCACATGCCGTTTTAAGCTCCTGGAGAGCCAGCCTAGCTGTCAGAGCCCTTCTACAACCAGAGTTGGGAGTGAGAGAGAGTGAATGTGAGTGTGAGTGAGACCTTAGCCATAATGGCTTCATCCTAGGTAGGTATTTATATCTCTATAGGAGGCCCACCTAGTAACTCGAGGTGAGGTTTAGGTATTAGTGTAGGGGTTAAGGGTCACTTTGACATTCAAAGTGAGACATACGAACAGAACAGTGCTCTCTTGTGAAGATTTGATGACCTTCGGAGTGAGGAAACTCACCCAAAGATTAGATTTGTGCAATGTTCTCTCAACAAAATCTCATCTTTGGGTGAGTTTCTTCACTCAGAAGGCCATCAAATCTTCACTAGAGAGCACTGTTCTGTTTGTACGTCTCACTTTGAATGTCAAAGTGGCCCCTAACCCCTACACTAATACCTAAACCTCACCTCGAGTTACTAAGTGGGCCTCCTATAGATATATAAATACCTACCTAGGATGAGGGTATTATGGTTAGGTGCTCTCTCTCTCCTCTCTCTCTCTCTCTCTCTCTCCTTAAAGCTACTAAACATGATAGGTATTAGTGCAAATTGTGATAAACTGCCTATTACCATAAAACATGCCCCTTTTCCTATCACATGCAATAGTGCATTTTGATAAATCCAGGCCTTAGATGTCAATATTCACAAGCTTTGCCCAGATTATTTTTGGAGTTACCTGGACAAAAATAAGGATTTCAACATTTCTCCCCATCCTCTGGCGAAATTTTATCTGGGTAGCTCACCCTCAAAAAATGTGGCTGGGTAAAAGGAGGCAGCGCTGGAAGTGTTCTGGGGTGGACTAAATTCCCTACAGCACTCATTGGAAAAATAGGTTTCCTAAAGTTAAGTGAGTAATTTTATTTAGGTATATTCAGTGAAATACTTACCTGGTTATATTCCATTAAATATCTGGTTAAGACTACCCAGGCACATTTCCACTCACCATCCCACTTATTGACTTCTTAATATTTAAGTTTTTAGAGAACAGAGCCAAGAAACCATGCATTAAATTGTACAGGACTGTGTACATTGGCAGGTGTATAGTATATTGAAACCATATCTTTGAATAACACAGACCAAGCTATAAAAATATCATCCCTTAATTTCTTGACTTTGTAAAAAGTTTACAAGCAAAGCTACAAAGTCACTTATCAATCTCAGTATCAGGATCTATGCACCTGCCTAAAAGCAGACTGTGCATCAAAGTAAATGAATTACTGACCAGGTATCTGCTGTGTGTCAAAGCTCATCCTTTCATAATAAACAATATTCTACTTCTCAATCATTTGTCAGTTATGGTAACTGAAGATTATTATTTGCCGTATGTACGTGACACAAGCAATTTGCAAAGTCTGTTGGCAAGAAAATCAGGTTAGAATGACAGAGTGAGAAATTAAGCAGAAGTCTGATGTAATTAGCTACAACAATCAGTGCTCTAATTTCTGATTTATTGTTTCCTGTTTTCCTGCTGCACTCAGCTCCATGTGTACTGTATGTGCTTCATATAGGCCAAACAATTGCCTTATCAGTCCTGGCAAACCAAGAGGTCATAGTTAACAATATTTATTTAAACATGCAGGATGCTTCCCACTGTAATTAGGAAACAAGTATTGCTAATAGTTATTTGGCATTATTTCCTTATTTATAAAAAAACTTTTGAACACTCGGAGAATGGAAGTGATGGGAACCCAAGCAGAACTAGAATCTGTTCCAAATATTTCCTGTGTATTGATGAACTTTAATTGCATATTTATGACAATTGCCAAAATTTATATGGTTTTTATCCAAAAATGCTGTTTGAAATTGCAAGCAATTGTTATATGTGCAAAAAAGTTGTTAGTGTTTTATAGAGATTAAGGGATATGTAGATATGCATTACAAATTAAACTCTGTCTAACCCTACAAGATTCCTGTATTATTCACTCATATATTTGTATGGAATAATTCATCACATTTTTTGGAAGAAAATCTGGATTAGTAGCTTTGTCCATCCCTATTAAGAGTAAGATTGGTCTTAGTTATGACTCCAGACTAGTATTGCATTTATACATGTATCTGTATTTTAATGATATATGTATTTTAGACTATTGATATATTATTTTGTTATGATTATTATAGTAATATTTTACTTCTCTGTAACCCCTTTGGGTTGAAGTTTGTTCAAGGAAGGTGGTCTATAATTGTAACATAATATAACATATAGGCAAACCATATAGCAACATAGCAGGTAAGGACAGCAAGACGCATCTAATCTGCCCATTCCAGATTCTACAGAGCCTACCTGATCTTTGGGTTTGCCCTCACATCTGTACAACTGAGGATCCTTAATGCTTTCTCGAATTCTGTTAATGTTTTGGACTCCATCTTTCCTATATTTACTTATTTATTCCTGTGTTTATCCACTTGGAGCCTTATATTATTACATCTTTTTCTAAACCTTTTTTCTACTGAAAAATATTTGTCTTGGTCATTATTTATACAGTTGAAGAATTTGGATATCTCTAGCAAAACCCCGTCTTCCTTCTCTCTTTTATTATATGGGGCAGATTTTCAAAGGGATACGTGCGTAAAATACGCGCGTAACCCCCGAAAAGCTGCCCCTTCCACCCCCTGCGCGCGCCGAGCCTATGTTGCATAGGCTCGGCGGCGCGCACAAGCCCCGGGACTATTAATAATTCTAGGCTATGAATTTAGGCAATCAGTTTTAATCTCTGCTTTTCTGTGTATCTATCTCTACAACCATTCATATATTACGCAGTTAGTAATAATGTCTAATTCATGCTTAAAATATTTGAAGTTAGCTGCCTTAATTAGATATAATAGCAGAAGTTTCCCAACCTTTATCAGCTATAATGTAGAAAATGTTTCTACTGGCTTTAAAGTAAACTTATCCATCATCATTTTAAACTTATGTTCCCTGGGTCGATAATTTCCATCTATTTTAAAATGCTTCTATCATAAATCCAGGTAAAATTCTATTAAATCTATATATACATATAATTTCATAAACCTCCTTTTCTTTAGCACCCTCAGGGTATTCTTTTCATAAACAGTAAATTGAAGAAAACTCTTAGCACATCTGACCCATATATGCCTTCAATTTTATTTAAAATTGAATAAATGTATTCCCCTTTGAGCTTTTGCTCTTCTTTGCACTTACTGAGTATCATCTTGTTGCGTTTGTGCCTGCTTTTGCCCTCGCTCCACCCTCTCTACCTGTGTGGTGACTCCCTCCGTGCATGATGGACAGCTTGATGCCGCGGCGTTTCCATGCCGCTTCTCCCCGGCATCCCCGGGCAGGCTCGACGCTGTGGATCCACCATGTTCCTGATGACGTAGGGTGCGTGCACTCCGAAGTATGTACCAGCAAGGGCGCGAACCTCAGGGGCGTCCCCCTGTATTGACGTCATCCGCTTCCAACATAAAAGGTCTTTACTTTAGCTAACAGATCGAGTTAGCAAGGACTCCGATTGAACTAGCTTCGACTGTCCAAGACTACTTTGCACCCAAAGGATTGCTTGCAGGATTTCCATCGGCCCTGCTTTGCTCTTGCAACATTGCCTCTCCGGACCTACCAGGGGTACCCACTCCTCGGGGGCCTAATTCTCTTTCTCTATTTCAGATTACAGAAAGGAACCGGTACTCGCTCCTCGAGGGCCCATGTTCCTAAACTCTCTGAAGACTCTCCATTGCCTGGAAGCAATCGCAAGAGACGGACAGTGTGAGTTATTATTTCAGTCTACAGAGAGGAACCAGTACTCACTCCTCGAGGGCCTATGTTCCTGAACACTCTGAACATAAGAACATAAGAACATGCCATACTGGGTCAGACCAAGGGTCCATCAAGCCCAGCATCCTGTTTCCAACAGTGGCCAATCCAGGCAATAAGAACCTGGCAAGTACCCAAAAACTAAGTCTATTCCATGTTACCGTTGCTAGTAATAGCGGTGGTTATTATCTAAGTCAACTTAATTAATAGCAGGTAATAGACTTCTCATCCAAGAACTTATCCAATCTTTTTTTAAACACAGTTATACTAACTGCACTAACCACATCCTCTGGCAACAAATTCCAGAGTTTAATTGTGCATTGAGTAAAAAAGAACTTTCTCCAATTAGTTTTAAATGTGCCCCATGCTAAGTTCATGGAGTGCCCCCTAGACTTTCTATTATCCGAAAGAGTAAAAAAACAATTCACATCTATCCGTTCTAGACCTCTCATGATTTTAAACACCTCTATCATATCCCCCCTCAGCCGTCTCTTCTCCAAGCTGAAAAGTCCTAACCTCTTTAGTCTTTCCTCAAAGGGGAGCTGTTCCATTCCCTTTATCATTTTGGTAGCCCTTCTCTGTACCTTCTCCATCGCAGTTATATCTTTTTTGAGATGCGGCGACCAGAATTGTACACAATATTCAAGGTGCGGTCTCACAATGGAGCGATACAGAGGCATTATGACATTTTCCGTTTTATTCACCATTCCCTTTCTAATAATTCCCAACATTCTGTTTGCTTTTTTGACTGCCGCAGCACACTGAACCGATGATTTCAATGTGTTATCCACTATGACGCCTAGATCTCTTTCTTGGGTAGTAGCACCTAATATGGAACCTAACACTGTGTAACTATAGCATGGGTTGTTTTTCCCTATATGCATCACCTTGCACTTGTCCACATTAAATTTCATCTGCCATTTAGATGCCCAATTTTCCAGCCTCACAAGGTCTTCCTGCAATTTATCACAATCTGCTTGTGATTTAACTACTCTGAACAATTTTGTATCATCTGCAAATTTGATTACCTCACCAGTCGTATTTCTTTCCAGATCATTTATAAATATATTGAAATATAAAATATATTGCCCAGAAGCGATTGCAGGTACAGACATTTGTGAGTTCTTATTTCAGACTACAGATAGGAACTGATACTCGCTCCTCGAGGGCCTGTGTTCCTAAACCCTCTGAAGACTCTTTATTGCCTGGAATCGATCGCAAGAGACGGACATTGTGAGTTATTATTTCAGACTACCGATAGGAACCGGTACTCACTCCTCGAGGGCCTATGTTCCTGAATACTCTGAAGATGCTCCTTGTCCAGAAGCTATTGCATGTACAGACGTTGTGAGTTACTATTTCAGAAGGTATATAGAAACCGGCACTCGCTCCTCGAGGGCCTATGTTCCTGAACCCTCTGAAGATTCTCTATTGACTAGAAGCTATTCCAGATACAGATTATTGTGAGTTACCACTGCTCTCTCAGAGCTTTCCCTGGAACCAGGTACTCGCTCATCGAGCGCCTAACCCTTTCCAGGTACTGAGCCATTTCAAGACCTTATGTGAGTTATCAACTAGTACTGGCTATGTATATCTGCATACCCTGTCTATTCACTAATTACAGTCTCTTCACAGCTCAGCAACCTTGGAATTGCAGTTCCAGTACCTGAGGGACTTCAGCCTTGCTGGGCATACCAGCTCACTACTGCCACCTCTTGTGGTTATACTACATTTCTAAAAAAGAACTATCTGTGTCTATCTCCATACTCCAGCCTCACAGGTGGTCCCTCTCGGGACTCCCTCCTGGGGGCGCTGTCATCTGCCATCAGCCCAAGGATTCACCTATCTACTTTCTGCCCAGCTGAGCACCATCTCCAATACTCCGCTGGTACAGATTGTCAACTCTGCAGTCTACATCATAACATATTGCCATTCCTTAGCAGACCCATAGGAGGCAGTGCACAACAGATTGCTAACTACTCCTTCTGCAGGAGCCACAGCACAACAGATTGCTAACTCCTCCCCTTTGGGGAGGGGATTCTATCAGACTGCTATTCGCATCTGCTAGCTCCTCCCATCCGCATAGCAAATCCCATCAGATTGCTAACCTGCTAGCAGATCCCACAACACATCTATATCCTTCAAGAAGGAACTCTGGTGTTAAGCTTGAGATTGAGATCCAGGAGGAATATTTTTGGCTGCCCTTCCTTCCTGCATTGGAATAGGGCAAGCTGCCCATTTCCAGGGGTTCCCTCCCATTTCAGATCAAAAAAGAAAAGGAGAGAGAAACCAGAGGCAACAGAAGAGTACCTAACCATGAGTATGAGCAAAGTAAAGGTCACTGACCACATCCAGCTGGTGTTTTCTCCCCCAGGGGAGAGAGAGAGGAAAGTTACACTCTGTGCAAAGACTGTTGTAGCAAGCTACTATAAGCCAGGTTTTGCCCCCCTGAGCTTATCATGTGTTGGAGCCTTACAATGTGGACTGAGCTGCATCTGGATCTGAGTGAGGGTTTTTCAACCCTGCAAAGACTACAAGCCACCGCAGCCAAGATGAAGGAATATAAAAATACCTCAAAACCCTTGTGTGCTCTTCTGTGAATGACACATGTTCTGAAAGAACCAGCACCCAGTACTCACAGTGTTAACAAGTTGAGAAAAAGGCTGTATTGTTTAGCCTCCCCAGAGAATATCATTACATAGCCAGAAGAGGAGGACGCCAAAGGAAAGCTGGGAGACTATTAAACTGCATAACCAATATTCCACTCTATAATCAGATCAACCTGTAATGTTTCAAAAATGCCACATAATAATTTAGAGTGCCTCATATAATAGCACTGAGATTGCACCATACATTTCAGTGTCTTATGCCCTAGAGGATTTTGTTGACAGTGATATAATCATCGGTCTATGAAAGTCTCACGTCACAGATCGGTAATATATATATATTTTTTTTTAAATCATTTTTTTTTGTTGCAGGTAAAATATATTGTAAAGAGATCTACTTATCTTAAATCCAGAGGGATCACTGGGTTTCTTGCATATTTTCTTATGTTCATGAAAAGCTTGTAGTGACACCTAAGTGGTAAGATAATTATTAATAGTAGCGCTAAGTGCAGATGAATGTCTAAAATCCACTCAAAAGTTCCTCTAATTTCTGGATAACTATCTTCTTCAGAGAGACCATTTAAGGTAGAAAAGGTACAAACTGGCCGGCTCTGTCTGTGTGTGACTACCAGAGATGCCCAGGAGCTAGAACACAGAACCAGGAAGAGGAGTGTATCTGGCAGCCCTGCAATCAGTTCTTCTCCTGAAGAGCTAATTATTGAGAGGGAGAGACAGAATCTGTGCTCTGAGAAAATAGAGAAATGACTCTTCTTGCTTCATAGCTGAGCTACATGTAAAATCCCAGCAAAGGACAGAGGAGCCAGGAGCTGAGGGACTGAGAGATTGCTTTTCCAGAGATATCCAGGCTGAAGAGTATATGGATGGATCACCCTCCTAAGAGACTGAGTTAAGTAATCTAAACTTTGCACAGAGAGTATTTAAGTAGAGATCCTTACTTGTTGTTTTATTTTAAATCATGAAGTACGAAACCTAAACTGGCTCTTCCTGAGTTATTATTTATGTTGTATTCAATAGTGGAAAGTTCACTTAGAGCAGCACCACTTGTAATTCACTGACGATTTCATATTCAAAGATTGGATAAAAGCATTGTGCAGAAGCAATTCATTTTTCCATACTTCCAAATTTAAGCATTGAGCATAAAATATCAAAAGGTTTTCAACAATCTTCAGCAGAAATATGAAAATGAAGTAATGCTAGGCATTTCTGCAACATTTTTGTGGGTGTCCAGTTCACTACTTTTCTTTAGGGTACAGGAAATGTATTTCCAAGATAGATATTGCTTCCATAATTGTTGCTTCTTTAGAGCTTTATATCTGAAGGATATATACTAGTTATATACTTGGAATAGTTAATTTTTCACCAGCAAAATTTAGAAAGAAAAATTATAATTTGATATCTTTATTTCAGGTTTCTTTTTTTTATACCAGAAAAGATAATTATTTCTATATCTGGTTATCCTACTTGATCAGTCTCACCATATTAATTAATATATTGGAAATGGGAACATAAGAACATGAGAACATACCATACTGGGTCAGACCAAGGGTCCATCAAGCCCAGCATCCTGTTTCCAACAGTGGTCAATCCAGGCCATAAGAACCTGGCAAGTACTCAAAAACTAAGTCTATTCCATGTTACCGTTGCTAGTAATAGCAGTGGCTATTTTCTAATTCAACTTAATTAATAGCAGGTAATGGACTTCTCCTCCAAGAAATTATCCAATCCTTTTTTAAACACAGCTATACTAACTAGAGATGTGAATCGGAACCGGAATCTGATCGGTTCTGGTTCCGATCCAAATCTTAAAATTTTTATCGCCCAGCCCGATTTGAGTTTTGATTATCGGCTGTGCCCGATCCGATAATCAAAAAACCCTCCCCCACCCTCCCGAACCCCCAAAAAAGGTTTTAAAATTACCTGGTGGTCCAGCGGGAGCACGGGGAGCGATCTCCCGCTCTCAGGCCATCGGCTGCGTTAATAAAAATGGCGCCGATGGCCCTTTGCCCTTACCATGTGACAGGGCAAAGGTAGCGCCGGCGCCATTTTGAATACTGGCAATACGGCCTGAGTGCAGGAGATCGCTCCCGGACCCCCGCTGGACCCCCAGGTAATTTTAAAAGGTTTAGGGGGGGGGGGTCAGGAGGGTGGGGGAGGCTAAGGGGGTCATTTTAAAGGGTCGGGTGGTTTTTTTTTATCGGGCCATCGGCGCCATTTATATTAGTGGCAGCCAAAATGGTGCCGATGGCCTGAGAGCGGGAGATTGCACCGGGACCCCCCCACTGGACCACCAGGTAATTTAAAACATTTTGGGGTGTTCGGGAGGGTGGGGGATTTGTTTTAAAGGGTCGGGGTGGGTTTAGCGGTTGTTTTGGTGTGCCGGTTTTCCATCCCTCCCCCCTCCCCCGATTTATGATTTTTCACGATAAATCGGTGGAATTTCTATTGTATCACGACTCTAACGATTTTTGATGATTTAAAAAATATCTGACGATTTTTTTAAATCGTCAAAAAACGATTTACATCCCTAATACTAACTGCACTAACCAAATCCTCTGGCAACAAATTCCAGAGTTTAATTGTGCGTTGAGTAAAAAAGAACTTTCTCCGATTAGTTTTAAATGTGCCACATGCTAACTTCATGGAGTGCCCCCTAGTCTTTCTATTATCCGAAAGAGTAAAAAAAGATTCACATCTACCCGTTCTAGACCTCTCATGATTTTAAACACCTCTATCATATCCCCCCTCAGCCATCTCTTCTCCAAGCTGAAAAGTCCTAACCTCTTTAATCTTTCCTCATAGGGGAGTTGTTCCATTCCCCTTATTTTTTTGGTAGCCCTTCTCTGTACCTTCTCCATCTCAATTATATCTTTTTTGAGATGCGGCGACCAGAATTGTACACAGTATTTAAGGTGCGGTCTCACCATGGAGCGATACAGAGGCATTATGACATTTTCCCTTTTATTCACCATTCCCTTTCTAATAATTCCCAACATTCTGTTTGCTTTTTTGACTGCCGCAGCACACTGAACCGACAATTTCAATGTGTTATCCACTATGACGCCTAGATCTCTTTCTTGGTTTGTAGCACCTAATATGGAACCTAACATTGTGTAACTATAGCATGGGTTATTTTTCCCTATATGCATCACCTTGCACTTGTCCACATTAAATTTCATCTGCTATTTTGATGCGCAATTTTTCAGTCGCACAAGGTCTTCCTGCAATTTATCACAATCTGCTTGTGATTTGACTATTTTGAATAATTTTGTATCATCTGCAAATTTGATTATCTCACTTGTCGTATTTCTTTCCAGATCATTTATAAATATATTGAAAAGTAAGGGTCCCAATACAGATCCCTGAGGCACTCCACTGCCCACTCCCTTCCACTGAGACAATTGTCCATTTAATCCTACTCTCTGTTTCCTGTCTTTTAGCCAGTTTGCAATCCACGAAAGGACATCGCCACCTATCCCATGACTTTTTACTTTTCCTGGAAGCCTCTCATGAGGAACTTTGTCAAACGACTTCTGAAAATCCAAGTATACTATATCTACCGGTACACCTTTATCCACATGTTTATTAACTCCTTCAAAAAAGTGAAGCAGATTGTTTAGGCAAGACTTGCCTTGGGTAAAGCCATGCTGACTTTGTTCCATTAAACCATGTCTTTCTATATGTTCTATGATTTTTCTTTTTTTAATTTTTTAATTTATGCAATTTTTAATTATACAAGACATTACATCTTAACAGAAAAATAATGAAAGATATGAGAGCATCTCCATATTATCAAAGAAACTATTTTAACATGTACCATACATACATTACATATTTACTCTCAATCTTTAAATTCTAGTCCTCAAAGTAAGGAGGATCCATCTCTCAACCTAAAGAAAATATTTATCAGAAAATAGCAATAGTCACAAAAACAGCCATTATATAATGAGATTAGCAAGGATATTATGCCTAGGGATTCCCATCAAGTACAGCAGGTTGTATTTTCCCAACCAAGAACTGGGTAAGTTGGGGAGGATCATAAAAAACATAAGATTTATTTTGATATTTAATCATGCATTTGCATGGAAACTTAAGGAAAAATACTCCCCCAATTTGTTGAATTTGTGTACGCATTAACAAGAACTGTCTTCTTTTCTTTTGAGTCTGCCTGGCTACGTCTGGAAATATTTTAACCTTGTAGTGCAGGAACTGCTCAGTTCTATGACAGAAATACAGTTTTAATAACCATTCTTTGTCCGGTTCTAAAGTTAAAGTTACAATTAAAGTAGCGGATACAGCCATCTCTGTATCAGAGGTCTCCTGCAATGCAGACACATCTAAAGTAGGCTCACTCACTGGTATTAATGGTGTAAACACCTCATCTTCAACCTGATCTCCACGCTGATTCTCAGGAGCCTTTTTAAACTGTGGTAAATAATATATTTTTGAAAACTGAGGAATCACATTTTCTGGAACCTTCAATACCTCTACCAGGTACCTCTTGAACATCTCCCTGGGAGGAATTAATGGCAATTTTGGAAAGTTTATCAATCTGAGGTTCCTGTTTCTTACGGAATTCTCTAGCGCTTCTATCCTCGTATTCAAATTTATATTTTCCTTTATTAATGCTGTTTGCGTCTGTTGTACAGAGTTGGATTGAACCCGTACCAATATTAATTGTTGTTCACATTCAGTTGTCACATTAGATATCTCAGTCATTTTACTCTCCAGGTCCCCACATTTCAAGGTTAAGATAGAAACTTGCTGAGTTATCAAAGTTTTCAACTCCAAAATAGCATCCCAGATGTTCTCCAAAGTGAAGACAGAAGGCCTTGTTACTGAAGTTAAAACTGAAATCCCACCAAATTGCTTGGGAACAGTACCTTTGCTGACTAGACCAGGTTCCTTCGGTCTAGCTCCTTGCTCGATATCCTGCCGATGGCCCAGGGTATATCAGGGGCTCTCCACTGCCAATGCCGCCGTTATGGACCCTGCTGTAAATGCCCCAACTGCCACGTGGGCCGTCGGCGTTCCCTCCACTTCACGGTTGCTCCTGGCGAGAGCAGGATTTTCGGGTGGCAATCTCTCTTCAGGGCTCAAAGACGAAATTGAGCCAGGGAGAGAGGGGAGCTCTAATTCCCCTCCCCCTCCCTCCAGCGGCTGAGGCCCCGATATCGGGCTGCTTCGCAGAATGTGCGCATCCATCGGGCCAGTCAAGGTAGCAGGAGCGGGTACTGCAGGGAAGTTCCCAGCTCGAGGTTTCCTTTTCCTTCCCATTCAGGAGAAAACAAATATCAGGTAATTCTTTTAGGAATTCAGCCCGACGGTGTTCACACTGCTGACTATGCATGCGCCATCTTGGATCCTCCCTATATGTTCTATGATTTTGATGTTTTGAACACTTTCCACTATTTTTCCTGGCACTGAAGTCAGGCTAACCGGTCTGTAGTTTCCCGGATCACCCCTGGAGCCTTTTTAAATATTGGGGTTACATTAGCTATCCTCTAGTCTTCAGGTACAATGGATGATTTTAATGATAGGTTACAAATTTTTACTAATAGGTCTGAAATTTCATTTTTTAGTTCTTTCAGAACTCTGGGGTGTATACCATCCGGTCCAGGTGATTTACTACTCTTCAGTTTGTCAATCAAGTCTACCACATCTTCTAGGTTCACCGTGATTTGATTCAGTCGATCTGAATCATTACCCATGAAAACCTTCTCCAGTACGGGTACCTCCCCAACATCCTCTTCAGTAAACGCCGAAGCAAAGAAATCATTTCATCTTTCCGCGATGGCCTTATCTTCTCTAAGTGCCCCTTTAACCCCTTGATCATCTAACGGTCCAACTGACTCCCTCACAGGCTTTCTGCTTCAGATTTATTTTAAAAAGTTTTTACTGTGAGATTTTGCCTCTAAGGCCAACTTCTTTTCAAATTCTCTCTTAGTCTTTCTTATCAATGCCTTACATTTAACTTGCCAACGTTTATGCATTATCCCATTTTCTTCTGTTGGATCCTTCTTCCAATTTTTGAATGAAGATCTTTTGGCTAAAATAGCTTCTTTCACCTCCCCTTTTAACCATGCCAGTAATCGTTTTGCCTTATTTCCACATTTCTTAATTGTGGAATACATCTGGACTGTGCTTCTAGAATGGTATTTTTTAACAATGACCACGCCTCTTGCACACTTTTTACTTTTGTAGCTGCTCCTTTCAGTTTTTTTCTAACAATTTTTCTCATTTTATCAAAGTTTCCTTTTTGAAAGTTTAGCACAAGAGCCATGGATTTGCCTACTGTTCCTCTTTCAGTCATTAATTCAAATTTGATCATATTATGATCACTATTGCCAAGCGACCCCACCACTGTTACCTCTCTCACCAAATCCTGTGCTCCACTGAGAATTAGATCTAAAATTGCTCCCTCTCTTGTCAGTTCCTGAAACAATTGCTCCATAAAGCTATCATTTATTCCATCCAGGAACGTTTTCTCTCTAGTGTGTCCTGATGATACATTTACCCAGTCAATATTGGGGTAATTGAAGTCTCCCATTATTACCGCACTACCAATTTGGTTAGCTTCCCTAATTTCTCTTAGCATTTCATTGTCCATCTCACCACCTTGACCTGGTGGACGGTAGTATACTCCTATCACTATAGTCTTCCCCGACACACAAGGGCTTTCTACCCATAAAGATTCAATTTTGCATTTAGTCTCATGCAGGATGTTTATCCTATTGGACTCTATGCCATCCTGGACATAAAGCGTCACACTGCTTCCTGGGTGCTCCTCTCTGTCATTGCGATATAATTTGTACCCTGGTATAGCACTGTCCCATTGGTTGTCCTCCTTTCACCATGTCTCTGAGATGCCAATTAAGTCTATGACATCATTTACTGCTATACATTCTAATTCTCCCATCTTACTTCTTAGACTTCTTGCATTAGCATACAAACATTTCAAAGTTTTTTTTGTTTGTATTTTCATTCTGCTTTTTTTTTTTTTAAATTTATATTTTATTCATTTTCAAATAATTAACATACATAACCATCATAATCTTAGTTAACAAAGAAATACAGTAGGGTAGGTATAACTTACCCAACCCTTCCATCATTATTACAACACCCATCCATTATTTCCATGATATAGGCAAATGTACTTTTATCAACTTTACAGAGGCATAGTGGCAATTAAGGGGATATTTTATCACTTAATATTTCTTAACAAGATAACACAATCTGTACAATTAATTTTGCTCTTCACTGGTTAGTGGGGAAGAGGTGATTATTTTCCTTTGTTCTACAAAGTTTTTTAATTGGTCAGGAGTAAAGAATATAAACACATCCTGTTCTTTCTTTATAACACACTTACAAGGGAATCTCAGGTTAAATGTATATCCCAAAGCTATTACATCTTGTCGGTGAATCAAAAATTGTTTTCGCCTTATCTGTGTAGTAAATGAGATATCTGGAAATATTTTTACAGGGTTATCATGAAACATTATAGGGTATTTCAAGAAATATTTTTTCATGACCTTATTCAGGTCTGTGAAATTCATAAAGGATACTAACAGAATACCTCTATCTATTACTGAGTTATCTGAATCCTCAAGAAAGTTTGTTAAATTACCCTGAAAAGGTAACTCCAATATATTCAAATTGGAATGTTTTTTAGGCAGAAAGTAACAGTAACTTATCTCAGGAAATTCTTGATCAGAAAAAAGTAATACTTCTGCTAAAAAACTTTTCAAGGTCTCCATCACAATTTCCCCTGCTACCTTTGGGAAATTGAGAAATCGTAAATTTAAACGTTTGGAGTTATTTTCGAATATCTCTATCCGTCTAGACAAGATATCTCTATCTTTTACTACCATAGATTGAAATTCCAAGTTCCTTTCACTAGTTTCTTCCAATTTCTTAATTCTATCCTCAGATTTTATTACTACTTCTTGAATTTGCAATATATCCTGTTGATTCTTCCCAGTAATAGAATCAATCTTTTTCTCAAGACCTTTTATATTATTAGACATTGAAACCATCAAATCCCACACCAAGTCCAGTGTAACCACTGCAGGTCGTTTCAATGTTTCCCGAGTCTCTCCAGTAGCTGTTAACCTATCCCTTCCACCCACGGCCTCGAGGGTAACATTTCCCTCTTGATCTATATTTTGGCTCGTAGGTGCACCACTCTCTCCTACTACTCCTTCACTTAAGGGACTTATTTGGATAGATGTAATACCTGGGGAAATCTCAATCGCCTTCTGCATCGGTGATATATCCGGATTAGGACTCAGCGATGCCTCCTCCAAGAGTCCAGATCTATTCCCCTCATAGGCTGGCTCAGCGGGATCCTTAGTCGCTGGTTTGTGTACAGAAGCAGACATAAAACGGACAATCTCCTGCTGAATAGGGGAAGGATAAGAAGTAGAGGGAAATACCCTTACCTTACCCTTCCTTTTTGGCGGCATTTGAAATTGAAACAAGACTTAGTCCGTTTTCAGGGTTCCGTATATGTCCAGCTAATTGTGTTTTAATTTACCTCTGTGGCGAACTGTGATGAAGCAAGACACCTCTCCGCTCCTCCGTCCTTCTCTGGACTAAGCCGGAACAAGCCAGTGCACCCCTTGTGCGTGCACGGCTTGGCGGCGCGCTGGCGTCGACGGTGCGCCGCTCAGGCGCCGATTTTATAGGCGCCTCGTCCCCTTACAGTGACGTCAGAGGCGTCGGGGGTGGAGCTCTGATGTTCCCTATAAGTCCACAGGCACAGGAAAGAACTCCCAGCGTCTAAAACAACGACGCCGAGAATCAGGTAGTCTCTCTGTTCCCCGGTCCCTTCTCCTTCCAGCACAGCCGCACTGGAGCACCGCTCAGGCGCCGGTTTTATAGGCGCCTCGTCCCCTTACAGTGACGTCAGAGGCGTCGGGGGTGGAGCTCCGATGTTCCCTCTAAGTCCACAGGCACAGGAAAGAACTCCCAGCATCTAAAACGACGACGCCGAGAATCAGGTAGTCTCTCTGTTCCCCGGTCCCTTCTCCTTCCAGCACAGCCGCCTTCATTCTGCTTTTTAATTGATAGGGACAAGTTAGAATTTTTTTTAGCTCAGGTGAGCTTTTAGTTACAGGCACTTGGACTACTTTTCTTATTATTGGAACCTCACTGTCGGGATGCCCTAATTCTAATGCATCATTAGTATCCTTTGAAGATACCTCTCTCTGAACCATGCGCTGCTGAGCGACTGTCGGCTTTCCCCTTTGTTCTATTTTAAAAGCTGCTCTATCTCCTTTTTAAAGGTTAGCGCCAGCAGTCTGGTTCCACCCTGGTTAAGTGGAGCCCATCCCTTCGGAAGAGACTCCCCCTTCCCCAAAAGGTTCCCTAGTTCCTAACAAAACTGAATCCCTCTTCCTTGCACCATCATCTCATCCACGCATTGAGTCTCCGGAGCTCTGCCTGCCTCTGGTGACCTGCGTGTGGAACAGGGAACATTTCAGAGAATGCTACCCTGGAGGTTTTGGATTTAAGCTTTCTACCTAAGAGCCTAAATTTGACTTCCAGAACCTCCCTCCCACATTTTCCTCCCACATTCCAGTGGGAGCACTGAGAGGAGAGGATCACCTTGCTGGTGGCTGAAAGGAATCCGTAACTTTTTGCTTGGGACATTGTCTTTTTCAAAAGTATTGAGGCAAAGTTAACTATTTGGGAATATTATTTAGTGTGTTTGTGCTTTTAATAGTCAGTAAGGCAGTGAATAGACAAGTTAGACTGTTTGTATTTTTAAATGGTCAGTCAGTAAGGCAGCTAGTAAGCAGAACTGAGTGTTTGTATTTAAAAAAAAAAAAAAGTAGCCAGAAGCTAGAAATAAGCTAGGAGCAGTATATACCTAAGTAAAAAGGTTGACAAGTTCAGTTCAGTTACTCACCTTGGAAAGGTGTTGAGGTAGTGTGATTTGGTTTGATTAGGTATCAACATTTGAGAATCAAGAGAGCAGTGAATCACTCTTGCTGACTAACTGAAGTTAGACTGTTTGGATTTCCCAACCCTCCCACCCCTAGCTCATCCTTTAATTTATAGGCAGGTGCCAGTTTCACAAAAAAAACAAAAAACTGTATTGAGAGTTTGATCAGTCCCTTGTAGGCCTCTACCAGACATATAATGAATTCACTAATACATTTAAAGGACATTAATTAGACACATTCCTACTCCCATAGCAACCTAAAACTTAACTAGGAACTGAACAAAATTGAGATGAAGGCAGCAGCCCAGCAGCAAGAGGGGGGCTTCCCAGTCTTTTGCATCGAGTGTCACATGTATGATTTTTTACCTGCCGGTGAGAAGTTGTACATGTGCATGCAATGCAAAGAGCTCCTGGCTCTTTGCATCGCATGTACATGAACAACTTCGCTCTTTGGAGAATAACAAACTGCATGCTTTTCAAATACAAACATTTGATAAAGTTTGAATTAGTTTATTAAAATGTATCAGTCTCTTTCCTAATAAGAGCTCTAAGCAATTTATAATAAAATATATCATTTGTAAAACAAAATACATAACAATACATTCCATAAATATATATAGAATCAGACATCAATTAACAGACAGATAAAACATTCAATAATACATATATATATATATATATATAACATTAGCATACCAAGGGGGTCATTTTCTAAAGGGATCACATGCGATACCTAGATGGGGGCGGAGTCCGCACCGGAAGGGGAGGAGTCGGGGCAGCATCAAGGCGGACTCCGGGACGACTTCACTGACAGCAAAAGGTAAGAATCCTTATCGCCGCCAGTAGCGTGCACAATAGCACCACCTTTCACTGTGGCGCTATTGGGTGCAAAAGCCGGCAGCGATTGCACCGCGGTGGTGCGATCGCTGCCGGCTTTCACAGGTCCGCCCCTCGCTTCACCCCCCCGCCCCCTGGTACAGCGATTCACTATTCTCTACGAGAATAGTGAATCCAGGCCTAAAACAGATAATGTTTCATTGCTTTTGCCAAGTTCCTCCTCTATATAGTATCATCTTCATTGCATCCTCATTTATCTGACCATTATATGCATCTGAGATATTTTCTGTACTGAGATTTTTTCATGGCAAAATAAAAAAAATATATATAAAGGGAAACATATTTATTGATTTGTCAGCAGAGGTGCTGCATTGCATTATCTTCCAAGGGGAATGGCAGAATCCAGATTGTTCTGTTCTTTGCCAATGCTTACTTTATTTTTAAAGTTTTGTTCCAGTAAAAATGTGCAAGAAACCCCCTTTTTATTTACATATATCACTTAACACTGATCCTCCTTTAAATGATTGATCAACAGGAAAGAGCCCCACAATCACACAAAAACACACAATTCACTAATTTTAAAATGTGCAGCCTTGTCTATGAAACACATTTGCCAAAAGGCAAAGACTGATGCCCAATAAATTGTACAAGTTAAAATATGACCAGTAACCAGTTTGACTTTTTGGTTTGGTCTTTCAAAATGACTTTAAGATTGATGTCAGCTTTATGCACAAGACAGCATTATTTTACAATTTTTGTTTAATATTATATGATAGTATTTTTGTAATTTTACCTGTGCTGTATTATAGTTTTTGGTTTACAATGCATGTCAGTTTTTTCTTATCCTTAGCTTACATGAGCCATATATTGGGGGAAATTGACAGAATAAAAAGTAATAATAATAATAATAATAACAATAATAATAAGTAGGCAGCATCTTTACAAATATTCTTCATAATCATACTTAGACTCATGATATCTAAGAGGAAGAAGAAGCTAAAGCTGATTTTCTTGCTACTGAATTCTTCATTGTAGTTTGGTCCTTGATTTTATATTTTAAAAAGCAGGATTAATGTGCCTTGTTAGTTTTACTGGTAGATCAGGAGCAAGTTGCTATCGTCCAGTGGTGACCTCAGAGAAGAACTTTCTGTTTGTTGTCACCTTCTGACAGTTTAGACTGTTAATTACTTCAATCAACTGGAGCACAAGCACTTCTCTGTTTGCCAGCTGGCAAGCACCCTTTCAGAAATCAGTGGCCCCAGAAGATTTAAAGCCTTTAACAAAAGACTGCTATATAAACTGTTTACTGTACAATGCACAAGTGACAACAACAGAACCACGCCAGTAATCAAAGGTAAGCTCTGCTTTCAGATCTCCAAAAGACTGTTATCTCATGCTATTTATCTTCTGGTGGGTGTGCTAGGGGAGATTTCCAGGCTAAGATTTTAAAAAATGAAAGCCTTAAAAGTTTACCCACTTGTCCCAGTCTGCTTTCATTTTCTAATCTTCTGCAGGATGTTCACCAGGAAGAACTAAGCCATTTTCAAGTACTGCAGTATCATTAAACAAATGCGTCTAAAGTTCATAATCACATATTAAAATAAAGACACTAAAGAGGTTTGTTTTCTGTTTTGTTTTTTGAACACTTAAAGCTTTTACATGTATTTATTTGAAATATAATAGAAACATTGAAGTATTTTGGACGCCATTTTGATTATGACATAATGTATGTGACCTTCACCCCTTGGTATAGTGCTACTTTAGTTTTCATGTTCAGATGCACTGCATTTTATACAAGCTTTGGCTTGCACAATTATTTTCGATGAAATTTTCTTTTCAGATACTGCAGAAAGTAAATCCTTAGGACCCCGCTCCCAGCATAGCAGGCTGTAGTGCAGGGGATCTAAGTTTGGATCTCCTGTTTATCAGAATCTGTTGGGCCTGGCTGTACCGCAAAAGTGGGGGTTCTTAGGACAAGAAGGGGAAGGAAGACAGCTGTGTTAATGTGGTATCCCCTGCCATCCAAAGAGCAGCATGGAGGCATCCTTTTAGAATTGGGCAGGCAAAATTTCCCTGAGCTACCCAAGCATGCCTTCTGGGGAAGGGATATGATCACAGACCAGACCACAGGGAAGAATTAAGATAACACAAGAACAGCAAAAAGGTTATCTTTCACAAAAGATGTGCTGCTTCAAAATTGTGCAAACAATTTGTATTGCAAATGTTTTCACATATTTTTGCCCAAAGCATACATCTGAACCTAGGTATTTTTTATCCATAAATGAAAAATTGGAATGTCTTTTAAACTCTGGTTATGGTCTGGGCCTTGAAAAGTAAATTATCAGTAGGGATGGCCAGTGCCATTTTGTTGTTTGGCAAAAATTCAAATTGGTCCCAGTCTCAGTAAAATAGTGCGATTTTGAGAAACAGTACCATTAGGGCACAGGATCATGGAGATGAATGGATTGGGGTAAGAGGCAGAGTTGGGGGGGACAGTGACAAGCCCAGAAGTGGGCTTTTTTTTTTTTTTTTTATTAAGGATGCTGGATTTTTTTGATCCAAAAAAATCAAAAAATATATAAAAATAAAAATTGAGTAAGGTTTCAGTAAACACCTTAGTCAAAATATTAGAACCAAGTAGTGATTTTTGTAAAGTAACAAGTTATATACTTGGTCGGTAATCTCTGTTGTGGATTTTTTTTTCAGCAGGAAATAGCCTTTTGTTTTCTTTTTCTTTTTTTTTCTTTTGTTTGTTTTTTCCCTTTTAAATAAATGTATTTATTTATATTTAATATATCACATAAACCAAAACTTCACTTAGTGGTTTGCAACTAGCAAACTTTGTTCTCCCCTCACCCAAAATTTAATATATTTTATAGCAAACACATATCCAACCTAAAATCCTAAATAAAATTAATATTAATCTCCCCTAAAAACTCTTTCTCCCATTGCCATTTACCAAACCACAATAAAGATCAAACTCACCAGTCCACAGGCTCCCAATCAATGGCCCCAAATCAATACTCCAAATATCATCAAATAGTAGAGGTGTGAATCGTGTGATCGATTGTCTTAACGATCGATTTTGGCTGGGGGGGGGAGGGAAATCTTATCGTCGTGTTTTGTTGTTTTTTTTTTTTTTTTTAAATCGTTAAAAATCGTAAATTGGGGGAGGGCGGGAAAACCGGCACACCAAAAAAACCCTAAAACCCACCCCGAACCTTTAAAACAAATCCCCCACCCTCCCAAAACCCCCCAAAATGTTTTAAGTTACCTGGGGTCCAGTGAGGGGGTCCCGACGTGATCTCCCTCTCTCTCTGGCCACGGCTGCGTTGAGAAATGGCGCCGGTGGCCCTTTGCCCTTATCATTTTTTTCACTGTCCTAGTTGATAACAATGAATCTGAACCTATCAGTCTCCCGCAAGGTGTTCCACAGGGCTCCTCCCTCTCCTCTACTCTCTTTAATATCTACATGCTTCCCCTTACCACCCTTCTCTCAAACCTTCACATCAAGCATTTCATCTATGCAGACGATGTGCAAATTCTCTTCCCCTTTTCTGACTCCCTCCAAACTGCCCTACAAAACTGGGAATCCTGCCTTTCAGCCATTAACCAACTCCTCACAGACATGCACTTCTAATCATCTCTAATAAGGATCCTCTCCCAGCTATTCCACCTGCACACGCATCTACTTCTTTTTCCACACCACTCGCAACCTAGGTGTCCTCATTGATAACCATCTCACTTTCAAACCATTTATTAACTCTATCATAAAGGACTGCTCCTTTAAGCTTCAAACGATAAAAAAACTCAGACCATTACTTCACTTTTCTGACTTTCGCACAGTTCTTCAGTCTATTATCCTGTCTAAAATAGACTACTGTAATGCACTCCTCCTTGGCATCCCTTCAACACATACCAAACCATTACAACTTTTACAAAACGCCGCTGCACATATACTGACAAACTCAAAAAGAAGAGACCACATTACTCCCACACTTATCGAGCTCCACTGGCTCCCAATACCCTCCCAAATACTTTACAAAGTGCTCTCCCTCATCCATAAAAGTCTGATAAACGCTAACTTCAACTGGATCAACCCTCCCCTCCTCCCCCGTACTTCTAAGAGACCTACACGCCCAGCCCTACAAGGAACCCTCTGTAATCAATCAATCAAATCAATCAAACTCTCATCTACCATGAGAAGAGCCTTTTCCCTAGCTGGCCCCACTATATGGAACTCCTTGCCGCCTGAATTACGCATTGAGACCTCTACCCCTAAATTAAAAAAAAACTCAAAACTTGGCTGTTCCAACAAGCTTACCCCCTTTCCCCCCCCCCCCCCCCACGAATAAAAATCTCCAACAACAAGCGAGTAACAATCTGAGTAGCTGAACTGTTACCCATCCGCCGAATATGATTAAGAATGCTGTAAATATACTGTACATTGTTGTTAGATTATTATATATACTGTACATTGTTGTTATTTTATTATATATACTGTACATTGTAGTTATTTTATTATAGTTCCATGTATTCATATTTACTCAAGTTAATCGACTGTTACTTGTAAGGACCCCGCCCAAAAGGTAATTGTTTGATGTAAACCGATACGATGTGCGAACGGTTATCGGTATAGAAGAGACTTTAAATAAAAAAAAATAAAATAAAAGATGTGACAGGGCAAAGGTAGCGCCGGCGCCATTTTGGTTCCTGGCTCCCGACGTCACGCGTGCAGGAGATCGCCCCCCGGACCCCCGCTGGACCCCCAGGGACTTTTGGCCAGCTTGGGGGGGGGCCTCCTGACCCCCACAAGACTTGCCAAAAGTCCAGCAGGGGTCCGGGAGCGACCTCCTGCACGCAGGCCGTATTGCCAATCTTTGCCCTCACTATGTCATACGGGCGACGGTCGCCCGTATGACATAGTGAGGGCAAAGGTAGCGCCGGCGCCATTTTGAAGATTGGCAATATGGCCCGCGTGCAGGAGGTCGCTCCCGGACCCCCGCTGGACTTTTGGCAAGTCTTGTGGGGGTCAGGAGGCCCCCCCCAAGCTGGCCAAAAGCTGTTAGTGCGCATTAACAATGGTTAGTGCGCGCTAACTTCCTGTTCGCGCGCACTAACTCCCGTTAGTGCGCACTAATCGGAAAAACCGATTCTTTTTTTTTACTAAAAAATCGTGCCAAATACGATTTTCTTCTCCTGCCAGACGATTTCGATCGTTAAGACGATCGGGCACACGATTTACATCCCTAGTAGCTGACAGGCTGCTGCTCCTCCTTGCACTACTCTCTAGCAGGTCGATACAGTAAAGTGTGCTCCGTCGGAGCGCACTGTCAGCCTGCTCTGGACGCGTGTTTTCCCTTACCCCTTATTCAGTAAGGGGAGGAAAACACGCGGCCCACCCGCGGCACCTAATAGCGCCCTCAACATGCAAATGCATGTTGATGGCCCTATTAGGTATGCGCGCGGGATCCAGTAAGTAAAATGTGCAGCCAAGCCGCACATTTTACTCTAAGAAATTAGCGCCGACCTTTGGGTCGGCGCTAATTTCTTCCGGCGCCAGGAAAGTGCACAGAAAAGCAGTAAAAACTGCTTTTCTGTGCACCCTCCGACTTAATATCATAGCGATATTAAGTCGGAGGTCCCCAAAAGTAAAAAAAAGTAAAAAAAAAAATAAATTTGAATTCGGCCCGCGGCTGTCGGGCCGAAAACCGTACGCTCAATTTTGCCGGCGTCCGGTTTCCGAGCCCGTGGCTGTCAGCGGGCTCGAGAACCGATGCCGGCAAAATTGAGCGTCGGCTGTCAAACCCGCTGACAGCCGCCGCTCCAGGCCAAAAGGAGGCGCTAGGGACGCGCTAGTGTCCCTAGCGCCTCCTTTCCCTCGTTTGCACCGCGTCACCTCATTTGAATACTGTATAGCTCGCACCGGCCAAGGGCCGGTGCGTGCGCCGGGAGAGCGGGCGTTCGTCCGCTCTCCCGCGGTTTTACAGTATCGATCCGTAGGGTAGGTGCTCTTTTCTGTGCTATCTTACTGTATCTCTGCCTTTGCCATTCCTGTTCAGATACCTTAGCAAATGGTATCTCCTTCATGAATGTGAGATGCTAGGACTAGAGACCAAGACTTATTTTCAACTGTGGATGACAATATGTAGCAAGCGTATATATATTGTTTTGTGTGAGAGGTTTCAGTCTCTCTTGCACCTGCTGCTGCAAGGAGTCCAAAAACTGTAACACCTGTGCTTTCATTCTCTCTTGCTAACGGAAGCCCTCTAACTATAGAATATTTACTATAGAGATGATCCTGACCAGGGTGGTACTTTTGGAACTCAGATCCTCCATGGCATCCCTGAAAGTCATCAGAATTTGCACCAGCTACCTCATCACTACCCAGCCAGGATGCCCTAGGAGGCAATGCACACCTATTTTTATTTCCAGAGATGAATCATGAAGGGGTATCTGCTGCTCCACTAACCTTTGCAGTATTATATTGGTGGAATTCCAGAGGGTGCCAGCATCCTGAATCATATGTTTTTCAGACATCCCAAATTGTTCTTGCTTTTCACAGAGAAGCTGTCCTGCCCTCACCCTACTAAGGAAATGCCCTGCTATTTTCCTATACCTCTTTTTCAGGTTCTTCAGGAATGAATTTCCATTAACAACATAAGAACGTGCCTTACTGGGTCAGACCAAGGATCCATCAAGCCCAGCATCCTGTTTCCAACAGTGGCCAATCCAGGCCATAAGAACCTGGCAAGTACCCAAAAACCTATCTATCCCATGTTACTGTTGCTAGTTATAGCAGTGGTTATTTTCTAAGTCAACTTAATTAATAGCAGGTAATGGACTTCTCCAAGAACTTATCCAATCCTTTTTTAAACACAGCTATACTAACTGCACTAACCACATTCTCTGGCAGAAAATTCCAGAGTTTAATTGTGCGTTGAGTGAAAAAGAAATTTCTCTGATTAGTTTTAAATGTTCCACATGCTAACTTCATGGACTGCCCCCTAGTCCTTCTATTATCTGAAAGAGTAAATAACCGATTCATATTTACCCGTTCTAGACCTCTCATGATTTTAAACACCTCTTTCATATCCCCCCTCAGCCGTCTCTTCTCTAAGCTGAAAAGTCCTAACCTCTTTAGTCTTTCCTCATAGGGGAGCTGTTCCATCCCCTGTATCATTTTGGTCACCCTTCTCTGTACCTGCTCCATCGCAACTATATCTTTTTTGCAGCGACCAGAATTGTACACAGTATTCAAGGTGCGGTCTCATCGTAGAGCGATACAGAGGCATTATGACATTTTCCGTTTTATTCACCATTCCCTTTCTAATAATTCCCAACATTCTGTTTGCTTTTTTGACTGCCACAGCATACTGAACCGACGATTTAAATGTGTTATCCACTATGGCCTAGATCTTGGGAGGTAGCTCCTACTATGGAATCTAACATTGTGTACATGCAACTGAAATTAGAAATACTAGAACTAAACTCAGACAGGCACAGCGTTTGAGGTCAGGCCCTTGTAGGGACATACGGCCTGGACAGTGGACAAACTGGCACAGCGTTTCAGGTCAGGTACATGTGCTGATATTATCTGGAGCATAGTAGGCAGATGGAGCTGCTGCAATGCTTTCAATTGCTTTTATTCATTTGCCATTCACAGGGAAAATTTGGAAACCCAAGCAAAGGCAGGTTTACTTTCAGAAACAGTAGCATTTCCATCAACTCTGGTGACAGCCTTGAGCGGCGAGGGCTCATGATATCTCCTGTCATTATGTGCACTTATCTTGAATGCCACCTAGAGAGAGCTGGCTTCCTCAGGGATCTCCAGGTAAAAACGAGCCGTCTACATGAATTCCATGATGTCCGGTCAGTGCTTAGATCAAAAGCAGCGAATGCTTATGCGGTGCACTGTGTTAATGTGACCTACCAGCGTGCCGTCTTGATTACTGCACGCTGACGGCATGCTGGCAGGTCACATTAACACAGTGCACCGCATAAGCATTCGCTGCTTTTGATCTAAGCACTGACCGGACATCATGGAATTCATGTAGACGGCTCGTTTTTACCTGGAGATCCCTGAGGAAGCCAGCTCTCTCTACGTGGCATTCAAGATAAGTGCACACAATGACAGGAGATATCATGAGCCCTCGCCGCTCAAGGCTGGCACCAGAGTTGATGGAAATGCTACTGTTTCTGAAAGTAAACCTGCCTTTGCTTGGGTTTCCAAATTTTCCCTGTGAATTCATGTAGATGGCTCGTTTTTACCTGGAGATCCCTGAGGAAGGAGTATAAGACTCTGAAACACTATAGTGTCGGAGGAAAACTTCAGGACTGTTCAAGCCAGCTCTCTCTACGTGGCATTCAAGATAAGTGCACACACTAGTTACCTAAATTGTACAGTGGCTGTGCCCCAGCCTTCTGTAGCACTGGATGGTGCATAACAAAATACACTCGCAACCTATGATTATACCTACCTAAAGTATTACAGGCTTTATCTAATAAGCCACAAGTACATTGAGGCCATTTATGACGGTTGCGGTATTAAGAGCTCTCTCCCAGCTGAATATTTATATTTTGATGTGCTCCATTAACCTCTGCAGCATCATATAGGTGGAATTCCACCAGGCAGAAATGTCTTGAATGAGATGCTTGTGAGGCATCTCCAAATCAGTCTGCTTTTGTCAGAGAACCTGCCCCGCCTTCACATTCTGTGGAAGTGCGCTGCTACGTTCCTGCACTTGTGTATTAACGTATGCAGGTATTCATTGGACTCTAACCCCTGACTTAACTCCCAGGTGCAGAGTGTGTGCAAAACATCAGATGTTCTGAAAGCACCTGTCGGATATTGCCTTTATCATGTTTGCACCATTGTCTATCACAAAGAACCCTGCCCTAAGATTCCTGTCTCGCTGTTATAGCTGCCAGCCCGCCAGCATCTGTCTGATGGATACTAGAATATTGGCTGAGGTATGGGTGTCGTCTGTCAGGTGGGTGTGCAGTAAAGCCCAACTCCACCTTGATACTTGTTCCCTAATAAAGCTGCTACCTGCCCCTGCCTCAGCCAGGTCCCACCAGTGTGCTGTCAGGGAGAGGTAAGAGTGTGCAGAATTCATGGTGTGTTCAGTTCGGAGTTAACAGTCTGCTTGGGAGTTAGCAATCTGTAGTATTTAGGAGAGTTGGGGGTGGATCCTTAGACTAGTGGCAGATGACCATACCCTCGGGGAAGACCCCAAGAGGGACCACCGGTCAGGCTCAGAGTATGGAGACAGACACACACTAGTTCTTTTATTAGACAGTATACTGAACCACCAGAGGTGGCAGTAGTGAGCTGGAATGCCCGGCTGGGCTATAGTCCCTCAGAAGCTGGAACAGCGATCCCTGGAGGCTGAGCTGTAGAGAAACTGAAATATAGTGAGTAGGCAGGGTAAGCAGAGTACATGTACCGAACCTGATGGTAACACTCACACAAGGTCTCAAAGAAGCCAAGGAGCTGGAAAGTATAGGCCCTCGAGGAGCAAGTACCTGGTTCCAGGGAAAGCTCTGAGAGAGCGATGGTAACTCACACATGTAGTAGGCAGTGCTGACTTCCAGGCAGAAGTGAATTCGAAGAAGTCCGGGAACAAGGGCCCTCGAGGAGCGAGTATCAGTTCCAGACTGCAATCTACAAAGTAAGAGAGAGAGCGAGGCCCCCAAGGAGCGGGCACCCCTGGTTAGTCTGTGGAGGCAGAGTAGCGTAGATAGAACAAATCCATATCCTTGCTAACTCCAAGTGTTAGCAAATTCTAAGACCTTAAATATCCATCGCGGGTGATGTCATCTTTGGGGGATGCCCCCGAGGTTCGCGCCATCACCGGTAATTCAGTCGGGGCCAGACCGCACGCACGCCCCTAGGTCTCCAGGAAACATGGTGGTTAACAGCATGGAGCCGGTCCGGTGATGCCAGAGGACCACGGCAGGGAGACACCGCAGCAGCCAATCTTCCCGTGGATGAAGAGGGAGGTGCCAAAGAGGTGAGGAGGGCAGAGAGAGGGCGTCGGGCACTGACGGACACAACAGTAACCCCCTTCAAAGGGAGAATTCCTCTTCGGGTACCAGGCTTAGGTTTTGAAGGATGCGTGAGATGGAACTGATGAAGCATCTCTTTGTCCAGGATATTAGTCTGAGGTTCCCAAGAGTCTTTTTCGGGGCCTGAACCTTCCTCATAGAAGGTATTGAAAAGTCTTGCCTCTTTACGAACATCCAGACTCTCTTTGACTTTGTACTAAGTCGTCTTCTGCATAGATGACAAGTGGATGTTATTGTAGATGTCAGCAGCGATGGATGAGCTGCTGGGGACATCACTGATCTTCAGTGGAAGTGGTGAAGTTGGGGAACATCCAAAGCCCACTTCAAGTTGTAATACAATTGTGGATCTTCTAATTTGATGAAGGGACTCCTCAGGTCTTCCACTACACGACTGAGAATGAAGTTGCCTCCTGCCCCTGAGTCCACCAGGGCAGAAGTCTGAACCGTGATCGGTCCTTAGGTCAAGGAGACTGGGAGAGAGAGCAGAGGAGATGTCGCGGTATGGCCTAAGAATAGTCCTCCTGCAGGACTTAGGCCCGTCCGTTTCCCAGACGAATGGAGCATGTAGAAACATCATGGCCGGGTTGACAACAGTACATGCAAAGGCCGCGCTTCTTACGAAATCTTCTCTCCTTTGAAGTCAAGTGTCCACGACCAAGTTGCATAGGTTCATCTATATAGGCAGCAGGGACTACTGGAACCATCCGAGGTGTAGAGACAACACTGGCGTGTTTCAACCCGGGTAACACCCTAGGCTGGAGTTCCTTCACCTTGTCCCAGAGTCATTGATCAATCCGAGTGGCCAAGGCTATTAATTCGTCCAGCGAATCAGGTATCTGGCGAGCGGCCAGCTCGTCCTTCAAACGGTTATCCAGGCCTCTGCAAAAGAGAGTCTTGAGACATCTTGGGTCCCAGCAGAGTTCTGCTGAAGAGTTTTGAACTCTGGCAAATTCAGCCAAAGAGCTGCTGCCTTGCTTCAAATCCACTAAAGCAGAACCGGCAACAGAAGTTCGAGCAGGGTCATCAAAAATGGATTTAAACAAGTCCATAAATCCTTCTATGTCCTGCAAAAGAGAGTCCTTGCATTCCCACAAGGTGGATGCCCAAGACAGGGCCCTACCATCCAGGTATGAAAGGATGTAGGTAGTCTTGGAGAGATCTGTAGGAAATAGAGACGGCTGTAAGGCAAAGTGCATGCAGCACTGGTTCAAAAAGCCCCCGGTCTTCTGGATTTCTCCAGAAAAGCGGATTGGAGTCGCCAGTGGTACAGCAGTCTTCAAACTTACCTCCGGTGACTGACCTTCTTGGTTGGAGGCTGTGCCTTGAACCTTCGGTGTGTGTAGCTGATGAAATGCTGCAGTAAGTTTCTCCACGGCATCTTGCTGCTCCACAATGCACTGGGCCAGGCCCAGTATGGCCTGCAAAGCTCTCAGTTGTGCCGGATCCATGGAGTTAGTAATCTGTTCAGTTTGGAGTTAACAGTCTGCTTGGGAGTTAGCAATCTGTAGTATTTAGGAGAATTGTGGGTGGATCCTTAGACCAGTGGCAGATGACCATGCCCTCAGGGAAGACCCCGAGAGGGACCACCGGTCAGGCTCAGAGTATGGAGACAGACACACACTAGTTCTTTATTATACAGTATACTGAACCACCAGAGGTGGCAGTAGTGAGCTGGAATGCCCGGTTGTGCTGTAGTCCCTCAGAAGCTGGAACAGTGATCCCTGGAGGCTGAGCTGTAGAGAAACTGAAATATAGTGAGTAGGCAGGGTAAGCAGAGTACATGTACCGAACCTGATGATAATACTCACACAATGTCTCAAAGAAGCCCAGGAGCTGGAAAGTATAGGCCCTCAAGGAGCGAGTACCTGGTTCCAGGGAAAGCTCTGAGAGAGTGATGGTAACTCACAGATGTAGTAGGCAGTGCTGACTTCCAGGCAGAAGTGAATTTGAAGAAGTCCAGGAACAAGAGCCCTCGAGGAGCGAGTACCGGTTCCAGACTGCAATCTACAAAGTAAGAGAGAGAGCAAGGCCCCCGAGGAGCGAGTACGCCTGGTTAGTCCGAGGAGGCAGAGTAGCATAAATAGAACAAATCCATTTCCTTGCTAACTCCATGTGTTAGCAAATTCTAAGAACTTGTCACGGGTGATGTCATCTTCAGGGGACGCCCCCGAGGTTCACGCCATTGCCGGTACTTCAGTCGGGGGTGTGCCAGGAAACATGGCAGTTGGCAGCATGGAACCGGTCCGGGGACGCCAGAGGACCACGGCAGGGAGACACCACAACAGCCAATCTTCCCGCGGTCGAAGAGGGAGTCACCAAAGAGGTGAGGAGGGCAGAAAGAGGGCATCGGGCACCGATGGACACAACATGGTGGTCCAGATATCGCAGGTGAAATACACACTCCTCTCTGCCTTAGCTAGCAGTGCTTGGATGTGACTGCAACACTGGTTGTACAGGCTGGGATGACCTTTCTGCTAAATGTGGTTTGGAGGGGACTTTGTAATTTGTAACTAAGACCTTCAGCAAATGCTTGAAACCACTATCTGCAAGGACTGGTCATCAAGGCCACTATCTGCAAGGACTGGTCATTCTCCACTATCTGCAAGGACTGGTCATCAAGGCCAATCATTTCCCCAATGCTCATCATTACAACTTTTGAGGCTGCCTGCCTCCTTCCCCGGGATAGCGTTACCGAACACCACCCTACTTCCTCCATGGTGGGTTGTCGCTTCTGACACATGGCAGTGGGCTGCTGGCCTGCCACCTGCCTACTAGAAGGGCTGAGGGTGTGGGGTGACTCTGCTCCTTTTCAACCACTTTACGCTGCCTGGAAAAGAGGTCCCCTGACTAGTACTGCCACCATCCCCAGATGGCAGTACTGTTGGGTTTTGCTTCTGCATATGATGCATCATGCCAAAATGAGTTAGATGTCCCATTTGTTTGTGTCTGCTAATAGCCCTGGCACATTAATTACACTGAGCAAAACACGGGTCCTCCATCACTTTAAAGTGGCTCCAGATCGCAGATTTCTTTCGTGATCCCTTCTCTATAGCTTTCGGGGTGGATGCTGGCACTGGAGTTGAAGTAGTGGGTGCACCCTGAGAAGCAATGCCAGGGGCATCAGTCACACTCTGTGCCTGCGCTGACTGCTCTTCCTCCTCAACATCAGTTTCATCTCTCCCCTATAGCACTGAAGTGGAGGCTAAGACAGAACTAATTAATCCTCCTAAACCTTCTTCAGCTATTACTTCTTCCATTTCTGATGATGAGAATCCCACACAAGATGATTCTTCAGCAAAATCAGAAGCAAACAGTGCCTGCGCTACATTTTCAATGCTTAGTTGAGTCTGCTCTCGCACTGCTGCTTTTGGGTGTTGCCCTTTTGTCTTGCATGACTGAGCCTCCCCTTCCCACACCTCAAAAACTACAGGGTCAGAAACAGGTGGTGGTAATCCATCATCTTTAAATTTCATTTTTTTTCCGGTTGGAACTGCCTGCCCCTCCAAAGATTTTAGATTGGAACAGGTCCCTTTTTAACTTTAATTGGGGACTGTCACTACCTTTTGAAGTGCCCCCTCTGCCAGTGCCTCCTCTGCCAGTCCCAATCACTCGACAATGTCTAGCTTTCCCTGACATCATGGACTTAATGTCACTGCCTACTAGGGATTTCAATTAAAAGAATTATTTCCAAAAGAGGCCTACTGGGGATTTGGCTTCAGAGAGAACCGCTGACCCAATATATGTGAGTCTGCAACACTGTCCACAGGCCCACGATGCAGGGCCTGGATGTACACTGCAACTGGGACCGCTGTATGTGCACACACCAAACTTGTAACTACAAAAGAGGCCTACTGGGGATTTGGCTTCAGAGAGCGCCGCTGTCCCAATATATGTGAGTCTGCAAAACTGTCCACTAACGCCCAGTGCACTGCCTTCTTGGCTTAAAAGAGCACTACCAATATATGTGAGTCTGCAACACTGTCCACAGGCCCACGATGCAGGGCCTGGATGTACACTGCAACTGGGACCGCTGTATGTGCACACACCAAACTTGTAACTACAAAAGAGGCCTACTGGGGATTTGGCTTCAGAGAGCGCCGCTGTCCCAATATATGTGAGTCTGCAAAACTGTCCACTAACGCCCAGTGCACTGCCTTCTTGGCTTAAAAGAGCACTACCACTATATGTGAGTCTGAAAAACTGCCCACAGGCCCACGAGGCAGTGCCTGGATGTACACTACAACTGGGACGTCTGTATGTGCACACACAAAACTTTTAACTACAAAACAGGCCTACTGGGGATTTGGCTTCAGAGAGCACCGCTGTCCCAATATATGTGAGTCTGCAAAACTGCCCACTGACGCCCAGTGCACTGCTTTCTTGGCTTAAAAGAGCACTGCTCTACCAATATATGTGAGTCTGCAAACCGGCCCACTGACGCCCAGTGTACTGCCTTCTTGGCTTAAAAGAGCACTGCTGTCCCAATATATGTGAGTCTACAAAACTGCCCACAGGCCCATGAGGCGGTGCCTGGATGTACACTACTACTGGGACCGCTGTATGTGCAGACACCAAACTTGTACCTACAAAAGAGGCCTACTGGGGATATGGCTTCAGAGAGCACCGCAGTCCCAATATATGTGAGTCTGCAAAACTGCCCACTGACACCCAGTGCACTGCCTTCTTGGCTTAAAAGAGCACCGCTGTCCCAATATATGTGAGTCTACAAAACTGCCCACAGGCCCATGAGGCGGTGCCTGGATGTACACTACTACTGGGACCGCTGTATGTGCAGACACCAAACTTGTACCTACAAAAGAGGCCTACTGGGGATATGGCTTCAGAGAGCACCGCAGTCCCAATATATGTGAGTCTGCAAAACTGCCCAGTGCCCACTGATGCCCAGTGCACTGCCTTCTTGGCTTAAAAGAGCACTGCTATACCAGTATATGTGAGTCTGTAAAACTGCCCAGTGCCCACTGATGCCCAGTGCACTGCCTTCTTGGCGTAAAAGAGCACAGAGAGACAGTCTGAGTTTAATAAAAAAAAAAAAAAAACCCTGGCTTGGCAAGGCAGCAAAAATGAAGAAATAACTTTTTCAATGGAAAATTCTATCAAACTAGCTAGAATATATCTCCCACCCACAACACCCAAATCCTGCTTGCAACCTACCCCAGGGAGTAAAATATAAAAATAAGTAGAAAAATACCACTGCTAGCAGACTTTAATTTCTCCTGTTCTCCTTATTATTGGAGAGGCAGAAGAATAGCAGAGATATACACAGCTGTATAACTGGATGTGTGAACTTAAACTCCCTTCAAAATCTCACTTTTCAGGTTCAAGCAGAACATGAATTTTCTATCAGTGGCTGATAAAAACACACCCAATTCAGCCACAGATATTCATCTTTCAGGATTGATTGACTTTAGCCTGGTTCTTATCTGGAATATACTGAATTCCCACTACTAAAACACTTTTGTTTCCACTCACACACACAATATTCATATACTCTCTGGTGTTTGCCTTCCTCTTTGTGCTTTCTACTACTTTCTTAAGTTGATGAGCAGGCTGTGGTAGAGCTGAGACATCCAAACCCTTCTTCTCTGTCTTGCTCAACTGCCACTGTGAGGATTCTTACTGTCACAATTTTTCTGTCAGTTTAGCATGAAGCACTTGAGTTACCATGGTTATGGTAAACTACCAGTTTTCAGCAGCTCTTAACTTCCATAGAAACATATAAATGACAGCAGAAGAAGACCAAATGGCCCATCCAGTCTGCCCAGCAAGCTTTCACACTTTTTTTTCTCATACCTCTTTGTAACTCTTGGCCCTTATTAGTAACATTTTAGTTCTAGTTACCTTCCACCCCTGCCATTGATGTAGAGAGCAGTGCTGGAGCTGTATCTAAGTGAAGTATCAAGCTTAATTGGTTAGGGGTAGTAGCCTCCGCAATAAGCAAGCTACTCCCACGCTTATTTCTTTACCCATCCTGTGCAATTCAGTCCTTGTTGGTTGTTGTCTGAATATAAATCCTCTTATCTTCATTCCCCCCTGCTGTTGAAGCAGAGAGCTACGCTGGATATGCATTGAAAGAAGTATCAGGCTTATTTGATTTGAGGTAGTAACTGCCGCAACAAGCAAGCTACTCCCCCGCTTTTTTATAAATGCAAATCCTTTTTTCCACATTTCCCCTTGCCGTTGAAACATAGAGCAATGTTGGAGTCGCATTAACCGTGTTTATGTTTATTGAATAAGGTATTAATCACCAGGTAGTAGCTGTCATTCCCTCAAGCCACCCCCATGCCTCTTCTCTTCATCCTCTAGACTTTATGGATCCACAGTATTTATCCCACGCCCTTTTGAAATCCTTCACAGTTTTGGTCTTCACTACTTCCTCCAGAAGGGCATTCCAGGCATCCACCACCCTCTCCATGAAGAAATAATTCCTGACATTGGTTCTGAGTCTTCCTTTCTGGAGTATTAAATTGTGACCCCTGGTTCTGCTGATTTTTTTCCAAGGGAAAAGGTTTGTCATTGACTTTGGATCATTAAAATCTTTCAAGTATCTGAAAGTCTGCATCATATCACCCCTGCTCCTCCTTTCCTCCAGAGTGTACATATTTAGATTCTTCAATCTCTCCTCATAAGTCATTCAATGAAGACCATCCACCTTTTTGGTCACCCTTCTCTGGACCGCCTCCATCCTGTCTCTGTCCCTTCGGAAATACGGTCTCCAGAACTGAGTACAGTAGTCCAGGTGAGGCCTCACCAAGGACCAGTACAAGGGGATAATCACTTCCCTTTTCTTATTCAATATTCTTCTCTCTATGCAGCCCAGCATTCTTCTGGCTTTAGCTATCGCCTTGTCACATTGTTTCGCCGACTTCAGATCGTTAGACACTATCAACCCAAGGTCTCTCTCCTGGTCCGTGCACATCAGCCCTTCACCCTCCATTGAATACAGTTCTTTCAGATTTCCACACCCCATATACATGACTCTGCACTTCTTGGCATTGAATCTCAGCTGCCATATCTTCGACCCAACTTCCTTTAATCCCGTCTCATTCTCTCCACTCCTTCCAGCGTGTCCACTCTGTTGCAGATCTTAGTGTCATCCGCAAAAAGACAAACCTTACCTTCTATCCCATCCGCAATGTCGCTCACAAAGATATTGAACAGGACTGGTCCCAATACTGATCCTTGCGGCACTCCGCTTAACACCGCTCTCTCTTCAGAGTAAGTTCCATTTACCATCACACATTGTCTTCTGTCCATCAACTAGTTTGCAATCCAGGCCACTACCTCGGCACTCACTCCTAAGCCTCTCATTTTATTCACAAGCCTCCTGTGTGGGACCGTATCAAAAGCTTTGCTGAAATCCAAGTAGTTGACATCAAATGCTCTTCCTCGATCTAATTCCCTAGTCACCCAGTCAAAAAAGTCAATCAGATTTGTCTGACAGGACCTTCCCCTGGTGAATCCATGCTGCCTCTGGTCCAGCAATTCTTCCAACTATAGATAGTTCACTATTCTTTCCTTCAGCAGGGACTCCATTACTTTTCCCACCACCGAGGTGAGGTTAATAGGCCTGTAGTTTCCAGCCTCCTCTCTGCTCCCACTCTTGTGAAGCGGGACCACCACTGCTCTTCTCCAATCACTCGGCAACACTCTCGTTTCCAGCATGGGCTATGACGGCCCTAATCAGCTGACAACTTTTATTGAGTACTAAGGATGGGAACCCTGAAACATTGCATTTTGACAGCCTACTTTACCATAAATATTAGATTTAAAGCATTTTCTCAGCTGTTATAGTTAACACAAAAAAAGTTACCCTCCACCCTTCTTTATCTTAACCCCACTGGGTTACACTGGAATTTTGCTTTGGATCACCCAAGGCAAATCTTCAGTAGGCCATTTAGTGGACAAGTTATCTGGCTAAGGCTATCGGGGAGGGGGGGGGAGGGATAACCAGTGGGATAAATGAGCCATTAAATATCCCCAAAGTTATCTGGTTACCTTTATCCATATAACTTTAAATATAACCTGCTCTGATACAGGTCTAAAGTTAAGAACATACGAAATTGCCATGCTGGGTCAGACCAAGTGTCCATCAAGCCCAGCATCCTGTTTCCAACAGAGGCCAAACCAGGCCACAAGAACCTGGCAATTATCCAAACACTAAGAAGATCCCATGCTACTGATGCAATTAATAGCAGTGGCTATTCCCTAAGTAAACTTGATTAATAGCCGTTAATGGACTTCTCCTCCAAGAACTTATCCAAACCTTTTTTGAACCCAGCTACACTAACTGCACTAACCACATCCTCTGGCAACAAATTCCAGGGCTTTATTGTGTGTTGAGTGAAAAAGAATTTTCTCCGATTAGTCTTAAATGTGCTACTTTCTAACTTCATGGAATGCCCCCTAGTCCTTCTATTATTCAAAAGTGTAAATAACCGAGTCACATCTACTTCTTCAAGACCTCTCATAATCTTAAAGACCTCTATCATATCCCCCCTCAGCCAACTCTTCTCCAAGCTGAACAGCCCTAACCTCTTCAGCCTTTCTTCATAGGGGAGCTGTTCCATGCCCTTTATCATTTTGGTTGCCCTTCTCTGTACCTTCTCCATCTCAACTATATCTTTTTTGAGATGTGGCGACCAGAATTGTACACAGTATTCAAGGTGTGGTCTCACCATGGAGCGATATAGAGGCATTATGACATTTTCTGTTTTATTAACCATACCCTTCCTAATAATTCCTAACATTCTGTTTGCTTTTTTGACTGCTGCAGCACACTGAGCCAATGATTTTAAAGTATTATCCAGTATGATGCCTAGATCTTTTTCCTGGGTGGCAGCTGCTATTATGGAACCTAACATCGTGTAACTACAGCAACGGTTATTTTTCCCTATATGCATCACTTTGCACCTGTCCACGTTAAATTTCATCTGCGATTTTGATGCCCAATTTTCCAGCCTCACAAGGTCTTCCTGCAATTTATCACAATCTGCTTGTGATTTAACTCTCTGAATAATTTTGTATCATCTGCAAATTTGATAACCTCACTAGTCATATTCCTTTCTGACTAATTTAGCAAGTTATAATAGAAAATCTACTTTCGAATGCCATCTAAATGGCTTTTGAATATCTATCCCCCACATCCCCCCTGTTTTTTGATGCCTAGGATTAATATGACATGTATGTATTTTTGCTATTTTATTTCTTCTTAAGACTACATGTCTATTTGGTTTTCCTTTTCAAGTGGATTCTTGTGAATATATATGTAACATACATACATAAAAAAATTAAAAACGTAAAAGCTGCTCTATTTCTTTTTTAAATGTTAGTGCCAACAATTAGGTTCTGACACCTAATTTGGTGTCCCATTAGCTGCTGATAATCTCAAGGCCCTATCATGTCCCTTATTCTTTTGGACATTGAGCTTGTTTGCAGGGTATTGTTGTCCAAACTGCCACTGGACAAATTGGCTAAGCTGTTTGCTTTGGTCCAGCTTTGGTCCCTCAACAGATCCCTTACATTTGCATTGGGCATATTTTCCTTTGCAGATTGATGCTAACAAAAATTGAGGTTAACAGGGATCATCACAGGCTATGGATGTCTGTTCAAATGCAGGACAACTTAGCCATCGGGGTCATTTTTATGTCTAAGTTAAATGGGTTATTAAACTTAGACATTTTGAATACTGGCAGCAGATCGCCTTTGCCTTCACTATGTCACAGGGGCCGACCGTCGGTACCTGTGACATAGTGAGGGCAAAGGCGATCGGCGCCATTTTGATTACTGGCATCGGACGGCTGGCGTGCATGAGGTTGCTCCAGGACCCCCTGGACTTTTGGCAAGTCTTGTGGGGGTCAGGAGGCCCCCCCCAAGCTGGCCAAAAGTCTCTGGGGGTCCAACGGGGGTCCCGGAACGACCTCCTGCACTCCGGCCGGCCGATGCCAGTACTCAAAATGGCGCCAAAAGCCTTTGCCCATACTATGTCACAGATTGGCTAAGCTGTTTGCTTTGGTCCAGCTTTGGTCCCTCAACAGATCCCTTACATTTGCATTGGGCATATTTTCCTTTGCAGATTGATGCTAACAAAAATTGAGGTTAACAGGGATCATCACAGGCTATGGATGTCTGTTCAAATGCAGGACAACTTAGCCATCGGGGTCATTTTTATGTCTAAGTTTAATGGGTTATTAAACTTAGACATTTTGAATACTGGCAGCAGATCGCCTTTGCCCTCACTATGTCACAGGGGCTGACTGTCGGTACATGTGACATAGTGAGGGCAAAGGCGAACGGCGCCATTTTGAGTACTGGCATCGGACGGCTGGCGTGCAGGAGGTTGCTCCAGGACCCCCACTGGACTTTTGGCAAGTCTTGTGGGGGTCAGGAGGCCCCCTCCCCAAGCTGGCCAAAAGTCCCTGGGGGTCCAACGGGGGTCCCGGAACGACCTCCTGCACTCCGGCCGTCCGATGCCAGTACTCAAAATGGCGCCAAAAGCCTTTGCCCATACTATGTCACAGGGGCTACCGGTGCCATTGGTCAGCCCCTGTCACATGGTAGGAGCACAAGATGGCACCGATGACCATGTGACAGGGGCTGACCAATGGCACCGGTAGCCCCTGTGACAAAGGCTATCAGCGCCATGATGAAACCGGCACCGAGGGTGTGAGAGTGCAAGGGATGGCTCCCGGACTCCCCTCTGGACCACCAGGGAGTTTTGGTAAGTTTTGGGGGGGATCAGGAGGGTGGGGGGGTTGTAGTTAATTTTAATTTTAGCTGAGACACGAATAGAAATCGCCGTATTAACGCATCGGGGCACCATACGGCCGAATGCAACGTATCTGCTCCCCGACGAATCCGAATCACGAATGCAACATATGGCATCCCTCTGCACATCCCTAGTTGATTTACATGTGTGGAGTTCTGCATGAGCAACAGAAAAATAATATCATAGCATGGTGATGCAACAGCATAGTAATACTTGAAGTGATCAACCACTTATCTGCAAGTAGTTCTTGGTATCTGATTTATAGAAGGCATTTGTTTTGGGTTGCTTGTGACTTAACGTACCCTGCAAGCAAAACATCACAAGGCTGCTAAACAAATTGCCAACTGTCTTAATTCAGGGAGCTAGCATCAGGAGTGGAAGCAACCAGAACCTCTGTCCCAAATTATCTGTGGCCACTTGGAGCTCAGAGGCTTAAGATTTTCTGCTTAGATCTATGGCCCCTGCCACCTGGAGGGCTTATGTCAGGAGATATAATTGGCTGATAGTTTCTGCATGAGCAGGAATGAGTTGCCAGTACTGGTTCATGACTAACTCCTGATGGAGTAATCCTCATCTCCAATCATTTGGGTATTTTCAGGGGCACTGTGCACTCACACTTAGCAGGCCTAGCCTTTTTCTTCAAGACCTAGGGTTGTCTCATTCCCATTATTGGCTTTGCTGGAAAAAGATGGCTAGATGGGCTCAGGAGAACAGCCTGTCACTCATGTGTTTTTGTTGTCCTTGTGGCAATTCTTACTGACTCTTTCTAGTTGTCTTCCCAATAGCATTTTTTGCTGTTCTATGGGTAGGGTAGTTGAGTTGGTAGCCACCATACATTACAGGGTCTGGCCTCTTATTTCTGAACCTATGCTTGATAGAGAGCAAGCATCCAAAATGAATCAGCTAAGTAGCAGACAGCTCATCATCCTAACAAGTCCCCAGCTTATTTACATGCTTGATATCTAATGTGAGGACTTATTTGACATTGTGACCAGAAGACAAGGCTCAGTTTCTGGTCAATTTTGATGTCTGCCCTCTGACCAGGATTCAATCTACTGGTGTCTGAAAGTGGGGTCTCCAGGTCTCATGGCTGCAGACTCGGAGGTATGGTAACCATTTCATCAAGATTAGAACTGCTTCCAGTGCAGCAGCCTCTGAGCTGTCAGACAGCACCATTCAGCAGATAGGCTGCTGGCACTTCATAGCTTATGCCTCCTATACCAGGCAAGTAGATGTTTTACCTGGGTCTGCTTTTAATTGAACTTCTTCTTCTTCTCTTCCTACAAGGCCAGTCAGTGACATCAAAGTCCAAGTCATGGGACATTTATATATGTATATTCTGTGCTAAAGGATGCACGAAGTCCAACCCCTTCAGTACACACCTGGGACTAGCAATGTGGGAGGAATGGATGAGGAGATTCCGTTGCAGAGGCATGCTTTTGGATGACCTATTTCCAGGTGTGTGTAAGCTGCTGGATAGATTAGTTTACCTTGTTGTTTTAGTGATTCATCTAGAGGGCAAAGACCTGGGCTATTTGTTCAGACAGCAGCTGGTGGACATAATTAGGAATGACATTGCATTCCTCACATCCTGGTTGCTCAGATCCCGCTTAATATGGTCCTAGGTTGTTTCTCACCACTGAAGGGACCTATTCCTTCCCATGAAGTGTGGAATAACCAAAATCTACCAGTAGGTGGGAAAATTTACCATTTATTACGGGAGGGGGTACCATATTAGACACAATTTATTCCAACTAGATGGGAGTTCACATGCCTGACCTCAGTCAGGATCTATTCCTCAATGCATTAAATAAAGGATTGGTCTGGCTGATTCATTCAAAAAAGCAAAAAGAACTACCAGGGACTAAAGTTCCATGTGCAGCTTGCATTAGAGGGCTACAAGCAGGCCCAGAGGACTAATTGAGTCTGGTGGTGGAGGTATGTGAGCCTTCGGGTAGGAAGGGAGGGGAGCATCTATGGTTAGGCCCTGTTAGATACTACAAGGTCCACTAAAATAGCTAAAATTATTTTTGCCTGGAAGACAGACCCTGGTTTGGTGGCAATCCTGTGATGCCTAATTTTTTCATTTTACTGGCCCAAGTTGCTGACAGCCCTGCTTCCATGGGGTGGACAGTCCAGAAGGTGCAGATCTACATACTTCTTGGAGGGACTACAGCCCTGCTTGTTTGGGTGGGCTAAGTGTAAAATCCTATTCTGCCCTGTCTTAGTATCATGAATGTTATGTTATATACAGTTTAGAGTCCATTGAAAAGCTTTTATATTAATGAAGCTGTGACTTTATTTAATTTCCATTTGAATAATTGTCTCTGGGTGTTTATTAAGTGCTTATTACAAGGTTAGCATTCTTAAACTACAAAAGATCACAAAAAAAAAGGATGATGCGAGACACTAGCTGGAAACGCTATGAGAAGCTGGTCAGGAATGCAAAAAATTCAAATAGAAGAAAAAATAGCAAATACAGTAAAATGGGAGGATAAGACTTTTTTAGATATGTTAGTGATGTAAGTACAAAAATAGCATTGTGAGACTCAGAAGTAAAGGGGAATAATATGTAAAAGATGATGAAGAAAAAGCAATATTGTTTAACAAATATTTCTCTTCAGTGTTCACTGTAGAAGGTCCAGGAACAGGACCACATAAAATTAATAGAAATAAAATTTACAGAAATGTGTGTTCATGAAGAGCTAAATAAACTTAAAGTAGAAAAGTGATGGGGCCAGATGGGATACATCCACTAAGGGAACATAGAGAAATCCTGACAGCTCCACGGGCTGACACTTTCAGTGCGTCTTTAGAATTGGGAGTAGTTCAGGAGGATTGGAAATAGACAGATGTGGTTCCTATTTCTATTCATAAAAGTGGAAGTAAGGAAGAGGCTGGCTACTATAGGCAGGTTGGTCTGTCCTCTATGGTGAGCAAATTAATTAAACCACTTCAAAAAAGGAGGGCAGTGTAGTTTCTGGAATCCAATGGATTTCAAAATCCGAGGTAGATTGATTTTATTAGTGGTAGATCTTGTCAGACTAGTCTGATCATTACTTTGATAGGATGATTTGAGGGATCAAAGGAGAGTGCTAGATGTAGTGACTTGGATTTCAATAAGGCCTTTGACATGCATCTGTATTGGTGACTTACAAATAAACTGAGTGCCCTTGGTATGGAGCCTAGCGTGACTGGGATAGAAAGTAGTTGAATGTGTGGCAAAAAGGATAGTGGTAAATGGAGTTTTCTCTGAGAAGGGGCACATTACTAGAAGTGTGCCTCAATTATCAGTCCTTTGACAGGTTCTTTTCAACTTTTTTGTGAGCAACATAGTGGAAGGATTATCAGGAAAGGTAAGTCTTTTAGCCAATGATACCAAAATCTACAACAAGATAGTCAGCAAGGAAAACATGAGGAGGGATCTAGCTCAAGGAGTGGTCTAGGACAAGGATGGCCAACTCCAGTCCTCAAGAGCCATAAACAGGCCAGATTTTCTGGATATTCACAATGAATATGCATGAGATAGATTTACATGCATGCCTCCATTGTATGTAAATCTATCTCATGCATATTCATTGTGTGTATCCTGAAAACCAGGCCTGGTTGTGGTTCTCAGGGACCAGAGTATGCCACTCCTGGGGTCTGACATTGCGCTCAGGTGTGGACCCTTGTCCTGTGGTAGTACAGGGACTGTCCACAGGGGGCGGAGCATAGAAGGAGACAGAGGCAGTGTAGAGCTTCACCACTGGAAGCCCGAGGTCCCCCTGGGAGGAGCCCGTAGGGACCTGGGCCACTTGGACTTAGGAGGGCCTCACAGGGTCTCCTGGGAGATTATAAGTCCAGCATGCCCACAGATGCTAGAGGAGTGCTATCGGGTTCGAGGCTGAAAACAGGTTGGAGGAGAGCGAACCAGAATAGAGATGGCGATAACAAGGCTAGGGACAGTGCCAGAATCAAGCAAGGTCAGGCAAGCAAGGTCAGAGTCCAGAAGTAAGCCCGAGGAATGGTCAATGAAGCAAGGGTCAAGATCCAGAGGTCAGGCAAGGTCGAAGAGCAAGCTGAGGTCTTGGGCAGGTGACAGGCAGGCATGTAGGTCAGGAACAAGCTGAGGTCTTGGGCCAGCGGCAGGCAGGCAGGCAGGTCAGGAAGATGCTGAGGTCTTGGGCAGAAGGACAGTCCGAGGTAAGACCAGGGAGACGAACAACGAACACTGGAACAAGCAGGAATGGAATTGGAACAGAAGGATCCTGGAACGAGACTAGGAACAAGCAAGCAGGAACACAACAAAGGCAATCTCAGGAACAAACCGTCCCGATTGCCAAGGCAAGGAAGTGAGGCCAGAAACTTCCTTTTAACATGAGTTCAATCAGGGTGCGCTGTGGAACTAGGCCCCACCCTGGAACCTAGATCAGGGCGACTGGTCCACGCGCACGCATGTAGAGGTGTGGCTAGCTGCTACGATGCGAGTCCCGGCATGAGGCCTGGTGTGCAGCCGAAGGCCCAGTGACTGCCACCGCGGGACGCCGAGGCCTAGCTGGACTTGCAAGGGCCATGATGGAGACAGGACCAGGACCTGCTGTGGAACCCCAAAGGTGAGCGGTCCCATGCGTGGGACGACCGCGGGTGGGGCGCGTAAAATGACACATAAGATTTAATGTTAAAAAAGGCAGAATAATGCATTTAGACTGCATAAACTCAAGCAAAAGGTACAGTATTGGAGATTAAATTCTTCTTACGAAAAAAAATTGGGATATGGGGGTAATTATATTTGATGATCTTAAGGTGGCCAAATTGGTGGATAAATAGATGGCAAAAGCCATGAAGATGCTTGGCTGCATAGGGAGAGGAATGGTCAGCAGAAAAAGGGAAATGATATTGTTTCTGTATTGGTCCCTAGTGCTCATGTACTGTATACAATTCTAGAACTCACATCCTCAAAAGGATATTAACCAGTTGGAGTCAGTCCAGAAAGTGGCTACTAAAATGGTCAGTGGTCCTCAATCTAAAGCATATGAGGACAAACTCAAAGATCTAAACATGTATACCCTAGAGGAAAAGTGAGATGGGGAGATATGATGGAGATATTTACATATCTCAAAGGTTTACATGCACAGGAGGCAAGCCTCTTTCAATGGAAAAGAGGCTCTAGAATGAAGTGTCATGGGATGAGGGTGAAAGGGTGTAGACTCAGCACTAATCTTAAGAGATATTTCTTTATAGAGAGGATAGTAGGTGCATGGAACAGCCTCCAAGTGGAAGTAGTAGAGAAAATAATTTGAATCAAGAAGGCATGGGATAAATACAGGAGATCTCTGAGGGAGTGATAGATATTGTATAGCTAAATTAATTGGGTGGATAGGGAGACTAAATAGCCCATGCAATTTTTTTCTTCCATCATGTTTCTATGTTTCTAAAGCATACAGGATCTGAATATAGTAACATAGCAGAAGAAGACCAAATGGTCCATCCCGTCTGGACAGTAGTGATAACTGCCTCTCCATGCCGATTACCCCCAAGCCTTATGATAAGGAGAGTACTGCCATTCCATGCCTATTACTCCCAAACCTTAAGTTAAGGATAATAATATTTACAATCAGAACTAAGCAACTGGAAAATCCATAACAAAATTCCTGTTAGCAATATTTTTAATCACACACAACACCCACAAAACACAAATGTGTATTCCAGTCAACCTCTATTTGTAAATACAAGAAACTGATCAATGGTTAACCTGGTATCTTGTTATATATCATGACAAGTAGCCAGTAAGTCTTGTAGGACCCTTACTCTTAGAGTCAGTATATAAGCAGACTCTCATATGGTATAGGGTCACTTTACTTTATTCAATTTATATTAATTTTTGTTCATTTTTTCATTTAAATAAAACCAATTTCTTGGACTTGCTGAAAAACTGAAAATACCATTCTCAAACAGTGCTGTAATATCCAGTCAAAGTCACAAATCTTGTTCAAAATATAGAATATTCATCTCAGTCCCGACACGATCGTGTTTCGGACCTAAGTTCCTGCTTCAGGGGAATGACGTCTTTCAATCTTCATATCAGCAACATCCACAAAACTTTATTTCTTTTCCAACAGCTTAATTCCAAAGTTGTCCAAAATCTTTAAATGGCTTCTTCCTTCATGTTCTAACGCGGTCTGCGTTCAGACTCGCACACTGACAAAACATGGTGACAAACCGGAACCTTTTAAACCCAGAACCGGAAAATACGGCAACATCCCCTTTCCTCTATCAGGTCTTCTTCAAAAGTAGCTTACCTATAAAGGAAGGTTCTCTATCACATCCAAACTACAATTCATACCCATAAGGATGTATAGAACCATGCCCTGTCCTCTATCAGTTCATCCTCAAATGAGGTTACTCAAAGCAGTAGTTTTCCATCATGTCCAAAATGTCAATCTTGTACAACGACATCCCCCTGTCTTCTTTCAGGTAGTCTCCGAGCGATGGTTCTCAAAGCAGTAGTTTTCCATCACGTCCAAACTGTCAATCTTGTACAACGACATCCCCCTGTCTTCCTTCAGGTAATCTCCAAGCGATGGTACTCAAGTAGGGGAATTTTTCTGATACATATCGAAAATAATTCGCATCCATCGCAACATCCATGATGCTATTTATTGTACTTCACAACCTCGCCCGAAAAGTCCTTTTATACCACTAATCCTCAAACCTCACAGGCTGATGATCAAATTCAAGTCTTCTCTCATGTCCCATCGCCTAATGTGAATTTCTTATCTTATTTTGACATCCATACATCTTTCTTACTCACAATGTATCAGATGTCCTTCAACATCCCGGTCCTCTATCAGGTCGTCTTCAGACGAAATTGCTCAAAACAATAATTTTCTATTACAGCCAACCTGTCAATCTTATACAACAACATCCCCCTGTTATCCTTCAGGTAATCTTAAAATGATGGTACTCGAACCAGGGAATTTTTGTGATGCACATCCAAAATAATTCCCATCCATAGCGACATCCATGATACTATTCCTTGCACTTCACAACCAAACCAGGAAAGTCCTTTAACGCCACTAGTTCCCAAGCCTCACGGGCTGATAATCAAATTCAAGTCTTCTCACATGTCCAATCATCTCATGTGAATTTCTTATCTAATTTGATGTCCATATATCTTTTTTGCCGATGTCATCATATATTACATCCTCTCATTGTCTTATGATTCAAATGCAATCCCTAATATGACCAGAATACTTCAAATCAGAGAATACCAATTGATTTTCTCATTAAGGCCATAAGGATGCATAGAATTCAAGGTAAAAATCAAATAATGCTCGCGTTTATGTAACCGAGACTATATATCCCCACCTCTAGAACTTTGTTGTACTTGCTCCAAAACTAACCAACTTAGATCAGTGAACACATGTTTTTCTTGTATACAATGTTGTACCAATGGAGCTGTAAGTTTGGAAGTTTTAATACAACTCTTATGTTCAATCAGCCTCATGTGGATTTTTCTTTTAGTCCATCCACTATAGACTAATCAACATGGACATTGTATAGCATAAACAACACACTCAGAGTCACATGTGGTAAAAGTGCCCAAATGCACTACAATATCCGAAAGTGGGGACTGCCACTGGTCCCCCGTCAGAGATAGAGCACACATGTCACAATGGCCACAGGTATGATGTCCACCAGTTTGGAGCTCTGTATGTGTAGAGACAAATGCCGATTTTACCACGAGATCTAGGGTATTCTTTCCTCTAGAAAACACAAATCTGGAATGAATCTGAAAAATTCAATGAAGAGATAAAACTTGCCAATGGGCACATACAATGTTTACCACATCATGCTTTGTTTTTTACTTGGCCGTAGAAGCAGTCATGTGCTACATAATCCATTCTCCCAAATGTAATGGTTTACCCAATTAAAGAGTGCCACTGATTCACATGCATGGGCACCTCATGTAACCAGACACCTCTGCCATGCCAGCCACTGCTTACCTGGTTTGGAAGGGAGTGATGACAATCCATCTACATGACCCTTGATGCTGCCCATGGCATTCACATGGGCCTTCACTTCCAGCCATCATGGTAAAATCATTCACTTATGTAGACATGCAGGTTTCTTCTTCGGCTGGAGATTGCCAGGTTTCATGGCCTCTACACCCCCAATGTCTCATGGGATTTGACTTGGGACCAGCTCCTCCTCCTGTATCAGGGTAGCTGAAATCCCATTGGTAGTTGACTTTTGGGGGTTGAGGACAAGAGAAGGATAGGAGACATGGGTAGAGGCTGGCACAACCTTCTCCTTTCTCTGGGGGAATGGGCAGACTGCTGTATTGACAACTTACCCACTCTCTCACATATATTATATGCAGGGCAGAAACAGTTGCAGTCTAATTATTATTTCAGTTTAGTTGTTAAGTCATTTTGTAGCATATTAATTATTATTTATCTAGTTGTGTGAATATCATAGTAGGGCATGGATACCCAAGCCTTAGAATGGAGGGAATACATTATAGATGAGTTATGTTATAAACAATGTAAGGCCTACTGGAATGGCTGGATCATTTGTAGCCTGAGAGACAGACTCCAGTCTGGAGGGTCTGGAGGGTCAATAGCCCTGCTTACATGGGGTGGACACTCCAGAAGGCCTGGACCTACATTCTTTCTGGAGCCCCTGCTTGCTTAAGACAGGCCGCATATATGATCCTTCTCTGCCCTGTCTTAGTATCATGTATGTTATTCAAGGTTAAACTCCATCATCAGGGAGTTCTTGTTAATAAAGCTGTATCCTTTATAATTTCCATTCAAATAATTGTCTCTGGGTGTTCATTCAGTTTTTGTGCAAGATATACAGGGCCCACATGTGTCATGTTTGCCCTAGTTAGGGTTATGTTTTACTTTTTCAAATAGTACTAATATCATCTTAATCAGTGCACAATTAAGCTGTTGAATTTGTTGCCAGAGAATGTGGTCAATGAATGCGAATAATATAGCTGAGTTTAAAAATGGTTTAAAGTCTTTAAACAAGTTTCTGGAGGACATGTGTCCATTACCAACTATTAGACAGGTAGCTTTAGGGATTGTCACAGCTTTCTTCTGGGAATCAGCAACAGGAAATTGATCTCTCTCTGCTGCATATTGTGGGAGTATTATCGTGGTCTTGCTTTGTTTAACATTCTACATATTATCTGGTTAGTGTGTCAGGCATTAAAGTCCATTTAACTGGCTTTATTAAAACTGTCTGGTAGCATGTGATACCATGTCAATTTTAAAGCAGCTTAGTACATAGATCCCTAAATTATAAAGTATTGAATTAATAATTGTAAGCAAGCAATGTCTGTATAAAGTTTTCCAAGTGTCTCTAGAAATTGATGTCAAAATGTAATACATTTGATTAATGATTAAATTCAAGCTAAAGATTAATAATGTGAGCACTTTAGAACCATGGCAATAAAGAATTCAGTATTATAGCTAGTATTCATATGATTTGCTTGAAGACTTTTACTCGAAAAGTGACAAATGTGTAATTTTGCCTAGGTTTGCAACTAAAACAAACAATAGTGTAATCACATCTGTTAACAATAAAGTACAGCTACATTATTTGCTGGGTTGAGTCCCCAGTGAATGTGCTATACTGATGCTTTACATATCTTTCACTGGGTATGGGTGGAGGATAATTATGGTGTTTTCCAAGGGCTGATTTCACATGAGAAAAACTTCCATGTGTATTCAAGATGTGCTCTCATTTTGAAGCTACAAGAAAAATACAACAAAGCAGGATGTTTTGTTTTGTGTCATTTCAAAATAAAACAAAACAAAACAGAATTCTTTTTAGTTTTGTTTCATTTCTCCCTTTTGTTCAGACAATAGGAAAATTGGTTCTTACTTGCTAATTTTTGTTCCTGTAGTATCATGGATCAGCGTTTGGGCAACAAAATGGATTAGACACCAAAATAGTCCAAGTGTAAACTTTTATTTGAGTGGAGACATAAATTCATACAGGTGCCCGACTCAGGCCGAGTTTCACCCCACTTGGGGCTGCCTCAGGAGCTAAAATAATAAATACAGCATATAAATCAACATCCATACATAAATATATTAAAACATGAAACATAATTAAAACAAAAATTAACATACAAAAGGTACCACAGAATTAAACAAAAAACACAAATATCACTTGATCAGAAACAGAACAAAAAAAAACCAAAAAAAGAGGCATGATAAATTGATGTACTAAAAATCCAATATGACAACAATATTTATACCTGTGTGAAGATGTTCTCTTTGTCTATATCACAAAAGTTCTCTTATGGTAAAAGCTTCAATTATCTAATAGTCTGGAAATTAATAGACACAATAAGATTACTTCTAAATGTGAATGTGCAGTAAAATGGTGAATGAATGAAAGATCAAAAACTGTATCAAGAAATAAGAAAAAAACAAAAAAATAAATAAATAATACCAAAAAATAATTATATGGGCAGCAAATAAAAACTTTAAAACTATTTTTCTCAGTCTCTAGTCTCAAATCGTCATGCTCTTATTTAAGTTAATATCAACACCCACATGCATGTTAATGTGAGCTAATGTTAAAAAATCGGTACTTGGGTTTAAATTATAAATACAGGCACTGGCTTATCGTTAGACAACAAAAATAAAAATGACAAAAGAACAGCCTCTCAGACCTTTGTCACCGGTTAAATAAAAACAACAAGATATGCACATATTAAAAAGAACTACCACAGGTTCTAGTTTAATGTATATTAAAAAACTGACTCTAACCGAGTATAACTGCGAACCTCCCAGAGGAACGCGGCTGCCGCTAAAAGCCTTGAATTGTCAACATATGCGTCCTTCAATTAATATAGCGTGTGAATGCCAAATGTCACGCTCACATTTTCCTTTCAATAATCCCCTGTATTCATACATCTCTGCCGGTTTATATGATTGTAAACAAATAATGAAAAAAATGAAAAACGGAACTTAATGTAAATGTAGGTACCGTACTACCTCAATATTCTAGTGTAAAGATCGGATCATCAAAAATCGGCTACATGTAACTTTGCTGACGGCTTAGCAAAAATTGCCCTCCTTAAAATGAAAGAACTATCGGCAGTTCTGCTCCAGTGTATATTAAATAACAACTCAAACTGGATGTTACTGCAACGAGATGTCGTCGTATCACGGCAGAGACTAAAAACCTTAAGACTCCATTGTAAATAAAATAAACTTTTTTAGTCTTTTTTTCAAAAGGAAATAAACATATGTATTACTTACTCCGATGCTAGTGCAGATGCGCATAGTCTCTGCTCAAGTACAACCAGGACTTTAAATCACTGGAGAGACTTTGTAGCTATTTAACAGGTCAATCCAGTAAAGTGAGGCCGTGTTTACCCCGCTCCTAACCCGCTTTTTACTCTCTTTCCGGCCGCATTAGCCCTTCCTACAATCCACAATCCCCTTTAACCTACTCTTACCACGTCCTTAAATCCCCGGGTAACCCCTTCCGCCCGCGGCATGTATATTACATGTAAACGATCGAATTAGCTATTCCCTACCATCCAGTAATGCGCGCCCCGACTATCGCTTTTTTACCCTCCGTTTTGCCGCGCATTTAACCTGCTCACTTACCACCTACCCTTACCCCTGTGTTAGAGGCAGGGGTAAGGGTAGGCGGCAAACTTTCCCCCAGCCCCCGCTTACCTGCCCTGGCCGCGTCCATGGGTGCTGGTCTCTGGGGCAGCCCCAGTCCTCTCCCCTCCTCCCGAAGCAACAAAAGCGAAAAAAAAATCGAAAAAGTGAAAAAAAAAAAAGCGAAAAACAAAGTTGCAAGAGAGAGAGGGGAGAGAGGACTGGCAGTCCCGAGTGTAGGATTGCCCGTCCTCTCTCTTACAGTAAGCTAGGAAATTTATTTTTATTTAATCTTGTTTGTCTCCCTAATCTTGAAATCACAAAACCCCCTCCAAGTTGATTGTTAAAAATGGATAAGGGTTTGTGAAACTATATTACTGAATTAAGAGATATGTAAATTAAGATGTTGGGTACTTAACCTTACCATGAAATTGCTGTATAATAATATGTGCTATATTATTTGAAAAGTATAAATAAAGAATTAAAAAGAAAAAAAAAAAAGCTATAAATGATCACCCCGCCAGGTGGCGAAGTAGCATTCTGTATGGATCTTACTAAGGAGTAGCAATCTGTTAGTGCTCTGCTCTTCCAGAGAGAAGGAGTAGCAACTGTTATGCCTTGTTCCTGTAGAAGATGAACCAGCAACCTGTATGATTCCCACAGGGAGATAGCTATCTGATATGGATCAGCTTCCGCAGAGAGAGAAGTGATGGTCTGATGTGGGTTGGCTCCCACAGAGTGGTAAATGATGATACCGCTCTTATTAGTGTAGGAATAACACTTAGTAGAAATAGTGAATCCCTAGGCCGATGGCAGTTGACAGCACCCTCAAGTGGAGATCCTGAGAGGGACCACTGACTAGGCTGGAGTATTGAGACAAACACAGATAGTTCTTTATTAGACTGGAAGAGAACCACCAGAGGTGGTAGTAGTGAGTTGATATGCCTGGCAGGGCTGAAGTCCCTCTGATATGGAACCACGATCTCTGAGGTGTTGAGCTGTAAGGAGAGACTATAGGTAGTGAGTAGACAGGGTATACAGGGCATAACCAGTGATAGATGATACACTCCCAAATGTAGATCTCTGTAGTGACTTCTATATGCAACAGAGAGTCTTCAGTATTCAGGAACAGGAGCCGCAGGCGAATACTGGTTCTTGTAAGCAGTCTGAAATAGAACTCACAATACTGTGTATGGGATGGCTTCTGGAATAGAAGAGAGGCTAGGAGAGATTTAGGAACGTAGGCCCTCGTGGAGGGAGTACTGGTTCCTATCTGTTAATCTGTAATAATAATCCATAAGATATAAGTATGCGATATCGTCTGAGGAAGAAGAGAGTATGAGAAAGGAATTAGGAACATAGGCCCTCATGGAGCGAGTACCGATTCCTATCCGTAATCTGCAATGGTAACTCACGATCTCCGTACCTGTGATAACGTCTTAGACTGAAGGGAGCCTTAGCGATTAGGAACAATGGCCCTCGAGGAGTGAGTACCAGTTCTTTCTGTAATAGGTCTCACTGTGTTCACATCTGCAATCGCCTCCAGGCAGTAGGAGTCTTCTGAGTCTTCAGGAACGTAGGCCCTCGAGGAGCGAGTACCGGATCCTGTCCAACAATCTGAAATCAAGAATAGAGAGAGCGGAGCGCCCAAGGAGCGGGTACTCCTGGTAAGTTTGAAAAGGCCGAACAGTGGAGAAGAATTCCTCTTGCTGACTCGGAGCGTAGTTGCAAGTAGCGTGGACTGCCGAAGCAAGTCCCATTGGAGTTCCTTGCAAACTCGTTTGTAGTTAGCAAACAAAGACCTTTTAAATTGAAAACAGATGAGGTCAGTATGGGGGGACCCCCCGAGGTTCGTGCCCTTGCTGGTACAAAGTCTGGAGTGTGCGCGCCCTTACGTCATCAGGAACATGGCGGATCTGTAGCATCAAGCCAGCCCGGGGACACCGGGACCAAGAGGCAGAGAGAAGCCACGGCTGCATCTGTCCACCTGAGCCGAAGGGAGTCGCCACAAAGGTAGAGAGGGTGGAACGAGGGCAAGAATAGGCACGAACGCAACAAGGGGAAGGGTCTAGCTGGTGAGTGTGGACAGAGGAGGACAGCAGGGTAGAACTAGTTAGAGAGAACAGAGGATGGGGGAGTTGTCAGGGCAGGTGCAGGGGGAGGAAGGAAGGGAGGTGAGTGGGGACTAGTAGCAAGAGTCAGGAGAGTGTCACCACCGCTCCAGAAATGGAAGTGGCAACCCGATCATCTGGCAGCCAGTCAGCAGCTCATCTGTGTCTACAAGCCTAAAAGTTCAGTGTTTGCTGATAAAGAGCAGCTCATTTCTGGTGTCCTGGAGAATTAAAACCTGCTCTTTGGCAACTGGGCTGTGACAACCTCCAGGGCTACCAAGGGCCAGATATGGTGTACCATCACCCAGGCAATATCTCGACACAGCGGCATCAAGTGGACCTGAGAACAGGTGTCCCACTGCTACAGGGACATAAAAGGTGCAGTTGAAGAACAAGGTGGTCAGCAGGGACAAATATATGGACTAGAATGGAAAAGGAGCCTCTTGCGCAATTGTCCTAATGCTGATGAAGGACTGACTCATTCAATGGCTGGGATCAGACATCTTTGAGAGCATGGATGAGGCCCTGGACATGACACAAGCCAAGGCCAATAAGTCATATCACCTGTAAATCTGAAGTCTGCTACAGTTGTCTTCACAATTTTTGCATAGGATGCTCACAATGAATGATGCAAAGTGCACATCGTATGCAGAACATACATGTGCACTTCTTAGCATTCATACAAATATCTTCTTTGTTTCTACAGCTCTCACCCATGAAGCCCCTTGTCAAAGCCGTGTTGACTCAGGTACCAACCAAGAAGCCCGAGGAATCAGCACCATAGCCCCAGCTCTTAGTGGCCACTTTCTCATGGATGCTCATATACAGTGGTCACAGGAAGAGGAGGAGGAGCAGCAGCAGCAGCCATAGCAGCAGCAGCTTCTTCCACGGCTTGGGTTGCCCATACCCCAGATGCCAGCCTCAACTCAAGCCTAAGGGATCTGCCCTGCCATGGGAGGAACATGTCCAATCACTACTTGCCTCCAGCACCCCACGTGTCCTGTGGGATTTCAATCAAGACCCCCAGCCAGCTCAGTCCATCAGTCCAGCAATGCCAGCTTTGCAGCAGCAGACCCTAGCTCTGCAACCTGCAGCACCATCAGTGGATCAAACTATGCAGGCCACACTTAACTGCATAGAGTGGAGGCATTGGGTAGAACTCCAACTTATATGGGCAGAACTGGTCCACTTGAGGAAGGCTCAGATCAACCTCACCTATGCCATGCAGCAGCAAACAGCAGCCCTTACACAGGGCTTAACACAGGCAACTAATTCATCATCTGCTATAGCCTGCATCTGTAGCATCCCCATCTTCCCAGGAGTCCACTCTGCACAGCAGTCCCTAGCTATCAGTGCCATTGGTCAGCCCCTGTCACATGGTAGGTGCACTGGATGGCCCGCGCCATTTTTAAAGATGGCGCCGGCTGTCCATTGCTCCTACCATGTGACAGGGACCGGCCAATGGCACGGATACCCTGTCACATGCATCTGCGCCATTTTGTATACTGGCAGCCGACGGCCCGAGCGCGGGAGAATGCTCCTGGGACCCCCGCTGGACCACCAGGTATTTAAAAATTTGTGGGGGGGGGGGTCCGGAGGGTGGGGGGATACTAACAAACTCATTTTAAAGAGTCGGCTGTATTTTTTGGTTATCGGCTCGGGCGCAGCCGATAAAAAAAACCCGATCGGACTGCAAGATAAAAATTTCACGATGTGAATCGGAACCGGAATCCGAACCAATACCGGTTCCGATTCACATCTCTATTTCTATAAAAGAAAAATGAAAGTGCAGAATACATCATACCTTCCATATGATACCTCTGGGAGCAGTTTGGTCATACATTTTGCACAGGGGCAGGCTTCTGAAAGATGTTTACTATTGGCTCATGATGTCATCAGCTGACAACACTTTCTCATGCCTTAAGGCTAAACACAGAGCTGATGATTGAGATTCTATCAACACAGCTGCCTTAGTCTCGGTATCCAAAAAGTCTAAAATACACAAACACTATAGGAGACACATTTTATAGGACAGCTATGTTAGCCACAAGTCATAGCAGCCATGTGAAAAAATGAGGGCCACAAACCTGAATATACCTGAAAGGTTGATCTTCTGCTTGGAAGATGACAATTCTGATAGCATGTCTCCCCTGGAATCCTCAGACTATGTATTTTAAGGGTGGCCACATATAGGATAAAGACTGTAACTGATACTAGCAATCAGAACAAACAAACCAGATTTGTTTGCTCTGCAGATTTTCTATGTACATACATAAAGCAGGTCAATATGACTAGCACTGAGCTGGACAGGCAAAGGTTCTTACTGATCCCTGATATCACCCCTAATACCAAGAACCCCAACACCAACAGCATAACCCCTCCCACCCCACATACACCCACCATCCTCGCTTCGTTTGAACCCTCCTCAACTCTAGAAATAGAGAACATCTTAAAAAAGATGAGACCCTCCTCCCACCCCTCGGAAACCATCCCAACTAAACTTCTTCTCGCTATTCCTAAAACAATAGCCACCACACTCTCTAAAATCGTGAACTGCTCCCTGGAGCACGGCCTGGTCCCTAACTCCCTGAAACAAGCTGTGGTCAAACCCATTCTAAAAAAACCCTCCCTTGATCCCTCCAATCTATCTAACCTCCGTCCTATCTCCAATCTCCCTTTCCTCTCCAAAGTCATTGAGAAACTAGTAAACTCCCATCTCTCTGACTACCTAGAAGAATCCAACATACTCCTACCCACACAATACGGTTTCTGTAAACACCTCAGTACGGAATCCCTACTCCTTTCCCTTACAGACACAATCATCAAAGGAATGGATGCCGGTAACTCCTACCTCATTGCCATGCTAGATATTTCCGCCGCCTTCGACACCATAAATCACAACATCCTCATCAACACACTCATCAGTATAGGAATTTCAGGTACCGCTCTTTCTTGGATAAAGTCCTTCCTCCAAAACCGTACCTACACAGTCCTCACTGACAATTTTACATCCCTCCCTGTTAATCTCGACTGTGGCGTTCCCCAAGGATCCTCCCTCTCTTCCACCTTATTTAACATTTACATGCTCCCCCTCACAAACCTCCTCTCCAACCTTGGTATCACACACTTCATCTATGCGGATGATGTGCAAATCCTCATCCCTTTCAAAAACTCTGTTCTCACTGCACTCCAAAACTGGAACACCATTCTAGCCTCCATAAACCAGCTCCTCACTGACATGCACCTAGCCCTCAATCTGCAAAAAACTGAACTCCTCCTCGTCTCCTCTAGACATGCAGCCACACCCACTCTCTCCACTCTCCATTCCCCCAACCTTCTCTCCGACACAAGAAACCTGGGTGTTATACTTGATAACCAACTAACCTTCAAACCATACATCAAATCTGTCCTTAGCAGCTGCTATTTCAAACTTCAAACCCTCAAAAAACTCAAACCCCTTCTCTACTTTTCCGATTTCCGCACGGTACTCCAATCCATAATTTTTTCGAAAATTGACTACTGTAACGCTCTCCTACTTGGACTCCCTTCTACCCACATCAAACCTCTACAACTCCTCCAAAACGCTACTGCACGCATCCTCACCAATGTCAATAAGAAAGACCACATCACTCCCACCCTCATTGATCTCCACTGGCTTCCCATTCACTCACGAATTATTTACAAGACCCTCACCCTCATCCACAAAAGTATTACTAATGAACACTGTAACTGGCTAAACCCACCCTTCCTCCCTCGTACCTCCACAAGACCCACCCGTGCTTCCCTCCGTGGAACCCTTATCCCTCCCTCCATAAAATCCACTAGACTCATCTCCACCACCAATAGAGCCCTTTCCCTTGCAGGCCCCTCCCTCTGGAACTCTATGCCTCTTGACCTACGTACCGAAACCTCCACACCTACTTTCAAAAAGAAACTCAAAACCTGGCTTTTCTTCCATAGCCCCTTTCTTCATCAATTTTTGCATAGGATGCAAGCATACCCCCCTTTCTTCATCATCATACCCCCTTTCTTCATCATCTTCACCAACTAACACGCTAGCCCAACCATCATCTCTCTCCAACACCCCCCTTTCAGGACCTACTCCCAACACCCTCCCCCTCTAAAGTTTCCTACAACTCCTGTATATAACCAGTGTACAACTTCTGTATATAACCAATGTACATATTTCTACCTCGAATCCCTATTCACATTTTATCCCCTTGTATCTGTTTGCACCCTCCCCCTGCCCCCCCTTTGTATCGACCCCCCCCCCTTCCCTCCCCAGTTATTTAGTTAATTGTTCTGTTACTGCGTTTTATGTTATATACCGTTCTCTGTAAAGGCTATGCCTATATATCTTCTGTTGTAAGTTACTTGTAAACCGGCACGATGTGCAAACGGTTGCCGGTATATAAAATTAAATAAATAAATAATAAATAAAATCTCAATATTTCCCAATGGCTATTTGTGACATGCCAGGATAAGTTTATAGCTTCTAACACAGCATTGTCTTGGGTTCAATGAATTGAACCTTTTTTGTATCACTTGTGGGTGCTGTTATTGTCATTATAAAATAAACTATAAGCTATGCATTTATATGGTAAGTACACTATGTGAAGGCATAACACCATCCTATTCCAAAACCAACCTTTAGATATTCAGACGAGCATCCTTCAATAGCCTTCCTGTGCAGCTAACATAACCAACATGCTAGACCAAGGGCCAAGGTCCTCACCATCTGTACATGAGAGTTGATTGTTTACTTATATAGGTGTAGGAGGGCCCAGCTTTGCATGGTTTTGTGCACCCCCTACGAGATATGCTAGCTATGAGATGTGAGAACTTTGGGAATGCCATGATATTGGACATGTGCTTCCAAAAAAGCCTTAAGTGAAGACCTGCTCTGTGAGTCCTCATATGTCAGCACTGCTCAGAATCTGATGACACCTGTGTGTTTGCATGTCCATGTGAGACTATGAATCCATTTACTTGTGGATATATTCAGATGCAAACTGATATTAGTTAGGGAATCTGGCTGTAACATGTAGAGTCTGTGATTGAAGACTGGAGTGTTACACACTGATCCAGGCAGAAGATCAGTGTGTAAAAAAAAAAGGATAAAGATGTTAGAAACAAGAACCACTCTGCTGGGCTCTCTTCCATGCAAATGGAAAGACTAGCTGATGACTAACGGGCAATGTAGTGTTGTATAACACTTTGCTGAAACTGGCTGCCAGTCCATGTGGTCTCCTCAGCTTCTGCAGAGGAACATGGGGGATCCCGAGGTAGATCTGGAACAAAGTCAATTGGGATGCCATAACATAGAGCAAGAATATAAAATACACAACAGATAAGCACAGTGGGGTAGATTTTATAATTTTGTGAGAGCGCGTACTTTTGTTTGTGCACCAGGCGTGAACAAAAGTACGCTGGATTTTATAAGATACGCGCGTAGCCACGCGTATCTTATAAAATCCGAGGCCGGCGCGTGCAAGGGGGTGCACATTTGTGCAACTTGCATGCGCCGAGCCCGGCGCGCACTGCCTGTTCCCTCCGAGGCCGCTCCGAAATCGGAACGGCCTCTGAGGAACTTTCTTTCCACCCCCCCCCCCCCCCGCACCTTCCCCTACCTAACCCACCCCCCCAGCCCTATCTAAACTCCCCCTACCTTTGTTGGCAGATTTACGCCTGCTAAAAGCAGGCCCCTACAGCATGGAGAGAGAAACCTGGTCCCTGGCACTATGGCTCGTTGACTTAAATATGCAAGCCACTTGTATTCTAACATCTCTGACAGCCCCCCCCCCCCCCCCCTCCCTGTTACTGCCATTAGCTGTAAATGCATAGCTGGAGAGGATTGTTAGAAAGAAGCATAGCTCTTAGTTATTAGCCAGTTGTCACCATAGCGGCCATCTTCAAATTGTTCAAGCAGGCGAGATTGCCTAAGTATAAGGAATCATGCGCAGCTCCCAGGTACCTGGCAACGGCATAAAGGATGTGCGGTAGAACATCACAGACCACTTGCACATTGATGGAGTCAAAGAGCTTTCTGTTGTGGTAGATCTCCTCCCTGCAATGAGATGGAATGATAGCTAATTAGCTGTATGAGTGTAGCCAATAGCTCCCAGAACATTTAGAAAATTTGCTATGGCATAAAAAAAAACTCTCTTCAAGTCCAGCAAGACCTGTCTTTCACAGGACATGCATTATAACCTTGCAGAGAGGATATAAATGCATGATGGCCTGAGAGCTCATAACTACGTATTCCTCCGGCATCCCCAGTAATGCAAAGGCTAATATGTTCAGAGCCTTCCATAACCTTTTTTTTTTTTATTTAAAATGTTAATATTTATATACTTTCTATCCCAAGATATATGAGTGAATATATTTTGATCCCAGAGTTGAAATATAGAGAGTCAAGCTCATAATGAATAAACTAAGGACAGAAAAAGAATGCATTTTGCAAATGTTTATTTGAGTTGATAAAACTCTTTATTGTGCATGTACTGGCTGGATATTATTTTACTCAGTCTTTTGCTTTCTTGTATGTTTTCTCATCTACTTTAGTACTAAGTACATGTGATATAATTTTCCTGATCTTCTGCCAATTGCAATATAATCTTCAAAGGAAAAAGATTAGTTGACAGTGAGGCAAGTGGCAACATCACTATTTCAAGGATAAACAGCTTAACTTAAATAAAGTGAAAAATGAAAAACATTTACCATGCAGTATGCCAGAAAGTAAAGTTTATTTAAACTGTCAATGAATGTATGCATTTAGGATACAATATGAAGAGTTGTTAAATATAATCTATTGTTATTAAATACTTATTATTTTTCACATGGAATTGAAAATTAAGGGAAAAAAAGGCTTTCATCTTGAAGTTCTTGACTAGTGTAAATTATTACAGTGATTTCACATTTTCATGGGATCAAGGCAGCAACAGTAAGCTCATAAAACAGATACCACTAATTATTCAAAGAAGAAGTCATAAAGTCACTGGTGGAAGCATGTTTTTTATTCATGAACACATCATTAAAGTTTTAAGACATACTATCAAATTCTACATTTTAATTCAATATCCAGCAGCATTAAGACATCCCAACAAGAAATTCACATTGTTTAAAGATCCTGTTTGTCACATGGATTTTATATGTCTGCAGCTGAAGCAGATGTGGACTTTTCTGCTGCTAGTATCATTTGTATCATTGCAGCATTGAAATAACTTCAATCCTCCAAACTTCTTTACAAAGGTAGAAGGTCAATTAGGTTCAGCTATATCTCTGGAAATGCTTACTTTACATAAGAAACAAAGCAGTGACTGCTTATATGTAATGTTATTCTTAGTTATTTAGCATTTTATTGTTCTTGGGTGAAAACAGTTTGGTTTTTTAAATTTTACATGACTACTTAAATAATATCAGTCCACTAATTATTGCGACATCCTTCTAGATGCAAAATATGAAATGGATCAAGTAAATCAATTAGTACAATGATTAATAGGAGTGTACAGCCAAAAAAAAAGTTTTTCTTTTGTTTTGTTTTGTGTGTGTTTTTCATTTTGTTTCATTTTAGTGCACACTTATAGCTACATTTTCAAAAGAGTTACATGTGTAAAATGAGTATATATGCATGTAAGTAGCTTGTACTCACGTACATGCTATTTTATAAATATCCAAAATACGAGTGCATTTTCAGTTTCATGTGCACAATTACCTGCACAAAAAAGTGGCAATCTAAGGGTATTCCCATGCAGGGCCTAGAGATTTGTGAACAAGTTGCTATATTATGAGAGATTTACTAGAAGAGATTTACATGAATATCTTAGGCAACTTATTTGCGCAAACTTATTGTCAGCTATTGTTGGGTAGGAGGTCTGGGTGAACTGGGAGAAGCTCAAGATGACATACTAGGAGGATCTTAATGAAATGGAAATGGATTGGATGAATTGGTGTAGGTGTTGCACATTTTAAAATATACCCACTTCCGCACTTAAACCAGGATTTTACACGTAAAATATACATGCATATTTTCATACCATAGGTAGAGAAAGAATGCAATTTCAATGAATTGCAGGTATTCACACATAACCAAACATACACACATATGTTAAGGGATAGACTTATGTGTATTTCATAATCTCTGAATAGCTGATACACACAGGTAATAAAATACTGTAGAAGATCTACACCCGGCCATAGGCACAGATATATGGCTCCTTGATGGTTACATAGAAACATAGAAATGACGACAGAAAAGACCAATTGGCCCATCTAGTCTGCCCAGCAAGCTTCAACTCTTATTTTCCCATAGTTATCTGCTTCACCAACCACCAACTTCAGGGCTCTTGTTGGTAAATGTTTGATTCAAATTTCCTGCCATCTCCTTTCATTGATGCAGAGAGTAATGTTGGAGTTGCATCAAAGGTGAGCATAAGGCTTATGGTTAAGGGTTGTAACCGCCGTATCAAGCAAGCTACCCCGATGCTTGTTCACCCAGACTGCACAGATCAATATCTTGTTGGAAAATGTCTGATCCCAAATCCTGTTTTCCTCACTTCCCCCTATTGTCGAAGCAGATAGCAATGCTGTATATGCTTTCAAAGTGATATATCAGGCTTAATTGGTTTAAGATATAACCACCATAATAAGCAGCTACCCCCATGATTGTTTACCCAGATTGTGAAGTTCAGTCCTTGTTGGTTGTTGCCTGAATGTAAATCCTGTTTTCTAATTTTTTCCCCCTGCCGTAGAAGCAGAGAGCAGCACTGTATATGTATTCAAAGTGATGTATCAGGCTTAATTGGTTTAGGGTTGTAACCACCGTAATAAGCAAGCTACCCCCATGCTTATTTGTTTACCCAGATTATGAAGTTTAGTCCTTGTTGGTTGTTGTCTGAATGCTAATCCTCTTTTTCCACATTACCCCCTGCCTTAGAAGCAGAGATCAATGTTGGGGTTGCATTAATCATGCAAGGGATTTTTTTTGAGTAAGGGTAGTAATCACCAGGTAGTAAAAATTACAGCAAGCCACCCCCATGGCTCTACTAGGGATGTGAATCGTGTCCTCGATCGTCTTAACGATCGATTTCGGCTGGGAGGGGGAGGGAATCGTATTGTTGCCGTTTGGGGGGGTAAAATATCGTGAAAAATCGTGAAAAATCGTGAAAAATCTAAAAATCTAAAAATCGCAAAACCGGCACATTAAAACCCCCTAAAACCCACCCCCGACCCTTTAAATTAAATCCCCCACCCTCCCGAACCCCCCCCAAATGAGTTAAATAACCTGCGGGTCCAGCGGCGGTCCGGAACGGCAGCGGTCCGGAACGGGCTCCTGCTCCTGAATCTTGTTGTCTTCAGCCGGCGCCATTTTCCAAAATGGCGCCGAAAAATGGCGGCGGCCATAGACCAACAGGATTCGACGGCAGGAGGTCCTTCCGGACCCCCGCTGGACTTTTGGCAAGTCTTGTGGGGGTCAGGAGGCCCCCCCCAAGCTGGCCAAAAGTTCCTGGAGGTCCAGCGGGGGTCAGGGAGCGATTTCCCGCCGCGAATCGTTTTCCGTACTGGAAAATGGCGCCGGCAGGAGATCGACTGCAGGAGGTTGTTCAGCGAGGCGCCGGAACCCTCGCTGAACGACCTCCTGCAGTCGATCTCCTGCCGGCGCCATTTTCCGTACGGAAAACGATTTGCGGCGGGAAATCGCTCCCTGACCCCCGCTGGACCTCCAGGTGGAGGCGCCGGAACCCTCGCTGAACGACCTCCTGCAGTCGATCTCCTGCCGGCGCCATTTTCCGTACGGAAAACGATTCGCGGCGGGAAATCGCTCCCTGACCCCCGCTGGACCTCCAGGAACTTTTGGCCAGCTTGGGGGGGGGGCCTCCTGACCCCCACAAGACTTGCCAAAAGTCCAGCGGGGGTCCGGAAGGACCTCCTGCCGTCGAATCCTGTTGGTCTATGGCCGCCGCTATTTTTCGGCGCCATTTTGGAAAATGGCGCCGGCCGAAGACAACAAGATTCAGTAGCAGGAGCCCGTTCCGGACCGCTGCCGTTCCGGACCGCCGCTGGACCACCAGGTAATTTAAGTCATTGGGGGGGGGGGGGGTTTTCTAATTTAAAGGGTCGGGGGTGGGTTTTAGCGGGTTTTAACGATTTTAACGATATATCACGATATTTTACCCCCCCAAACGGCAACAATACGATTCCCTCCCCCTCCCAGCCGAAATCGATCGTTAAGACGATCGAGGACACGATTCACATCTCTACCCAAAATATACATGCTTTCAATGCATTGATAATTGTGGTTCCAATGCATTTCATGCATTCACAAGTAAGTTTACATATGTTGCAGGGTAGAGATACACATATTTTGTAAAATGCATATATCATGCATATGGGTTATAAAATACTATGTTAAAACTAAGCATGACCTTATACGCACTTATATTCCACCGTGTGCAGTTGTATGAAATTTATCCGTCCTGTGTGCACTAATCAAAATTAAATAAATCAAATGATGCACATCTCTAATTGTCAAAATCATTATTTCTATTTTATTGAACTTAAAAGTGAATTTTAAATGCCAGGCGTGCGCCAAAATTAGGGGATATGAGAAGAAAGCGGGCTCATGCTCGCCAACCATGTTTTAAAAAGCGCCCATATGCACGCATAAATCCTGAGGCAGACTCATCTCAAAAGTTTCCAAAAAGGGTTGCGGCGTGGGCACAGTCTGGGCAGGGCATGATCGCTTCAGGGCCTTACATGCCCCAGAGCATGACATATTTGTTATAAAATGAAAGGATCGAGCCATTTCTGAGGGGTTTAAGGGCTCTGGGGTAACTGGGGGGATTTTAGGCTATCAAACCAGAGGGGTGATGGAGGACCTAGCTGTTAATTGGGAATGGCATGGGCAAGTGCCCCTTTTAAAATCCCCCGACTTATGAGGTAGAAGCGGGATTTGCGCACCCACATAAATTAGGCGCACATGTGTGCATGGCCAGGCTATTTTATAACATGCACGCATGTATGTGCACAAGTTATAAAACAGCCACGTCCCTGGGCGCGGGCCGATGCACATGCACAAATGTGCACCGATGCACCGGTTAGAAAGTTACTGTCCCTGGATATACTTTCCCAAGGTTATTTGGCATCTTGCAAGCCAGTAAAATATTACTTTGTAAATGATTCCATACTTTTCGAAGCATTACAGAAAAGCAATGGAAAAAAATGACAAAAACTATATAACCTGATCAGAAAGCATGATGTAATTGCTTTTCCTAAAACCATGTAAAAACTTACATAGTAAGAATGTAAAAATATTTGAATTCCAAAATCTATTCTGCGTTTCATAAAATGGAGACTCTTTTTGATTATTGCGATTGTAGAATAATTGAGAATATGTCAGAATTTGAATACGTAAAAGACAAAAGGATGAAGTCCCGGTTTGCCACCATTGGCATGGTGAAGGGCAGGTTCCCTTTCTCCTCTCCCTAGCCCATCCTAGCCTGAGTGGTTTGTAAGCTGGATTGGATGGGGAGCATTTGCTTGACTGGTCCTCCTGCTCCCTTCCTTATTCCCTGGGTTGCTATGGCTTTGTATCCTCGTGGAAATTTCAAACCAACAAGGGGTTTGAGTGGCCCCCTGATTGGTTTATACCCACAAGATTTTCTGAGGAGATGTGAACCGCCTCCCCTTTATAAATTTTTTACCCCATCACCTGTCCTCAGTCTCCCCTTTATAAATTCTTGTCCTCATCACCTGTCCTCAGTCCTGATATTAATGGTTCCCTTCATTGGCTACCTTTTGTGACTCCACTGTTCCTATCTCTCTTCTCCATTTTCTCCCTTTTCACAGATACCTTGGCAATGATCACGTCTCGAGGCAGAAGAGATTGTGGAGTCTGGCGGCAGCACAGGATGTAGTCTCCAATGAGAGGAGCTGTCACAGCTGCAGTGCTGCAGTACTATCGAAAAGTGCTGGCTGGCCCCGAATGGCCGAGGAACTGTCTAGAATTTGTTGCCAGGGGATGTGGTTAGTGCAGTTAGTGCAGCTAGGTTTAAAAAAGATTTGGATAAGTTCTTGGAAGAGAAGTCTATTAACTGCTATTAATCAAGTTGACTTAGGCAATGGCCTCTGCTATTACTGGCATCAGTAGCATGGGATCTTCTTGGTGTTTGGGTACTTGCCAGGTTCTTGTGGCCTGGTTTGGCCTCTTTTGAAAACAGGATGCTGGGCTTGATGGACCTTTAGTCTGACCCAGCATGGCAATTTCTTATGTTCTTATGAAGTTTGAGGGAGGAGTGCATGTGATCGAGCGTGGGGCAGTCTGGGCTGGTGAAACAGAGTTGGAGCAGTACAAGAGCACAGGTGTCAAACCCTGTTGTCATTAGCGTCAGGGGAACAGAGCAATTGCAGGCTTGGGTATCATCACTAAGTCTGCAGTGGGGTGTTCTTCAACTACAGAGCCTCTTCCTTCAGGTTTGAGGTCAGGGTCTGGAAAGTGCCGGGGGGGGGGGGGGGCAACTGTGAGAGTAAATATGCGGAATTGGCATCCTCTTTCGTCACACAAGGTTCAGTTTCTTCAGCTGCTGGTCTTATAGGAACTGGGGCAAGAGGTAGAAAAAGCCCTGGTTAGCGTACTAAGAGAAAGAGTTGTGCAGGGGCAACTGTTAAGGGAATTTTGAGGCCCCAGGATATTTTCAAAATGTTAAATTAACTGAAACTCTGGTGAGTTACTTCAGTGTTCTATTAGGTTATAATACAAGAAAACAGATTGAGAGTCAATGATCTTGGTTAAGTTATATCTATTTTGTTTGAAAAGAATGTGATTATATATGTATATATTCCCATATTTACATTAGCATTTTGCTGAATCTTATCTGCAGAGAATTTAAGTCCCAGGTTTTCTAGCCTTTAAAACTAGCCAGGCATCTGCAATATTAACAAGCACCAAACTGATTTGTTTTAATTTAAGATGATGTAGCCATTGTTATGTTTTTAGTTTGCTGATTAATTTCTTTTAAATACTGTTTTAATTTTATGATTGTTATTATACAAGCCACCAAGAACAAAGGATGATGAAGCATAGAAATATTTTAAATAAATAAATAGATATAGATATAGTATCAACACAAAAAGAAGGGGAACAATGGTATGTTAAATGTTACTAAAACATTTTTATTCAATTATTTTTAAATTTTGAACAAACAAACAAGGAATTCCCTAAAAGTGATTAAAACGCCACATATAAGTGTTACAAAAAGTTATCCGAGTCCTGCTATCGCTCCTTGTGACCTTGGGCAAGTCACTTTACTCTCCATTGCCTCAGGTACAAACTTACGCGCGTAAGATAGGCGCGTAACCCCCGAAAAGCTTCCCCTTCCACCCCCTGCGCACGCCGAGCCTATGTTGCATAGGCTCGGCGGTGCGCGCAAGCCCCGGGACACGCGTAAGTCCCAGGCTTTCCTGGGGGGCATGCCGTTAGCATGTCGGGGGGGCATGTCACGGCCGGCGCGTCATCATGGGGCGTGCTTCATTTTTTAGCATTAAATCTTAGCTGCATTTAGAAACATTGCTGCGCCTTAATATATCAGCTGCTAGATCAGTTATTCTTTCTGACAGAGGCAACTTATTTACCTCTTGGTAAACTGTGTACTTTTAATGTAAACTATGCAGAGTTTATGAAAACTGCATTAAACAATTCTTGTTAAATTACAGTCAGCCAGTATTTGCATATGGTCCTGTTATCATAATATTCCCCAGATCACCTGTTCTCTTGACCTCTACTTTTTCTCAATTTTTTAAAAAATATTTCCTTCTTTTTTACTTTTTTTTTTGGATTTTTAAACAATTATTACATTGTAAAAAAAAAAACTGGCAAATACTTCTGTATTAACCAAAAACATAAGAAGCATAATTATCTAACGTAATATTATTTATACAGTAATATATAGTCCACATTACGGGAGGTCTAACACAAATAATATCCTCATAATATATCTGTAATCAATTCTTACAGAAAAGGAGAGTATATCAATTTGTTGCAGATACATTTCTCAACACTTGTTCTTTATCCAACAAAAAAGACTCTAAGAGGGGAGGATCCTGAAAGATAAATTTGTTCTTCTGATACATCACCGAACACTTACAAGGAAATTTTAAGTAGAATGATACCCCTAGGGCCAACACTCTTGGATTAAGTATCAGAAATTGCTTGTGCCTTACTTGAGTTGCTCTAGCAACATCTGGAAAAATCTGGATACGTTGTCCACAAAAACTAAATTCTTTATTTTCAAAATATTTTTGCATAACCAAGTTTTTGTCTCTCTCTCTGCAAAAAGTCACTAATAAAGTTGATCTTAACGGTATATCATCCTGAGAGGCTTCCAAAAATGAAGTAAAATTTGGAGAGTTTTGGACAACGTCCATATACTCCTGACCCTCTTGTGTCCTTAACCTCGTCTTAGGGACATAGTATATTTTAGATATACTAGTCTCATCTATTGTTATAATAGATAAAACTTCAGAAAAATACTTCTTAAGTAATTCAGTGGCAGATATTAGTCTGGTTTCAGGAAAATTCAAAAACCTTAAATTTCCGACTTTGATTTTCCAGAATTTCCATCTGCCGGTGAATAACTATACCATCTTTTATTGAGGAATTATTGCTCTGCTTCGGGGTGTGAACCCTTAGTCCAGCGAAGAATGTATGTCCGGTCGCTGGAAGGCGAGGCCTCATCTGGAACTCTCTTCAGATGGAGGGACCGGAAATCTGGATGCAGGCGCCTCCTGCAGGTCGTGGGGTCCAGATAGCTGACGCCTCCTGCCGGTCGTAGGGTCCGAGACATCTCCGATGGATCGTGGAAGATAAAGCTGAGCTGGCGCCTCCAGCAGGTCGTGAGATCCAAAACGTCTTGGATGAGTCGTGAAAGGTAAAGGTGAGCTTGTTACGCTCGGGCTGTGTTCTGGTGTTGTGAACACCACCCAGAAGGGTGGCTCCAGCTGGAGAGAGACAGGGATGGCTGGAAACAGTGTCTGGGTCCAGGCTGGGTCAGGGCAGGTGGCAAGTAGCAGTGTCAGAGTCCAGGCTGGGTCAGGGCAGGCGGCAGATAACAGTGTCAGAGTCCAGGCTGGGTCAGGGCAGGCGGCAGATAACAGTGTCAGAGTCCAGGCTGGGTCAGGGCAGGCGGCAGATAACAGTGTCAGAGTCCAGGCTGGGTCAGGGTAGGTGGCAGATAACAGTGTCAGAGTCCAGGCTGGGTCAGGGTACCTAGTAGTAAGGCAAAGAGCCCGAAGGCCACACACACACGTACGGCAGAGCAGAGAGCCTGAAGGCCACACACACGGCAGGGCAGAGGGCCCGTAGGCTACACACACACACACACACGGCAGGGCAGAGGGCCCGTAGGCCACAAACGGACACAGGGCAGAGGGCCAGAAGGCCGCACACACACACGGCAAGGCAGAGGGCCCGTAGGCCACACACAGACACATGGCAAAGGAGAGAGCCTGTAGGCCACACATGGACACAGGGCAGAAGGCCAGAAGGCCGCTCACACACACACGGCAAGGCAGAGGGCCCGTAGGCCACACACAGACACACGGCAAGGGAGAGAGCCCGTAGGCCTCACTCACACGGCAGGGCAGAGGGCCCGAGGACCGCACGTGCAGTAAGCAAGGCAGGGCAGGGCGGAAGGCCCGAAGACCATACACAGCACAAGGTAAGGCAAAGCAGGGTAGAAGGCCAGAAGGCACACACAGCGCAAGGCAAGGCAAAGTAAGGTAGAAGGCCTGAAGGCCGCGCAAGGCAAGGCAAGGCAAGGCAAGGAAGAAGGCCCAAAGGCCGCGCAAGGCAAGGCTAGGCAAAGCAGGGTCCAAGGACCACACGCACAGCAAGCAAGGAAGGCTAGAGCAGGGAGCCCAGGCGAGCTCGATGCCGAAGCACTGAGGGAACTGTCAGGCAGGGTTATAAAGGGAAGACCAGAACATAGAGTGAACAAGGGAGATGGACTGGGTCTGTCAGGAGAGCCAGCTCTAGAGGGACCCCTGGTGGTGAGGCGGTTGCACAGCAGCCATAGCCGTAACAGAGCTGGCGCCTCCAGCAGGTCGTGAGATCCGGAACATCCTTGATGAGTCGTTGAAGGTAAAGGTGAGCTGGCGCCTCCAGCAGGTCATGAGATCCGGAACGTCCTTGATGAGTCGTGTAAGGTAAAGGTGAGCTGGCGCCTCCAGCAGGTCGTGAAGTCAGAAAAGAATAGTCCAGGCGAAACGGAGCCTGAGGAGCTCCAAAGCCAGTCCGGAGGTCGAAAACCAAGAATTCTTCACAGCCGGTCCAGGGGTCGAAATCCAGAGGGTACACCGCAGCCAGTCCAGGGGTCGAGAGCCAGAGAGTATACCAGAGCCGGTCCAGGGGTCGAGAGCCAGAGAACAAACTGAAGCCAGTCAGGAATCGAGAACCAGAAGACAACCACAGCCAGACAGGAGTCAAAACGGAGGATCAGACGCAGGAACCAAATCAGGAACAAACCAGGAGTCCAGAAGAAGTCAAGGCAAGGTCTGAGGTGCAGGCTTTGCCTTTAAATAGTTCCCACCAGCTGGCACCCCAGGGGAGAGCCAATCCCGGCGCAGGAAAGACTCCTGCAGCGAATCCCCTGCTGCCACGTCGCCCCTGGAGGGGGCGGAGCCAGCGACCCGGAAGGGAGATGACGCCGCGGCCATGTTGTGTGGCGCGAACCGCGGCCCCGAGCCCTTGACCCAGCACCTCATCATCAGAAATGCGGCGGTCTGCCACGCAGGTAAGGAGTGGCTTCAGATCGTGGCTTGCCGCCACCGCGATTCATAACAATTATTTACTTCTTTAAGTGTTTCTAGCTGAGAAGACATAGCCTTTGATTGTTCTTCAACATATGCTAAACGGTTACTATGTCCTTCCAATACATAATTTCAGAAGTAGTTGTTCTATTCTGCTCTATAGCATTTGACATAATTTTCTGAAGATTATCTACAGCCACCCACACATCCCGCAAGGTAATATTTGGGGGAACAGTTGGTTCGTTGACTGCCCCTTGTGGTCTCGAATCCAAATGTTGCCCAACATTTAAATTAGAAGAAGATATAACATCTTTATTTATTTTAACCAATTCTCTTAGTCCAATAAATTCTTGGTGTGTGGATGAAGCTGAATCCATACCTGGTTGAGACGTCTGCAGTGGGCCTCGAGGCTCAGGAACTTCAGGGGATCCCGATGAAAAAGAAATATCAGGAATTGATCTTAAGTTAGTTTGACTCACCCCTCTTGCAATGTGAGAGTCCATAGGTCCCCTCACAGGCAGTCCCGGAGATGAGGTCCAAACCTTAACTTTCCTCTTTCTTCCCATAAAAAGTATTATTTTGTCAAAAAAGTAATTTTCTAGAGGGGCGCGCCCCTTTGGCGCGCGGCTTAGGCAGCACGCCGACGGCTGCGCACCGTAGCTTCTAACTTCTTATAGGAGCCAAGTTCCGTCCCCCAACGATGACCTCACAGGGGAGGGCAGAGCAACAAGCAAATCCACGCAGCTGTTGTTCCTCCGGTTTCAGCCCAAGAAGGGCTGTAAACCTCGGTCTCAGTCCCGGCCAATACCTCTCATGAAGAGAGGACTCTCCACAAGAAATCACCTCCAACTCAGCGCCGTAGCTTCTAACTTCTTATAGGAGCCAAGTTCCGTCCCCGAACATGACCTCACAGGGGGGGCGGAGCAACAAGCAAATCCACGCAGCTGTTGTTCCTCTGGTTTCAGCCCGAGAAGGGCTGTAAACCTTGGTCTCAGTCCCGTCCAATACCTCTCACGAAGAGAGGACTCTCCACAAGAAATCACCTCCAACTCAGCGCCGTAGCTTCTAACTTCTTATAGGAGCCAAGTTCCGTCCCCCAACGATGACCTCACAGGGGAGGGCAGAGCAACAAGCAAATCCACGCAGCTGTTGTTCCTCTGGTTTCAGCCCGAGAAGGGCTGTAAACCTCGGTCTCAGTCCCGGCCAATACCTCTCACGAAGAGAGGACTCTCCACAAGAAATCACCTCCCCTTTTTTACTTTTTACAGTTTTCTCTTGCTCCTGCTTATCCCTCGCAGTTTCTTTGTTCTGCTTTAAGCTCTGCCAGTATACAGAGAAATGCTTGGTCTGCTTCTCTTGACTAACAGTGCTGTGACATGCAGAAAGAATGAAATAATTTGTGAATTTATTTATATTCTGCTTTTATGCCCTTCAACGTGGATTACATTCAGGTACTATAGGTATTTCCCTATCCCCAGACAGCCATATTTACTGAGCATTTGGCCCATAAACAGAAAATAGGAGATAGGCCTTAGTAATCAGGCCCTAAATATGTATCTGAGGCAACAGAAGGTAAAGTGATTTGCCCAGGGCGACAAGGAGCGACAGTGGGATTTGAATCCTGGTTTGCAGTCCGCTGCTCTAACCACTAGGCTACTCTTCCACTCCAGAATAACCAGAAGATGTAATTTTTACAGGATTTTGGTACAAACTGGAATTACAAAATGAACTGATCAAAGCTTGGGATTCTTGCATGAGAATTATGACAATCTATCCACGCTGAATCATTTTTAGATCATGTTCTCCTGAAATGACCATAAAAAAGAAACTTCATATTTACTAAAAAATCAAATTGTATGCACCTCGAATGCGCATTAAGTTATAAAGATTGCCACAGACATTGTTATTTCCCCTTATCTTTGCTCTGTCTCACATTTCATGTGTGCTTCATCAGTAGATTTCAACCAGTGATTAGGCAAGTCACATCAAGGAATCTAAAAACAGTGAAGTGAAAGCATGTTTTCCTTTTTGACTTTTCCTGTGCACATCAGAGAGAGTTTCTCTTTTTATTCAACAAAAATCAAAGACTTCTTCGTTTCTACTCTCCTCTTCCTTCAACTCTCAATATACGTCTTGTCTCATTAAATATGCAAATGAGAAGAAAACCAGACTCTCATTTTTAGTGCAAGTAGCACAAGGCTTTTTAGTAAACTAAAAACAGATGAAATAGCTGTGAAAAGAATCCAATAATAAAATGCTTATTTACAATCCTTTGAGAAAGCAGATGAAAGGGAAACACGCAAATTCTACCAATAATGTAAATAAATATATTGCAAACAAAGCTTGATTGAGTAAGAAGTGAAGGGAAAGCCAGGGATTAACTGGGGTCTATGCTTTCCAAAAGTAAGCAAATTGGGCAGACTCGATGGGCCTTATGGGGCTTAGTAGGTGTCCTTTTCTCTGTTTCTCTGTCTGAACCTCTTACTGCAATCATTCATATAAGATGTCAGCCTCCAAGAATTAACCAGCATGCTTCCCTTCCCCCATCTAACCAGCTTTTTCATGGAAAATATTGTAATTTGATTTAAGATTAGACTGCATGCTCAGGAGCTACTCTGATGAAACAGATATAATGTCATGCTGGCATGAGACAGAGGACCTTGTCCTATTTTACAGTAAACTAGTGAAAAAAAATTGCATCTGCTTATGCTCAGATACAAACTTGACTAAAGGAATATGACATCAGGGGCCTGTGAATGAGAACACGCATTCCAACTTACGTGGTTGGTCCTCAAGCCACCTTAACCAGTGTGGAAGAAAAAAGGGTTTTGGTATCAAGTCACTCTTTAGAGCAATGAGTGAATGGGTTCCTGCCTCACTCACTTCAAAAGCCTACTCTCCTAATCAATATTAAAACATCATTTTGCCTTGAACATAATGACAGATGTACACAATTTATTTGTTTTAAGAATAAATCACAGTTGTTTTTTCTGCTAGACTTCTGTTGGTTTCATGATGCAGTTGGGTTGAATGCCAACTGAAAAACATTTTTTTTAAACTTTGCTGTCAGGTTTATAATTTATGTGTTATATGTATTGCTAAGACTTAAGAGGTGTGAGCTAAGAATGCACCCATAGTAGATGTGGCTACCTCAGTATCTGGCCTTGAGTAGTATATGTTTTCTCTCTCTCACATACACACACACACACACATATATAAATATATATATAGAGAGAGTAGTTATTTAGCTTTCCTGCCACCTTTTCTAATGCATGGATTACATCTAGTATGGGCTTCCAAGATGGTATTTTTAAACAATGTTGTGAAGATACCACTGGCAAATTGTTTACAACCTCACATATACCATACAGTTCTTGCTAGAACGGGTATAGAGGTTCTGAGGTCTTTTTCCTCCTTTTTGTAGACATCCTTGAATTTAGATTTAATTTAATCCATATATGTGAAGATTTTCATTTTTTGAATTTGCCATTTTTAAACATTGCCCATGCTGACTCTTAACTTTTGCAGCTGCTCTTTTTTTCCTTACCATTTTCTTCCTCGTTTTATCATAGTCCCCCTTCCTTTCATGTCCTCCCTTCAGTTATTAAGTCAGGTTTGATCATGTTGTGATCACTAATGCCAAGAGGCTCAAACACTTACCTCTAACATCAAATCTTATGATCCACTAAGGATTAGGTCTAAAACAGTTTCCCATCTTGTTGGGTCCTCAAATCAGCTACTCCATGAAACAGTCATGTATTTCATCCAGGAAATTTACCTCTCTAGTATGTCCTGATGTGACATTCATGCTGTCAATACAGGGGTAATTGAAATCACCCATTATTATTCTGCTGTTGATTTTGTTAGTTCCCTAATTTCTTTCACATTTCATTGTTTGTTTATTCTGGCCAGGTGGATGTTAATACAATCCCATTGTTATTTTATTTCCCTTTTCAACTGGAATTTCTATCCATAAAAATTCAACATTGCATTTTGTTTCCTGCAGAACTTTTATCTTGTTTGACTCAAAGCCCTAATTTGAACCAGGATGCTGAGCTTGATGGACCCTTGGTCTGACCCAATATGGCAATTTCTTATGTTCTTATATAGCCTCTTCATCCAGTGCTATATAATCTTTCACATCTTATTTTTTAGACTTCTAGCATTTTTATACAGACATTTCAAAGTATGTTTTTTTTGTTTGTATTAATACCCTTTTTATCAGTTAACAGGGTTAATTTGTAATCTTTCTGATCTGTCTGCTCTTTACTTAAAGAAACGTGATCAACTTTAGCATTTATTGCAACCTCTCTACTGGGATGCCCTAAATTCCCTGTTTTCTCAGTATCCTTCAAAGATACACCATTCTGAACCATGCACATTTCAGAGACTGTTGGCTTTCCTCCATCATCTAGTATAAAAACTGCACTATCTCCTTTTTAAAAGTTAGTGCCAGCAGCCTGGATCCTGGTTAAGGTAAAGCCCATCCTTCCAGAAAAGACTGCCCTTTCCCCAAAATGATGCCCGGTTTCTAACAAACCTAAAACCCTCTTCCCTGCACTATTATCTCACCCACACAATGAGACAATGGAGCTCTGCCTCTGTCTAGCATGGAGAGTGTTTCTGTGAATGCTACCCTGGTGGTTCTAGATTTCAACTAATTTGGCTTCCAGAACCTCCCTCCTATACTTTCCTATGTCATTGGTATCTATATGTACCATGACAGTCAGCTCCTCCCCAGCACTATCTAAAATCCTATTTATGTGACACCACCTTCGCACCAGGCAGGCCAGTTACCAAGCCACCCAGCTATCTACCTTCCTAATAATCAAATCACCAGCTACAATGGCAAACCTAAATCTTCACACCTAGGCATGTGCCCCTGCAGACATATCTTCAGTGTGAGAGGACACTTTAACAACTTGAGTGTAGGTACTAGCTACATGATTATTTCCTGTCTCATCAAGGTGATGTTTCCTTTTCAGGGGATCTTTCTCCTCCAAGGCAGCACTGGGGTTGCTAGACTGGAAGTGAGTCTTCTCTACTATGTCCCTAAAGGTCTCCTCTATATATCTCTCTGTCTCCCTTAACTTCTCCTGGTCAGCCATTTTTGCCTCCAGAGATCAGACTCATTCTTTGAAGGCTAGGAGCTCTTTGAATCTATTGCACACATACAACCTCTCACCAGCTGGGAGATAATCATGCATGAGGCACTCAGTGCAAAAGAATGGAAAGCCTGCCTCTCGCAGTTGGACTACTTTCTACATCTTAATTTTGTTGATTTGTTATAGAGTTAAAATTTCAAAGCGAGCAAGGATGTAAAACTAATTTAAAACACTTTTAGTTTATTGATTTATTTTATACTTGTCTGTAAATGACCCTCAAAACACTACAGTTGATCTACTTATAAAACCTAGTTACCCACCTTATTGATTTTTGTTTTGAATTAAATTCCTTTTGTATAAAATCTGTAGTAAATTTATAGTAAGAAGCTTGGAATAACCTCTGGAGTTCTCTCCTGGGTAACGTACGCAGATGATCCTTCAGGTCCTCTTCTGCTGCAGGAGGTACAGGGTATCTGGAAGCTGGGGCTTCAAAGCTTCAAGTCTAGACTGTTCAAAGTGATCTCTGGAGTCTTCTCCCAGGGGCTGCTGTATAATATATGCAGATGAGCTTTTCAGTCTTCTTCTTCTTCTGCAAGGGGTATGAGGTACCTGGAAGCAGGGGCTGTAGAGTCTGAGGTCTAGATAGCTTGCAATGACCTCTGGAGTCCTCTCCCAGGGGCTGCTGAGTACTGTATATAGATGAGCCTTTCTGTCCTCTTCTGCTTCTAAGAAAAGTAAAGAGAGAATTTGAAAAGAAGTTTGCTATGGAAGCAAAAACTCATAAACTTTTGAAGCAAAAATCCTATGAGTAAATGAGTTGGATCAAGGGGTAAAAGGAGAGTTTGTGTAAGACAAGACCATAGCAGAGATACTAAATAAATTGTTTATATCGATTTTTATTGAGGAAGATATAAAGGAGATAACCTTGCCTAAAATGATATTTAAAGGTGAAGATTTAGAAGATCTGAAACAAATCTCAGTTTCAGATAATAAGGCAGTTTGATAAACTAAAGAGTAGCAAATCATCTGGACCAGATGGTATACATCCAAGACCTTTGAAAGAACTGAAAAATAAAATTGCAAACTATAATTAGTAAACTATTTTTAGAATCATCTATGGTACCTGATGATTGGAAGGTTGCCAATGTAACACAAATTTTTATACAGGGTTCTAAGTTTGATCTAGGAAACTACAGACCAATGAGACTGACATCAGTGTAGTGCAAAATGGTAGAAACTATCATAAAGAACAAAATTACTGAACATATAAATAGTCATAATTTAATAGAACAAAGCCAACATGGATTTTGCAAAGGGAAGTCTAGCCTTACCAATCTGCTACAATTTTTTGAAGGTATAAATAAATATGTCAATAAAGGTGAGCTAGGTGATATAGTGTATCTGGATTTCTGGAAAACATTTGACAAAGTCCCTCATGAGAGACTTCTGAGGAAATTAAAAAGTCATGGGATAGGAGGCAATATCATATTGTGCATTGAAAACTGGAGAAAGGTTAATAGTGGAGTGCCCCAGGAATCTGTTTTGGGACCACTGCTTTTTAACATATTTATAAATGATCTGGAAATATGAACAACAAGTGAGATGATCAAATTTGCAGATGATAAAACATTATTCAAAATTGTTAATTCACAAGAGGATTGTGAAAAACTCAAGAGAACCTTGCAGGATTGGAAGACTGGGCATGCAAATGGCAGATGACATTTAATGTGGACATGTGCAAAGTGATGCATTTAGGGCCGGATTTAAAAACCTACGCACACGGGGTACATTTGTGCATGCTACCCAGTGCGCACAAATGTTCGCCCAATTTTATAACATACGCACACAGCCACGCACATGTTATAAAATCAGGGGTTGGCGCGCAAGGGGGTGCCCACTAGTGCACCTTGTGATCACCGAGCCCTCGGAGACACCAGCTGGATTTCCCCATTCCCCCCCACATACCTTCTTCTCCCTTCCCCTACCTGTCCCACCCCCCAACCCAAAAAAAAAACCCAGTACTTTTATTTCAGACATTACGCCTGAATTAAAAAAAAGTACAGAGAAGTGTGACCAAAATGATAAATGGATGAATGATTTCCCTATAAGTAAAGGTAAAGAAATTAGAGCTCTTCAGCTTGGATATAAATGGATCAAGTGAATGCAAATAAAGTGTTTACTCTTTCAAAAAGTACAAAGACTAGGGGACATACAATGAAGCCACATTTCAAATACAGAAGAGAAAATATTTTTTTTACTCAATGTAAAATTAAGCTCTGGCATTCATTGACAGAGGATGTGGTGAAAAATGTTAGTATAGCTGGATTTAAAAAACGTTTTGGGCAAGTTCCTGGAAGAAAAGGTCCATAAACCATTATTAAGGTAGACTTGGGGAAATCCACTGCTTACCTTTGAGATAAATAGAATGGAATCTATTCAGTTTTTGGGATCCTGTCAGATACTTGTGACCTGGATTGGCCACTATTGTCTCTCGGATTCATACTCTGTCAAGTAATACTGTATTCATTAACAAGGAGTAACCTTATAGGTCACACTCTCTCCAGGACCCAATATCATGTAACACATCATTGCTCCTAGGAGTTAATGTATTAATGATAACAATAATTAGAGCTCAATAATAAGACAAAAGAATATTCTTATAAGAATATACTTATTTTTTATATATGAGTAAATTGATCAAATCTTTTCTAAAATGGATACAGAAAAAAAATAGATAACTTACCTATAAAAGTTATTACCAGGTCCTTCTAATAATTAAATACTGACTTACAGCTTTTAAAAACCTGTTACATTTATATTATAGCAAAGGAAAATTTAATGGCTCACAAAGTGCTGGGCAGCTGTCTGCAAAACCTGCCAGGACTTCTAGCTGAAGATATGTAATCTCGAGGGAAGGTCATGGTTTTACCCATTGGCAGTGTTCTTTTAAGAAACTGTTTTATTTCTCTGTTACTCATCTTTTTATGTGTAGGAATTAGGTGAAATACCATGTTAGAGGCTTCTGTCTACATTCCTCTGCTCTGCACAAAGAATGAATTAACAGGCAATATTGCTCTTTTCTTAAAAGATAATGGGTTTTTTGACATTAATACCTGAGGTCCCCATGAAAGTTGAAAACAGGATACTGGTTTTGATGGACCTTTGATCTGACCCAGTATGGCAAATCATATATTCTTATGTTATGACTTCCTTCAATGAAAATTGATGAAATTAATTATGTTCTTTGAATTATAAATATAAAGAAATATATAAACAGTTTTCTTTCTAAATTTTTCAATTGGTTGATCTAGTCAATCATTTTACTTGCTGCCTAAAAAGGTAAGTAGGGCATTGATTCCTTTGATTCTTCTTCAATCATGTAATTATTTTTTATGATAATGGGTGATAATTATTAAACATAATTAATTGTAACACTGAAATTAATATTGTATACATGGTTCTATATGGTGAGCTTAGAAGCTAAAGTAGAATGATATTCCAAGAAAAAGAAAATATTCTGCTAGACAGATGCTATCACAACTAGAGATGTGTTTAGTTTTTACATGTCGGCTTGGGCGACCTTGGAAAATCTCATTTTCCAACGGGTCTTTTTTTTTTTTTTTTCACTGTTGCGTCCATCGGACTCAAACGGCTTTGTCCTACATGCCTCACCTCAATATTTGCTTTCTCCACCAGCCTTGGGAAAATGGCGACCACCGCGTCTGCTTGCCGCTCTCTCTGGTGTCCCCAGAATGGCTATGGCAAGGCTTTCTGCCATGATTCACCTGAGGGCCTCCTAGGGTGCGTGCGTGCGTGCGTGCTACCCATGTGTGTATTCCAGCGTTGGTGTGAACCTCGGGGGCATCCCCCTCGAGTGACATCACATCATCCGGGTATTTAGGCTGCCCATTTGCTGACTGACTTTGAGTTAGCAAGGATTGGATTTGTCCAGTCTAAGATGCTCTGCTGCTTCTTGCTGCTGCTGGAAGCTCTTTCTACCCTCCGGGGTTTTACTAACTTGGGTACCCGCTCCTCAGGGACCCTATGCTTCTTTCCAGGTGCCTATACAGAATCCAGGTACTTGCTCCTCAAGGGCCTGAGTTGTCTACCTTGATGCCTGCTACCAATACTTCTACCTGCTGGGAAAGCCACCATTACAGCTACAAGAGTGTAGCTGTAATGGTGGCTCCTCATTTGAAATCTGCATCAGAGCTCCCTGTACCACCATTGTGGGATGGGTCTCCTAAGCTAATAACCCAAGACTGTTGCTGCAGGAATCTACTCACTACTGCCATCTCTGGTGAACTCTACAAGCTGTATAATAAAAACTATCTCTGGTTTGTGCATCTGAGTCTAGCCCAGTACTGCAGTTCTCCGTGGGCGTGGCCATCACTGCAGCACCTAAGAATCCACCACACACCTCAAAACCATAACAGATTCCTAACTCCATGGATTTGGCTCAGCTCACCGCATTGCAGGCCATTCCAGGCCTGGCCCAGCGAATCTCCGAACAACAGAACTCGCTGGATAGCTTGACTGTGGCCTTTAATCTACTGCACTCACAGATGAATGTCTCTACTACCACAGGTAAAGAAGAAACACCGCCAGAAGTGACGGTTAAGACTGTTGTACCCCTCTCCGTTCCTACACGCTTCTAAGGGGAAGCTTGGAGATGTAGAGGATTCATTAACAAATGCTGCATGCATTTTGCCCTGCAACCTAACCATTTTAATACAGTGTATGCCAAGACCACATATATCCTGTCTTATCTGGATGGAAGAGCACTGGCTTGGGCTTCTTCGCTGTGGGAGAGTGATGATCCCATCCTGAAGGATCTTACCGGGTTTTTGGAACTGTTCAAATCTGTATTTGATGACCCTGCCTGGTACACTACAACAGGATCTACATTGGTTCATCTGAAGCAAGGTAATAAACCTTTACCAGACTTCGCCATAAAATTCAAGACTTTGGCTTCAGAGATAAATTGGGACTCAAGATGCCTGAAAACGCTTTTCTTTGAAGGCCTGAATTCCTGGCTAAAAGACGAACTGGTAGTTTGAGAAATGCCTGAGACCTTGGAGGACCTGATGAAGTTGGCCACAAGGATTGATCACCAACTTCGGGATAAGGTTCAAGAGGTCAAGAGTTCCAGGAGACCTAGCCAGGGAGAAATCCGAGTCAAGACCATATCTAAGCCTATTCAGTCTAATCCTGTTGCTGGTGAAGAAGAACCAATGCAACTAGGCCGCAGTCACCTGACCTCTAAAGAGAGAAGAACACGAAAAAGATTGGGCCTCTGCATGTATTGTGGACAAGCTGGCCATACTGTACAAACATGCCCAATCTGTCAGGGAAACTAGCAGACCTAAGTCCTGTGGGAGGACTCTTCTTAGGTCTAACTGCACCCTCTCCTCCACTCTCTCTTCCAGTTTCCTTGATATGCGGACCACTTGAATATCAGACTCTTGCCCTAGTGGACTCCGGGGCAGGAGGAAACTTTATACTAAAATGTCTAGTGGAACATCTGCGGATCCCCACCACTACCATGACGTCTCTGTTACTACTATCCTCTATCCATGGAGAGCCTTTACCGGGTGAAGTAACCCTACTTATTGAACCAGTAAGTTTAAGGACAGGCACTCTTCATACAGAGACCATTTCCTTCTTTGTGCTAGAGAAGGCTATGCACCCCCTAGTACTTGGGTTACCTTGGCTGCAAAAGCACATGCCTCAATTCAATTGGGCTACTCTGGAACTTTCACGTTGGGGTCCAGATTGTCACGGCAAGTTCCTCAAGGAAGTCTCTCCTATACCCTGCATGCCAACGACCCCATTGCTGCCTGGACTGATACCTCAATACGCATCTTTTCAAGATGTATTTTCAAAAGAAGCCGCTGATGTACTACCTCCACACAGATCCTACGACCGTGCTATCAACTTGAAACCAAATGCTGAACCATCCAATGGAAGGGTCTACTCCCTCTCTGAGGTAGAAAACAAAGCGATGTCTGAATACATCCAAGAAAATCTTCAAAAGGGTTTCATAAGGCCATCCAAGTCTCCTGCTGGGGCAGGCTTCTTCTTTGTGGGGAAGAAGGACGGAACCTTACATCCATGCATTGATTATTGTGGTCTAAACAAGATCACGGTCAAAGACCGCTATCCCTTACCACTCATCTCAGAGCTATTTGACAGACTACAGGGAGCCAAGATATTCTCCAAGCTTGATCTTAAAGGAGCATATAACCTTGTTCGTATTTGTTCAGGCGATGAATGGAAGACAGCGTACTTAATGATGCCCTTCGGCTTGTGCAACGCCCCAGCTGTCTTCCAAAGCATGACCTTCTCTACCAATGTATCGTTGTATACCTAGACGACATCCTGATATTCTCTCAAGACCTGAATACCCACAAGGAAGATGTCAAGAAGGTTTTACAGAGACTGTGGGAGAATCATCTATACGCAAAGCTGTCCAAATGCAAATTCCACAAGGAATCTGTACCTTTCTTAGGGTACATAGTATCTAACAAAGGGTTCCAGATGGATCCTCAAAAGCTTGAGAGCATTCAGAAATGGACTTAACCCACTGGTCTAAAAGCTCTTAGACGATTTCTGGGATTCATCAATTACTACAGAATCTTCATAAAGAATTACTCCTCACTGACTGTGCCTTTAACAGCTCTGACAAAGAAAGGTGCCAATGTTGCCAATTGGTCTATGGAGGCTGTCACTGCATTTCAAAAGCTGAAGGATGCTTTCTCTACTAAGCCATGTCTCCATCATCTGGATCCTGCTCATCCCTTCATTGTGGAGGTTCACACCTCAGATGTTGGTGTAGGGGCTGTGATAGGTCAGACCAGTGACTCCAAGATCCTACATCCATGTTCCTTTTTTGCCATATGCTTCACACCGGCAGAAAAAAACTATGGCATTGGAGATAAAGTGCTACTGGTGATAAAGATGGCGTTCGAGGAGTGGCATCCCTGGCTTGAAGGCGCTCAACATCAAATCATGGTTTTTAAAGATCATAAAAACCTAGAATACCTTCGCCATGCCCAGCGCCTCAACCATAGACAGGCTGTTAGAAACCAGCTCCCTAAAGGGGAGGAGTTAGCAATCTGATAGAGGCTAGCTCCCCAGAGGGGAGGAATTAGCAATCTGTTATAGATCTGCTCCCCCAGAGGGGAGGAGTTAGTAATCTGTTATGAATCTGGATGCTGGACACTTCCATAGAAGGAGGAGTTAACAAGTTATAAGTGATCACCCCACAAAAGGGTGAAGTAGGACTCTCTATGAATCTTACTAAGGAGTGGCAATCTGTTAGTGCTCTGCTCTTCCAGAGGGAAGGAGTAGCAACTGTTATGCTTTGTTCCTGTAGAAGATGAACCAGCAACCTGTATGATTCCCACGGGGAGATAGCTATCTGATATGGATCAGCTTCCACAGAGAGAGGAGTGATGGTCTGATGTGGGTTGGCTCCCACAGAGTGGTAGATGATGATACCACTCTTATTAGTGTAGGAATAACACTTAATAGAAATAATGAATCCCTGGGCCGATGACAGTTGACAGCGTCCTCAAGTGGAGATCCTGAGAGGGACCACCGGCTAGGCTGGAGTATTGAGACAAACACAGATTGTTCTTTATTAGACTGGAAGTAGAACCACCAGAGGTGGCAGTAGTGAGTTGATATGCCCGCCAGGGCTGAAGTCCCTCTGATACTGGAACAATGATCTCTGAGTTGTTGAGCTGTAAGAAGAGACTTTAGGTAGTGAGTAGATAGGGCATGCTGGGCATAACCAGAGATAGATGATACGCTCACAATTGTAGATCTCTGTAGTGACTTCTATATGCAACAGAGAGTCTTCAATATTCAGGAACAGGAGCCACAGGCAAGTACTGGTTCTTGTAAGCAGTCTGAAATAGAACTCACAATAACTGTGTATGGGATGGCTTCTGGAATAAAAGAGAGGCTAGGAGAGATTTAGGAACGTAGGCCCTCGTGGAGCGAGTACCGGTTCCTATCTGTTAATCTGTAATAATAATCCATAAGATATAGGTATGCAATATCTTCTGAGGAAGAAGAGTGTATGAGAAGGGAATTAGGAACATAGGCCCTCGTGGAGTGAGTACTGATTCCTATCCGCAATCTTGCAATGGTAACTCACGATTTCCGTACCTGCGATAATGTCTTAGACTGAAGGGAGCCTTAGCGATTAGGAACAGTGGCCCTCGTGGAGCGAGTGCCGGTTCCTGTCTGTAATAGGACTCACTGTGCTCATGTCTGCAATCGCCTCCAGGCAGTAGGAGTCTTCTGAGTCTTCGGGAACATAGGCCCTCGAGGACGAAGTACCTGATCCCGTCCAACAACCTGAAATCAGGAATAGAGAGAGCGGAGCCCCCAAGGAGCAGGTACTCCCGGTAAGTTTGAAAAGGTCGAGCAGTGGAGAAGAATTGCCCTTGCTGACTCGGAGCGTAGTTGCAAGAAGCGTGGACTGCCGAAGCAAGTCCCGTTGGAGTTCCTTGCTAACTCGTTTGAAGTTAGCAAACAAAGACCTTTAAAATTGAAAATGGATGACGACAGTACCCCCTGCGTCCCCCACGCCCCTGAGGTTCACGCCCTTGCTGGTACAAAGTCTGGAGCACGCGCTCGCGCCCTTATGTCATCAGGAACATGGTGGATCCGTAGCATCAAGCCAGCCCAGGGACACCGGGACCAAGAGGCGGAGAGAAGCCGTGGCTGCATCTGACCATCTGAGCCAAAGGGAGTCACCACAAAGGTAGAGAGGCTGGTGCGAGGGCGAGAATAGGCACGAATGCAACACAGGCAAGATGTTCCCTGGATACAGCTGTTATAACCTGGCCCAGACAGCAGGAAAAAGTGCTTTGGTACATTCCGCCAACTACCCCTACTATCGTTTGGAAGGAGTCAGATGCCAGGAAATACTAGAGATGTGATTCGGCTGAACCTTTCAGTTCGGCTTTCGTTATCGGCCTGCCGCTAGAAATTTTGTTTTCCCGCGGTTCAGGCCGAATTTATTTCATCTGTCCTCTGAAATGATTCATGAAACCCTCCCCAACCCTTCAGATTTAATTAATTGCAACCCCCCACCTTCCCAACCCCCCAAGACTTGCCCGACGCCCCCTCAAGAATTACTGAAAGGCCCTGGTGATCCAGCGGGGTCCCAGGAGTGATCTCCCCCTCTCAGGCCGTCTGCTGCCACTAATCAAAATGACGGCCGATGGCCCTTTGCCCTTACAGTGTGACAGGGCTATCGGTGCCATTGGTCAGCCCCTGTCACATGGTAGGAGCAATGGACGGCCGGCGCCATGGTACCTGAGGCAATGGAGGGTCCAGGAACTTGCCCAAGGTCAAAATGATGGCAGGGGAATTTGAACCTTTGTTCATAGCCCTCTGTGCTAAGCACTAGGATGTGCCTCCATTCCACTGCATCCAAGTCAGAGGCTCCTAAAGAGGATACTGTGAATGTTTCAGTGCCGCAATTTCAAAATGGTGGATGCAATAATAAAAGGGCTCAAAACTTCAATAATACCCAAAATTGAAGCAAAATAAGCCCAGGAATCATCTGAGAGGGTCCTAAACCCTTAGAGGTCTCAGTTGCGAACTTTGGGGATTTTAAATGTGCTAATTGGTGATGTTCCCCTGTGCTCAAATAAAGCCTTTAAAAACACTGAAAAAAAGGGAAGATGGATGTTGAAAGTTAAAGAGTAATCTGAGAAAGTATTTAAAATCCCTATGGTTCACTTTTATTTAGGAAAAGTTCACGGGTAAAGGTGTTTTAACTTTGGGGAAAAAAAACGGCCTCCTTTTTGGCAAGTTTCTGGGCAATGTAAGGTTTTAAAAATGCCAAAACTTTGTGCAATCCTTTAAAAATAGTGGTTCTACCAAACCTGGGAAAAAAACAAAGTTAAAATGTCATTTTACTGTAAAATTTGACTCTGGTCTGGAAATGCTGGCTAACCCGATCCAGGATTTTGTTCTCCCCTGCCACTGGGGAGCAGGATTTGGCAACTTCCCAAGTGTCCTTATGCAGGAGCTAGCTGAGAAAACAATGTGAAGAGGTTGATATAAGAACACCTCCAGTCAATTAGTGATTTGGCCAGGTTTAAGTAATTGGGACCCAAACCACTAATATAAAACATATCAAAATGTATTATTTATTACCGTCATTCAGAGTGGATAGGTTTTGAATGGTTATTTTCACTCTAAGTACTATTTTTTTGGCACCTTCTGGGACTATTTTCTAGTGATACCATTTGGGAAAAAACAGTCTGTTCTGAGAAAAGCTGGAAAGAGAAAGACACACATGGGCACTGCTCAGGAGCAGATGTGCTTGGCAGCTTCTCTTTCATAGGGATTGCTTGAGTTTATTTTTGAGAGCTGGAAACCACAGAAGGATCGTTCTAGGACATGGTTGTGAGGCTGATTGAGTGAGAGAAGTGCTTTGAAAGTGTTAAATAATTGAAAATTGCATCTGCCAAGGTAAGACATAGGATAGCGGCAGTCAATCCTAACAATCGGGCTAGATGCAGATTTAGACTTGGTCTAGCACAGCTTTTCCTAACTGGTGTGCCACGGTGCCGTGTCTGAAGTGTGCCATGGCTCCAGTCTTTATTTTGCCTTTCCCTCTGGGCCTCCCAACAAGGAGCAGCTGCCCCCTCTGCTGGCTGCCTGCAATGGAAACTGCATGGGGCTCTATAGACTTGGGAGACCTAGTGGCCCAGCGCATTTCATATTGCAGAGGAAAGCTGGCAAAGGAGGAAGAAACAGCAGTACTGGGTAAGCCTGCTCCCAGACTTCTACTGTTCAAAGATCGGAAAGGGGCAGCTGAATGTGCTACCAGATGTGTAAGGAAGAGAGAAGGAAAGGTGATGATGCCAAGAGATGGGAGACAGGGAAGTTGATGATGCCAGGGTTCAGGGAAAGGAGAAGCCGATGATGCTTTAAAGAGGTGAGGAGGAATGGTGGAGAGATAGGAAAGATGATGTCAGGGAGTGAGGTTGAGGGAAGATGATACCAGGGAAAAGTAAGAGAAGGTGATGGAATATTATGACAATGATGAGGGAGCGAAGTAGAGAAAGAGAGGGAAGGTGATGATGCCAGAGTGTGAGGGAGAGAGAAGATGATGATGATGCTAGGAAGTGATGATGCAAGGGAGTGGGAAAGAAGGGGAGAGGTAGAAGGAAAGGGAAAGGGGTGAGGAGCTTTAAAGAGAAGGTGATGATGCTAGGAGGTGTGAGAGAAGGATGGAGGGGGAAGGTAATGATGATGCAAGGGGCAAGGGGAAGAGGTAGTGGGAGAGGGAAGGTAATGTTGATGCCTGGTGGTAGGAGAGAGAGATGGATGAAAAGGGAAGGTGATAGCAGGGAATGGGGTAGAGGGGTAAAGGGAAAAGCATGATGATAATAGTAGGGGAGGTGCAGAAGATAGGGAGGGAGGGAGAAGATGATGATTCCAGGAATTGAGAGAGAGGGGTAGAGGGAAAGGGAAGGTGGTAATGATGATGATGATGATGTTGCCAGGGGTGAAAAAGTAGAAAGAGAAGGGGATGGGGAGGGGAGTGGAGGGAGAGGGAGAGGGAAGATGATGATGGTGATGGTGATGGGGAGTGTAGAAGAAGAGGGATGATGATGATAATGTAAGGGGAGGGGAAAAGATGGTAGGAGATGGAAGTTGATGATGATGATCCCAGGAGTGAGGGGAGAGAATGAGATGATGATTCCAGAGGGTGGAGGAGAGGGAAGGGATGTAGATGATAACACCAGAGGAGAGGGGTGATTATGATAGTGGGGCAAGAGGGAAGGAAGAAAGTGTTGGTGCCAAGAGATGAGAGAGGGAGAAGGTGATGATGATGCCAATAGGATGGGGAGAGAGGGAAGAGAAGGGGAGGTCAAAGTGAACCCTGTGCTAGGTGTGCCACAAAACAAAAAAGGCTGGGAAGCACTAGTCTAGAGAGAAAGAAAAATGTTGCATATATTTGAGTGATATCTGTAATCTAATCTCTGAAACTTGAGTTTGAAATCAGCCAGGCATCTCTCCTCTTTAAAGGAAGGTGATAGTATCACTGGACTGGCTGGATGGTCTCACAATAATTTTTGGAATTAATAAGAGATGACAAAAAGAGTTGAGCTCAGATCTATTAATATATTTTGCCACTGTTATTAAGTATACTGGAAAGAAATAAACCCAGTGCTTCCTGAATAAAAGAAGTGTGAACATTTGGGAAGAGAGCCGTGCCACAGCATCTCCAAAAGTTATGAGAGAATGAGTGACAGTGACGAGAGGCTGTGAATTTGTGAACATCACCACATCCAGCTGTGTTGATTCCTCTTGTCTTTTAGACAGGGATTAATAAAATTATCTTTATTTTTTTCACTAAGATACAGAAAAGTTTCAACAAGCCAGCAAAGACTACACTGAGTAAGACACTAGTACATACTTGGAAGAAATTAGGGTGCTATTATTTTATTTAAAGAATGGGAAGATTTTGTTTCAGGAGAAGATCCCCATCAATGATCACAGCACACTCAAAGCTTCCAGGAGACCTGAGAGACAGCGAGAGTGAGAATCTTCACAGTGTCCGCCAACTGCACCAGCAGTAACGCTAGTCAACAGGGCCACCAAGCCTCAGCAGGGAAAAGGACCACCTGGTGGTCCAGCGGGGGTCTTGGAGCGATCTCCTGCACTCGGGCCATCGGCTGCCAGTATTCAAAATGGCGCCAATAGCCTTTGTCCTTACTACCGATGCCATTAGTCGGCCCTGTCACATGATAGGAGCACAAGATGGCGCTGGCCATCCATTGCTCCTACCATGTGACAGGGGCCGACCAATGGCACTGGTATCCCTGTGACATAGTAAGGGCAAAGACTATCGGCGCCATTTTGAATACCGGCAGCCGACAGCCCGAGTGCAGGAGATTGCTCCAGGACCCCCGCTGGACCACAAGAGACTTTTGGCAAGTCTTGGGGGGTGGTCAGGAGGGACCCTATGTGCCAAAAGGTCCCTGCTCTCTCATGGAAGTTTGTAGGTGTATACTCTCTTTAGATGGGAGACTAGGCCAGGAGGAAGGAGAAGATTTATTTTTATTTATTTAAAATGCATATACTGCTCAAATCAGCCAAAGCTCCCATAGTGGTTTACAGTAAAAACTTACATAATTTCAAAACATACAAAACAAAACTGACCAAAACATGCCCATTATTGTCCATCTGAAATGCCAAATTCTTTGCCCAGCAAAATCATTACCAATATCCCATAACCAAGATGTTGACCCAGGGCCAGCGGCAAAAAGAGGGAGCTGTCAGAGCCGGCAAGTTTTAAATCTTCCACCAGCTCTGCCCCCTCCTGGCCACATCATCACATCAGCCCCGGGCCAATCAGGATGGCCCGCAATGTTAGCCAGATAACATCAGTTTTCAGCATTACCCAGCTAATGTAGCTGTATAACTTTAGGACAGACAGAGATCCATCCTAAGGTTAGCCAGTTAAACTTACCTGAGCTGCTAAATATCCCAGCTAAGTTAGCCAGATGAGTTTACCAGCTGCTCAGCGTTTGAATATGGCCCTTATTATGCCATCGGCCCCTATGACATAGTGAGGGCAAAGGTAGTGCCAGCGCCATTTTGAATATTGGCAATACGGCCATACAGTGCTCCTACCATGTGACAGGGGCTGGCCAATGGCACGGATACCCTGTCACATGGTAAGGGCAAAGGACCATCGGCGCCATCTTTATGAGTGGCAGCCGATGGCCCGAGAGCGGGAGATTGCTCCCCGTGCCCCCCCTGGACCACCAGGTAATTTTAAAAGGTTTTTTTTGGGGGGGGGTCGGGAGGGTGGGAGAGGCTAAGGGGGTCGGTTTAAAGGGTCGGGTGGGTTTTCTTTTTATCGGGCCATCGGCGCCATTTATATTAGTGGCAGCGAAAATGGCGCCGATGGCCCGAGAGCAGGAGATCGCGCCGGGACACCCCCCCCCCCCACTGGACCACCAGGTATTTTAACATTTTGGGGGGGTTCGGGAGGGTGGGGGAGGGGAAGGGATTGGTTTTAAAGGGTCGGGGTGGGTTTAGGGGTTGTTTTGGTGTGCCGGTTTTCCCACCCTCCCCCCAAATAATTCCCGTGCCCAATTTAACGATTTTTTATGATAAATCGGGGGAATTTGTATTGTATCGCGACTCTAACGATTTTTGACGATTTAAAAAATATCTGATGATTTTTTTAAATCGTCAAAAAACGATTCACATCCCTACCCAGCAATGTGGTTCTGGAAGGAAAGATGCACTCCCTGTATCTGTGCCATACTCGCCTGTGTGGCAGGCAGTGCTGTGGGACCCCACCTTTGCCTATAGCAGTAATGGCCAACCTTTTGCGCTCAGTGTGTCAAAATTCATTAAAAAAAACAGAGCATAACTCGGGTGGTGTGTCACTTCTAGAAAAATCCATAATTTTGTGATATTTGTAGCTCTAATATTAATAACAAAAAGTTATAATTTTAATTTTTGTTCTGTATTTATTAATAAAGCAAAAACAAATAATTATTTACCTTACCTGCTTAGTGACTTTTTTGTTGCTGAATTTCATTGGCTAAATCTTCAATTAAAACACTCTCTCCCCCTCCACCCCCCCCCCCCCCCCCACACACACACACAAACTCTTACTCCCCTGGATTTTCTCATACACACTCATGCTCTCACACTCACTGGCTCCCTCACATATACACACACACACACACACACTGAACCCCAGGCAGGCTCCCATTCATTTTCACACCATTCCCGCTCCATCCTCCAGGCAGGCACCAATTCATTCTCACACAGGCACCCATACATTCACACCCATACACCCCCAGGCAGAGTCCCATTCATTCACATGCACACACTAAAGGCAAACCCCCCTCTCTTTTGCCAGCAACCTCAGAACCTCTCTCGTTCCTCTGCTGCCACTGTCACTGCTGCCGCATGGCTATTGGGGAGATGCCAATTGCTGCTACTGACACTGAAGCCCATTCTGCTGCCTCCTCTGTGCAGTCCCCGTGGGCTTCCATTTTCTCCATGCTGATCTCGTACATTGTGAGATCCGCATAGAGAAAGTGCTACTCTTGCACATTCCCAAAGATTACATGTGTCAATCACTAAAAAGTAATTTATTTTGTTTTTTATCTTTACTGTCTGATCTTCATTTTCTAATTGGTTGGTCACAGGCTTTTTTTTCCCACCTTCCCTTTCTTATTTTTTTTTTGCCAATTCCTTTTATATTGTCTTTTTTTCTGTTTCTTTTCTCTCCATCTTCTTCCCTCAAACACACAGGTTCTCATTCTCACATGCATTTCTCTCTCTCACACACACACAGGCTCTCACTGTCACATGCTCTCTCTCATACAATCATTCATACACACAGTCTCTCACTGGCACATGCTGTCTGACTCTCACACACACAGGCTCTCTCTCACTCCCACATGCTGTCTTGCTCAAGCACATGCAGTCTCTGCAAACATTCAGGTCCTCACTCTCACACACAATCTCTCAACTCATCTCATACACGCACACGCACACACCCTCTATAGACCCTCAGCCTCTCTCTCACCTCTGGGCCTCCTCTTCGCTGGTCATCGCAGGATGGGCTCTGTGGCAGCCCTGCTACAGGCCTCTTCCTCTTCTCGGGCCGCTGCGACTTGGGATTCGCGGCTGCCCGTAAACGCAAGCGCTGCTCCTCTTCTGCACTCGCCGATGCTTCACCTCTTCCAGCCCACGTGGCTCCGGCAACATTTACTTCCGGGGCCGCACAGGCAGGAAGGAGGAGGAGCATCAGCGCGTTTAAACGTGATCTTTTTCTTCGGGCCGCGGTCCTGCCTATCTGCCTGTCGCTGCGTCCGGGGGCATTGGGGGGGGGGGGGGTGGAGGGGTCCTGAGGGTGGGGGGATACTAAAAAACTAGTTTTAAAGGGTCGGCGCAGCCGATTAAAAAAAAGAATTCCCGATAGTCCACAAAACGCTGCGTGTGTCAGCAAAAAGTCTCGGCGTGTCACCTCTGACAGGCGTTGCATAGGTTAGCCATCACTGGCCTATGGGGTCAGTGGCTGTGGCTCCACTGCAGGGTCTTCCCTAGGAGGGGTTGGAACCTCCCTTACCTGTTGTTGCGGTTCTTATTGTTCTTGCTGTTGTCTGTACCAGGCATCCCAAAGCAGCCATATCCCACTGCAAATAAACTTGCCCCAAACATAGTAGCTTTATGAAGACAAGCCAACTAAGAAAAGGTGATTTTATTGGGCCAGGATGGATTGGTAACTGTGCCTGTTGAAAGGTCTCATTTTATTGTGCGCAATAATAGCCACAAACCACAATAATGGTTGCTGTCATGTGATAAAAACTTTTTGGCCCCTCTATCGCAAAAAAAAGTTTTATTTCTGATGTTAAAGAACCATTATTGTGTGTTAAATCAGTGCAAATTGGCACTAGGAGATTCTAATTTACATTAACTTCTCCCATCTGCATTCTCAATTTGAAATTTGCATGCTAGCTTGCATTGCGACATTTATCACGTCTAACATGTTTGGCCCTCAGTGCAATTTGATAAATGACCCTGTTAGCTAGCTGGATATTCTTTGAATATCAGGCCCTTTATTAATATTTTCAGTTTACTTGTTTCACAATCTTTTAAATGATGGGTAGTTTACTTTTGTGGAATACATTTATTTTAATTGTCAAAATGGGAGGTGCATTATGTATGGCATGCTATTGATTTGGCCTTCATAATCTAACAGTATAAATTTCTATTGATCCTTGGTATTTATGCCCCAATGTTTTTGCCAATGGCATACAATAGTGAATAAATCCCATAATACATCCCATCTTAGTATGGGTAAGTTAAATAAACAGTAAAGCTTTATTGCACACAGGATTTCTCATTCTCTTTAAACTTTATCTTGGCTATAACCAGACTCTGAAACAATATTACAGAAAAAATGATGGATCACGGTTGAAATGCAATTTGAGCATTAAATATACAATGGCAGTTCATCTAAGCCAGTAAAATCATAGCATTTTTGCAATGAATGACTCAGAAGCAAAGCCAATGGTTCGTCATTGGTCTTAAATGCTTAACACTTACTTTTTTTCAAGTCCTTACTGAAAAAGTAAGTCACTGCATTAGACAGAAGAAAGTCCATTGAGTGTTAAAAACATCCGTAGCTCAGTCTCTGCTATACCATGAGTTAAATATTAGGGGTTTATTTTTCTGTTCTCTATTCCTATAAACTCATAAGGAAAATTGTCTGCCTGATTAAGGTGTTAGACTTTAAAAAGCTGGAATCTTTTAATGCTTATTGTACTGTCTTTACCTACAACTTGTAAATACCAAAACTGAAAGTGGAGACATTTCAAACTCAGTGCCAAGCAAGTTCTTTGAGATTCATATGAGAAATCTCTTGCAGTTCAATCATTTCTTCCATTAGAAGTTAAAACATCACACACATCACAAATTCTGAATAGTAATAAAAGTGTTAATAATGGCATTACAGGATCAAGAATTCATATTTTTTTTATTTTACAGACAGGTGAGCTATAGATAAGTATTTTAAAATCTACTTTGCTGCCAGAGATTTCTTTGTTGGTGTGAACTAAGCTCACTGGTGCTTCTGTGTGTAGGGAATGTTAGACACACAAAGAGGTTGAATTTAGTGCAAGTTTGAAACTCATGAACTACAGGGTTAATCATCAAGGTTTCAACTCTGGTAATGTAAAATAAGATAATTGTTTGCTAGATAGATGTTTTATGGCTTTCAAAGATTTTATTTCAATCTGAACAGTAAAGTTGCTTAAAATGAATGAATACTGTATCATAAATAGCTGATTTACTATGCATTTGGTTTGGAGATTTATATTGCCACCTAGTGACTGGACTGGTCTGCATATATTGTAGTTCATTATAATCTGTCCTCGCCAGCTGGTAATATTTTTAATTAGAAAAAGTGTGCCAGAGAGTGAGAGAAGAGGTGATTAAACAAAGGAAGTATATCATCCTTTAACATGTAAGATCTAAATAGAAGAGGTTTAAAACTGTGACCACAGATGATCAAAGTCAGAATAATTTCCTATTTATAAACAAAATCCTACTGATAAATTCCCATGGACAACAGGTAGCATATCTTGCATTATAGAAATTGTTTTCTCCCATTTGTCAAGGGTAGATACAGGTCTGTATGAGGAATGTTGACTGCATGTACTTTTGTCCATTTAACTGAATTTAAAGCAATATTTTTAGCTAGCAAGGGATACTTGGTTGCATATGTTACTAAGCAGTGTTTGAACCTTTAAATTTAAAATGTTAAGGTGATTTTTAAAAAAAATGAACATTGCTTATTCCTTCTTTACATTTTACATTTATTGAGATTTATGAATCGCCTAACACTAACAATAGGGCTAGGCGATATACAAGGGAACATACATAAAATTCAAAAATTTCTTTCTCCATGCTTCTAATTAGTTTCTATGGATGTGAATCGTTAACTGACGGTTGAAAATATCGTCCGATATTTTCAATATCGTCAGATATCGGGGGTGTCCCCGATAGCGATAGGAAACCCCACGATTAATTTAGTGGGTATTCCTATCGTTATGGGGGGGGGGGGGCGTGAAGAAAGGACACAACCTAAAAACACAACCTGACCCTTTAAAATGAGTTTGTTAGTATCCCCCCACCCTCCGGACCCCCCCCAAAAATTTTTAAATACCTGGTGGTCCAGCGGGGGTCCCGGGAGCATTCTCCCGCGCTCGGGCTGTTGGCTGCCACTAATCAAAATGGTGCCAATGGCCCTTTGCTCTTACCATGTGACAGGGGCTATTGGTGCCATTGGTCGGCCCCTGTCACATGGTAGGTGCACTGGATAACCCGCGCCATTTTTAAAGATGGTGCCGGCCGTCCATTGCTCCTACCATGTGACAGGGACCGGCCAATGGCACGGATACCCTGTCACATGCTAAGGGCAAAGGGCCATTGGCGCCATTTTGTTTACTGGCAGCCGACGGCCCAAGCACGGGAGAATGCTCCCAGGCCCCCCTCTGGACCACCAGGTATTTAAACATTTTTTTTGGGGGGGGTCTGGAGGGTGGGAGGATACTAACAAACTCATTTTAAAGAGTCGCCTGTATTTTTTGGTTATTGGCTCGGGCTCAGCCGATAAAAAAAACCCGATCAGACTACAAGATAAAAATTTCACGATGTGAATCGGAACCGGAATCCGAACCGATACCAGTTCTGATTCACATCTCTATTAGTTTCTACATATTTTAATTCCAACTGTAGTCAATCAGACAGTTGCTAAATTGCTCATTGTAACTCAGTGTCTATTATGCTTTGTGATATAATAAAGAGCACCATCCATGGATCAGATTGTTCTCATACATACCAATAAAACAGAGCCCCATCTTATTGTTTCTTTTTGATGCATAATTGCTATTGCCTGAAGTTGCATAGAAAGCCCCCCACACTGTTGTGATATTAGATAGTCTGATTGTTTCTGATTAGCTCTGATTTTTTCACAAATATATTTTAAATATGATAAAATACTCCAAATGATGCTACAAGACATCTATGCTAATTAGAGAACATGAAATTATTATTCTAACCTTTGTTTCTCTGGCTTTTTTTTTTTTTTTACATATGTTTCAAATTTGGGACTTAAAAGCTGTTTCAGCAGGAAGATATACTATGTATCTATGTTTTAAAAAGTGACTTACAGGCTCGTGTGCCTCAGGAAACCTGAATAAAGCCAGCTATGCATATTTAGGATCAGTCTTATCTCAGAGTCATTTAGTACATCGTCAGCTTCATTACAATGCAAATTATCCATTTTTGGGTATGCAAAATATTTTTACTGACATCACAAACATGAATTGGGTAAATGAAGTGCTCTGAACATACCCCAGTCCTGATGTTGAAGGGTTTTTGCCCACTCTTCAGACACCAAACTGCACTGAATAGGAATGTTTCCTTTATTGTGACATAAAGCACATTAACATTCATATGGAAATAACAAAAATACTCTACAGAAGCAATATAAGTGTCTCATGTAAGCTGAACTGATAAAAATATCACAAAGGGATCTTATGCTCTTCCTACACTTTAACTGGGAGTCAACAGCAAAAACCTCCATCGTAGCTCATGCAGTACAAGTAGGTTTTCAGGAGACTGAATGTTTTTACTCAGTAACTGACCAGATGACTCAGTGGACACTATTGCTGCACTTTTCTGATCCTACAAATGGGTGCAAGAACAGAATTAAAAGCCAGGATGACATGGGACGCAGAATTTAATATATAAATGAAGGTTAAAAGAAAAGTGCACCCAGTAACAATCAATACGAATGCAAATAAAGGGGACCTTAAAATTCTTTCTTAATTTTCATATAGTATATCTTATTGTCTTTTATACTGTTATTTCACTAAATTTTGGAACGGAAAACAGATGTTTTCATTCCAACCAGTGGAGGAATCATAATTCACTCACATTTTAAATTGTTGCTTTCAAAATATGCAAATAAAAATGAGTCATTTAAGAAACAACCTTCTGCAATTAAAAGCACGCCACTTTTTTTGTGATGTGTAGATCTACAATAAACTTCTAAAATCAATATTGCCCCAACTTTTGTGATGCTCAACCACATCTCTACAAGGGGCCCTTATTTCACCAAATACAGGCTTCTTCAGGAGGATGACTTCCTTTAAAAAAAAACAACATAAAACAAAATGACATCTTTTTTAGAGATTAAAATCATGAGGAAGTCCACTGTAGTAAGGACCTCATGAGAGATGTCAGAGGCACCAAAATGGAAAACAAATTATTATAGAGCACTACATAGTAAGGGGTATAATGTTGGGAAAAAAATCATGGGGTGAGACAAGTTATTTGCTTTCCAGGTGCTTCATCCTGATGAACTGGGCCTTTTGCATTTGTATAGATATTAATTAGTTAGAGAAATGCAAAAGGCAGGTGAAATAAATATCAATTGGCAAACATTCAAAACCAGTTTAAGGAGTTGTGGATGGTATTGGACAGGTAACCTAATTCATGATGAGGTAGATTTTAAAAAAGTGCGCCTTCGCGTACTTTTGTTGGCGCACCAGGCGCCAACAAAAGTACGCTGGATTTTAGTAGATACGCACGTAGCTGCGCGTATCTGCTAAAATCCTGGATCGGCGCGCGCAAGGCTGCCGATTTTGGGCAGCCGGCGTGCGCCAAACTGCGCAGCCTGTCTCCGTTCCCTCCGAGGCCGCTCCGAAATCGGAGCGGCCTCGGAGGGAACTCCCTTTCGCCCTCCCCTCACCTTCCCCTCCCTTCCTCTACCTAACCCACCCCCCCGGCCCTATCTAAACCCCCCCTACCTTTATCCCTGGATTTACGCCTCCCGGAGGGAGACGTAAATCCACGCGCGCCAGCGGGCTGCTGGCACGCGGAGACACGATCCGGGGGCGGTTCCGGAGGGCGTGGCCATGCCCCCGGACCGCCCCGGCCCGAAACCATGCCCCCGGGCCCACCCCCGAAACGCTGCGTCCCGCCCCCAAAACGCCCCCAAAACGCCCATAACTGCAGCCCGCTGATTATGAAAACTGACGCCGAGCATATCGGCTCGGTCTTCAAAGTGGCCAGCTGAGGGGTTTTTTTTTTAACTTTTAAAAAGAAGTACAGAAAAGCAGTTTATTCTGCTTTTCTGTACTGCTTTTCAATGCACTCAGCTATTAACACCTCCTCCAAGCAGGCGTTAATATCTGAGCAATAAATGTGCGTCTGAGACACATTTATTTTTTTGCATTGGAGTGATTGAGTAAAAGCCTCATTCACATGCATTTGCATGTGATGAGCGCTATCTCATTCACTCCGTGTCGGATGCACCTTAAATAGGCAATAATCCCCCTATTGCATTAGGGGGTGGATTAGCGCATATTTAACTGCATCCGGCTGAGCGCACTGTATTGCATTGGCCCCAAGTATTCCCCTGGGAAGAGAAATAAATATCCAGGTCCAGGAAGAAATAGGGGGCTTAGGAAGGGAGGAGGAAGCACCAGACACTACTCAAAGACTTAACTGTTGAGTAAGGTCAGAGTCCAGACTGATCCTTCTGTCCTCCAACATCATCCCTGAAGCCAAGGGTTGCCCCTTTTTATCACAAGGTGGCAGTATTGGTAAGAAAGCATAGGTGGTCAGAAGCATCACCAGATTTCATGGAAAAGGGAATTCCTGCTATAAGTGTCTTAAGTTTACTGCGTTTGGACTGGAGCCTACCTGTTGCAATGTTAACAGGGATTGGAGAAATCCAGGATGTCTTACAAGGGGTGTTGGTGGATTACTAAAAGAGCCGACTTGAAGGGAGGTTATGCTAGATCTGGTACTGACAAATTTAAGGCATACTTATTAATGTACAATCTAGTTGAATATTAAACTCCAACCTGAACTGAACCATACTAAGTTAAGAGTCTTGGATTTAAAGATAAATGACTTTAGATGATGAGTGATAATGTTGGGAGGCCTGATTGGGACTAAAGAACTAAACATAAGAACTATGTTAATATAGTTTTTCACACTAATTGGCATAGAAGGCTGGTAAGTAAGCTAGACATAAGGAAGTACAACCAGGTTGAGTGATAGGATGCAGAGAGTGGTGGTAAATTGATTCCACTCTGATAAAGCCAAAGTGATCAGTAGCATTTCCTAGAGTCTTGTCCTGGGACCATTTCTTCTCATTTATTTATTAGCCACATTGCCAAAGAACGTGAGAGGAAAATATGCCTGTTTGCAGATTATACCAAAATTTGCAACTGAATATTGTAGATATGCTAGAAGTTGTGAAAAAATGAAAGTTAGCTTAAAAGAATTTCAAGAACAATCAAGGATTTGGAAAATCATTCTGGTCAAAAAAATGTAAAATCCTGCATTTGGAATGAAAAAATCCAGCAACCATGTGTCAAGTAGAAGGTAAAGACCTGGAAACTGGCACTGTCTCTCATGGCACCCTACACAGCCCACCTTCATGGGCGGACCCAATGGGCTGGTCACGGACCACGCTGAGAACGGGACAAGCGCAGGGAAGGGTCCAGTAGAAGCAGAACTCCAACGACTAAGCCGGTGTCGTCTGAAACTCCACCTACGGCTGGCAGGACATGACGGCTCAGGAGCACAGGACGCACGTCCACCTGCAGGCTAGTCCACTCGGGCACCACATCATCCGAGGGAACCCCAGCATACAGGTACCAGAAGGCTCAAGAGCGCTGAAGATGAAGACACAGGAACTTGGGTTGATGCAACGGCATCACAGACGAAGACAGGACATGAAGCTCAGGAGCGCAGGGACCGGAGTCCACTGCCGGCATCTCCAAAGACAAAGCAGCGTCACTGGAAGATCCACGGCCGGCAGTATGGAAGGCTCAACTACACCGGAACACAGGAACAGGACATCAAGGAACCTGGAATATCAGGAAACGGAGGATCAAGGTGAGACACTAGGACACCTGGACGAGGACCTCAGGCACTAACATGACTTGGCATGATGAGACGAAACAAGAACTCCATGGAGAAGACGAAGACGACCTGACGGAGCTCTGGCAGGCAGGAGCCTCCAGAGTGAAGCAACTCCGATGCAAGGCAAGGCTGACTGAAAGTTGAAGTCCTTTTATAGGGCTGCAGACCGGCGACTCCCTGGGAGGAGTTTGGATGGCCCACACCTAGCTGGCCCTATAACTACAGAGAAGTGCTGCGGGCCGGCCCCTAGGGAGAAGGGTGTGGCTCAAACCAGGAAGTCCATGCAAACACAAGTGGCCTCAGGCAGGCCCCAAGGACATCAAGGCCTCCCAGGCCCTTGAGCAAATCCTGGACAGTTCGCAGGCGAGACCCTGGCTTGGAGCGGCCTCCAGGAAGAGGTAAGGAGCCTCCCGTAGCACTGCTACAGGAGGGTTCATAACACTAATGTAATGATTACAACTAAATACTATACTCTTATACATGGAAGATCAAAGGATCAATTGAATTTTTTATTCAGACTTGTAGAGATAAGAAGCATCTTCAGAAGATGGAAGAGAATATTGAATTCATAAACCTATGCTAGTTTGCTGAATACTAGGAACTATATTTGTTTGAAATGAATGATAAAATGCAATTAATGGTGTCATTTTCTTTTCAATCATGGATCCCTGAAATGAATGGAGAATGCCCACAAATTAAACAAAAATTTTAATTTCATTCATTTATGTTTCCAATTCAAGTCTACGGCCAATTTCAAAGTGCTACATTGAGACTGGTAAGTATAGCAACCAAACAATTCCTGTAGTAGCCAGGAAAGAGCCAAGGCAGAAGAAGAGGGCAAGTAGACAGAATGGATGATTAATCAAGAAGAAGAACATGCCATAAGAACATGCCATACTGCATCAGACCAAGGGTCCAGCAAGCTCAGCAATCTGTTTCCAACAGTGGCCAATTCAGGCCATAAGAACCTGGCAAATACCCCAAAACTAAGTCTATTCCACGCTACTGTTACTAGTAATAGCAGTGGCTATTTTCTAAGTCAACTTAATTAATAGCAGGTAATGGATTTCTCCTCCAAGAACTTATCCATTCCTTTTTTAAACACAGCTACACTAATTGCACATCCTCTGGCAACAAATTACAGAGTTTAATTGTGCATTGAGTGAAAAAGAACTTTCTCCGATTAGTTTTAAATGTGCCACATGCTAACTTCATGGAGTGCCCCCTAGTCTTTCTATTATGCGATAGAGTAAATAACCGATTCACATCTAGCCGTTCTAGATCTCTCATAATTTTAAATATCTCTATCATATCCCCACTCATCCATCTCTTCTCCAAGCTGAAAAGTCCTAACCTCCTCATAGGGGAGTTGTTCTATACCCCTTATCATTTTGTAGCCCTTTTCTGTACCTTCTCCATCGCAATTATATCTTTTTTGAGATGTGGCGACCAGAATTATACACAGTATTCAAGATGCGGTCTCACCATTGAGCGATACAGAGGCATTATGACATTTTCCATTTTATTCACCATTCCCTTTCTAATAATTACCAACATTCTGTTTGCTTTTCACACTGAACCGATGATTTCAATGTGTTATCCGTTATGACGCCTAGATCTCTTTCTTGCGTGGTACCTCCTAATATGGAACCTAATATTGTGTAACTAAAGCATGGGTTATTTTTCCCTATATCCATCACCTTGCACTTACCCACATTAAATTTCATCTGCCATTTGGATGCCCAATTTTCCAGTCTCTGAAGGTCTTCCTGCAATTTATCACAAGCTGCTTGTGATTTAACTACTCTGAATAATTTTGTATCATCTGCAAATTTGATTACCTCACTTGTCATATTTCTTTCCAGATCATTTATAAATATATTGAAAAGTACGGGTCCTAATACAGATCTCTGACACCCCCCCACTGCCCACTCACTTCCACTGAGAAAATTGTCCATTTAATCCTACTCTCTGTTTCCTGTCTTTTAGCCAGTTTGTAATCCAGGAAAAGACACTGCCACCTATCCCATGACTTTTTACTTTTCCTAGAAGCCTCTCATGAGGAACTTTGTCAAATGCCTTCTGAAAATCCAAATATACTACATCTACCAGTTCACCTTTATCTACATGTTTATTAACTCCTTCAAAAAAAGTGAAGCAGATTTGTGAGGCAAGACTTGCCTTGCATAAAGCCATGCTGACTTTGTTCCATTAAACCATGTCTTTCTATATGTTCTGTGGATTTGATATTTAGAACTTTTTCCACAATTGTTCCTGGCACTGAAGTCAGTCTACTGGTCTGTAGTTTCCTGGATCACCCCTGGAGCCCTTTTTAAATATTGGGGTTACATTAGCCACCCTCCAGTCTTCAGGTGAAGCTTCAGGTGAAGCTGTTCTGCTCCTGATGACACAGGTATTCTGACCACTGAGCTTTGCTGCCATTCCCAGATTCAACACCTTAGGGGTCTTGAAGCCAATCTGCCTTGTGCTATGCCCCTTATGCTACACTTGAGGGTATTGATGCTACTATGTCTTGCTACCATTCTCTGATGTACCATCTTAGTGGTCTTGCAACCACTCAGCCTTGATTCCATACCCCAGACTCTATACCTTGGGGGTCTTACTGTCACTCTGCCTTGCTGCAATACCCCTTCTATTACAAATTGGGAATCTTGCTACCATTTTGTCTTGCTGCTATACCCCAAAGTACCAGCTTGGGGGGGGGGGTCTTGCTGCCACTCTTACTTTCTGTTATTCCCCTTATGCTATACCTTGGGGTGGGGGGTCTTGCTGCCACTCTTACTTTCTGTTATTCCCCTTATGCTATACCTTGGGGTCTTGCTGCAACTCTTCCTTATTTGCATACATCTGACTCTACACCTTGGGGGTCTTATTGCCAGTCTGTCTTGCTACTCTACTTCTAACACTACATTTTAAGGGTTTAGCTGCCACTCTGTCTTTCTGCCAACCATGCCTCTGATGCTGCTTATTGGAAGACTTGCTGCTATACCACTTATGCTACACTTTGGGGCTTTTTCTGCTATTTTATCTTGCTACTATAGCCCAGATTCTACACTAAGGAGCCTTGCTGCCATTCTGCTTTGCTGCTATCCTACTTATACTACATTTTGGAGGTCTTTATGACACTAAACAAAAAAAGGGGACCAAAAATATACATGTAAAGAAAGCCTAAATGATGGTTTTGCAAGCCTGTCATTGTAGTTTATAGCAAAGAAACCCAACCGGTCTTTTCAATCATTCACCATCATTGTCAAAATTGTATTTACTTCAAAAAAAATTTTTGTATATTTTTATCTTTTCATTAAAATTATAAATTTAATAAAAATTATAATTTTAATGAAAAGATAAAAATATACAAAAAAAAAATTTAAAGAAAACTTTGACAATGATGGTGAATGATTGAAAAGACTGGTTGGGTTTCTTTGCTATAAACTACGACAGGCTTGCTGACATCGTCATTTAGGCTTTCTTTACATGTATATTTTTGGTCCCCTTTTTTTGTTTATTTAGTTTACTATTTGGGTTACCATATTGACTCTCCTTGATATCAATTTTGTAGGTGTTTATGACACCCAGCCTTGCTGCCATACCCCAGGCTTTACATCTTAGGTTCTTTCTGCCACATTGCCATGCTGCCATACCCCTGGAATCTATGCCTTGTGGTTTTATTGCATTTGGCTGCTTTGTCACTCTTTGTGCTGCTTTGACCCTCAATCAGTGCCTGTGGTATTTTCTGCCACCTTTGTTCCTTTGGTCCCTCTCCATGGTGCCTTAGGAAGTTCATACCACTCTTGGTGCCACTTTGCCCCCTTGTGTTGCCTTTGGGGGTTCTTGCCACTGCTATTGGCACTTTCCTTTCAAGCTTTGGGGTTTTCTTGTCAAGCTCGCTGATGATTTGCTCTTCTGATGGTGCCATGGATAACTTCTGCCATTGCTGGTACACCTTTGCCCCTTTATGGTGTCTTAGGCTACTCAAGCCATGTTTGGTGTCACTTTGTACAGTCTTTGTGCCTTTGACATTATTTTCCCAGTTTTGAGGAATTCATTAGAAAACCCAAATTTTGAAGCTCAAAATAGGCTGAATTACTTCCCCTTTTGACTTTAATGTAAAATGAAAAAACAAATCGAGGAAATAAATGAAATTTATTTTTGTTTGAAATGAACCAAAAAAATGGAGGTTATCTAGGAAACAAATAAATGAAGCAAATCAAAAAGTTTGTCTCTGCACATCCCAACTGAATATATTTTCAGATTTTTTTTTTGTACAGTGCCTCTTGTCTTTTATTAGCTGCATTACAGTCATAGGTATTATGTTGTTAGATGTACAAAATCTAGTAAGCTTCATGGCCTATTGTAACTATGGTATGGCTAAATATAGTAGCAAAGGTATTTGCAATTGTCCACATTTAGCATCAATTGCATTTCAAATCAACTCATCTTTACTCTGAAATATATTCTATGATGGTGGAAGTCAATGGCCCAAAACCACTCTTTAAATTCATTGGACAATTAGAACTATATTTTACTTATGGAATATTCCAGGACTGGTAAAAAGAAATTACAAATTTTGAGATATATTCCTAAAATCAAAACTGAAATGAATACAAAAAGAAAAATGAACACTGTTTATAATGCAATTGTTTTGCTTCATAGGGGCTGCATATTTCTTCTTAAAATGAAAATGTCAGCATAATAAGATTAATTGCATTATTCTAATAGCCTTAAGAAGAGAAGGTTCATCAATTTTCCTCTTAAAGAGATATCCTTTACCTCCGCTACCATGTATTATCTTTATCCCCAGGCAGTGAATTCATCATAATTTATTTTGGTATATTCTGCATTTAGTATGTTCATTACCATTATGTAAACAATGTCTGGTGATTGCTACAGTCAGATGATGGAACATTTGGAGCTGGCGCTGATGTTGAGTCCAGATCCACTGAACGGCTTCAATCTTGTGAAGTGGTTGTAGTATCCATACATATAGGCAGTTTCCAGAAAAGGGACTTTGTGGAAAAAAAATAGGCTTTCCCTAAATATAATGCTAATGGGCCACTTATGAAGTGCATTTGTTTGGAGAGAAAAGTCCAAATGGCAGAAGGTTAAAGAACATCAGAAAGTGTTTTTTTGCGTTCATAGGAGCATGGACTTTCTCATGAGATTGCACTGAGACATTTGCAGTGGTCAGCACTAAAGGCTTTCCAAAAGTAAAATCTGTTTTACAGTGACTATCTACAAAAAATAGACTAGAATTATTCCTGTAACTCAAGAGAAATGTTATCAAAAGAGGTCAGTAATTATTGCATGAAAATATAAAACTGGTATCCATTAAAGAAACTTTAGGGCAAATATAATATATATGCTCAATCTTTCCTCAAATATTTTCTTCCATTCTGTGACTATGAAAAAATTGCTAATAAATACGATTTTAGCAAGACATTATGATAATTAAAATCAATATACAGTTCTATAAAATTCAGTTTTCTATATTTTATTCAATGTACAATTTAATTTAATGTATTTACTGTATATAACTCTGAAAGACTACCTTCCTAGGACCTAATATTTCTATTTTTTGGATCTGTATAAAGGACTGCAAAGTAGGTAAGAGTTTCCAAACCCCAAATAACTTTTGGTATTAGACTTAAAGATGAATTTTCAAATTTTTTATGTGCATAAAAATTAGTACATATGTACTAATTAGTATAAAGGCACATATGCGAATAAGTAGAATATTCTGTTTTTTATAAAAGTCTAAAATAAGCACACATTTTGATTGTCATGCACATATATATATGCACGTAAAAAAGTTATGGTATAGGGGTATTCTTGGGTGGGGCCATCAGTTACCCAAAGTTGCTATTTTAAAAGACACAAAACGCATGACTATTTGCCAACTTACTTGCATATTTTTACATCTGCTCATTATCTGGTATGAGTGATATGAAATGTGTTTATTGTATAGTCCAGACTGGGTGGGAGGTCTGGGTGAACAGGGGTGGAGTTCAAGCTGAAGAAGCAGTAGAGTCTCGATGACCTGGTGAAGGATGGGCAAACCTCTGGACTAATTGATTAAGCTGGCAATTTCCCTACATACGTATGTTTTAAAATATATCAATTTATGAGTCTAAATCCTAAATTATGCAAGTCCTACTTTATTTTCGCACATAAAATATATGCGCATATATTTTTAAAATAGAAAGGAAAAGTATACATGTATAATGCATTGAAATATGTGATTTCAATGCATTGCATGTATTTGCACATTGGCCTATGATACGCATATATTTTGGGATAAAATAAATGTATTTTATAATATTCACATAATGTAATATACCCATGTTATAAAGCACTGTCACAAAACTACATGCAGGTACATGCATGCATATATACCACCAAATGCAGTTATTTGAAAGTTATCCTTCCTGTGCATGATTCTTCAAGGTTTTCTTTCATAGACATTGAGTGGAAGAAAAGCCTCGTCTTCGCTGGAATTGTGAATTTGTATATGTTTTATTTGCCTAATTATGAATTTATAGTAGAGATATGAATGTTTCAATTAAAAGCTAAATCATAAAAATTAATGAAAATGACTATTTTGAAAATTTTCCAACATAGAATTTGTAATGTTTTTTACCAGTGACTTCAGGTTACAAGGATGGCGCATTTTATAAAATCAGGGTTCAGCGCACGCAAGGGGGTGCACAATTGTGCACCTTGCGGCCACTGATCCGAGCTTCCTTCCTCCGTTCTTTACCCCCACACCCCACCTTTCCCTTCCCCTAACTCTCCCACCCCCTCCAGCCCTAAGCTAAACCCCCCTAAAAAAATTAACTTAGCCAGTTACACCTGCCTTGGGCAGGTGCAAGTTGTGCGCGCCGCCAATGGACGGCCCACATTCCCGGGCACAGTAGCAAATGGCCACTGTGCCTGGAGGCTCCGGCCTCGCCCACGCCCCGCCCCATGCCCATTCCTCGCCCCTTTTTTCTAGCCCCGGAATGTACGCGCATCCCGGGGCTTTTACGCACGCCGCTGGGCCTTTTGAAAATAGGCCCGGTGTGCATAACCCCCCTATGCGCATAAATCCTCCTGGATTTACACGTGTAGGGCTTTGAAAATCTGACCCTCTTTAAGAACATAAGAACATGCGATACGGGGTCAGACCAAGGTCCATCAAGCCCAGCATCCTGTTTCCAACAGTGGCCAATCCAGGCCATAAGAACTTGGCAAGTACCCAAAAACTAAATCTATTTCATGTTACAGTTGCTAGTAATAGTAGTGGCTATTTTCTAAGTCAACTTTATTAATAGCAGGTAATGGACTTCTCCTCCAAGAACTTATCCAATCCTTTTTTAAACACAACTATACTAACTGAACTAACCACATCCTCTGGCAACAAATTCCAAGAAATTAGAGAATCTGGAAAATCAGATAAAATACTTAAATCTTCGAGTTCTGAACTTTCCGTATATTAAAGAGATATCTGCTTATGAGATGTTTAAGGATTACATGTTGAAGATATTAAAGATTCCTCTAGAAGGACTACCGGTGATATCTAAAGTGTATTACATACCGAATAAAGAAGAAAAAGTAAAAGATGCGGTACAAAAAGAAGAGAATCTCTTGAATTTAACCCAGATCCTGGAATTATCGATGGATTCAGAAGTTAAGAAAAGAATGACCCTCTTTCTCTCATGTACTTTTTCTTCAGATAGAGATCTGATTTTAAAGAGATTTATGAGGAATAGAGAGGGGGTGTGTCCTATGCAAATAAGGCATTTTTCGTGCAGTGGGGAAACATCGCTGCACGTGATGTTTTCGCCATCGTGATGATTCATTGGTTGTTTTATCGCGGTGAGAGAGAGAGAGAGAGAGAGAGAGAGAGAGAGAGAGAGAGAGAGAGAGAGAGAGAGAGAGAGAGAGAGAGAGACTTCCTATAATGCCTATGCCCTAGACAAGTATTTGTATCCCTATGGGAGGGCCACCTAGTAACTCGAGGTGGGGATTAGGTATGAGCGTCGGGGGTTGGGGGCCACTTTCGCATTCCACATGAGACGTACGGAAAGAACAGTGGTCTCTAGTGAAGATTTGCTGGCCGTCGGAGTGAGGAAACTCACTCCAAGAGGAGATTTGGGCTACATTCTCTCCACCTAGCTTGTTGTTGCCCAGGTAGAGTGTCCATCCAGCTAGGTGGAGAGAACGTTGCCCAAATCTCCTCTTGGAGTGAGTTTCCTCACTCCGACGGCCAGCAAATCTTCACTAGAGACCACTGTTCTTTCCGTAAGTCTCATGTGGAATGCGAAAGTGGCCCCAACCCCCGACGCTCATACCTAATCCCCACCTCGAGTTACTAGGTGGCCCTCCCATAGGGATACAAATACTTGTCTAGGGCATAGGCATTATAGGAAGTCAGTCTCTCTCTCTCTCTCTCTCTCTCTCTCTCTCTCTCTCACAGGCTGTCCGGACATATCGTGGACTGCGATAACCCTTTACTGGCCCGTAGCGCACTCTGTAACGCTAATCAAAGGGTTGTAGCTAGCAGCCGCACTAACACTGCGGCTGTTTCGCCGCACACGATAAACTGGTTCCTGCTTTACATATGCTCCGCCCCCTGAATACCAAATTACTAAATCACGTTAACGGCTGTTAGCGCGATTTGCAAATTTATCGCACGCGGTAAACTGCTTGGAAAATGAGGCCCTAAGTGTGTTATTAAACATTTGAATGCAAAATATATTTTCTTTGAACCGGTCCAATTGCAGAGGTTTCTTGAGCCTAGTAACCCCCAAAACCTGGAGCAATCGTAGCATGATATAGGTATTCTGCACACTCACATGACAACCCTCATGCTTTATTAATAACTTTGTGTTATGATTTCTTGTAACCCGCCATGTTTAAACTCCCCCGCTTTACTTGGAATAGTAGATGAAAACTTGAAATGTTTAAACCGAGTAAGAAATGAAAGGTTTTCTGTTACTAAAATTGTTTGGTGAATATTAACCCACGCAATGTATAATGTTTGCTTTATGTGAATATTGAAAAATTAATAAATATTAAATTGAAAAAAAAAAAAAATTCCAGAGTTTAATTGTGCGTTGAGTGAAGAAGTACTTTCTCCGATTAGTTTTAAATGTGCCACATGCTAACTTCATGGAGTGCCCCCTTGTCTTTCTATTATCTGAAAGACTAAATAACCGATTCACATCTACCCGTTCTAGACCTCTCATGATTTTAAACATCTCTATCATATCCCCCCTCAGCCGTCTCTTCTCCAAGCTGAAAAGTCGTAACCTCTTTAGTCTTTCCGCATAGGGGAGCTGTTCCATTCTCCGTATCATTTTGGTCGCCCTTCTCTACTACCTTCTCCATCGCAATTATATCTTTTTTGGGATGCGGCGACCAGAATTCTACACAGTATTCAAGGTAGGGTCTCACCATGGAGCGATACAGAGGCATTATGACATTTTCCATTTTATTCACCATTTCCTTCCTAATAATTCCCAACCTTCTGTTTGCTTTTTTGACTGCCGCAGCACACTGAACCAACGATTTCAATGTGTTATCCACTATGACGCCTAGATCTCTTTCTTGGGTGGTAGCACGTAATATAGAATCTAACATTTCTAACTATAGCATGGGTTATTTTTCCCTATATGCATCACCTTGCACTTATCCACATTAAATTTTATCTGCCATTTCGATGCCCAATTTTCCAGTCTCACAAGTTCTTCCTGCAATTTATCACAATCTGCTTGTGATTTAACTACTCTGAACAATTTTGTATCATCTGCAAATTTGATTACCTCACTCATCGTATTTCTTTCCAGATCATTTATAAATATATTGAAAAGTAAGGGTCTCAATACAGATCCCTGAGGCACTCCACTGCTCACTCCCTTCCACTGAGAAACATATCCATTTAATCCTACTCTTTTTCCTGTCTTTTAGCTAGTTTGTAATCCACGAAAGGACATTGCCACTTATACCATGACTTTTTACTTTTCCTAGAAGCCTCTCATGAGGAACTTTGTCAAACGCCTTCTGAAAATCCAAGTACACTATATCTACCGGTTCACCTTTATCCACATGTTTATTAACTCCTTCAAAAAAGTGAAGCAGATTTGTGAGGCAAGACTTGCCCTGGGTAAAGCCATGCTGACTTTGTTCCATTAAACCATGTCTTTCTATATGTTCTGTGATTTTGATGTTTAGAACACTTTCCACTATTTTTCCTGGCACTGAAGTCAGGCTAACTGGTCTGTAGTTTCCCGGATCACCCCTGGAGCCCTTTTTAAATATTGGGGTTACATTTGCTATCCTCCAGTCTTCAGGTACAATGGATGATTTTAATGATAAGTTACAAATTTTTACTAATAGTTCTGAAATTTCATTTTTTAGTTCCTTTAGAACCCAGGGGTGTATACCATCTGGTCCAGGTGATTTACTACTCTTCAGTTTATCAATCAGGCCTACCACATCTTCTAGGCTCACCGTGATTTGGTTCAGTCCATCTGAATCATTACCCATGAAAACTTTCTCCGGAATGGGTATCTCCCCAACATACTCTTTAGTAAACACCGAAGCAAAGAAATCATTTCATCTTTTTGTGATAGCCTTATCTTCTCTAAGTGCCCCTATAACCCCTCAATCATCTAACGGTCCAACTGACTCCCTCACAGGCTTTCTGCTTCGGATATATATAAAAAAGTTTTTATTGTTTTTGCCTCGACAGCCAACTTCTTTTCAAATTATCTCTTAGCCTGTCTTATCAATGTCTTACATTTAACTTGCCAATGCTTATGAATTATCCTATTTTCTTCTGTTGGATCCTTTTTCCAATTTTTGAATGAAGATCTTTTGGCTAAAATAGCTTCTTTCACCTCCCCTTTTAACCATGCCGGTAATCGTTTTGCCTTCTTTCCACCTTTTTTAATGTGTGGAATACATCTGGACTGTGCTTCTAGGATGGTATTTTTTAACAATGACCATGCCTCTTGCATACTTTTTACCTTTGTAGCTGCTCTCAGTTTTTTTCTTACAATTTTTCTCATTTTATCAAAGTTTCCCTTTTGAAAGTTTAGCACGAGAACCGTAGATTTGCTTACTGTCCCCCTTCCAGTCATTAATTAAAATTTGATCATATTATGATCACTATTGCCAAGCGGCCCCACCACCATCACCTCTCTCACCAAATCCAGTCCTCCACTGAGAATTAGATCTAAAATTGCTCCCTCTGTTCCTGGACCAATTCCTCCATAAAAATGTCATTTATTCCATCCAGGAACTTTATATCTCTAGCATGTACCAATGATACATTTACCCAGTCAATATTGGGGTAATTGAAGTCTCAAAATATACAACTGCAGTCGAGAACTTGAGTCCTGACAAAAAACTCACAATCCAGTGTATATAAATACTTGTTTTTATTCTTCAATACGGCAACTCCTCTGATTCATACAAGCAGTAGCTTAATGGCGTCCCCCGACACGGTTCCCGTGTTTCGCCGCGGGCTGCATCGGGAGGGCTCGCCAATAGGGGTTCAAACAGTAGCTGTAAAACATAGATATACATAAGGACGACGAAATAGGACTTATAGCCGAACATAACATGTGAACATGTGAACTCTTTCATGAGTTCAGATGGGTCCGCATTCTTGCTGCGCCGCGTCTCAGGAATGGCAACCAATGAACGGGGCCGTGTGCTCCCACGTGGTTTGTCCTCCTGGTTTGGCGCCCAAATCAGCTTTAAATACCTGTCAGTGTTTAAGGGTAGTGCGCTCCCTGTCACTTTTAAGGAATCATGCTGTCAGGTATGTTTAAATGTTTAGTAATTTTGTTCACATGTTATGTTCGGCTATAAGTCCTATTTCGTCGTCCTGATGTATATCTATGTTTTACAGCTACTGTTTGAACCCCTATTGGCGAGCCCTCCCGATGCAGCCCGCGGCGAAACACGGGAACCGTGTCGGGGGACGCCATTAAGCTACTGCTTGTATGAATCAGAGGAGTTGCCGTATTGAAGAATAAAAACAAGTATTTATATACACTGGATTGTGAGTGTTTTGTCAGGACTCAAGTTTATTTATTTATTTTATTTATTTGTGGTTCTCGACTGCACTTGTATATTTTGCGATTTCGCTTTAGTGCAGTTTTTGCTCACTATGTATTTTTGGTCTTGGATTACCATTATCCCTAGGCTTTAAATGGCAGCCGACGATCAAACTTTTAGTTACTCGGAAGCTGAACTTAACGCAGTAATATCAGACCATTTGTTTTTTGATGACTCTCTGCCTGCACCTTCACCCTCTGTTACCTGGACCGACATTATAGACATTCAAAAACGTTTAACTCGAGCAGAGTTACACGCTGCGACCTTGATTGAATATTGCAGAGTACGTCGGATTCCGCGGGGTCTCCGTGTTCAAAAGGAGCCCCGTTTACACACTGATAACAGTACCTTCATCACTCGCTGGAACCAAATACTCAACAAGTGCTCCTTGGACTTAATGGTATTGATTATCGAGACCACCAAAACATTACAGATTTCACTTCAGGAAGAATTGTCCAATAATTTGGACACTATGAAGCACTCTTTATCTACTGAAGTTTTTGACCAGGAACACTCTGAGTTTCAAGCCCAACTTCACAAGTTCCGGACTGATTTAAAAGCTGTAAAATACCAAAAGTTTATCCGGGACGAAACTGACTACAAGTCTGGGTTTGTTTATAAATGGATGGCCAAATCTCGTCCACAACCGGGAAGAAAAGTAACATTCGCGCACGATTCGTCCGGCGATTCATCTGGCGAAGATGCTCAGTCAGCTCATCCAAGACAACCTCGGGAAGACACCCGCTCAGCAGCATTAGTTCCATCTACCTCTTCTACATGTGCACCTTCATCACGCTATGCGTCTATAGCGGCGTCTTTTTTAGACTCTGGTCAACACCCGCCCGATCCCGGGCCTTCCATCAAAACAGCTCGTACGACTCGCACTCGCGGACGCAATCAACAACCTCAGTACCCTCCACGGACTACCAGAGCGTCCCATGCAGTCCCGGACCCGTGGTTATAGATTCACCTGCTGTGTTTAACTTATCCTCACGAGTTTTAACTTCCTCCGAACTAGGAGTACTGTCTAATGGTCTCTCTTTTGTGCCTACCATGAAATGTAATTTATTTGACTTAAAAATTCATTTACACCGGTTTTGTCGTTTATTAAAGATTAAACTGTTTTTCGCAGATGCTCCACCCAGTCCTGACCAGTCTTTAGTTCGTCCAAGATCTAGATGGGTGCCTCCAGGCCCTGGAGACCCGATGATTACTGCCTTTGAACGGTTGGTAGATCAGGGTATGACGGACCTTGTTTCAAGTCAGAATTACACTCAGTTTAATCTTTCCAGAAATGAACATCAGGCCGTTCTATCATTATGTAAAGATCTGTCTATCATTATTAAACCCGCTGACAAGGGTGGAGGCATCGTTATTCAGGATAAAAACCAGTACATGTCTGAGGCTCTGAGACAACTCAATGATACTTCCTTTTACCTTCCTTTACCAGAGGATCCCACTCCTCAGTTATTTTCACAGATTAAACAAGTGGTTGAAGAAGCATTAGACCGCCATTTTCTGACTCCCCGTGAGGCTAAATTCCTCACACCAGAGCATTCTATTACACCGGTGTTTTATACTTTGCCTAAAGTACATAAAAGTTTACCAATTGTGGCAGGTATTGGTTCGCTTTTAGAACCCTTGTCCCAATTCGTGGACCTGTTCCTTAAACCTTTTGTACCCCTTATCCGATCATATATAAGGGATTCTGCACACTTCATCACTATTTTGGATTTGACACCTGTCCCCAGTGAGCCGTTTCTTTTTGTCACGCTAGATATTGTGTCCCTGTACACAAGCATTCCCCAAACCGCCGCTTTACAAGTTATAGAAAAAGTTTTGAACTCTCGCACTGGCCCACAACGTGTTCCTACCTCTTTGTTAGTCACGTTAGCCACATTGGCACTTACAAAAATTTTTTTCCGATTCAGTAACACTTTTTATCTTCAGATAAAAGGTACTGCCATGGGCTCTACAATGGCCCCGAGTTTGGCCTGCTTGTTTGTGGCGGAGTTTGAGGATTCTTTTGTGTACCCAGGTGAGGGTTTTCAACACATTGCAGTGTGGCTTCGCTACATTGATGATATCTTTTTACTCTGGCAAGGCACGGAGATTCAATTCTTTATGTTTATTGATTGGCTTAATACACGTGATCCCAATCTACAGTTCAATTTTTGTTTACATCATACCCAGATAGCTTTTTTGGATGTACTGGTTTCGGTAGATGGTGGCCGTTTTTCGACCACCATCCACCGTAAGGAAACTGATAGGAACACTCTTTTGGCCTTTAAGAGTTGTCACCCTAGCACATTACGAAGGAACATTCCCACTGGGCAATTTTTTAGGCTTCGCAGATTGTGTACCACCAAGTGTGAGTTTATTAAACAAGCCCAAATAATGTCCTCTCGTTTTATATCCCGTGGGTATCCAAGGCATGTTGTAAAAAGAGCAATGAAACGGGCTTTACATACAAATCGTGATTTATTATTTTTACCATCGTCCCCGGATGATCAGTCGGTTACAAATTGCATTTTGCCATTTTCCACCCTTAGCCGTCAGATCACGACAATGATTCGTAGACACTGGGAGGCTCTATCTTTACACACGTTGTTCCCGGGCCCCCTTAGGTTTACTTTCCGTAGGGGAAAAAATCTGCGTGACAAATTGATTCACTCTGACATCCCCGTGCCTAGAAATTTTGACAATATGATTGGCCATTACCCATGTGGCCGATGCACAGCATGTTCCCATATGTCACCTTCCACCAGCTTTAGTCATCCAGTTTCCAAAAAAATTTTTGAGTTTCGCTCTTACTCTGACTGTACTACGTCTGGAGTGATTTATGTCATCACTTGTCCTTGCCCGCTGATTTACGTGGGGAAAACTTCTCGCATGGTAAAAACTCGAATTATAGAGCATTGCTCGAATATTCGCCATTCGCGAGAAAAAGAACCCCTCGTGGATCATTGGGTAAAAAAATCACACACTCTTTCAGATCTGGTTTACAGTGTGCTTGAGGTATTTCCGCGGCTCCCCCGAGGAGGTAATTATGCCGAACAGCTGGGTCGGGTCGAACAACGCTGGATTTTTACTTTAGACTCAGTATCTCCCAAGGGTTTAAATCGAGATATTGAATGGTTTCTTTTCACCTAAGTTCTCTTGTTGTGCAGAGTCTTTCATGAGTTCAGATGGGTCCACATTCTTGCTGCGCCGCGTCTCAGGAATGGCAACCAATGAACGGGGCCATGTGCTCCCACGTGGTTTGTCCTCCTGGTTTGGCGCCCAAATCAGCTTTAAATACCTGTCAGTGTTTAAGGGTAGTGCGCTCCCTGTCACTTTTAAGGAATCATGCTGTCAGGTATGTTTAAATGTTTAGTAATTTTGTTCACATGTTATGTTCGGCTATAAGTCCTATTTCGTCGTCCTGATGTATATCTATGTTTTACAGCTACTGTTTGAACCCCTATTGGCGAGCCCTCCCGATGCAGCCCGCGGCGAAACACGGGAACCGTGTCGGGGGACGCCATTAAGCTACTGCTTGTATGAATCAGAGGAGTTGCCGTATTGAAGAATAAAAACAAGTATTTATATACACTGGATTGTGAGTGTTTTGTCAGGACTCAAGTTCTCGACTGCACTTGTATATTTTGCGATTTCGCTTTAGTGCAGTTTTTGCTCACTATGTACTTTTGGTAATTGAAGTCTCCCATTATTACCACACTACCAATTTGGTTAGCTTCCCTAATTTCTCTTAGCATTTCACTATCAGTCTCACCATCTTGACTGGATTTTTGCAGAGATTTATTCTAGTATATTATAAACTGTGCAGCAGGTTGCTGTACAGTTCTATAAAATTTATTTATTTATTTATTTATTTAACATTTTTTATATATCGAAATTCTAGCAACAATGTTGCTAATCATTTCGGTTTACATATAACATTGGAGTGACTAACATGTGAGTCTTACATGGAACAGGAAATACCATGTAGTTCAGCTTTGACTTAGATGGATAACTTAGATGTAAAATTTGACTTAGATGTAAAATTTGACTTAGATGTAAAATACCATGTAGTTCAGCTTTGACTTAGATGGATAACTGTTTATCTGGCTAAAATATAATCTGGCTAGCTCAGGGGCAAGGTAAAGCCAGCTATCCAGCTAAATTAGCTGTTTAAAAGCAGATTTGCAGCATTATCTGGCTAATATTTTATTTATTTATATTTATTTATTTAACAACTTTTAATATACCGACGTTCGTTTGGCACATCAAGCCGGTTTACAATTAACTCAAATAGAGGAGGAATTACAATTAACAGGGATCAGGGGATGGGAGCAGGCCAGAAAGAGGAGGGGGGGGTAAGGGAGACAGGAGAAGAGAGGGAAAAAATAGGTAGCGTGAAATAGAGAATAACAAACAACCGTCAAAATAGTATAGTTGGATGACTTTAAGTTTGCCAAAGACCTGTCCTGAATATGGCTGGCTAAACTTAACCTGTTAAGTTTAAGATAGCCATAGATTATATTCAGCAGCATGCCATGCTGCTGAATATCCCTGCAAAGTTAGCACGATAAGTTAATCTGGTTAACATTGCTAGCAGGCAGCATATCAATATGGACCGCTGAATTTGCTAATTTTCCAAATCCTTCATCAAGGATTTAGTAATAGCCAGAAATGTTTATATTTCACTTATCTTTATTTTTATAAAGGGTGATTCTAAATGATATTATGTAGGGTACTAGAACATTGTCAAATACCTCTCCATCAACAGAAAAGAGGAATTGCATAGAACTAATAAACCTGAAAATTCAAAAGGCTATGGGGCTAGATGAGAGACATTCTAGGATAGTATGGGAACTTGGAAACTGATGTACTGTTAGTTTTAAATATGCACTATTTAGCTTTAAATTTACTACCCAAAAATCAAGAAAAAGTATACTAATGGAAACAGATAAAAACATGTAAGTTATTTTTCTTACCTCTTGACAGAAGTGGGGCGAGTCCTTAGATGCCTCATTGGTAGTGGCCTGGGGTACAAGTTTCAGAGCTATCATGGCCCTGACCTGGTGGGAGCAACTATGGATCTGGGGAACTGCCCCAATGATTTTTTTTTTTTTGAGGGGGGGGGGGGTTTGAGCCAACACCAGAGGTAAGGAGGAGAAGGCAATCAGGCAGCAGTTACGCCACTTACATAAAGAACTTAAAAAAGAAAACAGTAGTCCACAATTATGTATTGATTAACTCAGATTCTGTCAAATGAGAGAGTGCAAAAAGCACACTGAAAGCACAGACTATTTCTATCAGATAGTGTACCTGTCCTAAAGATACACACTACAGTTGTCTGACATGACTGTGTCGGCCCTTTTCTGAGCCCTGCTGTATCACTCTAAAATGAACAACTTACAGCTTCCAGTGCAGAGCTGTCCAACCTTTTCATGCGAAGAGCCAAATTACAATTTTTTCTCACTCCAGGAGTTGCCAAACAATTTTCACAAAGGTATTACTTAACACCACCAAAAATGTGCAGTTTTATGAAAAGGCTTAAAAAAAAACTAATATATTTGTTTACTTTTTCATTACAATATTGAATGAACATGAACACTGGTTTTATTGAGATATCTAACAGAGGGTGAGTAAACTTAAATATGCATGTCTGTCGATCCGTGACCCAGACATTACTAGCAGACAGCAACAGTGAGCAGATAGACAAGCACAGAACATGAGTTCTGGTGGCAGAACAGTTGGATTATTAGAATCCCAGCCAAAGCGAAGAACAGTACTGGTGGCCCAAGACTTGGGGCTGGTAGGACTTCTTTTCAGACTTAAGAGGCAGAGTAGAAGGGGTATTCTTATACAGGCCCTCACCTTCAGGCAGCCTGCAGGGAAGAGGAGGAAAGGGGTGAGCTGGAGTGGACAGAGAGGGAACAACCACTCTATTCCCTAATAAAGCAGAAACAGCAGAGGAAAGACCACACACAAAGAGGGTTTGAATAAGCGCAAATCAACAACTAAAATGTATTTATTTATGTATTTATTGACTTTTAAGTTTATTTTCTTATGTATTCAATTTATGGGCAATAATACCAGTCATCAAAACTTTAACCCTGGCCTTGATGATTGGCACTACAGCTCATAATTTTCTAACTTGAACTAATTCAATCCCTTTTTTGCATCTGCTACCCAGGGCTTATTTTCTGGTGGAACAACCCAGAATGGAGTTCTGTCATCTTTTTCCAGATTACCCAAGAAAGTAGAGCAGATGTGGCGGTGTAAATTAGTTCCAACTTCCCTGCAGAAACAGAACATGTGTTTTGGAACTACATACCCTGAGTTGGAACAGCCATGTGGTCTTCATTTTTGTGCAACTTCTTGGTTCAATTGAGGATGCACTGAGGGATAATGGACAAGGAGAAAGAGACACAAGGAAATTGCTTGTCAACCACACTGCTTCTGCCACTCCTTGGGTGTGTCATCTTCCTGGCTAGGTTTCTGCTTTTTGTGCTGGCTTCCTGGGCCCTGCTGCCTCTGCTGCTGGTGACCACAGGAGTGGCTGATGCAGGCATCTTCCTATGGAAGGGAGAAAAAACCAATGGCTTCAACAGGGAAACGTGGAAGACGTTGTGTACCCGGAGTGTGGCCGGGAGACAGAGGTGGTAGGAAACTGCCCCTATCCTTTCCTTGATAGCGAACGGGCCAATGTCCTTCGGAACCAGGCGCATTGAAGGAAGCTGCAAGCGGAGGTGTCTGGTGCTTAGCCACACCTTCTCCCCAGGCAGGAATACCGGGGCTGGCTGACGTAGGCGGTCCGCAAATCTTTTCGCAATAACTGCAGAGCAGAGAAGTTTCTCCCGAGTGGATTTCCAGACCTGTCGCAACTGTTGGGCTGTGATCTGTACAGCTGGTGACGGCACTTCCAATGGCAATGGCAAAGGAGGTCAAAGACGTTTCCCATATACCGTGTAGAAGGGGGACCTACCGCTGGCAGAATGCTTGTGGTGATTGGAAGAGAACTCGGCCCACGGGAGTAAGGCCACCCAATCATTTTGTAGGTCTTCTACAAAGGACCGGAGGAACGTCTTCAAAGTCCAGTTCGTGCTTTCCACTTGGCTGTTAGCTTGGGGATGGAGCACGATAGTGAAGTCTAGCTGGACCCCAAACATTTTACAGAGTGCCCTCCAATACTTCGCCATGAATTGGGAGCCCCTGTCCGAGGCGATGTGTAGAGGGAGTCCATGAAGGCGAAAGATATGATGAGTAAACAGGTTCGCCAGTTCGGGTGCTGAGGGCAATTTAGTGAGGGGCACAAAGTGAGCCATCTTTGAGAACCTATCTATTGTGACCCAGATCACCATTTTCCCTTCAGAGGCGGATAAATCTACGATAAAATCCGTGGATAAGTGGGTCCACAGTTCAGTGGGGACAGGCAGAGGCTGAAGAAGACCCCAGATGGGAGTCTTCTGTCGGGTACAGGTCGGTCAGAAGCTGACGTAGAGATGGACGACCCTCTTAAACTGAGGCCACCAGTAGAACTCAGAGAGTAGCTCCTGGGTCCTAGCTACTCCCGGATGACCAGTGGTCAGGGAGTTGTGGGCCCAAGAGAGGACCTTTTTTCGAAGTTGGAGAGGCACCACTGTCTTCCCCATCGGGACCACATCGGAGGCCGCGAGGAGCACTTTGGTCGGGTCAAGGATGTACTGTGGTGGATTAGGGGTATCCGCCATCTCCGCTGTACAGGAAAGGGCGTCCGCCCAGATGTTCTTGTCTGCTTGATGGTAGTGGAGAAGGAAGTCGAAGCGGCTAAAGAAGAGAGACCACCGGGGCCTGCCAGGGGTTAAGACACTGGGCGTGGCATAGGTATTCCATATTCTTGTGGTCCGTATACACAACTGCCGGGTGCTGGGCCCCTTCCAACCACTGGCACCACTCTTCGAATGCTAGTTTGATGGCCAGCAACTCTTTATCCTCTATGCCATAGTTCCTCTCTGTGGGCGAGAATCTGTGTGAAAAATAGGAGCTGGGCAGGGATTTACCCCCATTGGATAATGGGGGTAAATTCCCACTAGCGCTGGAAACTTGCCAGCGCTAGTGTAAAAAAAAAAAAACCTAGCCCAACACCAAACAATAACGGAAGTGCTGATTACCACGTCATATACCAAGATGACCACCCATCACATACCTACCATCAAACACTTCAACACGAACTACAAACCTGGAAGATATTACCAACACACTCCATTTTTCAGAACACTTACCCCCATTATGGCAACACCTATTACTCAAATGCTAGGTCTGATAACTTTCTCTATATTATTAATAAACACACAATCACTGCTAAGAAAAGTCACACTACTAAGCGACATTCTCACAGAAGAAACACCAGACATTTGTGCAATAACTGAATCATGGCTAAAAGACACCGACATGGCAATTATTAATCAACTACCAACTGACATATACAATGTTTTTTTCCATTCCGAGGAGCAAAAAGAAAGGCGGAGGAATCCTTCTAGCTGCCAAAAAGAAATTCAACCTAGCAGTACAAGCCATCTCCCCCCCTCACAAACTTGAGATCGGCCTATTTAAATCCAAGGAACTTCAAATCTGCCTAATCTATGCCCCCCCCCCCTAAAATTCTTGAAAGGAACCCCTCTCTACTCACAGAATTTATCACCAAACATATTGAAATACACTCCCCAGCCGTTATCCTCGGAGACTTGAACCTTCACTTTGATAGCCTCCCACTAACCCCAGCATGCAAAGCAATAATGACTTCTATGAATGCACTAGGATTCCAACAAACTGTGACTAACCCTACTCACAAGGCTGGACACACTCTTGATAATGATATCAAGAGTGTGTCCAAACAGAACAACCCCGATGCACTCCTATTCCCTGGTCAGACCACTACCAGATCAACACATGCTGCACAATTAAGCACTCACAAACTAATACTCACAGCAAAAAAACAATATACTTCAGAAAACAGTGTCCAACAGAAGACATTATCAATGCACTATCAGATGATCTCAAAAATAAATTAGACTTCACAGATGCCGAAACAGCTACCTCATCAGGACTCCAAATTACAAGCAACATAGCAGAGAAACTCTGCCCCATACAAACCAAAGAAATCAATACCGAAAAGATAAACAAAAAGCCTTGGTATACACCCGAATTAAAAACAATGAAGACTGAGCTCCGCAAAACAGAAAAGGAATGGCGCAGAAACCAAAACCCAACAACATTATTGAAATTCAAATCGCTGCTACACAACTACCGACAAACCACGGATAAAATGAAAAAAAGACTACTATGCTACGAGAATCCACCAATACCAATTCAACCCACGTGCACTCTTCCAGTACGTCAAAAGCCTCGTTACTGCTCCAGTCCACACAAGCTCAAACAACGAGGACAAATCAAAATGTGAGGAACTAGCCGCATACTTCAACAACAAAGTACAATCTATTTTAACACGATTCCTGACACCTAATGTGTCTAACGCAACTTCAAACCCCAACAACACCCATAACAACAATTTCCAACACACTACTACATCTACACATACCAATCAACCAGCACCAGCCACTCAAAAAACTTCGAAATAAAGCTTACAAATCTCGAGAATACTTCTTTTATAGAAGTGGAGTCAATACTAAAGAAAATGAAACCAGCGTTCCACCCCACGGATATGATACCCACAAAAACTCTACCATCAATACGCTCTACAATAGCAAAACCCATTGCCAAAATACTCAACAAATCCATCACAACTGGCAAAGTCCCTTCTCAACTCAAACATGCAATTATAACACCTACCACCAAAAAACCTAACCTGGATTCATCGGACCCAGCAAACTATCATCCAGTCTCAAACCTTCCCTTCCTTTCTAAAATAATGGAAAGAGTCATCAACAAACAACTCACTGAATACATAGACGAACATCAATTACTATTCCCATCCCAATATGGATTCAGAAAGCTCCACAGTACAGAGACTCTCCTAATATCCCTATCAGAGATGCTTTTAAAAGCCCTAGACTCTGGTCAATCATACATCTTCGCACTCCTAGATATATCGGCCACCTTCTACACGGTTAATCACAACACCCTCATCACTCGCCTCACTGAATTTGGAATTGACGGCACCGCGCTACTCTGGTTCCAATCATACCTGAGTAACAGGACCTACAGTGTTGAAAGTGGTCTATGTGAATCCAAACCAAGAAGTCTCACACAAGGGGTCCCCCAAGGATCCTCACTCTCCTCAACCCTGTTCAATATCTATCTCACAGCCCTCTGCCGGCTACTTGCAAAAATGGGCCTTCAACACTTCATTTACGCAGATGACGTACAGATCATCATTCCTATAACGAGTTCTCTTGCAAATGCCCTGAACACCTGGAACGCAGCCCTCTCAGAAATCAAAAAAATACTCACGGACAACTATTTGGCTATCAACACCAACAAAACTGAGCTACTCCTCATCACACCTCAAAAAAACACCACACTGAACAAGTCTATACTATCACAAGCCAGCCCTCTTATGGCACAGCAAGTACGCGGCCTTGGCATCATCATCGATAGCAATCTCACGTTCAAAAAATTCATCTCTGAAACGGTTAAAAATGGATTCTTCAAGCTCCACACCCTAAAACGTATCAAGCCGCTCTTACACCCATATGACTTCCGCACAGTACTACAAGCAACTATACTATCAAAGCTCGACTACTGTAATGCACTGCTACTAGGCTTACCAAAAACCACACTACAACCATTGCAAATGTTACAAAATGCAGCGGCCCGCATTATTACTGACACACGTCGTCACGAACACATCACTCCTGCACTTCAGTTTCTACACTGGCTTCCCGTTTCATCCAGGATAATATACAAAACCATAACACTAATGCATAAAGCCATCCACAACAGTAATATGCTTTGGTTCTCTGAACACCTACACTTCAAAGAGTCAAACCGACCAACCAGACCCCAGCATCTAGCCAGACTGCCGATCCCCTCTCCTAAAATGACCAAACTTGCTTCTACAAAAGATCGATCTTTCATCATAGCTGGTTCTACAATATGGAACAGCATGCCCCCGGATCTACGCCAGGAAGAGTGCCACAAAAAATTTAAGCAAAACCTAATAACCTGGTTGTTTCAAAAAGCATACTATTAACTGAGTCTTCTACTACCCAACTATGTCGCCATCACCCCCTCCCCATTCTTCGCTCCTCCCCCCCCCCTCCCGGAAATTCTCCCTCTTGTTAATTATTACTCTATGTATTTTTTAATTTACCTAGTTTACGGGTAAACCTTGTTGCCTATTATATCAGTTAACATGTTGTATTGTAAAGCGCCTCGCTGAATTATTGTTATCTGTAAACCGAGGTGATGTGACACACATGCCGCGGTATATAAAAATCTTTAAATAAATAAAATAAATTAATTAATTAATTGGCTTAGGACGGCCCCGACGACAGTGTCAGAGGCGTCGACCTCCACGATGAACTGGCGTTGAGGGTCTGGGTGCCGGAGGCATGTGTCCTGGAGGAAAGCATCATTCAATTCCTGAAAGGCTCATAGGGCCGTCGCCAGCCAGTTCTTAGCGTCGGCCCCCTTTCTGGTGAGGGCCGTCAGTGGGACCACCATCTGGGAATAGTGTGGGATAAATTGCCGGTAGAAATTGGCAAAACCGAGGAACCGCTGAAGCGCTTTGACTCCCACAGGCTGAGGCCAATTCTTGATGGTGGCGACCTTCTCTGGATCCATATGGAACCCCATGGAGGATACAATGTACCCCAGAAAGGGTAATGACTCCTGTTCAAATTGACATTTCTCCAATTTGGCATAAAGCCGATTCTCTCACAGTTTCTGCAGTACTTGACGGACCTCTCAGCGGTGCGCCTCCAAGTCCTTGGAATATATTAACACATCATCAAGGTAAACAACCACTGAGGTGTGCAGCATTTCCCTGAATACCTCGTTCATGAGGTTCTGAAACACAGCCGGGGCATTACAGAGGCCAAAGGGCATGACGAGATATTCGTAATGACCATTTCTTGTGTTGAATGCTATCTTCCACTCGTCACCGGGCCCAAATTCTCACCAGATTATATGCCTCCCGGAGATCCAACTTCGTGAAGACCTTGGCTCCCTGTAGCCGATCCAATAGTTCTGGGATCAAGGGTAGCGGGTAACGGTCACGCTGAGTAATGCTGTTCAGGCTGCGGTAATTTATACAGGGTTGAAGGGACCCATCCTTCTTACCTACGAAGAAGAACCCGGCTCCGGCCGGGAAGTTGGACGATCTGATGAACCCTCGGTCCAAGTTCTCTTTGATATAGGCAGACATAGCCTGAGTCTCCAGGAGTGATAGCGGGTAGACCCTTCCTCGAGGTGGCATGGTGCCGGGGATCAGGTTGATCGCACAATCAAAGGGCCGATGCTCGAGAAGTAGTTCGGCCTTCTCCTTCGAAAATACGTCTCAGAAGGCATGGTACTGGGGAGGTAGCACTAGTGGAGTTGTCAAGAGTGGTACCAGCGGTCGAGGCCGGGCAGACAGACTCTCATTAAAACAGGTTGGACCCCAGAATGTAATCTAGAGGGAGTCCCAACTGATCACGGGAGAGTGCTTCCGAAGCCAAGGCTGAGGATGAGGAATGAGATCTCCTCAACGTGTAGGAGGCCAGTGCATAGCATTAGTGGCTGAGTACGTATGGAAATGGTTCCAGGAAGTGGGGTCCCCTGGATCGAAGACACTTGTATGGGGGGTTCCTGAGATTGGACCCCAAGCTGGAGTTGCTGCACCAGGTCCGGAGGATAAAGTCACCCCCGGCTCCGGAGTCTACCAGGTCAAAGAGATGGTCGATGAGGACGGTAGGACCCAGGAGGCTGGAAAAGTCTTCACCCTCGGAAGCCCGCAGCTCCCCTGGGAGGAGCCCGTGATAGCCCGAGCCGCTGGGACCTGGGAGAATCCCCTGGGCCAGCAAGAACCGTATACCTGAAGAGACGGAGGGACCAGAAGTCGGAGTCCAGGAATGAAGCAGGGTCAGAAGCCAGAGGTCTGAAGTCAAAGCCGGGGCAGAAGCTGTAAACAGAGTCATGGACGGAGCCGGATCAGAAGCCAGAAGTCAGAAGTCCAAACCAAAACCAGGAGCAGGAGCGAAGACGAAGTTAATGGATGAAGCTGGGTCAGAAGCCAGAAGTAGAAGAGACGATCCAAGATCCAACGCAGCAACTAGTAACTCAGGGGACTGAGTGAACCTCGTTGCAAGGCGAGGCATGTCAGTGACTGCCGGGTTTAAATAACCCGGCAGCGTCTGATCTCAGTGGGAGGCTGTCCCTGAGTTTCCCGTGCTGGCCCCTTTAAGACTGAAGCCCCAGCGCCCACGCCTAGGGCGCAGGGCCAGCCGTGGATCGGCAGCGGCATCTCCCTTGCAGGGAGAGTGCCGCGGTAGGCCGCGTTTCGGGCCTTTGGGGCCAAAATCTAAAAGCATTATTACATGCTGGTTATTGTTATACTGTAAACCGAAGTGATATGTAATTTCTTACATGAATATCGGTATATAAAAGTGTTAAATAAATAAATAATAAAGTGGAGGGACTCCCATGGCTGGCCTGGGCCGGAAGGTGAGTGGAGGTCCCGGGGCACGACCTGGGACCATAACACATAAAGATTCTATAGTTTATTTTGTTTAGGGATGTGAATCGTTTTTTGACGATTTTAAAAAATCGTCGATATTTTTTAAATCGCCAAAAATCGTTAGAGTGCGCGATACAATACAAATTCCCCCGATTTATCGTCAAAAATTGTTAAATCGGGCACGGGAATTATTTGGGGGGAGAGTGGGAAAACCTGCACACCAAAACAACCCCTAAACCCACCCCGACCCTTTAAAACCAATCCCTTACCCTTCCCCACCCTCCCAAACCCCCCCAAAATGTTAAATTACTGGTGGTCCAGTGGGGGGGGGGTCCCGGCGCCATCTCCCGCTCTCGGGCCATCGGCGCCATTTTGGCTGCCACTAATATAAATGGCGCCGATGGCCCAATAAAAAAAACCCCACCCTACCCTTTAAACCGACCCCCTTAGCCTCCCCCACCCTCCCAATTCCCCCAAAACCTTTTTAAATTACCTGGTGGTCTAGGGGGGGCGCGGGGAGCGATTTCCCGCTCTCGGGCTATCGGCTGCCACTCATAAAGATGGCGCCGATGGCCCTTTGCCCTTACCATGTGACAGGGTATCCGTGCCATTGGCCGGCCCCTGTCACATGGTAGGAGCACTGGATGGCCGGCGCCATCTTTAAAGATGGTGCCGGCACTGGATGGCGCCGGCCAATGGCACGGATACCCTGTTACATGGTAAGGGCAAAGGGCCATTGGCGCCATTTTTTTTTAGCGCAGCTGATGGCCTGGGAACATGAGATCACTCCCCACGGCCCCCCTGGACCACCAGGTATGTGTAAAAAGTTTTGGGGGGGGGGGTTGGGAGAGTGGGGGAGGCTAAGGTAATTTTAAAGGGCCTCACTAAAAAAAATTAGTGATGTGAATTGGAATCGGAACCGATCCCAATTCACATCTCTAATGATCAGATTCCCCCCCCCCCCCCCCGAACCCGATCGTTAAAACGATCGGGCACACGATTGACAATCCCTAATTTTGTTTCCTGTAGAACTTTGACTCTATGTTCTCTTTAACATATTGCATAACCCCTCCACCAATCAGAGATATTCTATCATTGTGATATAATTTGAACCTAGTATCACAGTGTCCCACTGGTTAACCTCCTTCCACCAGGTCTCTGAGGTGCCAATTATATATATCTCTTTATCCAGTGCTATACATTCTATCTTTCCCATCTTATTTTTTAGACTTCTAGAATTTGTATACAGACATTTGAAAGTATGTATTTTGTTTGAATGAATAACCTGTTTATCAGTTGACAAGGGTAATTTGGAATTTTTCTGCTCTATCTGCTCTTTACTTAAAGGCACATGGGTTATTTTAACATTTATTGCAACCTCTCTAGTAGGACACCCTAATATCTCTATTGTTGTTAGCATCCTTCAAAGGTACATCATTCTGAAATAGGTGCTTCTGAGCATGGCCGGTGCAAGGGGATTGGGCGCCCTAGGCAACTCTTGTGCTGCCTCCCCCCCCGGTCACACCCCTACCTGTTTCGGGGCCGCAAGCAGCACGCTCGTGGCCCTGAGAAGCACACAGTGTCGCTTCCCCCCTACCTGTTTCAGCGTCGACTATGTGCTTCTCAGGGTGCCGAGCTGTAGGGGGCGTCGAAGAACAGCCACGTGGTCCCACTTATGGCACCACATGGCTGCTCTTCAGTGCCCCCTACGGCTCGGCGTCCTAGGCGACCGCTGAAGTTTGCCTAATGGACGTGCCGGCCCTGCTTCTGAGCTACTGTTGGCTTTCTCTCTCTTCTAATTTAAAAACTGCTCCATCTCCTTAAGAACATAAGTAGCTACCCTTCTGTGTCAGACTGAGGGTCTATCAAGCTCAGCATCCAGTTTAACATTGGTTAATCCAAGTTACAAATACCTGGCAAGTATCCCAACATTAACTAGATTCCATGCTACTGATTCTGATAATAAGCAGTGCCTATTCCCTAAGTTAACATGATTAACAACAATTTATGGACTTCTCCTTTACGAACTTATCCAAATCCTTTTTAAACCAAGCTACACTAACTGCCTTTACCACATCCTTTGGAAATGAATTCTAAGAGCTTAATTGAGCATTGAGTGAAAAAGAATTTTCTCCAATTTTTTTAACTATTCTACTTGATAATTTCATGGAGTGCTCCCTAGTCCTTGTATTATTAGAAAGAGTAAATAATAGATTCACATTTACCTGTTCAAGTCCTTGTATTATCTCTGCACCTATCACACCTTGTTGGCCATGTTAGGCTCTTGTCATTTGAATACATTTCCATTGCAACTTAAGTAATTTATGGGTCTCAAAAGGGTTATCTTGCTACATGTATGGCTATCAGCTGATGACTGGTTATCCAGGGAGTTATCTACCTTTCCTGGTAGTTCTAGCCAAACCCTCTTAGTTGCTCTCTGAATGCCAGACCTTTGCATGACAGTGTTTGATTTTTGGCTCAGTTGCTTCTTTCACTAGTGCAACCACTTCTTTAACTCTTATTAATTAAGCTATCAAGTCGGTACTAAAATTCCATGGCACTGGAGTTTTACTTTTACTCTTAACTACACCTTTCCTTAACTTGTCAGGAAACTAATCAATAAAAATTATCACATTCACATATCACTCTCACTCTCTAATATTCTTTTTACTGTTCTTTCTCTCTTAAAAGTATCAATTGTTTGTTTGTTTTCACTTTGTGGCTACATTTCAGAGCAGCACTTCTGCTCCATCTAGTTTCTCTCCATACGTTCTAAAACTGTCACTGGATTTTTCTGAATACATAGATCTTTGCTCTCATGAATTCATCAGATGAAATAGGACTAAAATTAACTATATTTCCCATGAATTTGCCTCTACAGGTTCTGCATTCCTCTTGATATAATGTTCTTAAATAGGATAATTTTTTGATAACATTTTAAACTTTTCAAAATGAATTCTGTAAAAAAGAAAGATGCGAGGTAGGGTACAATCTATGAAATAGATTTTAAAATCTTGCGTGCATGCGTCCCTGTGTACATGCTATCCAGCACGCACACACAGACACATGATGTTATAACATGCGTGCATGTTATAAAATCAGGGGTCGGCACACGCAACAGGGTAGCCTTCCACAGTTCCCTCCCAGTCTGCTTCAGTTTAGGAGCGGTCTGGGAGGGAACTTCCCTACCCCCTATACTAACCTTCCTACCCCTTCCCCTAACTTTCCTGCCTCCTAGCCCTATCCTAACCCCCCCAAATCCTTGACTTACCATTTGCTCCTGCCTTGGGGCAGGATCAAGTACCCTGCCAGCATGTAATCCCCTCACACAGTGGCAAATGGCCGCTGTGCTGGGCACCTCTAGCCACAGCCTGCCCTGCCCCCTCCCTGAGGCCCCAGTACTTACACGCGTCCCGGGGATTTACACGCATGGCCGGGCCCTTGAAATTTGGCCCAACACACGTAAGCCCGGCCACATGCATAAATCCTCATCACCAGGTCATTTACAAGCTACTCTTCCATTATCTAGGAAATGGCATTAAAATCTCATCTGTGCTGCAGTAACAGTATTTGTTTTTCTAATGAAAACCTGGACTGGATCATTGGAAATTAAGTGGAATGGATTCATTCTTGCATTAAACTATTTTGTAAGATCAGAAATGCTCACAATATTTCTCAAGATGTCCAACCCTATCTTTTAATGAAATTAACATTCACAAAGTCCTTGAACCAAATACTGGCACTGATGCCCAATAAGATGTATAACAGTTACAATTGAAATAAAAGCTCGGTAGGGATTCACAGACTCTTCACCACCCATTGCTGTAACCAGCTAGAGCAGCCCCATGTTGCCTTAAGTCAGCAGTCTCACCAGCTCTGGGCTCACTCTCTCTTCTTGGCTTTCAATAAAACTAGTATCTCTACCAGGCTTGGACTTACCACCTTTAACCTGTCCCTTCAGGTGATCTGCCCTGCCAGGTCAATGCCACCTTCCAGGGCATTCAGAGACAGCAATGTTTTCAATGTTTTAAAACTTTAGTACCCCTATTTACATTCCCCCCTGCTAAAGATGAATGATGTCCTCAACATTCTTATGCTTAACCCTATAATCCCTAAATAAAATTCCATTCACTCCACATTCACAAGCCAAGGTAATAGAATGAATAGTGCATTTCTCAGTATTCTTATCTTATTTGAAAACACATATGACAAAATGGTACAGTTTTTTTTCTTTTAAACATAATGACTCATTTAAAACTTTAAAATAATTAGATCTATTTCTGTCATCAGCATAGTTTTCCCTTTAAGGTGAAACTTGGGATACTAGTAGTCGATTTCTTCTTACTCAATACAGGATATAATTGCTGCTTAAATACTTTGGAGGCTTTCCTTTATCAGCCCTGCTGGAACTCCTGGGTTGCTGGATGGGTTCTGGAACCTCACCCCCAGCAGAAACCCCAGGGGGTGGACATTGCACCTATGGGCACACCCAGGTCTCCATACAAGAACAATTCTTCCATTGGTGATGTTTCCATTACTGGAACCCATTCTGTTTCTACTCCAGTGTTATCTTCTTCTGGCTTTACCCAGATTTCATTACCTTTGTCACCTTGGTTTCTATCATTTGAGTGTAAAACATATATCATTTTATATGGGATGCTTCCCAAAGTATCTTGTATCTTCTTCTTTTTCTTCTTGGCAAACTCCATCATATTCTCCAAATGAACGTGATCCATTTTTAAAATCCAATTCAACTTTAGAATTATGCCACAGTGCTGTTTTCACTAATGGTGCAGGAACAATTTTGTTCTTTTTCTTTCTTGTTCTCATTCTACAGTCAAATATTTTAATGGTAATACTCCATATGACTGGATCAGGGTTGAGTTACTTTGGAGAAAAGCTGTTATATTTCAGAGATGCTGTCCATTTCTTCTATAACTCTTTTCTTGTTCCAAGTTTCACATCTCCAAGTAAAATTTTGGAGATGGAATAATTCCCAGGGATTAGATCATCAATAGCTTTCTTCAATTTACAAACTATGATATTAAACAGAACACTGATTGAAAATGAGAACCTGAAGAGACTTTGATAAAAGTTTTTCTCAATCGCAATTCTGTTCCTTTTTTCAGAGCAAGAGATGGTATGTCATAGCCTTTGTTTTTTTCTACTAACTACAATCGTTTTAACTGTTTCACTAATTCTGCTTTTAATAATATCTTTTTCTAAAATGCATACTTTTGTTGCTTTTATAATTTGGACTGCCCTTCCCAGTTTACTTGTTTCCACAAATGTATCTATGACTATAATCTCTTCAGTCAGAACTTTTTCTTCTGCAGCACTAAAATTGTGTTTTCTATTCGCTTCATTTTTAACATCTTTATCTCTCATAACTTCCATGTTGTGAGCTTCCAAATTTTTTTAAGAATCTCCTTTAACATTATTTATTCTGTAGCTGCAATCATTTTCTCTTGCAGATTTCCTTCTTTCAGAGTTTTCTTTTACTTCTTCAGCTTCAGCAATGGTCTCTTTTTCCTGATTGCTCTCCACAGTCTCCAGAAATTATTCTTGTTTCCCTTTATCCTCAGATTGAGACTCTGAGTCTTTCAGTGTTTCATATGTTTCATCTTCTGTGTCTCTTTCTTACAGAATCTGAACAGGATGTAGTCCTCCTAAGTCAGTGATCTCTTTTGCTATGTGAATTACAAAAAAAAAAAATTGCCACCGCAGTTGTAATTTAAATAATAGAGGAAACATTGGGGACTCTGGGAAAGCCTCCAGCACAATGTGCTGCAATCCCAATGACATCATCAATAATATCAATGGGCACCTTCAGGTCCAACAGGGGACCTCAAAATTTAACAAAATAAAGGGTAAACAAGCTAAACTAAATTAAAATAGCTAAAGGGTGCAGGTAGGCAGCCCTCAGGGGCACTGAGGATGCCACTGTCATGGCTCATAAATAAGTTTTAGAAATGAAAATAGCTGTATTCAATGGAGCAAACTCAAATCTAGAAAGTAAAACAAAAAGGACATTGGGGAAACTGGGAAAACAATTACCCAACATTGAGTTTCGAATCTTCTTAACTCTCAGAGCATTACGGTTCTTGCAAGGAAACAAAAGCATAGGCACAAAGGATCAGTTCTTATGATTTAAAATACATGAAAGAAGCAGTGTTAAGAAAAGAAAAGTATTTACAATACAGAGTTATACTTATCTGAAATGTTATTGTTTACTTGTATGAAGGAACCGATTCCATAGAAATATTATCCTAGAAAAAAAGAAAGAAAAAATGTTTAATTGATTGTAATCAGTTACTTATTTGGTAAAAGTTGTGTTTAGTAATCAGAAACAATGGCAGCAGAAGTGTTATTTAATTAATATTTTCTTGAAATTATTAATCTAGAAGGAGAATTGAGTCATTCACTATATTTTTGTCTGCCCTCTAAATCTGGGGAGACATAACTGGCTTCTCCTTAGAGGAGATTCAGTTGAAAGGAGAACATTGGGCTGTGTACCCTGTACAACATCTGAAGACCCTGCCATTTCTATACCTTGACTATTACTACACTCACTATCATCAGCCACAACAGTGATGAAGGGTCTTTGCATAAGGGCCATGGTTCACAATTCTAAACTGCTTCCTGTTGACCAAATATGGCCCTCACCCCCTGAGATCAGTCTGTGCTCAAACCTTTGTGCAGGATGATGACTCCAAAGCCCCTTTTGTATGGCTCACTTTTATATATCAAGAATATACAATAAACCTTCAAGAATCAATGGCAATAGCCCTCAATTTACAATACCAAAAAAGTACTTCTTAAACATATGAGGGAAACTGTAAAATGCAGTAATGGATTATCAATTAATTTTTAAAATCCTGGGAATCGGTATCAGAGTGTTCAGTGCTTCAATCTCCTGAGCTCTTGCCCACAAAGGGCTACAACCCCTCTCATTTATTTGCACTTTTATAACGTCATTTACTTCTTCCCATTCATTTTTTTTGTCTTTATACCATAAGTGAAATTTACTCTAAAGATTACCTTTTTAAAATACCTTTCATTGTGTGTCCTAGTGATCTAAAAACAACTTATCTCATTTCTACTACTTCATAACTTGAAACAACTTATCTCATTTTTGTTTTTTACTGCTGTTGTCGCCGTCTCTGTTGCTGTTACGTATTCTTTCCTGCCCGACATTGACAATGTTTCGGTGTGAAACTCACGCCTGCTTCAGGGGACTTAACGTTGTTCCTATAATAAAAAGCACTTTAATCACCTTTCCTCATTAATTTCAAAGAAAAATTTTTTAAACATGCCACTCACTCGAGACTTAAGTTTTAGCTGATCCCAGCTTAACCCAGCAACTCACACAGGTAAAAAGATGGCGCCCAAACACTTTCAGTCATTGAAGCGCCATTGATCCAACATTGTATGGAAGCAGGAGCGGGAGGACAGCCCGGAGCGGGAGATCGCTCCCGGGACCCCCACTGGACCACCAGGTACCTGTAAAAAGTTTTTGGGGGCGTCGGGGTGGGTTTAGGGGTTATTTTTGTGTGCCGTTTTTCCCACCCTCCCCCAAAATGATAAGGGAACCCCCACGATCAATATCGTGTGGTTTACCTATCGTTTTGGGGAAGCCCGATTCACATCCCTAATATAGACTGCATTTACTATTCATAAAAATGTGCGATCAAACAGATGTTTTTGTTTTAGCCTGTTAAGACTGGCCATGATACGAGGCCCGTGTAGTACCAACTGCCGAGCTATCTGCTCCACTATGTATTATGTTGTACTATGAGGAACTATGACTACTACGGATGTTTGTGTATTTTGTTTGATTTGACAATAAAAAATGCTTAAATAAAAAAAAAAAGTGGCATGAGTACCCTAAGCACTATAAAAGGATAAAGGGGTATCAGCAGTGTCATGAGTTCCTCTAAAGCACTGTGAGAAGAGCAAAGAAATGGCAATAGTGGGAAGAATACCCAAAGACTTCAAAAGAGGATACAAACTACGGTGGTATTAGCCCTCAAAGACAACACAAGAGGCAAAGTGGCAGCAACAGTGGTATCAACACCATAAGACACCATAATGAGAGCACAAAACAGAAATGGTGGCAAAAAACCTCAAGACACCAATAAAGGGATAAAGAAGAACAAGGAGTTCTAACAACACATAAAGACATTGTTGCATTTCGTAGACTGTGTGCTCGTCCCATGGCCTGCCACCCTTACCTCCAGGCTGGCCTTCCACAGCACTGGTGCCTCCTCTGTGCTAGTTCCCCGGTGTGGCCTCTCCTTCTAAGAGAATCAAAGGGCTGCACCTCAGCCGCTCGTCCTCAGCGCAGCAGGATGCCATTAGTCCTCGGAACAGGCCCCTCCATAGGGCAGCGCACACTGACTGCCCTATACTTAAAGGGCCTGTGGTGGGAAAACACTGGAGGTGCCCCATCATCTAGCCAGCCCTATAAAGGGTTGACTCCGACTTCCAACTGGTGCATCAGCAATGGGTGAACTCCTCCTAGAATAGTGTATTGCTTGCATTCCTGCCTTCCCCTTCTGATTCCTGTTTTTGCATCCTGATTCCTGTCTCCACTATGGTGTTCCTGTCTTTTGTTCTTGGCTCTTGTCATCTGGTTATCCCTGGATCCCCTCGTCTGGGGTCGGTCCTCTTCTCTGTCTTCAGCATCTCCTCATGATCCTGCGGTTTGTCTTCCTCCTCTTTGTCTTCTTCATTGAATTGATCATCTGGTTTTGATCCTGGACTGGAACCTGATGCTGCTCGAACTCCACCTGCATCCGACCACTGCCTGGACACCAACCTTGATTCTTCTCTGCCTGCCTTGATCTCAGCCTGAGCCTGGCCTGTCCTCTTGCAGCTTCAACATCATGCTGGCCTGCCATGCTTCCCACCCTCCTGGATCTCCTTCACCGCAGAGGTCCGCACCTGAGACCAGCTAGCCCTGGCACCCGAAGGCTCAACCTAAAGGGAAAGTAGGTTGGTATTGATGAAGCTCCAGTTGGCCTCTGCTTCCACCTGCTGAAGATGGGGACCTGCAGGGCTCCTCCCTGGAGGTAACACCAACTCCCCCTTGGCCCAAGTGTCTACAACTTCAGAAGACAACATGAGAGGTGTAAACAGGTCCCCCTAATGGTATAGAGTCTGAGGTATGGCAGCAAGGCAGAGTGGCAGCAAGACTTTCTAGATGCAAAGTATGGATATGGCAGCAATGCTGAATGGAAGAAAGACACCTAAGGTGTAGGATAAGTGGTACAGCAGCAACATAGAGTAGCACTGGAAATATATGTCTTCCAGTTGAAGTACTTGACACTTGTCAGATTTAGTACAAGAGAATGATCTGTCATCAGTATCATTTTTGTGACATAAGCTTTTATTACATTCCCTACTTCAAACTGTTCTTCCTGCTTGGTGGAATTTTGGGTTTCTTGTGACATTGGCTTTCCATCAGAAACTTGCATCAAAATCAAAATATGATGATAGTCTCACATCAGTGTGGTTTTCCTGGATATCTGTGAGGTTTTGTTTATTAAGAAATTTTTCCTATATTCTGTAGCTGAATACAGACTCTCCCGTTTTTTGATTTTCTGATGCTTCATTAATTCTCTCTTCCTACTGATACTTTTACCACAGGTTTCTCTTGAGATGGGGGTAAAAGGCTGTTGTGCATGGACCAAGAGAGGGATATTGGGGTAAAAATATCTAGCAATCTGAAGACAGAGAAGCAATGTTAAGAGTGATAGCCAAAGCCAGAAGAATGCTAGGCTGCACAGAGAGAGGAATAACCAATAAGAAAAAGGAGGTGATAATCGTCTTATACAGGTCTTTGGTGTGGCCTCACCTGGAGTACTGTGTTCAGTTCTGGAGACTGTATCTCAAAAGGGACAGAAACATGATAGAGGCAGTCCAGAGAATGGTGACCAAAATGGTAGCTGGTCTCCATTAAAAGACTTATGAGGAGACATTGAAGGACCTAAATATATATACTCTGGAGGAGAGGAGGTACAGAGGAGATATGATACAGACCTTTAGATACCTGAAAGGTTTTAATGATGCACAATCAACAAACTTTTTCCATTGGAAAGAAATCACTAGAACTAGGGGTCATGAAATGAAACTCCAGGGAAGGCAACTCAGAACCAACTTTAGGAAATATTTCTTCATGGAGAGGGTGGTGGATGCCTGGAATGTCCTTCCAGAGGAGGTGGTAAAAACAAAAACAGTGAAAGAATTCAAAGGGGCATAGATAATCACTGTGGATCCCTAAACGCTAGAGAATGAAAATGAAGAAAAGAGTTCAAAGGGGTAACTTGCTGGTGTGGCGATTACTACCCTTAGCCAATAAGTCGTCATACTGTTGATGCAACTCTATCATTGCTCTCTTCTTCAATGGCAGGGGGGAAAAGGGAATTAGATTCAGACAGCAACCAACAAAGGCCCTGACTTTTATGGTCTGGGGAAACAAATAAGCATGGGTTTAACTTTCTGATGCAGCTGTTATTACCCTTAACCAATAAGCCTGATACTTTTGATGCAACTCCAACTTTGCTCTCTGCTTCTACAGTAAGAGGTAATGAGGAATTGGACTCCGCAGCAATAAACAAGGGCCCTGACTTTTACGGTCTGGGAAACTGATAAGTATGGGGGTGTCCTGTATAGCACAGCAAATACTACCATAAGCTTGCTGGGTAGAATGTATGGACCATTTGATCCTTTTCTGCTGTCATTTCTATATGTTTCTATGTGCATCTTTTCTGTTGTGCCTGTATTTCTTCCTTCTGACTGAGAGTTTTGGGGGACAACATACCACAGTATAACTAATAAAGAAGAAGTGTGGGAGAACTAGGCTGGGATCCTAGAGATGTACAACAAAACAGTAAGGAAGAGAACCAAAAAAGAGATGGGGTGGAAGAGAAACTATTTTTTTTCTTTTTTCCAATTTTGTTTCTGGAGTCAAAACAACCCAGTATACCCAACAAAGAAACAGAGTGGGAGAAATAGCGGTGATTTGCATAGGGGTACAACAAAATGAAGAACCATAAAGGGATAAATAAGGTGGGAAGATAACTAGTATTTTTTTCTTTTTTTCACATTTTTTTTTCTGTGGGCAAAACACCCCATCTAACCAACAAACAGAGTGGGAGAATTAGGATGAGATCCAAACAGTAAATAACAAGGAAGCAACAAAACTTCCATACTGGTACATAATAGGCATGGCAGATAGTTATATTAACAGCATGACCCCCAAGGTGGTATATCAGGGGGAAGGCGGGTAGGCCTTGCACCTGATATATCACTTGGGGGGTATATCATTTGTGTTTGTTCAGATATCACTGGTGAAATGTATGCTACACCTCTCTGCCTTAGCCAGTGGTACCTGCATGTGACTAAAGTACCGTTTGTACAGGGTGAGAATGTTCTTGCTACTAAATGTAGTCCTGCAGGACACGTTCTCCACTACCTGCAAAGGATGGTCAACATGGGCAATCATTTCTGTGATGCCCTTCATTACTAATTTAGATGCTGCCTGTCTTTTGCCCCAGGACAGTGCTATGGAACACCACTACATTTTGTCTATAGTGGATTGCCACTTTGGATGAATAGCTAAGGACTGCTGGTCTGCCACCTGCCTGCTAGAGTGTGCTATGGGTTCTAGGGATGTGAATCGTTTTTTGACGATTTAAAATATCGTCCGATATATTTTAAATCGTCAAAAATCGTTAGGGCCACGATACAATACCAATTCCCCCGATTTATCGTCAAAAAATCGTAAATCGGGGGAAGGGGGAGGGCAGGAAAACCGGCACACTAAAACCCCTTAAAACCCACCCCGACCCTTTAAATTAAATCCCCCACCCACCCCAAATGCCTTAAATTACCTGGGGGTCCAGCGGCACACTAAAACCCCCTAAAACCCACCCCCAGCACACTAAAACCCACCCCGACCCTTTAAATTAAATCCCCCACCCCAAATGCCTTAAATTACCTGGGGGTCCGTAGCGGCGGTCCGTAGCTTAAATTACCCCCGGGTCCGTAGCTAAATCTGGGGAAGGGGGAGAGCAGGAAATCCGGCACACTAAATCGTGGTGTCTTCAGCCGGCGCCATTTTGCAAAATGGCCGCCGCAAAATGGCGGCGGCCATAGACCAATACGATTCGACGCAGGAGGTCGTTCCGGACCCCCGCTGGACTTTTGGCAAGTCTTGTGGGGGTCAGGAGGCCCCCCCAAGCTGGCCAAAAGTTTCTGGGGGTCCAGCAGGGGCCCTGGAGCGATCTCCTGCCGCGAATCGTTTCTGTACGGAAAATGGCGCCGGCAGATCGACTGCAGGAGGTCGTTCAGCGAGGGTTCCGGAACCCCGCTGAACGACCTCCTGCAGTCGATCTCCTGCCGGCCATACTGAAGACACCACGATTTAGTGTGCCGGATTTCCTGCTCTCCACCTTCCCCCGATTTAGCTACGGACCCGGGGGTAATTTAAGCTACGGACCGCCGCTACGGATCCCCAGGTAATTTAAGGCATTTGGGGTGGGGGATTTAATTTAAAGGGTCGGGGTGGGTTTTAGGGGGTTTTAGTGTGCCGGGGGTGGGTTTTAGGGTGTTTTAGTGTGCTGCTGGACCCCCAGGTAATTTAAGGCATTTGGGGGGGGGGGGGGTTTAGGGGGTTTTAGTGTGCCGGTTCACGATTTTAATGATTTTAAAGATACTCTAAACACCCAAACGGCGACGATACGATTCCCTCCCCCTCCCAGCCGAAATCGATCGTTAAGACGATCGAGGACACGATTCACATCTCTAATGGGTTCACCTTGGGAAAAGGTCTTCCCTTGTTCAATCCCTTTTCTCTATCTTTTACATGAAGTGGCAGAAAGGGTCCCCCAGGCTAGTACTGCCACCTTCCCCTGATGCCAATGCTTACAGGTGCAGGTGATGCTACATATAAACATTTCTTGGATGCCCCTCAATTGTTTTCCACAATTGATATCCTTCCTGCAGTGAATACAGTGAGCAGAATGTGAGTCCTCGCTCACTTTAAAGTGACTGTAGATCAGGGGTTTCTTCTGTGATTCCTTTTCTACTTCCTTTGGAGGCTGATGCTGGCACTAGAGTTGATATAGAGTTTGGATCCTGAGAAAACATGCCAGGAGCATCACCTACATGCTCTACCTGTACTGCCTGCTCTTCTTGGGGGTTGATCTCAACATTGTCAGTATTGTTTCTCTCCCATCACCCAACTGGAGGCTAAGAAACTATTGATGAACCTTCCCAAATTCTCTTTGGCTACTAGCTCTTCAATATCTTCTAATTCAGAGAATCCTAGACAAGTTACTTCCTTAGAATCAATTGATGAAAATTTTACCTTCATTGTCTCATAAGTAGTATCCAAAGAGGAACATGCTTCTGGTTTTAGGCTTTGCTCTTTTGCTACCCCTGCTCTGCTAATGCCAGTCTTGTATTCTGTTCTACCTTTACCCTTTGCTCCAAACAAGAGGAAGAGGAACAGGCAACTATGGCATAAGCTCTACAAATTTCAGTTTCTACCATGTTGAGCTGCTATTTGCTTCTGTCTTTCTGGATCTAAAAATGTTCCTTTACAATTTATTTGCAAGACTATCTCTTTAATTACTACCCATGCCAAAGCTGTCAACTCTGCCCATATACCCTCTTATCCCATTTTCTGACATGATAAAATTTGTTGAAGTGCACTGTCTACTAGGGTTTTGGATATTACAAATGATACTGTAGCTATACCCCCACTCACACTGCCACTCACTGTATAGAAAACTGTCTGTCACATACTCACACACATACACACATACACAGACACATATGCAATGTATGTGCGCTGTGCTGTGGGTACTTATGTTGACTGACTTCACCACAAAAAAAACTGTTAAACACTAACAGACAAAAAAGACTGGCAACCTGGTAAGACTCTTCTCTTTAGGTTCCTAGTATGTACTGCTCACATCATTGGTATCCAAACATACCTAAAAAAAATCATTACTGCTGGTGCAATTGCAATCTCCACACTGTCTCTCAGTGAAGAGAACAATAAAAAATCAGCAGCAGTACACTTCCTCTCTTTCTGGCACAGTGATAATGTGATATCACTGCAACACAGAGAAGATCAAAAGTGCAAAATCCCAAACTTTTAAGCTTTTATAAAACTCCTTCTCCATCAAGAGCTGGAGAGGAAATACAAAGCTTCAGAGACATGTTCATACTTTACAGTGGGAAAAGGTCAGCATTACTTGATCCAGATTGTAGTTATAAGCTACTTAAAAAGATGCTGCACCATCATTTGTTCTCTGGCTAGTCTCCTTGCCAGCTTGTCCTGCCTTGGTTCTGACAAGGCTCTGACAAGGCAATGAAGTCACACAGTTGGTTGCCATAATTATCACTTGTTTATTTTTCTCAATGGGCCATATAAATAAAGGGAAACATAAATAAATGGAGCAAAGATCATTTGTTTCATTCATTGGATCAATCCATTCATTTTGAAGGGCCATGAATAAAACAAATATGGGCTTATTCATTCTGTTTTCCCCATTTGTTTCAAATGAAAGCACATCCCTAATATTTGGAGATCTTGCTGACAGTCTGTCTTTAGTTTTAGTGATGAATGACATTTCTTACATTTGTAAAACAAGGTGATATATAAAAAATGTTTAAATTGAATTAACAATTAAATTAATTAGCCAGAGAAAGGAACAACTATAAAATCATAGCTAAATAAAAAAATCAACAATAAACTTAATAAACATAAAATATCCTAACACTAAAATAACAGCTGACATTCTAGAGGACATGATTGTTTTATACATGCCTCTGCCTCAGAGATGTGTCCAATGAAAACATCTCATGTGGATCTTGGATAGACTCCAGGAATGGCTTCTGCTTCTGTACCAAGTCATTAAGGTATTATACCAATGCAGATTTGGTGTGCTGTAATGTGGCCACTTAGCATGGACACTTGGAAGACCATGGGCCAACCAGTTCAGCATCTTCTGATGTTCCCTGATAGACTGGATGAATGTTTCTAACATTTCACTGACCCTACCATACTTTGCAATAGTTTTTTTTATCTTTGTCATCAAACTCATCTTCAGCCTATTTTAGATCTTTGAGATTTATTCTCTCATAAGGTTTCACAGCTGCTTCTTTTTGCATCCATGGAACCATTTCTTTTTGCATCTTTAGGACTATTTCTTCCAGGTACCTATAGTACCTGAATGTTATCTGCTTTGAAGGGGCAGAAAAGCAGAATATATCAAATAAACAAACAAATAAATAAATCTTTTGACTCTTCTTTTAGAGGAAGAGTCCCAACATTTCTTAATATGTCATTGCATTTTATATCTTAATTAGGATTTGGCATGCTGAAGCTCTCTTTTTTAATCTGTACTAGCAGCAGAGGTAGGGGAAGGAATAACACCCCACTGTGAGGGAGTTCCCTACAGTTGCTTCTCACTCTACTGTTCCTCAGTACCACAGAACAGAAGTGGGGCATTAGCATGCTTCCATTACTATTTGCTTTTGATGAGCATGGGATGCTATACATACATGAACATGTCCTGAATTCTCACTCTGTGTTTACAAGTAGACGGTGCAGCTATACTACTTATGCTACTCCATGGGGGTCTTGTTGCGACTCTTCCTTGTTGCTATAGTATACTCTTTATGCTACACTTTTGAGATCTTGCAACCACACAGCCATGCTTCCATACCCTAGACTCTATACATTAGGGATCTTGTTGCCACTATGACTTGCTTCCATACCCCCTTATGCCACACTTGGAGGTTTTGCCACCACTTTGACTAAAACATATGCCCCAGATGTACCAACTTGGGAGTCTTGCTGCTACTCTGTCTAGCTACTACACCCTAGATCAGGGGTCGGGAACCTTTTTGGCTGAGAGAGCCATGAATGCCACATATTTTAAAATATAATTCCATGAGAGCCATACTAACTACAACCCCCCACACTCTTGACTCCCCCAAGACTTACCAAATTAATTTACTACAACCCCCTACTCTCCTGACATCCCCAAGACCTGCCAAATTAATTTACTACAACCCCCCATCCTCCTAACTCCCCCCCCCCCTCAAGACCTGCCTAAAGTCCCTGGGGATCCAGCGGGGGTCCAGGGATCGCAGGCAAATCTTTAATAAAAAAGTAAAAATCTAACAAAACCCCCCACCCTCCTGATGCCCCCCCAAGACCTCCAAAATTAATTTACTACAACCCCCCACCCTCCTGACCCCCCCAAGACCTGCCAAAAGTCCCTGGTGGTCCAGCGGGGGTCTGGGAGCGATCTCCTGGACTTGGGCTGTCGGCTGCCAGTAGTCAAAATGGCACCGACGGCCTTTTGCCCTCGCTATGTCACTGGGGTCGACCAATGGCGGCGGTAGCCCCTGTGACATAGTAAGGGCAAAGGGCCATTGACGCCATTTTGATTACTGGCAGCCGACGGCCCTTTGCCCTTACTATGTCACAGGGGCTACCGCCGCCATTGGTCGACCCCAATGACATAGCGAGGGCAAAGGCCCGTCGGTGCCATTTTGACTACTGGCAGCCAACAGCCCAAGTCCAGGAGATCGCTCCCGGACTGCTCCTGGACCCCCGCTGGACCACCAGGGACTTTTGGCAGGTCTTGGGGGGGGTTCAGGAGGGTGGGGGTTGTAGTAAATTAATTTTGGAGGTCTTGAGGGGCGTCAGGAGGGTGGGGGATTTTGTTAGATTTTTACTTTTTTATTAAAGATTTGTCTGCGAGCCAGATGCAGCCATCAAAAGAGCCATATATGGCTCCCGTGCCATAGGTTCCTGACCCCTGCCCTAGATGTACCACCTTGATGGTCTTGCTGCAATTCAGCCTGCCATTTTCCAGATGAACCATCTTGGGGATCTTGCAATTCTGCCTAGCTGCCATGTCCCAGAGGCACCATTTTGGTGTTTTGCTGCCATTCTGCCTAACTGGCATACCCCAGATGTACCAGTCTGGGGAGGGGGGGGGGGGTCATGCTTTCACTATGCATAGCTGCCATTCTCCTGAAGCTACACCTTGGAGAATTTGATGCCTTCTTGTTGTTTGCTGCATGGATCCCAGCCAATCTTTTACATCCTAATACTTTCTTTGTTTTACTGAGGTGTTTTGTCCCCAAAATAAAATGTAAAATAAAGAAAAAATGCAAGTTTATCCTCATACCTTATTTCTTTTCTTGTTCTTTACTTTACTGTTTTGTTTTATATCTCTAGGATCCAAGCCTAGTTTTCCTACCCTTCTTTCTTGGTTATACTAGAGTGTTGTAACTTTTGCCCATCATGGGGTCATCTCACTACTGGTAGCATTCACTCCAGGACAGACTGCCACAAAAGCAGCAAGAACACCACCATGATACCACCAGCATTCCCACTCCTTGTGTGCCCCTGTCAGCACTCATCCTAGGATACTAACTCCTCATGAAGAGGCAAGAATACTGCCATGATGCCACCAACATGCCCACTCCTTGGGCTTCTCTAGGCATGTGCACACATAGTACAGCACCCTTTGTACTCCCCACGGCAGGAAACAGCCTGGCTGGAGCACTCTGATGAAATAACATGGCTGGATATAAAGGCTCCAGCCATGCTCCCTTCCTTATCTCATTAACAGGTCTTTCTGCTTTTTTGCACTATGTATTGTACCTGCATTCCTGATTCTGCCTTGGTTCCTCAGCTTTCCTCATCCAGCCTACCTTACCTCATACATCCTGCCTTGCCTTATCCAGCCTGACTTGCCTTGCCCAGCCTCTTCCAATCTGCCTTGTCTCCTCTGAATATCCTTACTTCATTCAGTTTGTACTGCTTTGTTCCGTTCTTATGACCTATCCTGTCTTCAGCCTGATATCAGTACTGACCTCTGCTACAGAACCAGACTACTCTTCTGCCTGCTGCCTGCCACTGACCTTAACTACAAACTTTGCCTACATGTTCTTTGCTGCCTACCTCAACCTCTGCTTCATTACTGGAAATTGTCTGCCAGCTACTTGTCCTGACCTTGGCCAAGTCCTGGAATCTCTTATCCAATATGCCCTGTGGGACCCTCATCTAACTCCTGCCAGCCCCTGGAAAGCAATGGCTCAACCCGCAGGGAATAGGGTTCGTATAGGTGAAGCTCCAGTCTTGTCCAAGCCCAGGGCATGATTTGCTAGCTGTCAGTGTGGGCCTAGTAGGTTTGCCTACTAGGATGCATCAACCATACCAGAGAACAAGGCTCCACTATTCTTACAAGTATTTTGTCCCCAAAAAGAAATAATGCTAAAATAGAAAATAAATACAAGTTTCTCCTCCCACTTCATAATTTTTCTGGTTCTAACACACAGTAACACAGTAAAGGATTGTTAACCTATCCTTTTTTTCTAACAGCCCAGTTCCACACTCCCTGTTGTAATGTAACTTTCGCTTTCTTTGTTAACTGGTTTACCCCCTAGTTTATTGTAAACCGGTACGATAAGACCTGGTCTTGAGCATCGGTATATTAAAAGAATTTAAATAAATAAAATAAATAAATGATGGGAGTAAAAGACCCAAGAGGTTCATCCAGTCTACCCAACAAGTTTGTTTTTATTTTATTTTATTTGTATAGTTTTTTTATTCTGTAGGGTAGCAACTGCCACTCCATGCAGGTTTCCCAAAATAACATAGGTTACCTCTTTCCTTTCTCTCCTTCCTTTAGTCACCAGGAATTCCCTGTATTTATTTCATGCCACTCTCCAAACTTCAGAAAAAGATGATCCCAGAAACAGTAATACAAGGACATATCACTAGAAACACAGTGAGAATTTGGAAAGGAACAAGATGTTTCCTGAAAGACACAGAGAGGATACTTCCTCCTGTTCTGATTGGAGAAAAAAGTGCAGGAATAAATGTATCTCAGAAAAGTATGAAAGAAATTCAGCAAGAAATTCAGCTGAGAATTTTGTTGTATATGAGCAAGGTCTGAAGTGCCAGAGCTGCTTAGCGAGGATGGTACTGAAGCTATGATGTAGGCTAACCCACGGAGCATTGAAGCCCTAGTCGGGGTCTCCAGGTGATGATGCAACACCAAGAAGCAGAGAAGGTATGAGTCCAGTCATTGCTACAAAGGAGGGTACTGCCCCGAGGAGTGGGGAAGTGTGGACAGTTGCTGCCATAGAATGTAGGCACTGCCCCAAGGAGCGGGGAAGCACAGACAGATTCTGGTGTAAAATGTAGGCAATGTCCCGGGGAGCGGGGAAGCACAGACAGTCTCTGGTATAGAACGTAGGCTCTACCTCAAGGAGCGGGGGAGCACGGACATTCGCTGAAGTGGGACGTAGGCACTACCCCGAGGAGCGGAGAAGCACAGAAATGAGTCTCCCAATAGGTGAGGTGATTCTCAGAGGCAACCCCGAGGAGCAGGGAAGCCGACGAGTAGGACTCCTGGAATGGGCAAGGCTAGCCCGAGAAGCAGGGAAAGCCAGGAGACCAGGTCTACAGAAAGAGCGCAAGCAAGCCCCCGAGGAGTGGGTATCTGAGCCAGGGTCCAACGTCCAAGGAAGGTCTGAGACAGCCACCGAGGAGACAGGTCCGAGGAGACATGAGCAAGCAGAGTAGCGATGGGACTCATTGCCAAGTCAGCTACCAAGGGGCAAAGGTATTGCTTAAGAACCCTGGCCAAATGATGTGCAGTCAGGGACGCCCCTGAGGTTCCCACCGTAGCATCTTCAAAAGAGGGCCCGGTGGCGCGCGCACATGCCTAAGGAGGCAGAGTTGACCTGGGTGGCAGTGGCATCCCGGCCACCAAGAGGAAGCTTGAGGTATGTGGCAGTAGAGGCTAGCCCCCGCTGCGAGCAGGCCCGGAGAGGGAAGAAGAGTAACACAAGACATGAGTAGATGTGGTCGCAGCTGACTGCGACTGACGGTCATAACAGATAATTTGTGAGGTTTGCTTTATTAAGAAAGCTTTTTCCATATTCTATAGCTGAATGCATTCTTTTTCTTTTGTTGATTTTCTAGTGTTACATTGGTTCTTTCTTCCTACTGAAACCATTCCCTTCCAAAGGAAATTATATCCGATTGAGGACCACAGTTTGCCCCCAGGTACTGGCGCTCCCTATATAAAAAGTTTAACATTGCCTTGAGTTTCACGTCGGCCTATCACTCACAGGCCAATGGTCAAGCTGAAAGGACCAATCAGACTTTAAAAGCATTCCTCCATTCCTACGTGAATGATCAGCAGGACAACTGGTCTGATCTACTACCTTGGGATGAGCTTTCGCACAATACCCACGTTGCCGCTGGCTCCGATGTATCTCCATTCTCCGTGGTATTCGGAAGACAACCTCGGCTGCCACTTCCAGTTCCGCTGACTGTTCCTTCCCAGCTGCGCAATCCATGACCCACACCATTCCAGGCTGCTGAACATTCCAAGCGTACTTCTGATGCCCATAGACGTCCCGCTCCACTCTTCCGTCCTGGCCAGAAGGTGTGGTTGAGCGCCCAACACATAAGATAAAGACTTCCCTCTCATCGTTTGGCTCCCAAATACATTGGCCCATTTCCGGTGATTCGAAGAGTGGGAGCAGTATCGTATCAGCTCCAGCTGCCGCATGCCATGAGCTTCCATAACACGTTCCATGTTTCTCTGCTGAAGCCTTTGGTCCTCTCCTGGCCCTCACGTAGAGTTCCCTCTCCTCCACGGGTCTCTACCAAACCAAAAAAAAAAAGGATTCGCACTCACAAAGCAGGGAGTAGCTGGCTTGTTACGGCGGTTACTACCCTAAACCAAAAGGGCCTGATACTTCACTTTCAATGCATAACCAGCATGGCTCTCCGCTTCAACGGCAGGAGAGAAGAAAAACAACCAATAGGGGCTGTATGACATAGTCTGGGTAAAGGGAATAAACATGGGTGTAGCTTGCTTATTGCAGCAGTTACTACCCCTACTACCCCTAACTAATCAAGCTAGGTATTTCACTTGGATGCAGCTCCATCACTGCTCTCTACATTAATGGTGGGGGTGGAAGGGAAATAGAACCAAGAGTTAAGAGAAAATGATAAGTATGAGAGAAAAAAAAAAAAAAGACACATCTCTTCAGTCGAGGAAAATGGGAATACCTCCTAACCTGGGAGGGTTATGGGGCCAAGGAGAACTCATGGGAACCTTCCCACAACATCCTTGATAAGGAACTCCTAAAGACCTTCCATAGGACTTACTCTGACAAGCCATGGCCGCGTAGAGGGAGGCCTAGAAGTGTGTGGGGGGGGTACTGTTGCGCGCCCCGTCTGCGTCCGTCCCACGCACAGGCCTGCTCACCTCTCTGGCTCCTCTTCAGGTCCCGGATCGGCCTCCCCAGCAGCAGCCGCGAGCTCCTCCAGGCCTCGGCGTCCCGCGTCGGTGGTCGCCGGGCCTTCCACTGCGCACCAGGCCTCACGCCGGAGTACAGACAAGACCCCCACAATATGAAAAACTCGCAAGAGTAGCACTTTTTGTATCATGACCTCACAATGCACAAGATCAGCATGAAGGAAGTGCTAGCCCCACAAATTTTTAAAATCGCGAGGCCTGCACAGAGAAGGTAACAGAACAGACTTCAGTGCCAGCAGCAGCAGCAATTGGCTCCTCCCCAACACACATGCAGCAGTAAGAGAGGCTCCCAGCAAAAGAAAGAGTATGTGTATGTGTATGTGTATGAATGGGTACCTTCCTGGGAGTCTGTGTTTGTGTGTGTGTGTGTGTGTGTGTGTGTGTGAGTGAGATGAATGGGTGCCTGCCTGGGGGTCTGTGTGTAGGTATGAAAATGAATAGAAGTCTGACTGGGGGTGGAGGGAAAAGTGTGAAAATGAATGGGAGCCTACCTGGGGGTCTGTGGGAGCTTGCCTGGGTATATATGTGAGAGAATGAATGGGAGCTTGCCTGGGGGGGATGTGTAAGTGAGTGCATGTGTGTTTGTGCATGTATGTTTGTGTGAGGGAGCTTGTGAGAGTGAGAGCCTGTGTGTGTGAGAGTAAGACAGCATGTGAGAGAACCGGTGTGTATGAATGAGAGAGAGATAGCATGTGAAAGTGAGAGCCATGTGTAAGCTACAGCATGCGAGAGTGAGATCCTATATGTGTGTGAGAGAGTATTTGAGAGAGAGACAGCATGTAAGAATGAGCACCTGAGTGTGTGTTTGAGGGAGGAAAGGAAGAAGACAGGTAGAGAGAGAAGAAATAGAGAAAAAAAGAAATCCTGTAAAAGTAGGAAGGCTAAGAAAGGGAACGTGGAAAAAATCCTGTAAAAGTAGAAAGACCGAGAAAGGGAACATGGAAAAAAAGCCTGGGACCAACTGATTAGAGAAATAAGATCAGACAACAAAGGTAAAAGAAAAAGTTATTTTAAATTTGTAGAAATTGGCATATGTTATCTTTGGGAATGTGCATTACATATTTTTATTTTGTTCTTTCTTCAGTATTCCACTGTTCAGTCTGGTTTCTTGGGCTTTCCATTTTATTTTTGTTTGCCTGTTTCTGTTTCTAATTTGTAGTCCCTTATTCTGTATTGGGTAAGGATTTGTCTGTGTTCTGCATGTGTGACAGAGGTGCAGTATGTCTACTGGCATGTAGTTTTTCTGTGGAGCTTTAGAGCAGTAGGTGGTGTATTAGTGTTCTAGGGCATGGTATAATATTGCATTGCTTCTGTGTCATAGGTAAGGCTGCTGCTGTTTGAGTCCTAAGATAGTGCTGGTATGGTATGGCTAATTTCTAGATGCCTTTTTAAAATTGTTTTGCAAGGGTTTGTGTTACTTCTCAAAGTGTTTGGCAGTGAAGGGTTTACAGTTACTGAGATGTGTGTGTGTGTGGAAGAGGAGGAGTATTGAGTGAGTATGCATGCGCGTGAGAGTCTGGGGAGTGAATGAGAAGCAAGAGAGTTAGTGTGTTTGTATTTGTGAGAATGAGCATGTATATGTAAGAGAATATGAGAGCAAATATGCAAGTGTGTGTATGTAAGAAAGTTTGTGTGCATGCTGCTCCAATGTTCCCTCTAAGGATTGAACACAGCAACCCAATCCTTAGAGGGAACATTGGCTGCTGGTGGAACCCAAAATGCCCGGCAGTGAAGAAAAGAAGAGTCTCAGTGGCCACTGGCATAACTCAACCTGCCGATGGCTGAAAAATAAGCAAATGCTCCATGGGCCGCCAGCAGATCCCAACCCGTCCGGCAGCAAAGAAAAGAAGAGACTCAGTGGCTGCCGGCAAAACTTAACCTGCCAGTGGCTGAAGAGTAAGCAAAGGCCCGCCGGGCCACTGGCAGAGCCCAACCTGACTGGTTGTAAAGAAAAGGCCCAGCAGCAGCCAAAGAACAAACAAAGGCATCTTGTGCCGGCAGCAGAGCCTACCTGCTGGCGGCTGAAAAACAACAAATGACCCGCAGGCCTCTGGTGGAGCTCAACTATCCAGTGGAAGATGAACAATGAAGAACCTGCCCAGCAGCAAAGTAGGAAAGGCCCTGCCAGTGGCTAAGAAAAAGAGACTAGGCTAAAAAGCGGCAGAAGAAAATATGAGGCTACCGCTGACTGCTAAGCTTATCTGCTGACTGCTGACAGCATGGGAGTGAGGTAGAGGGAGTGGGTATGCATTTGAAGAGCGTGTGTGAAAGCATTTGTGTGTGTGTGTATGAGCAAGCGAGAGCATCTGTGTGTGTGAGCATGCGTGAACAGTGAGAACCGGTGTTTGTGTGAGAGCATCTGTGACAATTAGTGTGAATAAATGTGTGTGAGAGAGAGAGAAAAAAGTTTCCCCTTCCTGCTACCACATCCCTCACTAATCTACAGAAATCCCAGGATGACTGGAAATCAAAAGTTCCCAGGTATGGATGTTTTTATTCTTATTAGGTTTAATAATTGGGTACTATTTCATGTGTCTGCTATTTGGAAATATTTTATTAATGTTTGGGAAAAATTTTATAATTTTTATATGAGATTTTAATTATTGGTTGTTACGCTATTCATCAGCTGATTTGAAATATTTTTATTAGTATGGTTTTACTATTATGATTGTTTCATATTTCTTGATTTTATTGTTTTCTGGAATAGGATTTCTGTTTTTCTAATGTTCCACTGCATATATGGCCAGATTTTAAATCCCTCCCCTCATGCGTAAAATCCAGCCTTTACATGAGTGACTGGGCCTTGCGCGCACCGAGCCTATTTTCAAAAAGGCCCAGCCACGCGTGTAAAGGCTGGTACATGCATAGGTGCTTTTTTGTAGAACTTTTTGGATGGCACCACAGTAGTGGATGTAAAAATAATATGCATATTGTTGTGATTCTTTTATCTCAGAAAACTATACTTTGAATGTCTTTTCATGTAAAATTTAGACTTAAATGTGTTTTTTTTTAATGTCTTCTTTAAATATAAATATATCTTTTTTAAATTGAATTTTGTGATTTTGAACATTGAAAAAATATCCTTCTAGTTTCTCCATTTTATTGTAAATAAAAAATTAGACAGACAAACATTCTTACAGGTGGAATAGTTTTTCTTAAAGTGTAGATAATATAGACATATTGGAAGGTGCAGCAGAGAACAAAACCTACAATTTGAATTTTGCTTGCTGCAGAACCTGGGGGAAGCAAACAGGTTCATTGGCACTTGCTGATTATTCTGATGAGTCCTATGAGGCCTGGATTCTCTAATACCGCCGGGCTCTTTGAATCGTGCGGTATAGGGGGGGCGGGCCTGTGAAAGCCGACAGCAATCGCACCTCTGCGGTTCGATCTCTGCCGGCTTTCGCACCCAATAATGCCATCATAAAAGGTGGAGCTATTGGGCGCGAAATTGGCAGCAAAAAGGGTTCTTACCTTTTCGCTGTCCGCGATGTCTTTGTGGCATCCACCCCGATTCCTCCTGTTCCAGTCTTGATGCCGCCCCGACTCCACCCCCATTTAGTGATCCCTTTTCGCATGCGATTGCTTTGGAAAATGACCCCCTTAGTCAAAAATGATTTTTGGCTGTTCTGTGCATATAGAAAAGTCTTTCTGGAATGAGGACCTGCGACATCAAGCCTCAGATTTCTATTATTTCCAATAATATTGAGTTCATGGCATTGCTAGAATAGAGAAAATGCAGAAAATTAGAGCTCCTGTACTCTCTGAAAATTGCTGCACTTGTACAGTCCTGTATTACCAAGACTGATCACCAGCTGCCGGTATGTTCTAAAGCTGAGAGTCATAATGATGCTGACATCCTAAATATCATGGCCCTACTTTTTTAAAGACATTAAAAAATAGTTTTAAGTTGTTACTATTGAACCATGGAAGCATTCGCTTTTTCCTGTTTGCCTGGGAGAAGTTAAATTTGCAGAACAATTACAGATTTGCTCACATAAGCTAGTATTTCTCTTACCTTCCTTCTCCTTTTCTCTCTCTATATATGCTTCTCTTTATACTTCTAGTTCTGTAAAACAATATTTTTGGTTTGTTAAACTAGCTTTTTTTTAAATTGTATTAATAATGATGTACAATTGCTGATATCCTTACATTTAATCATAAGAATTCATTTACTTAAACAATCATTGATATTCCAGCTTACTTGATTTAAAAAGTGCATATCTCTAAAATAACGATGATGTAAAAACTACTAGCACATACTAACAAACATGTTTTTCTTCAATTTTAATTTCCCTGAGAAACTATGCTTAATTAAAACCTTCCAGTGCAATGTCCTTCCAATTTTTTGCATTTTCACTACCTAAAGATCAAATAGTTTGACACTGCAAAAATTCTAGTGAGATGGGAAGAACCTCTGATTGGTTTGTTGGCTGGTGGCCGGGGGAATGTTATGACCGGGTAATTATGCGATCTGGACAGATGCATTAACCAGGCTTATGGCTGGAGCCACTGGATATTATTCCAGTCATAAGGCTAGAGGAACTGAATCATTTTCAAAGTGCTGGCAGGCTGACATTGCCTTAGTGATGCTTGTTACACTGACTTCTTGGCAGTAACTTCCAACACTGCACTTATGACATAGTAAACAAAAGCGACATTAAAGCTTCGCCTTTTAATCTTAATTGAGCTCAGCATTTCTCCTTAGCTCTTTCAAGATTCATTGCAGAACTCTAAAGCCCATTGTAATGTCTTGTATTGCTGCTTTAGAAATGGTTGAAATGATTTCAAAATAAAATATCTAACATCTTTACCAATAAAAGGAGTTAACTATTAAAAAAAAAACCATGCTTTTGTATTAGCCAAGTAATGGAGCTAGTTCTTGTGACTTGATCCTGAAACAAAGTTACATGATTCAGCCCACCTTCTTTCAACACAAAGATTAATTTATATATACAGCATCATCCTATCAACCTAAATATATCCTTTTCACAGCTGTATAACGTTTAACATATGCATGATTTGAGAGGGCATAGGATAATATAATCATAAGGAAATAAAAAAAAAATTGAACACTTCAAGCAACACTTGTAGCTTGAAAAAAAGGTAGCATTCGTTTATTTTATGGTTGTTAAAGGCAATTTTTGTTTGTTTAAATCATGTTAGCATATATTAATAAATTATGTGTATTATGTATACAGAAATTACTAACTATAATTTTAAAAAATGTAGAGTCAAATTGATCTTATTCCCTGGGCTGGAACTTATGGGTGTCTTGAAATGATTTTGTCTCCAGCACTATTTTGTTATTTTTCTGTTAACTGCATATTTATATTGCTCATTAGGGATGTGCAGAGGGACCGCATACGTTACATTCGGTATTCGTATTTGTGGGGGGGGGGGGCAGATACATTGCATTCGGCAAGGGGGGGGCCCCGATCTGGTCATGCGTTCCATTCTTATTCGTTTCCCGGTTAAAATGTAATTAACCACAACCCCCTACCCTCCTGACCCCCCCAAGACTTGCCAAAACTCCCTGGTGGTCCAGTGGGGGTCCATGAGCCATCTACGGCACTCACGCAGTCGGCTGCCGGTATTCAAAATGGCGCCAATAGTCTTTGACCTTACTATGTCACAGGGGCTTCCGGTGCCATTGGTCAGCCCCTGTCACATGGTAGGAGCAATGGACGGCCGGTGCCATCTTGTGCTCCTACCATGTGACAGGGGCCAACCAATGACACTGGTAGCCCCTGTGACATAGTAAGGGCAAAGGCTATTGGCGCCATTTTGAATACCGGCAGCCGACAGCCCGAGTGCAGGAGATGACTCCCGGACCCCCACTGGACCACCAGGGACTTTTGGCAAGTCTTGGGAAGGTCTTGGGGAGATCAGGAAAACACATTTTGGTCACTCTGTTCCCATACAAAGACCAAACTTACTCTCAAAAAGTTGTGTTGTGGATTTCCAATACGTTGCAAACGAATGCACACCCCTATTGCTCATTGCTTCAGCCATTAGCTGATATGTATATACTTTTCTGTACTGTCCTTGGTTTTTCTCAAGTGAAATTTCATCTTTTTATATCAGATATAATTTGGAAAATTTAAAGACATAGTTCATCCTTTTACAGTATTCAATTCTTTTAATAAAAAATATTAGAGTCAGCTCAGGGTACTGTATACTGGGTGCTCTCCTACCGATATTTGTTCACCATCAGACTTCACAGAATAACAACAAGGAAGAATATCTTCAATTTGTCTCCTGTGTAGAAGGTCTGAATCATGTGAGATACTGGCAGGTGATACTGCACCCTGGTCTGTTTCCTATTGCCATCTATTTGAAAGGTTTAAATCTGGTCATCAGGTAACTAGCCATCCCATGCAGTTCCCCTGAAACCAGGGCTCTTTGTCCTGGTTTCAGGGGAGGTAGTGTAGGCAACTGAGGTACACCTCTGGGTAGTGGGGGGAAGGGAAGGGAGTTAGCTGCAGTCCCCACCCCCTACTCTGTGTGGTTTGAATCAAGCAGGGGTTGGAAAGACTTCTTGTTGGTCAGGGACTACATGGTTGGATGGGTATTGGGCAGGGATCCTGCATCTCCTATTTAGGCTGATGGAGTAAAGTGGTTACCTCTTTTTTTTTCTAAAGCAATGTTGATGTCGACAACATGAACACCCTGTGAGGCAGTGGAATGGGGAAAGTGCAGTAGTGCACCTACAGAGTATGGAGGTGGAAGGAAGGCTCAAACTGGTGTGAACAAATTTGGGAAAATACATTTTGGTCACTCTGTTCCCATACAAAGACCAAACTTACTCTCAAAAAAACTTACTCTCAAAAAGTTGTGTTGTATAATTTAATCTTTTTCTTAATTTCTGTCTGCTTTTGAAATATAATTTCTTAATCTCTACATGCATGTTTAAATATTGGCACTTATTGCTGCTGCAAACTGTTGACTGCTTTTCTTTTTTAATCTGCTTTATGAGTGCTTATAAAAACTTTTTTGTTCTTCTCCCTATTTAAATATTGGTGCTCATTGCTGCTAAAAACAGTTGGATGCTTTCCCTTTTAAATTGCTTTAATCTGTTTAAGTGCATTAGAAAAACGAGTATTATTTTTCACGTAGAATCTCCTGTATAAATAAACTAAGGTATGTGCTCTTAGGCATTGTTAATAAAGTAAACGGGGGGGGGGGGGGGGGAATCCTTTCTCCAGGGGAAGGGGAATTGGTTCAAACTGGTATGAATAAGCTTAACCACAACAAAAAAATGTGCGGCATATAATGTACTGGACAATAACAATATGACAACAACAAAAATATTTATTTTACATATGCACACTGAACAGTGTGCATGGCATTCAATGTATAGTATACAATGTTGTAAGTGCGACAGGGCCCAGACACGGCCGTGTTTCACTTCAAGCTGCGTCAGGGGGACCGAAATTTGTCAAAATTTGTATATTTAAGACTAATCGGAGAAAATTCTTTTTCACTCAATGCACAATAAAGCTCTGGAATTTGTTGCCAGAGGATGTGGTTAGGGCAGTTAGTGTAGCTGTGTTTAAAAAAGGATTGAATAAGTTCTTGGAGGAGAAGTCCATTAATGGCTATTAATCAAGTTTACTTAGGGAATAGCCACTGCTATTAATTACATCAGTAGCATGGGATCTTCTTAGTGTTTGGGTAATTGCCAGGTTCTTGTGGCCTGGTTTGGCCTCTGTTGGAAACAGGATGCTGGGCTTGATGGACCCTTGGTCTGACCCAGCATGGCAATTTCTTATGTTCTTATAAATATAAAACTGATATTACATAGAAACATAGAAATGACGGCAAAAGAAGACCAACGGCCCATCCAGTCTACCCAGCAAGCTTTCGCGTTCTTTTTTTTTTCTCATACTTATCTGTTACTCTTGGCCCTTAGTAAACTTTTGATTCAGTTTCCCTCCCCCCCCCCCTCCATTAAGGTAGAGAGCAGTGTTGGAACTGCATCTAAGTGAAATATCTAGCTTAATTAGTTAGGGATAGTAACCGCCTCAATAAGCAAGCTACACCTTTGCTTGTTTACCCCAATTATGTAATTCAGTCCTTGTTGGTTGTTGTCTGTATATAGATCCACTTTTCTTCCTTCCCCCCTGCCATTGAAGCAGAGAGCGTGTTGGATATGCATTGAAAGTGAAGTATCAGACTTTCTCCCCTACTGTTGAAGCAGAGAGCTATGCTGGATATGCATTGAAAGTGAAGTATCAGGCTTATTTGGTTTGGAGTAATATCCGCTGTAACGAGCAAGCTACTCCCTGCTTTTTTGTGAATGGAAATCCTTTTTTTTTCCCACATTACCTCTTGCCGTTAAAGCATAGAGCAATGTTGGCGTCGCATTAACTGTGTATGTTTATTGAATAAGGGTATTATCTCTGGTAGTAGCCGTCATTCCTGCTACTACCGGAGATAATACCCTTACACCCACTCTTCATACACATCCTCTAGACTTTATGGATCCACAGTGTTTATCCCACACCCCTTTGAAGTCCTTCACAGTTCTGGTCTTCACTTCCTCCGGAAGGGCATTCCAGGCATCCACCACCCTCTCCGTGAAGAAATACTTCCTGATATTGGTTCTGAATCTTCCTCCCTGGAGTTTTAAATCGTGACTCCTGGTTCTGCTGATTTTTTTCCGACGGAAAAGGTTTGTCGTTAACTTTGGATCATTAAAACCTTTCAAGTATCTGAAAGTCTGTATCATATCACCTCTGCTCCTCCTTTCCTCCAGTGTGTACATATTTAGATTCTTCAATATCTTCTCATAAGACATTTGATGAAGACCCTCCACCTTTTTGGTTGCCCTTCTCTGGGCTGCCTCCATCCTGTCTCTGTCTCTTCGTAGATACAGTCTCCAGAACTGAGCACAGTACTCCAGGTGAGGCCTCACCAAGGACCTGTACAAGGGGATAATCACTTCTCTTTTCTTACTCGATATTCCTCTCTCTATGCAGCCATGCATTCTTCTGGCTTTAGCTATCGCCTTGACACATTGTTTCGCCGATTTCAAATCATTAGACACTATCACTCCTAGGTCTCTCTCCTGCTCCGTGGACATCAGCCCTTCACCCCCCATCGAATACAGTTCTTTCAGATTTCCACACGCCATATGCATGATTTTGCACTTCTTGGCATTGAATCTCACCTGCCATATCTTCGACCACTCTTCCAGCTTCCTTAAATCCCGTTCCATTCTCTCCACTCCTTCTGGCGTGTCCACTCTGTTGCAGATCTTAGTGTTATCCGCAAATAGACAAACCTTACCTTCTATCTCGTCCGCTATGTCACTCACATAGATATTGAACAGGATCGGTCCCAACACTAATCCTTGCGGCACTCCGCTTAACACCGCTCTCTCTTCAGAGTATGTTCCATTTCCCATCACACATTGTCATCTGTCCATCAACCAGTTTACAATCCAGGCCACTACCTCGGCACTCATTCCTAAGCTTCTCATTTTGTTCACCAGCCTCCTGTGCGGGACTGTATCAAAAGCCTTGCTGAAATCCAAGTAGATGACATCGAGCGCTCTTCTTTGATCCAATTCCCTAGTCACCCAGTCGAAAAAGTCAATCAGATTTGTCTGAAAGGATCTTCCCCTGGTGAATCCATGCTGCCTCTGGTCCAGTAATTCTTCAGACTGTAGATAGTTCACTATTCTTTCTTTCAGCATCGACTCTATCACTTTACCCACCACTGAGGTGAGGTTAACTGGCCTGTAGTTTCCTGCCTCCGCTCTGCTCCCACTCTTATGAAGCGGGACCACCACTGCTCTTCTCCAATCACTCAGCACCAATCCCGTTTCTAGTGATCTATTGAACAGGTCATGAGCTCCCTCAGTATCCTGGGATGAACCTCGTCAGGCCACATGGCTTTCTCCACTTTCAGTTTTCCCAGCTCTTCCCACACATTCTCCACTGTAAACAGAGTAACATCTACTCCACTCCCCTCCAGTTTCTTGCTAACTAGCAACAGTCCTTCACCTGGGTCCTCTTTACTGAACACCGAACTGAAGTATTCGTTTAGTATTTCTACCATTTCTTCATCTCTCTCTACACTTTGATCCTTTCCACCTTTCAAATTCACTATACCACTTTGAACTTTTCTCCTTTCTCTGATGTATCTGAAAATTGTTTTGTCACCTCTCCTTACCTCTTTGGCAATCCTTTCTTCCACTTGACTTTTTGCCGTCTTGATTACTTTCTTCGTCTCCCTCAGTTGTACCAAATATTCTTCTTTGTGCTCTTCCCTTTGGGATCCTTTATATTTCTTGAATGCTGTTCTTTTAGCTTTTATTTTGTCAGCCACTTCCTTTGAGAACTATATAGGTTTCATTTTTCTTTTGCTTTTCTTTACTTTTCTAACATATAGATTAGTTGCCTTGATAATTGCTCCTTTTAGTTTGGTTCACTGTTGATCCACATCTCTCTTATTCTCCCAGCCTTTTAGTTCCTTCTGCAGGTACTTCCCCATTTCCTCAAAGTCCGTGTTTTTGAACTGCAAAACTCGGGTCTTTGTGCTTCTTCTACGTATCCTTTGTGCGATATGAAACCATACCATTTGATGATCACTTATGCTGAGGTGGTCGCCCACTTGGTCAGAGACATTATCTCCATTAGTTTAGTGAGCACTAAATAGAGTATAGCTCCCTCTCTTGTGGGTTCCATTACCATTTGTTTGAACAAAGCCCCTTGCAGGGCATCCACTATTGCTCTACTATTGTTAGATTCAGCAGAAGGGATTCTCCAGTCTACATCTGGCAGATTAAAGTCTCCAACGATCACCACTTCTCCCTTCTTTCCCATCTTTTGGATGTCTTCAACCAGATCTCTGTCATGCTCTTCCTTTTGATTTGGAGGCCTGTAAACCACTCCAATATAAATGTATACCCCATCATCTTTTTTTAGGTCGGCCCATAGTGCTTCTTCATTGCTCCATCTTCCTTGCAGCTCAGATGCTTGGATATTGTTTCTGACATAAAGAGCCACTCCTCCCCCTTTCCTATTCTCTCTGTCCTTCCTTAAGTTGTAGCCCGGTATGGCCGTATCCCAATCATGAGATTTCGTGAACCACGTCTTCGTGACAGCAACAATGTCCAAGTCCACCTCCACCATTAGGGCTTGCAGATCTGGGATTTTATTGCCCAAACTACGAGCATTTGTGTTCATTGCTTTCCAGCTTTTCTCGTTCAGTTTACTGCTTTTCCTGGACTCCTTTTGTGACTTTAGTTGAGTTTTGTTATTCACGTCACCTTTTCCCTTTGCGATTGTGCAAAGGAAAGGATTAGTGCCTCTGATGACAGAGTCATCCATCGCAATGAGCTTTTTCCTTTGGTTACTGATCTGGAATTTCTGTATGCATTGGGTTTCTTCTCTCTTCTCAGATAACACTTCAATCTTTTTCTCAAGAATGACCTCACTAAAAACAGCAACCAAGAAGTAAAAAGAATTTGGGGAAACAGCTTGGCACATGGCACAGACTGTTGTCTTTTCAGTCGTGTTACCTGGCAAAGGAAAGGGAAGAGAAAGATTAGGCCATATAGACAATTTCAATACCTGGCTCAAAACCAGCTGTAAAATAGAAGGATTTGGATACATTGGGGGTTGGGGAAGAGGTTAGAATAATAAAAGACTGTACAGCAAAGATGACCTGAATCTGTCTGTGGCAGGAAAAAAGATCCTAAGTGAGAATCTCAAAATATGTGTCATGCATTTAAACTAAAGGACGGGATAGCAGAAGGAAGTCAATGGAATTGAAAAATCACCTCTGGCACATGCAAATATAGGAAATGGTTGAAGAAATGAGCAAAATGAATCCACTCGTAGATGAAAACATAGAAAAGGTGTCTGGGATGAGCAGCTAGACAGTAGAAATAATTGGAAAGTTATATGAATAAAGTTCCAGATTTGCAAGCACTGAATGTGGAGGAGGATTTGCATATTGTAGCTTCATGGAGACATGGTTAAGTGAGTCTCATGAATGGGATATGACCATTCCGAGCTGTAATCTGTTGAGGAAAGATAGAGAGGGCAAATAAGTAGGAGAAATAGTTCTTTATATAAAAAATAATGTCTCAGTAACTGAAATGCAGGGGATGTGGGGAAAGGAAGAAGCGCTATGGGCTCTCTTAACAAAATATGATGGCAGTTCCATTTACGCTGGTGTAGTCTACAGGCCTCCAAATCAGACAGAAGGGCCGGACAGAGATTTGGATGAAAACATCCTAATGGTAGGAAAGAAGGAAGAAGTGCTGCTCATTGGAGATTTTAATCAGCTGGATGTGGATTAGAGTATTCTTTTGTGGAATCTGTAAGGAGTAGGGAGATTGTGGATTCCTTTCAAGGGGCTCTGCTTACACAAAGGGTGATGGAACACATGTGTTGGGGAGCATTTCTTGACCTAGTGCTCACAAAAGAAAATAGTATCTCTAATGTCAGAGTAGGTGCCCATCTGAGCACCAGCTATCATCAGGCAGTAGGGTTTGATATTGAATTAGATCAAGCAAGAGAACTTTGTGTGATTTATCTGGATTTTAGCAAACTTTTGATACAGTCTTTCATTGGAGGCCCCTGAATAAATTGAAAAGCCTGGGAATGAGCCCCATAGTGGTTGACTGGATTAGAAATTTGTCGACTGACAGATGACAGCAAGTAGTTATAAATAGAACCTTCTCTGAGGAGGGAAGTATGATAATTGGGGTAGCTCAGAGATCAGTTCTGGGATTAGTTCTGTTCAATATTTTTGTGAGTGATATTGCAGAAAGGTTATAAGTAAAAGTTTGCCTTTTTGCAGATCTGCAATAGAGTAGACACACCTGAAGGAGCAGAGAGAATGAAAAGATACTGATGAAAAGTTGAAGAGTGGTCGAAGGATTGGCAGTTGAAATTCACTGCCAAGAAGTGCAGGGTCATGCAATTGGGGTACAGAATCCAAAGGAGCTATATGTGATAGGGGACAAATGTTTGATGTGCATGGTCTGGGAGAGAGAGATCTTGGGGTGATGGCGTCTGACAATCTGAAGGTGGCGAAGCAGTGCATCAAGGTGGTAGCAAAGGCCAGAGGAATGTATGATGGCAGGCTGGAGTAGTAGGAACATAAGGTGAGGAGCAGCTTGTAGTCAGGAATGGAGTTATCTGTCAGTAGTAGCGCAAAGGCTAGCTGTCAGGGTCGGGCCACAAGGGCTGGGGTTTCTAGGGAGTCAGGCATTGCAGTAAAGAAAGGGACAAATGAGGGGGAGAACAGTAGTGATAAGCAAGGGGGAGAGGGAATAGTTTGTAGAGAGAATCAAAGAGAGGTGATGAGGTAGGGTTCGTGGGAAAAGAAAGGGGGAGGGAAAGCAGAAGGAAGATATGGAGAGGTTGTGGATGAGGATACCAGAGGGGTTGGGGAGAAGCAAATGGAATGGGGTGCCTGGAGAAGTGGCCAGAGGCAAGTAGAGGGACATTTGATGGTAATGGGCGATGTGCCAGAGTGGGGGATGAGTTGGGCAGAGGAGTATTACACAGAGGGAGAGAGATAGTGAGGAAGAAATTGGGAAAGAAGTGATGAGACTGGGGGAAAGTGGAAGGCAGCAAAAGAGTGAGTGGCATATTATGGGGAGGGGGAAGAGAGTTGTGTATGGGCAGGGCCTACGGTGGAGCCTGGAGAGGACATGGTGTTTTATTTTGTAATATAGCAAGGCCAGGAGAGGTTTTCTCAATTGGAGGTCTGGAAAGGGGGAGATTTCTTAGTGGATGCAGCAGAGAGAGAACATGGTGGCAAAGAAGATCATGAGGATGTAAGAAGCAGCATCACCTGGATGCCACAGGGTAGAGAGGGGATGATGGAAAATCATGAGAGGGTAAGAAGAAGAGAATGCAGGAGAATGGATTGTCTTCATCAGTTTGTCACCTTTTAATTCTTCATCATCATCATATGAGTCATCACAAAAATCTTGGCCCAGGGTACAGAGAAAATCTGAGGCAGGACACAGGACAACAAGCATTAGTTGCTTTAATGGAATTGTAGGAGTAAGTGCCAAAGCGTTGAAAAAGATTATTAAGAGTGTTTATATTGATATATTCAGTTTATTGGCAAGGAGGGATGGGAAGAGAAAAAAGAACAGCAAAGAGGCAGGTAACAGGAAGAAAATACTATGAAACATTCTAAATTGGGTATGGAGAGTTAACCGAGTTCCATATTCACTGTCACTTAGCTAGATGTTTCAACTTATCCAGCTAATTGGTGGTGGCTTAATATGTACACAGGATCAGCAGCTGCCACTTAGTCGGATAACTCATCCAGATAAATAGTTAGTTGACTAAGTGGCAGGAGGGGGAATGAGGGTATAACTGGGAGGAGCTGAGTTAGCTCCCAATATTCAGAGTTAGCTGGAAAACTTATCCGGTTAAGTCTGGTCATCGCATAGACCTGTCCTAAAGTTAGCCAGATAGACTTATTTCCTTATTTTGGCAAGTGAAGTGAGGTTGTATGAGTCAACGAAGTATGGGTCACTTCTAGCATATGTGGATAGGATTGTGGGGCCTATAAGGTTTACAGAGGAAAGTATTGTTGAATTATGAGAAAAGTTCCAGGAGAAAAAGGAGGTAAATTGTTTTATGTCTTGGGAAACCCAGGACATTAATTTATGGCTAGCTTGGATGACAAATCATTTAGCAGGGGACAAAGCAGCAAAACCAGAACTTCCCAGACACTGTGGAGGTCAAAAAAAGCAATCAAGCAGTCCACGGGTCAGGGAGGGAGACATTATATGTGCTGGTGATTTAATAAGCTGTCTTGCCTATTCCCAGACTGTAAATTCCATGCAGAGGAGGCCATCCAGCTTCAAAATGCAAGAAACAGAACAATGGAAAGGCAATAAGGGACCAAGGGAAGATGATTTGGGTTTCAGAGTTCCAACACCAGTGCAGCTGGGAGTCATGAGGAAATGGTTAGATAGGTATCTGGGTAAAGGGGTGTGTTATTACTGAGGGAGGGGTTTGCTTGGGTATTTAGGGTTTTGAATGTAGGTTTGGGGAGCAGAGTTAATGTGAGGTCCACTGTCAGATTCTGGGAAGTGATAAGGGACAAATTGGTAGGGGAAATAGTAAGGGATAAATTGAAGAGGGGAAGGGTAGCTGGACCTTTTGGTCATTTATCTCTTTTGATAATGGTGTCAAACAAGGAAGTGGATAAATACAGCATGATTCTGAACTTCTCCTTTCCACTTGGTTGTCTTTGAATGACTTTGTGCCAAAAGGAGTGTGTTCCATGCAGTATGTCTATATTGAAGCAGTGGTATCTTTGGTTAGTAGAGCTGGTAAGTGATCTTTGTTGGCCAAGGCGGACATTGAGTCAGCATTTCGTTTGTTACCTGTACATCCCATTAGTTTTCATTCTTTAGTTCCATATTCACATTTAGTATTATGTTGACCAGTGCCTGCCAATGGGGTGTTTTATCTTATGTGCCTGTTTTGAGATGTTTGTTCATTAGGTAATATTATAATTAATTGGTATAGATAGCATTATGTGCATTTTTTGAATGATTTTCTTTTTGTCGGGCCTGTAAATGCAAGTACCTGCTCAGAGTTACTGAGGGAATTCTTGGAAGTTGCAGGACATTTTGAAATGCTAATTACACAGGAATAAATAGAAAGGCCAGTTGCAAGGTTCACATTTTTGTGAATAGAATTGGACTCAAGAGGTCACAGTCTCCATGCTACCTGAGAAGAAGGTATAGAAGCTGTGGGAGTTGGGTCTTTGAATTTCGCATATTGGGTTATACCCATGGAGAGGGCAATCATTAGGTGACTTTCAGCATTAACAGTGGGAAATAGGAGTGGGTACCCTTTTATAAGGATGACTAAGAGAACTGAGGAGGAATTAGGAATATGCAACTTTTTTAGAAACGCTTAATGGTATTTTTAGCAATGCAGTTAGAATTGGAGTCGAAACAGAGATTTAGGACTATATTCAAATGCATAAGGGGCTGTGGGCTTTGGAGTGTATTGGCAAAGAGCATGGTGAGTGGAGCACTGGCCAGCAACATGGGTGGAATCTGGAGTAAAAAGGAACATCATCTTTTTAGAATTATTCCTATTAATAATCACTTTAGTGATTTGGGGAGAGCGGAAGAGGGACAAGAAATTGTTGTTCTGGGGAGGTGTGGAGGTTATCAATAGACAATTGGCCAAGTGTGAATGGGTGTCAGCCCTCTTGCAAAACTTCATATTGTTATGTTTGAAATGTAATATTACTGCATGGGCAAGACACATTACAGGAATAATTCTCAATTGCTGACACTTTCTCATTCAAAGTAGAATACATTATGAAGTTTGGCTCCTTAAGCAGACAATTTGAAACTCCAATTCCAAAGCTTCTTTGCAATTTGGTATGGCAAAGCATGGGACTTGATCCAGGAATTGCTTTCTCTTGCAGTGCTTGTTTAAGACATATATGTGGTCATTGTAATAGCTCCCATCACTTGTTTTAAAGTATTCACTGCACTCCTTCACTGATTGGTCTCTCAATGGTAGCTATCAGTGAAGAGCCAAATTTAGCCAGTCAAATCCTTTTGAATATCAACTAGTTAATTTCCATTTACTTGCACTGGAAATAAATAGACGTTTTAAAAACATATCAATCACATACCCAAGTTGGGGACACCAGGCCAAAAGCCACTGGGCCAAGGGTTCTAAATCAGGACTTGTTGGGATGAAAGTCTCACCCACCACTGTAGTAGGAGGCTGGGGGTTTAATGGATGGTGGTCTAGAGTAGGGGGTTAGAGTTGGGAGTCAGTGGGTAGGTGGAGCTTAAAGGGGAATAGAGTGGGGATAGGTGAGGCTTTAGAAACATAGAAATGATGGCAGAAGAAGACCAAGTGGCCCACCCAGTCTGCCCAGCAAGCTTTCACACTTATTTTTCTCATACTAATCTGTTACTCTGATCGCTGAGGTCAGGGCCCTTATTGGTAACTTTTTGGTGCCAATTTCCTTCCACCCCCGCCTTTGTTGTAAAGAGCAGTGCTGGAGCTGCATCAAAGTGAAGTATCAAGCCTAATTACCTAGCCTGAGCAATTTAGTCCTTGTTGGTTGTTGTCTGAATATAAATCCTTTCTTCATTCCCCCCTGCCGTTGAAGCAGTGTGCTGCACTGTATATGTATTCAAAGTTAATTATCAGGCTTGGTTGGTTCAGGGTAGTAAACGCCGTAACAAGCAAGTTACTCCCACGCTTATTTGTTTACCCAGCCTGTGCAATTTAGTTTGTGTTGGTTGTTGTCTGAATATAAATCCTCTTTTCTTCATTCCCCCTTGCCATTGAAGCAGAGAGCTGCTTGGATATGCATTGAAAGTGAAGTAGGAGGCTAATTTGGTTTGGGGTAGTAACCACACAACAACCAAGCTACACCCACACTTATTTGTGAATGCAAATCTTTTTTCCCACATTTTCTCTTGCCATTGAAGCATAGAGCAATGTTGGAGTCGCATTAACCGTGTGTATGTTTATTGAATAAGGTTATTAATCATCAGGTAGTAGCCATCATTCCCGCAAGCTACCCCCATGCCTCTACTCTTCATTCACATCCTCAAGACTTTATGGATCCACAGTGGTCCAAGCCTCTGGAGTCCAGGGTATGAGGGCTATATACTCAAGTCTCCTAGGTTTGAGGATCCTGGACAAGAATGTCCTAGGTCAGTGATCCCAGATCTTCTGGGAGTGGGGGTACCAGACTTGGGTGTTCTCAGTCCCAGGGGGACTTCTAAAGTCTCACATGCACCATACACATAATCCCTGTGTACTACCGCTCACCCACACAAACACACACACACTCCATGCTCCTTTACCCCTACATAATCCCCACATATGTACTCACACCCTTCACAGGTCTTGATGCACACATAAAGATGCCCATAGCTCACTCATATACATCCATATCTAAACTCCACATAAACACACACACCTGGTGAAGAATGGTGCTGAAAGGTTCCTTCCAAGCCACCTCCTCCCACACTTCTCAATTCACCACCCCTCACACCCACATGCATGCACACATATTCCAAGAAACACACCTATCCCAACCACACACCCCCCACACACCCCAATGTACATGTACATCCATAACCCACTAACCCCCTAACCATTCCCCATTATTATCCCTCCATATCCACAACCAACCCCCACTCACACATGAAGACCTACCCACTCAAACACATTTATATACCCACAAATGTAGCTATTCCCCTACATAGACCCACACATATACACACCTCACCTATATCCTTCCTACATACATATATACCTCAAAATTCATCTTTCAAACTGAGTTGGAGGTTAAAATGCTACTATTGAGAGGCACCAAGTGCTCTTTAGCCACTAGCCATTTAATATGATGTGATTCAGGGAATCCAAGCCATGATTTTCTTCTGAATAATTTTTTGCAAATGTTACCTCCATTACCTCAAAGCAGTAATCATGGAAGAGTGCTGTCTTTGTCTTAGTTCTGGGTGATGCTCTTCAGCATCTCTTGACTTTTTCTGTGGTATAATCCATTGAAATCTAAATACTGGATGAGACCAACAATTGAATAGAGATGTGAATCGGGTGTCAGAACTGGTTCCAGTTTCGGTATCGTGGACCCGCGGGAAATTCTGTTTCCCGCGGTCCAGACGTTTTTGTTTTTCGGCTTTCCCAAGCCGAAAAAGAAATCCCACCCTGACCCTTTAAATCTAATTATTTACAATCCCCCACCCTCCCGACCCCCCAAAAACTTTCCTAAAGTACCTGGTGGTCCAGCGGGGGTCCCGGGAGTGATCTCCCATTCTTGGGCCACCAGCTGCCAGTAAACAAAATGGTGCCAGTGGCCCTTTACCCTTACCATGTGACAGGGGCTATCAGTGCCATTGGCCAGCCTCTGTCACATGGTAGGAGCAATGGAGAGCTGGTGCCATCTTAAAAAATGGCATATAATATTTTCATCTGTGAAAAAAACGATGCACATCCCTATAACTGAAGAGCCATAAGGGGATGGAGTTTGAAGAAAATGTACAAGAGGGCAATAAATTGTTAAAGATAACTATGTGAGTAAGATCTGTGAAAAGCATCAAATGGTCCAGGAAAGAGCAAAATTCATCAAGTACGATAGGGAAAGAGGATTTGGAAAGCACCAAGAAGATAGCTGGAGTAGCAGAGGAAACATCCTAAGGTACCAAGACTGGTTTGGCTCAACGGCGGCAGCAGCTGCAGTAGCAGCATTGGTGATTATTAAAAACTGAATCAGTAGGAACAGAGTCACACAGCAAGAAGAGTAGCTATAAAACCCCAAGCTTACCTCAAGGGATAAGGTGAAGGATAAACGGTATTAAAAACCCAAGTAATGGTAAAGTGAGCATGCAAAGCAATGGATGGCCAGTGCAAGTGCAAGAATCAGTAAGAACTACAGTGGGAGGGGTTTGGACAGAAGCTCAAATACAGCAGGAGTGTGTGATGTATGCCTCAGTAGGAGGAATGTGGTTAGTCCTACCAATGGACCAGCATATGCTTCTGTCAAACTGTAAAGATTGAGCCATGCACTTGTTATTTAAACACAAGTGGGATAGTGAAACTGCAAATGGCTCATTAAATTATTTATAGTTCCATTTCTTAACAATAACGGTAGTGATTGTGGAGCCAATAAGAGCTGACTCCTAAGACATAGTGCATGAAATTGCAAAAAGCGTAAAGATGCCAACGCCCCAAGGAGTGGCCATTATTTATATTTAATCTCATTAAAGTTGAGGGTTATGCTATATTTCTTCTATTCAAATCATTCATCTATTCTGTATAATAAGCATGGCCATATAGATCCTGAGGAAGCAACAAAGTGGTGGATGCCACAAGGAAGTCTTTTTCAAATCTTTAATAACGGAGACGTAAAATATCATATACAGGTGCCCGACTCTGGCCGAGTTTCGCCACCAATGGTGGCTGCCTCAGGGGCTACAAACAAACATGTAAATAAATTGAATAAAACAAATACATCTAAAAACCATAAAATCATTAAAACGCAAATAATAACAGAAATAAATACAAATATAAATATGTAAAATACATAAATAAATGAAAAAACAGTAAGTAATACAAAATAAAATTAAAATTATAAAATTATAAGAACTCCTCATTAAATACATACAAACGAACAAATGAATGACTTAAAGTGACAAAAAACACAATGAAATAAAAGTATGGATAGAGCCAGTTTCCAACATCAATATGAACAGGACTATCTGCATAATTTAAAACTAGTAGAGTGGTACCTTATATGTAAGAGAGCAATGTTAGGATGATGGTCCAAATAAATTCCACCGTGCACATATGTCTAAAAAATATGTCAAACAAATAATTTGTAATTGTCAACATAAATAACAATGGTTGCACCTCTCTTTCATAGAGAAATGTGTCAAAACTCTGGATGGTACTCAGCATCGAATTAAAAAAGAACCCCCATTGTTTTAATAAAAATGAAAAAATGAATATAGGGGCGGATTTTCAGAGCCCTGCTCGCCTAAATCCGCCCAAAACCGGGCGGATTTAGGCGAGCAGGGCCCTGCGCGCCGGTGAGCCTATTTTACATAGGCCTACCGGCGCGCGCAGAGCCCCGGGACTCGCGTAAGTCCCGGGGGTTCTCCGAGGGGGGCGTGTCGGGGGCGTGTCGGGGGGTGGGCCCGGTCGTCGCGGCGTTTTGGGGGCGGGTCGGCAGCGTTTTGGGGGCGGGTATGGGGGCATGGCTACGGCCCGGGGCGGTCCGGGGGCATGGCCGTGCCCTCCGTACCCGCCCCCAGGTCGCGGCCCGGCGCGCAGGAGGCTCGCTCGCGCGCGGGGATTTACTTCTCCCTCCGGGAGGCGTAAATCCCCGGAGAAAGGTAAGGGGGGGTGTAGACAGGGCCGGGCGGGTGGGTTAGGTAGAGGAAGGGAGGGGAAGGTGAGGGGAGGGCGTTAGAGGATTCCCTCCAAGGCCGCTCCGATTTCGGAGCAGCCTTGGAGGGAACGGGGGTAGGCTGCGCGGCTTGGCGCGCGCCGGCTATACAAAATCGATAGCCTTGCGCGCGCCGATCCAGGTTTTTAGCAGATACGCGCGGCTCCGCGCGTATCTACTAAAATCCAGCGTACTTTTGTTTGCGCCTGGAGCGCAAACAAAAGTAGGCCTATTCGCGGAGTCTGAAAATCCGCCCCATAATGAATAATAAAAATTGTGTAAAATATCATTAAATACTGTATAAAATGTGTACCCAATCGGTGAAAACCTCTACGTGTGTTTAAACAGAAAAGCAAGTAAAAGCAGCCAAACGTGAGAAATATGCCATATATGAAATGTCTAAAACCATTATTGAAAAAACTTTTATCAACATCTATTATACACCAGAACATCAAATCTAAAAAAACAGAAAAACCTATCATCTGAATATCTAAATATACCCGAACTAAAGTGCTATTAATGTGATGCCAACGACTTAAAAACTTCCGAGGAACACAGTGTTCCATAGTGAAGAGTAAAGTATCTGTAAACTGTGTTAAGATGCTGTGCATCAGCTTACCTATCGTTTACACAGCGGCACGGTCCGTCTCCTCTCGCAAAAAGTTTAAAGGACTGAGACGCCAAAACCGAAGTCATTTAAAGGTGGGTTTGGTGCCAAAAACGCCCAATCAATCATTGAAAGGGGCATGGTTAAGCGATCATTTAAATGCGGGTTCGGCGCCAAAATCCCTTAGGGGATTGTTAAGGAGGCGCGGTTAAGCCAATAGACAGCCTGCTGTGCTGCTACCTAATACAAAACATGTAGAATGAGCAAAAATAAAAATTGAACGTGAACTATTGATGCAAAATGATGCATTCATTATATGTTGGAGTGAAAATATGAACTGTGTTAGTGCTGTGGATAAACTTAACTGCCAGTTATAAAGGGACACGTACCATCTTCTATTCACAGGGATTTTAGAACTGGGAAATAGTAGGCTAGTAAAAACAAATTGAACATCAAAATCACATTTTGCATTAACATTAGACTTATACTACAACCAAATCAATTCATCATACCGTGACTACAAAAAGTCAAAATATTGATTCTAACACCCTGAGGGGTGGATTTTAAAAGCCCTGTTCGCGTAAATCCGCCCGGATTTACGTGAGCCGGGCCTTGCGCACCGGCGCGCCTATTTTCCATAGGCCTGCCGGTGCGCGCAGAGCCCCCGGGACTCGCGTAAGTGCCGGGGTTTTTCGAGGGGGGCGTGTCGGGGGCGTGTCGGGGCGGGGGCCGGTCGGCGCGGTGTTTTGGGGGCGGGACGCGGCATTTCGGGGGCAGGCCCGGGGGCGGGCCCGCGGGCGTGGTTTCAGCCCGGGGCGTGGCCGCGCCCTCTGGAACTGCCCCCGGGTTGCGTCTCGGCGCACTAGCGGCCCGCTGGCGCGCGGGGATTTACTTCTCCCTCCGGGAGGCGTAAATCCCCCAACAAAGGTAGGGGGGGTTTAGATAGGGCCGGGGGGGTGGGTTAGATAGAGGAAGGGAGGGGAAGGTGAGGGGAGGGCGAAAGCGAGTTCCCTCCGAGGCCGCTCCAATTTCGGAGCGGCCTTGGACGGAACGGAGGCAGGCTGCGCGGCTTGGCGCGCGCCGGCTGCACAAAATCGGCAGCCTTGCGCGCGCCAATCCTGGATTTTAGCGGATACGCGCGTATCTACTAAAATCCAGCATACTTTTGTTTGTGACTGGTGCCCAACAAAAGTACGCGAACGCGCATTTTTTGTAAATCTACCCCTGAATGTGTTGTTCTGAAAATGTGTTCACAAATATTTGAATGATCAAAACCTATAATATATTTGATTGAACGGAGCTGAATGCTCTCTTGTATGCAACTCAAAGAATGCAGAATTCTAATAAAGACTTATGAATGTACTGCCAAGTGTCTTTATTTCTATAAAAAGGGTTTTTTTTATTCTATTGAAGAGTATCACCAGATCTAAAGAATTTTTGATTTAGGTTGATAAACCAAAATCCTAAAAAAATAAATAAATAACTAAAATATAAAATTATGTTCATTAAATATTGTATCTGTTGTTTTTATACAAAATAAATAACTAAAAAAATAATGAATATTCAAATGTGCACATAAAAATACAATTTTTTATAAGAAAACTGAAAGGTCAGTATCATTATTAAGACCATCAGGGGTAAGGGTTTTAAAATTAAAAATGTATCTTTGCTCTAATTGTAAAAGTAATGTGTCAAAATCACCTCCTCTCTGATTAGGTAATGGTTGTTGAACAACACAAAACTTATAATCATTGAATTTATGATTTTTTTAAAATAGAGTGTTCTACTGGTGGTTTTGCAGGTACTGACCGATTGATGTTGCTTCTGTGCTCAATTATTCTTTTGTTAAATTCTCTCACAGTTTTCCCTATATAGATTAAATTGCATGGACAGAACACAGCGTATATAACACCTTTGCTTTTGCAATTTGTGTATGAAGTTAACTTAAAATCTTTCTCTCTCCCTGGTATGGTCAAAAATGAGGTTTTCATATTGACCTTATAAACTGAACATGTCCCACACGGGCGATGGCCCGGTGGTCTAATATCATGTTTACGTTTATTTGGTAATGTAGACGGTGCTAACAAATCTTTGAGGTTCTTATCTCTTTTATTAGCAATAAGTAATTCTTTATCTTTAAAAACAGTTAAAACCTGTAAAATCAGCCAATGTTTTCTTAAAATCTTAATGATTTTATGAGACATGGAAGTGAAAGTTATAGGACAAACCATGCGGTCCATTGATTTTTTTCTCTTTTTTCTTTAACAAATCCAAACTGTTTTGACCACGTGCTTTCAGATAACCTTTATGAACATATTCCACTGGATACTCCCTGTCTATAAATCTTTGTGTCATTTCTGATGCTCTCGTTTCAAACGTAGAGTCATCAGCACACAGTCTTCGTAATCTCAAAAATTGAGAATAAGGGAGGTTCTGTAACAGAGATCTGTTATGACAGCTTTTGTAGTGTAAAAGTTTATTGGTATCGGTCGGTTTCCTGAAAATATCTGTACTGAATATACCATCTTGTAATATTATTTGAATATCTAAAAACGATATCTTTTGTTTGTCATATATGATGGTAAATTTCAAATTGTGGTCTAAAGTGTTCAACCATGAGTGAAAACGTAAAAGTGATGCATCATTCCCTCTCCAAAGCATAAAAACATCATCGATATATCTCTTCCATAAAAAAAATTGTCATTAAAATCATGATCATTTAAAAAAACTTGCTCAAAATTGGCCACATACAGATTGGCTATGGATGGGGCCATGGTAGACCCCATCGCAACTCCTTTAATTTGTTGAAATATCTTTTTATTAAAATTAAAAAAAAAATTTGTTAGAATAGTATGAAGAATGGGAAGAATAGTAATGCTGTTATGAGGCCTGGTATAATATTTGCAGTGTTGCCTTTTCATAGGAAGGGTTGTTGCTGTGTGAGTTCTGGGAATTGATGCTGTTTTGATTTGAAAGGCTTGATTTCATTGGTGTTACTATTGTCATTTGTGATATTTTATGTTTTGATATGGTAATTTAATTTGAGCAAAGTTGTTGAAAAATGCAAAATAGAAATGTTCTAAATAAATAAACATACATTCTGGGTGACTTTCTTGAAGGATTTTGTGTTACTTCACCTGCCTGATAATGGAAGGACTTTAGCCACGGTTACAAAGGTAACAACAATACAACATAATATGAATGTTTTTTTTATGGTGAGTAGGTAAGAGAAAAAATTCCCGTTCAGCCTAGCCAGAGAAACATTTCATAGACTACCTTCAGCCAATGTGATATGGATTACTTTTAATTTATACATTTTATTTTTTTTTTTTTTTTGCAAACTACCCCCCAAAATCACAAATGATACATTTGTCAGACACAGTGACATTCTTTCTGAATCATATTTGTATTATGGATAATATTTATAAGTAAAGGGCAATTTTCAAAAATGTAAGTTTTGGTTCAAAGTTCTTGACCCTTTTACCTGGGCTTTGCACCAGTTCTCAAAGGGAAGGTTTGAGCATGCTTTCCTTTTGAACTATGTGTACTTTTAGGCGCTTTTAAGGGGTGAACATTTCAAAAAGTAAATCAGTGTTTACTAGAGATGTGAATCGTGTGCCCGATCGTCTTAACGATCAGGTTCGGATGGTGGGAGGGAAAAATCGGATCGTTAGAGATTGTGAATTGGAATCGTTCCGATTCCAATTCACATTGTTAAATTTTTAGTGAGGCCTGAGCAGATAAACAAAACCCCACCGACCCCCCCCCCCAAAAAATGTTAAATTACCTGGTGGTCCAGTGAGGGGGGGTCCCCGGCGTGATCTCCCGCTCTCGGGCCATCGGCGCCATTTTGGCTACCACTGATAAAAAGGCGCCGATGGCCCGAAAAAAAAAACCCCCACCCCAACCCTTTTCAAATTACCCCTTTGCTTCTCCCACCCTCCCAACCCCCCCAAAACCTTTTAGATGTACCTGGTGGTCTAGCGGGGGGTCCAGGAGCCATCCCTTCAATCGTGCCGGTGCCGGTGCTGGAGGTTTCAAAATGGCGCCGATCGCCTTTGCCCTTAACTTGTCACAGGGAGCGACCCTATCGCCTTTGCCCTTACCTTGTCACAGGGAGCGACGGTCGCTCCCTGTGACAAGTTAAGGGCAAAGGCGATCGGCGCCATTTTGAAACCTCCAGCACCGGCACCGGCACGATTGAAGGGATGGCTCCTGGACCCCCCGCTAGACCACCAGGTACATCTAAAAGGTTTTTGGGGGGGTCGGGAGGGTGGGAGAAGCAAAGGGGTAATTTGAAAAGGGTTGGGGTGGGGGGTTTTTTTTTGGGCCATCGGCGCCTTTTTATCAGTGGTAGCCAAAATGGCGCCGATGGCCCGAGAGCGGGAGATCGCGCCGGGGACCCCCCCCCCTGGACCACCAGGTAATTTAACATTTTGGGGGGGTCGGGAGGGTGGGGGAGTGTAAGGAATTTGTTTTAAAAGGTCGGGGTGGGTTTAGAGGTTGTGTTGGTGTGCCGGTTTTCCCACCCTCCCCCAAATAATTCCCGTGCCCTATTCAACGATACAATATAAATGCTCCTGACGATAAATCGTGGGCATTTGTATTGTATCGTGTACTCTAACGGTTTAGAACGATTTTAAAATTATCGGACGATAATTTTAATCATTCAAAAACGATTCACATCCCTAGTGTTTACCCATATAAACTTTTGAAAACTGTCCTGCCTGCATCCAATCATGTGTTTTTACAGGATTCTCCAGGGAGGGGGGTGATGGTAGCACCATGATTGCTGAGTTCAGTTACAGAAATCTCAGAGCTCTGCAAGATTGTATGCGCGGGGGGGGGGGAGGGGGGGAGGAGAGGAGAGGAGACGCAAGGAGGAAGGTTCATCTAGGGTATCTAATAACCTTGCACCAGCCCTGCCCAGGATTCTGAGGATGCTGCACAGGCAGTGCTCACGCTCTCTGGGGAAAGGAAGCATCAGCCAGTTCTCAGCAATGACACCTGGCAGTCAGACTTAGAGTTGGGCTCAAGAGGGAACCACGGTTTGTGGAATATGGCTCTCACTATGAAGGCTGGGCTGAGTTGGGTGAAGGAAATGAAAACAAATCCATGGAAGCTTCAAATGAAGGCTCATTTAGCCAAGGAATGGCTTGTTCCAATTGAAATAGAAGCCCAAAGAAGCAGAAGGAAAATGCCCAGCCAAAAAAAAGAAAACATAACATAGAAACATAGATATGACAGCAGAAGAAGACTAAATAGCCCAGCATCCAGTCTGCCCAGCAAGCTTTCACTCTTATTTTTCTCATACTTATCTGTTACTCTTGGCCCTTATTGGTAAAGTATCTAACTTAATTGGTTAGGGGTAGTAACCATTGCAATAAGCAAGTTACTCTCACTCTTTTTTGTTTACCCAGCCTATGCAATTCAGTCCTTGTTGGTTGTTGTCTGAATATAAATCATCTTTTCTTCATTCCCCCTGCCGTTGAAGCAGTGAGCCGCACTGGATATGTATTCCAAGTGAAATATCAGGCTTATTTGGTTTGGGGTAGTAACAGCCGCAACAAGCAAGCTACTCCCCCGCTTATTTGTGAATGCAAATCCTTGTCTCCACATTTTCTCTTGCCGTTGAAGCATAGAGCAATGTTGGAGTTGCATTAAATGTGTGTGTGTTTATTGAATAATGGTATTAATCACTAGGTAGTAGCCATCATTCCCACAAGCCACCCCCATGCCTCTTCTCATTCACATCCTCTAGATTTTATGGATCCACAATGTTTATCCCATGCCCCTTTGAAATCCTTCACAGTTTTGGTGTTCACCACTTCCTCCGGAAGGGCATTCCAGGTATCTACCACCTTCTCTGTGAAGAAATACTTCCTGACATTGGTTCTGAGTCTTCCTCCCTGGAGTTTAAAATCGTGACCCCTGGTTCTGCTGATTTTTTTCTGATGGAAAAGGTTTGTCATTGACTTTGGATCATTAAAACCTTTCAAATATCTGAAAGTCTGTATTATATCACCCCTGGTCCTCCTTTCCTCCAGGGTATACATGTTTAGGTTCTTCAATCTCTCCTCATAAGTCATTCGCTGAAAACCATCCACCTTTTTGGTCACCCTTCTCTGGACCGCCTCCATCCTGTCTCTGTCCCTTCAGATATACGGTCTCCAGAACTGAGCACAGTACTCCAGGTGAGGCCTCACCAAGGACCTGTACAAGGGGATAATCACTTCCCGTTTCTTGCTCGATATTCCTCTCTCTATGCAGCCCAGCATTTTTCTGGCTTTAGCTATCACCTTGTCACATTATTTCGCCAACTTCAGATCTTTAGACACTATCACCCCAAGGTCTCTCTCCTGCTCCGTGCACATCAGCCCTTCACCCCCCATCAAATACATTTCCTTTGGATTTCCACACCCTATATGTATGACTCTGCACTTCTTGGCATTGAATCTCAGTTGCCATATCTTTGACCAGTCTTCCAGCTTCCTTAAATCCCATCTCATTCTCTCCACTCCTTCCAGCGTGTCCACTCTGTAGCAGATCTTAGTATCATCCACAAAAAGACAAACCTTACCTTCTATCCCTTCTGCGATGTCACTCACAAAGATATTGAACAAGATTGGTCCCAACACCGAGCCTTGCGGCACTCCACTCACAACTGCTCTCTCTTCCGAGTAAGTTCCATTTACCATCACACATTGTCTTCTGTCCTTCAACCAGTTTGCTATCCAGGCCACCACCTTGGCACTCACGCCCAAGCTTCTCATTTTACTCACAAGCCTCCTGTGCAGGACCATATCAAAAGCTTTGCTAAAATCCAAGTAGATGACATTGAGCGCTCTTCCTTGATCCAATTCCTTAGTCTCCCAATGAAAAAAGTTGATCAGATTTGTCTGACAGGATCTCCCCTTGGTGAAATCAATCTGCCTCTGGTCCAGCAATTCTGCTACTTGTAGATAGTTCACTATTCTTTCCTTCAGCAGCGATTCCAATACTTTTCCCACCACAGAGGTGAGGCTAACCAGTCTGTAGTTTCCAGCCTCCTCTCTGCTCTCACTTTTGTGTAGAGGGTCCACCGCCGCTCTTCTCCAATCACTCGGCACTGCTTCCATTTCCAGGGATCTATTGATCAGGTCATGCAGCGGAGCCGCCAGCACATCTCTGAGCTCCCTCAGTATCCTGGGATGAACCTCATAAGGCCCCATGGCTTTGTCCACTTTCAGTTTTCTTAGCTTTTCCCATACATTCTCTTCTGTGCATGGAGTTTCATCCATTCCATTCCCCTCCAGTTTCTTGTCTACTAGCGACGGTCCTTCTCTGGGGTCTTCTTTAGTGAACACCAAACTGAAGTATTCATTTCATATTTCTGCCATTTCTTCATCTGTTTCCACCCATTGATCATTTTCACCTTTCAATTTCACTGTACCACATTGGACTTTTCTCTTTTCACTGATGTATCTGTAAAATGTTTTGTCACCTCATTTTACCTCTTTGGAAATTCTTTCTTCCGCTTGACTTTTTGCTTTCTTGATTTCTTTCTTCATCTCCCTCTGTTTTACCACATATTCTACCTTGTGATCCTCCCTTTGGGATCTTTTATATTTCTTAAATGCTGTTCTTTTATCTTTTATTTTATCAGCCACTTCCTTTGTGAACCAGATAGATTTCATTCTTTTCTAGCTTTTCTTAACTTTTCTAACATATATATTAGTCACTTCAGTAATTGCTTCTTTTAGTTTGGCCCACTGTTGTTCCACATCTCTCGTTTTCTCTCAGCCTTCTAGTTCTTCCTCCAGGTACTTTCCCATTTCAACAAAGTCAGTGTTTCTGAAACTCAAAACCCAGGTATTTGTGCAACTTCTCCATATTGCATTAGTGATTTGAAACCATAGGGGCAGATTTTCAAAGGGTTATGCACGTAACTTACATGCATAACCTCGAAAACCTGCTCCTGCGCATGCCGAGCCTATTTTGCATAGGCTCGGTGATGCGCGCAAGCCCCGGGATGCGCATATTTCCTGGGGCTTTGAAAAAGGGGCGGGAAGGGGGCGGGGTGGGATGCCGGTCTGGGGGAAGTTCGGGGGTGGGAATGAGGCCTACGGCAGAGCGGCTGTGCTGGGGGATGGTGCGCCAGCAGCCGGACGGCATGCGCAAGTTACGCCTGCCAGAGGTAGGAGTAAATCCTGAAATAAAGGTAGGATACGATTTATGTAGGGCTGGGGGGTGCGTTAGATAGGGGAAGGTGGAGGAAGCGGAAGGAAATCAGAATGGCCTCGGAGGGAACGGGGAAAGCCATCGGGGCTCCCCTAGGGCTCGGCGCCTGCAAGATGCACAAGTGTGCATCCCCTTGCGCGCACCGACCCCAGATTTTATAACATGCGCATGACAGCGCGCGCAAGTTATAAAATTGGGTGTACATTTGTTCACGACGAGTAGCGGGCACAAATTTATCTCTTGAGATAAAAAAGATATAATTGCGATGGAGAAGGTACAGAGAAGGGCTACCAAAATGATAAGGGGAATGGAACAACTCCCCTATGAGGAAAGACTAAAGAGGTTAGGACTTTTCAGCTTGGAGAAGAGACGACTGAGGGGGGATATGATAGAGGTGTTTAAAATCATGAGAGGTCTAGAACGGGTAGATGTGAATCGGTTATTTACTCTTTCGGATAGTAGAAAGACTAGGGGGCACTCCATGAAGTTAGCATGGGGCACATTTAAAACTAATCGGAGAAAGTTCTTTTTTACTCAACGCACAATTAAACTCTGGAATTTGTTGCCAAAGAATGTGGTTCATGCAGTTAGTATAGCTGTGTTTAAAAAAGGATTGGATAAGTTCTTGGAGGAGAAGTCCATTACCTGCTATTAAGTTCACTTAGGGGCGGATTTTAAGAGCCCTGCTCGCCTAAATCCGCCCAAATCCGGGCGGATTTAGGCAAGCAGGGCCCTGCGCGCCGGTAGGCCTATGTTCAATAGGCCTACCGGCGCGTGCAGACCCCGGGACTCGCGTAAGTCCCGGGGTTTGGCGAGGGGGCGTGTCGGGGGCGTGTTGGGGGGTGGGCCCGAGCTGCGCGGCGTTTAGGGGGCGTGTCGGCAGCGTTTTGGGGGCGGACCCAGGGGCGTGGTTACAGCCCGGGGCGGTCCGGGGGCGTGGCCGCGCCCTCCAGACCCGCCCCCAGGTCACGTCCCGGCGCGCTAGCGGCCCGCTGGCGCGCGGGGATTTACGCCTCCCTCTGGGAGGCGTAAATCCCCCAACAAAGGTAAGGAGGGGGTTTAGACAGGGCCGGGCGGGTGGGTTAGGGAGGGGAAGGGAGGGGAAGGTGAGGGGAGGGCGTTAGAGGATTCCCTCCGAGGCCGCTCCGATTTCGGAGCGGCCTCGGAGGGAACGGGGGTAGGCTGCTCGGCTCGGCGCGCGCCGGCTATACAGAATCGATAGCCTTGTGCGTGCCGATCCAGGATTTTAGCGGCTACGCGCTTATCTACTAAAATCCCGCGTACTTTTGCTGGCACCTGATGCGCCAGCAAAAGTACGCCTATTCGCGTGGTCTGAAAATCTACCCCTTAGAGAATAGCCACTGCCATTAGCAATGGTTACATGGAATAGACTTAGTTTTTGGGTGCTTGCCAGGTTCTTATGGCCTGGATTGGCCACTGTTGGAAACAGGATGCTGGGCTTGATGGACCCTTGGTCTAACCCAGTATGGCATTTTCTTATGTTCTTATGTACCCCGCATGTGCAGATTATAAAATCTGTCCCATGCTGTTTGATGAGCACTGATGCTGAGGTGGGCACCCACCCGGACATTAGAGACATTATCTCCATTAGTGAGCACTAAATCGAGTATAGCTCCCTCCCTCGTAGTCTCCATTACCATTTGTTGGAACAGAGCCCCTTGCAGGGCATCTACTATCTCTCTACTACTGTTAGATTCTGCAGAAGGGATTCTCCAGTCTACATCCGGCAGATTAAAATCTCCAACAATTACCACTTCTCCCTTCTTACCCATCTTTTGGATGTCTTCAACCAGATCTCTGTCTAGTACTTCCATTTGATTTGGAGGCCTGTAAACCACGCCTATAAAAAGGGATGCCCCATCAACTTTTTTTAGGACAGTCCATAAAGTTTCTTCTTTGCCCCATCTTCCTTGCAGCTCAGATGCTTGGATATTGTTTTTGACATAAAGAGCCACTCCTCCCCCTTTTCTGTCCTCTCTGTCCTTCCTTAATAAGTTATATCCCAGTATATAACTTATTAAGTATATATAGCAGTATCCCAATCATGTGAATCTGTGAACCACGTCTCCGTGACAGCAACAATGTCCAAGTCCGCTTCCACCATTAGGGCTTGCAGGTCTGGGATTTTATTGCCCAAACTACGAGCATTTGTGCTCATAGCTTTACAGCTATTCTGGTACAGGTTAATGCTTTTCTTGGACTTTCTTTGTGACTTATTTAGCTGATTTTTGTTATCCACTTTGCCCTTTATTGTATTTGTATTTGGGGGGTGACATTCTAATGTCCTACTGTCATCCCCATCATCTATTTTAAATGCCTTATGACATAGGATTTGAATTTATCTCTTGAGATCCTTTTTCCCTCCACAGACAGATGTACGCCATCTTTGACAAAGAGTTTTTTTCTGTTCCATACATGGCCCCAGCCCCCAATATATCCAAAACATTTTTCTGTACACCAGGATTTGAGCCATACATTGAAGTTATCAATATGGCTTAGCCTCTCCTTCCCCTTTCCATAAACAGGTAACACTTCTGAAAATGTAATGGTTGTTGCCATGTAACTAATCTGCTTTGCTAGAGACTGGAAATCTCTCTGTACTGCTTGGATGCTGTAACTAGCAAGGTCATTGGTTCCCAGATAGATGATAATATCAGCTTTAGAATCTTTGCTTTCTTCTTTGATTGTTTTGACTATCTGAATAGCATTTCTGCCGGCCGATGATCCTGGAAGGCATTTAACTGTAGTGTTTCCCTCTAGAAGAGTTCCCAAAATAGTGCCTCTGATGTCTAAGTCCCCCAGCACAATGAGCTTCTTCCTTTGGTTATTGTTTGTATTTTGGGATTTCTGTATGCATTGGGTTTCTTCTTTCTTACATTGGGTTTATTCTTTCTTTTCAGATACCACTTCAGTCTCTTTCACCAGAGCTTTATCCTTATGTGATGCCGATAAGGCATTTTGTACTTGTGTCACTTGAGAGAGCATGTGTTTCCGCATCTCTGGTCTTAGTCTACCAGAGCCCACAGTAATCCTGTTGATTTTGGGGTTTCTTGTTGCCCTGTGTAGTTGGGGGTGGGGGGGGGGGGGGAGACATGTGGGCTGCACAATTGTGTAGAATGGGTGACTGTGGGTCACAGGACTTATCCTACCTTAGTCCACTGTAAACTTCTTTATTCTTGAGTTTTGTTTTATCTTCATTAATGAGGAATTAATTTCGGAATAATGTGAAGTGGGTGAAACTTTCTTTATTTCAGCCATTTCAGCTTTAGCCAGCTCCTTTTTGAGGGAAGAGAATTTTGAAGCATAGTAGAAGATGACTGGAAGGCTCATCTGCATAGTTTCCAGAATGCCCCAGGAGAGGACTCCAGAGGTCACAGTGAGCAATCCAGACTTTGAACACCACAGCCCTAGCTTCTAGAAGTCCCACACTCTTTGCAGTAGAAGAGCCCGGATGGCTCACCTGGATATTGTTCCCAGCATCCCCCAGGAGAGGACTCCAGAGATCACAGTGAGTGATCCAGGCTTCGAACTCCACAGCCCCAGCTTCCAGATTTCCCACACCCTTTGCAATAGAAGAGGACCAGAAGCACACTTTGGGGTAGATTTTTAAAGTTATGTGCGGGCATTGATTTGTTCGCGCAACCCGGCGTGAACAAATCTACGCCCGATTTTATAACATGCACGCGCTGCCACGAGCATGTTATAAAATACAGGGCTGGCACGCGCAGGGGGTGCACAATTGTGCAACCTGCACACGCCGAGCTGAGCAGCCTGCCTCCGTTCCCTCCGAGGCCGCTCCGAAATCGGAGCGGCCTCAGAGGGAACTTTATTCCGGCCCCCCACCCCCACCCCCAACTAAATCCTCCCCCTACCTTTGTTAAGAAAGTTACGCCTGCCTCGGGCAGGCGTAATTTGAGCAAGCCAACAGGCTGCCGGCGCGCGATTCCCCAGCCCGGGGGCTGGTTCGGAGGCCTCAGCCATGCCCCTGGAATGCCCCTGGGCCAGAACCACGCCCACGGTCCCACCCCCGATACACCCCCGACATGTCCCTGAGCAATGCCCCAGGACTTACACACGTCCCGGCGCTTTGCGCACCCTGGCAGCCTATGCAACATAGGCGCGCCGGTGCGCAGGGCTTTTAAAATCTGCCCCTTAGCACGCAAATCTCAAACTTCTTAATCCTTTGAGTGAAGATCAACTTAATGGTGGTTGAAGAGGATTGGTAAGTATAGCTTTGGAAAATCTTAGGATTTAAAAAAGTTTGAAGATGAAATAGTGGGATATACATGGTAGGAGCACAAGATGGCACCAATGGCCATGTGACAGGGGCTGTCCAATGGCACCGGTAGCCCCTGTGACATAGTAGGTCAAAGGCTATCGGCGCCATTTTGAAACTGGCAGCGAGGGTGTGAGTGCAGGTGATGGCTCCTGGACCCCCAGCTGGACCACCAGGGAGTTTTGGTAAGTCTTGGGAGGGTCAGGAGGGTGGGGGGTTTGTTTAAATTGGGTCCTATAGACGGCCGAATAATTCGGCGGATTTGGTGTATTCGTGTGGAATCGCGATACGTTTCGCTTCCCCATGAATACAACGAATAGGGCCCTATACGTTGCGGATGAGAAATATATTAGAAATGAATGCACACCCCTAATAATCTTAGAAGAGCAGTCCAGACATATTTCATGCATTAAATAAGGTGGTTAAAAGGCAAGGCGAAAGATGCTATTTTAGCAAAAAAAAAATCTTTCAAAAACTGGAAGAAAGATCCATCTGAAGAAAATAGGAAAAACCATAAGCATTGTCAAGTTATGTGTAAAACATTGATAAGGCAGGCTAAGGGAGAATTTGAAATGAAGTTGGCCGTAAAGGCAAAAATTCATAATAAAAACATTTTTAAATATATCCGAAGCAGTTGGATTGTTAGATATCCAAGGGCTTAAAGGAGCTCTTAGGGAAGATAAGGCTATTGCAGAAAGACTAAATTAATTCTTTGCTTCTGTGTTTACTAATGAGGATATTGGGGAGATACCAGTTCTGGAGATGATTTTCAAGGGTGATGAGTCAGATGAGCTGAACCAAATCTCTGTGAACCCAGAAGATGTTGTAGTCCAGATTGACAAACTAAAGAGTAGCAAATCACCTGGATCGGATGGAATGCACCCCAGCGTTCTGAAGGAACTCAAAAATGAAATTTCAGATCTGTTAGTTAAAATTATAACCTACCATTAAAATCATCCATTGTACCTGAAGACTGGAGGGTGGCCAATGTAACCCCAATATTTAAAAAGGGCTCCAGAGGTGATCCAGGAAACTATAGACCAGTGAACCTTACTTCAATGCCAGCAAAAATAGTGGAAACTATTCTAAAGATCAAAATCACAGAGCATATAGAAAGACATGATTTAATGGAATACAGTCAGCATGGATTTACCCAAGGGAAATCTTGCTCACAAATCTGCTTCATTTTTAGTAAGGGTTTAATAAACGTGGATAAATGTGAACCGATAGATGCAGTGTATTTTGATTTTCAGAAGATATTTGATAAAGTCCTTAATGAGAGGCTTCTAAGAAAACTAAACAGTCATAGGATAGGAGGTGATGTCCTTTCATGGATTAAATGGTCAATTTTCTCAATGGAAAAGGGTAAACAATGGTGTGCATCAGGGATCTGTACTTGGAACAGTATTTTTCAATATATTTATAAATGATCTGGAAAGGAATATGATGAGGGAGGTAATCAAATTTTCAGATGATACAAAATTATTCAGAGTAGTTAAATTACAAGCAGATTGTGATAAATTGCAGGAGGACCTTATAAGACTGGAATTTGGAAATCCAAATGGCAGATGAAATGTAATGTGGACAAGTGCCAGGTGATGCATATAGGGAAAAATAAACCATGCTGTAGTTACTAGTTACACAATGTTGGGTTCCATATTGGAAGCTACCACTCAGGAAAAAGATCTAGGCATCATAGTGAATAATTCATTGCAATTGTCAGCTCAGTATGCTGTGGCAATCAAAAAAGCAAACAGAACATTAGAAATTATTAGGAAGGGAATGGTGAATAAAATAGAAAATGTCATAATGTCTCTGTATCTCTCCATGGTGAGACCGCACCTAAAGTACTGTGTACAATTCTGGTTGCCGCATCTAAAAAAATATATAGTTGCCCTGGAGAAGGTACAGAGAGGGGCGACCAAATGATAAAGGGGACAGAACAGGACACCTATCAGGAAAAGCTAAAGATGTTAGAGATGTTCAGCTTGGAGAAGAGACAGCTGAGGGGGAATATGATAGAGGTCTTTAAAATCATGAGAGGTCTAGAATGGGTAAATGTGAATTGGTTATTTACACTTTCGGATAATGGAAGGATTAGGGAGCACTCCATGAAATTATCAAGTAGCACATTTAAAACTAATCAGATTAAAAAAATTTTCACTCATCGGACAATTAAGCTCTGTTGCCAGAGCATGTGGTTACTGCAGTTAGTGTACCTGTGTTTAGAAAAAGGTTTTGATAGGTTCTTGGAGGAGAACCACATTAACTGTTTTTAATTAAGTTGACTTAAGGAATAGTCCCTGCTATTACTGGCATCAGTAGCATGGGATCCAAGTACTTGTAGCCTGGATTGGCCACTGTTAGAAACAGGATGCTGGGTCTGATGGACCCTTCGTCTGACCCAGTTTGGCAATTTCTTTCTTATGTTCTTAAAGTCTCAAGGGATCTATTTATCAAAGCGGAATACATGTTATTGTGTTTTAACACAAATTATTAGGAAATAGACCCCACTGCAAACAAATAAAGGTAGCCATGATAAAAAAGAAACCTGCACATTAACGTGGGTTAACTCATGCTACTATGCGTCACCTCTTGATAAACAAACCCTAAACCTTTTACATTTCATAGAAAAGATGGCCAGCCTTTTCTTGAAATGTATCTCTGAAGTTCATGCATTACTGTATTTATACTTTTATAGAAACATTTATAATTTTGTATTTCCTAAATGAAATCAGCTGTGGACAAGGTTTTGTCTTCACTCTAAAACAAGATAAAGGTCACAAATGAATGCCAAAGACAGGTTTTGATATGTTAAGTTATGTTATTCAATGTATATATATTTTTTTTTTCTTTTACGAGTATACAAAGGTACTTGTTCTCAGCCTTTTAATTGTTTGTTGAATATTATTTGTGTATGCCTGACACCAAGATATGTTTCAATAAAAATATGTTTGAACTACTAGGACAAAATTGCTTAAAGCTTTTAAGCTTTCCCATAGATCATGTCTCTGAAAGTCTCTTCCTTTCAACTCCAGAATTGCATTCAAAAGCAGGAAGATATACTGCTGATGGCCCAAGCTGGATGGCACCACGATAAAATAGGTCTCTTCTGCAGACAAAAATGTATCATAAATCGATGAAACACTTACCTCATTTTAAATAATGCTGTCTCCTTTTATCAGGTAACACTAGATGACCTCCCCTTACCTTCCTTCTGTCCATATTTTACTTGGGATTTTAATTCTACACATTTTTCACAACCAGAGAAATTTTAGTTCAAACTGGATATATGGCTTCTGAGGTTTAAGATATTAAAAAGACATAGGTACAGTACTAGAATTATTCAGTCTTGTGCAGCATGTGACAATAAAAAATGTATTTATTTATTTATATTTATTTATTTTGAAGGCTTACATGCCATGCATTCTGAAATTCTCGGCAGCTTTCATCAGAACATTCATAAAAGGCAAAAAGAAGGGATTCAACAAATAAACAATAATGAAAGCATTAAAACAGACCTAAAATATCAAATAAAAATAAAAACAAAGACAGGGAATAAAAAAATACATCTAAATTCTGACAGCTCAAATGGTATAGACGCCAGGAGCCAATAATTATTCTTGTGCTACAATCAGCTCTTCAATAAATATTTGTTCATTTCCTAAAAAGTAAACACCACTAGCCCACAGTATCTGTTCTAGTAAGGAACTACCCAATAAAATATTCGACACCATGGCAGCTTTAACAAAGTAGCTGCTAATATGTTTTAAGGAACTAACATTTTCCTGATTATTTATGAATATTGTGAATGAATAGATTAAATGTATTAAAAAAAAAACCTCACTTGGTGATGCATCAAGCTGAGGTAGTGCTCTAACGTATTAAACAGCATATATTGCATGACAGAGCACTATCACGGCACACGATATTATGCATGGCCTTGCCTAGGTTGCCTCCCCTATTAAAATGACCCACTTTGCATGTGATTTGCATACATGAATAATGCACATGCACACAAAGAAGTCCATTAAATAAATAATTATGAAATAAATAAATAATAAATATTTATAGGCAATTTGATATTAATATTTTAACACGATTGACCAAGAAAGTGGTCAGCCGCAATAATATAACATCAGCTCCTGGAAAAACATTTATTGTGACCCCTTTGAACAGTTTATGGTAATAAAGCAGACTATTAATCATTGTAAATAAATAAAGGATAGAGGCAAGGTAAGGTCGGTGTCATTTTGAAAAATGGTGTCAACCAGGCTGTATGCTAGGTAGTGCCCCAGTCCCTTCACGATACCTGCTTCTTATTTTTAGGTTCATGGGGTGCGGGAAGGTACTGGGGCTGCGGGGGTCCCTGATGGGGAAGATGGGGGTGCCAAGGGGGGAAAACTATACTCCAATGCAATGTGTTTATTGGGGTTAGGGGTAGCCCTGACTCCTGTTCAACCTTTTTTTGTCAGCAGGTAACTTCTTCAGCCACTGGCCCTTTAAGGTGATGGCTGTCCTTTGAGGTTGGGGCTGCTAGTGCACTGAAAGGGCTGCTCGTCACATTCTTTTGTACCTTGGTATGTGGCTGCAATACAAAAGAATGTGCCATAGAGCCGCAATCTTTTTTTGGTGCACTGAAAGGGCTGCTCGTCACATTCTTTTGTACCTTGGTATGTGGCTGCAATACAAAAGAATGTGCCATAGAGCCGCAATCTTTTTTTGGTGCACTGAAAGGGCTGCTCGTCACATTCTTTTGTACCTTGGTATGTGGCTGCAATACAAAAGAATGTGCCATAGAGCTGCAATCTTTTTTTGGAGGAGGAGCCCCACTATCGCAGCTATACTCCCTCATGATAGTGGCGTGCTCACTCTAGGCCTTAGGTTGTAGGATTTTTCACCATGTCTGTAAAGCATCTATGTGGTGGTGCAGTCCTCCTGTCTGTTTGCCTGTCCATTTGGAGGCATGATAAATTTTGTTAGTGACTGTTCAGGTTCAAACTTCAGGTGAAGAACAATCATAGTCCTAAAATGTATCATATTAAAATTCATCACAACCTGATCATTGAAAAGTTTGAAAGGCACTACAAAATCCATCCAGATGCATGGTTTTGACTTTCTTCTTATCAATACAAGAAATGTAGTCATTTCAAGTAATATATGTTGTTTAGTAACAGGTTAATTTTTGTACATCCTTGTGAATTAGAAGACTAGATATGGGAATTGTTGATAATTACTTTGAAAAGGACAGATTTAAATGAGGTCCCACATGCTCAGCTCATGTAGCCTATACCTTAGAAATAAAATTTAAGACCCGTGTGCGTGCACATTGATTTTATAACATATGTGCGTATATGCGCACTTTATAAAATCGGCTAGCCACACATACATGAGAGCATGATTTTATATTGATGCACATGTGTGCACGAATACCGTTTCAAGCACGCAAGTGGGGGGAATTTTAGTAGGTATGCACAATGGTTCAATAGGTCTTTAACCCAGTTCGCCCCAGTAAAGGAGAGGGCTTCCTAAACCCCCTAGCTAATTGACTCCCTTTTCCCAATTAGCCTCGAGCCTTAAAACCCCGCTGACTATCCTCTTTTCTTTGTTACATGACTTATACGCTGTCCATAGCAGAACTAAAATTATGTGGTAGGGGAAACCGGTGCACGCTTGTGCACATAACTAATTATGCGCTGTCTTCATGGTACAGTCATGGCCCACCCACGTCCCGCCCCTTTCTGTGAGAAAAATTTTATGCACCTACCGGAAGATGCGCGTACCCACGCGGGTTTTAAAATCCGTACGGCGTGCACCAGGCCAAGTAAAGCGCATATCTCCTGACTTTGGTGCACATAGGGCTTTTAAAATTGATCTGTTTGAGAATAATAAGCTTAGAGGCCAATATTCAGAAGGCCATTTAGTGATAAACATTCCCCCTGAATATCCCCAATTAAAATTATCTGACTAATGATAGCCAGATAATTTTAAACATAACCAGATATTCTTTTCAACATAGTCAATTATGTATAAAGTTATTTGGCTGCTTAAAAATAAATCATAACAACCTGATCATGGGCCTACAGGCCCGAACCAGACCCTCCCCCCTTCTCCCTTCCAGGAAAAATGTTAATATCTTAGTACCCCCTCCTCATAGTGGCCGCATGTCGAATTAAAAAACAAAAAATGGGGCTGGAGTCATGGGGCAGAGAAATAACTACAGTACCTGAATGTAATCTGCTTTGAAGTGCCGAAAAGCGGAATATAAAAACAATCTAATAATAATAATTTGCGAGTGCATCCCCTCCCTGTGGCTGGGCTCAGGCTTATGCAAGGTTGAGGATTCGTTCTGGGCCTAGGCCTCACCGGCAGATGACCACTGGACCGGGTAAGCGGGGGCTGGGGGATCCTGGCCCCAGCATTTTTCCAGGTCAGTGGGAGGAAATGGCGGGAGGCCTTGGAGGCAACATTTTCTTTTTTTTTTGTCTGTTTTTGGGGGTTTTTTCTTTTTTAATGTTTGATTTGTTTTTTTTTTCACACAAATGAAATGAATCAAACATTCCACGAGCCAAAATTTATGGGGGAAAAAACCTCCCAAAAGCAAACATTTTCTATGCACACACTTACTTCACATACACAAAGAAACAAACAACACTATAAGTCAACTTGTATACCAGAATGGCAGACAATCAAACTGCTTGAGAGCAAACTTGCACAACATGTACACAGAAGACATCATGCTGCACATCGAAACAGATACAAAAAAATCAATACAATGTGTGGCAAATAAGGACACCCACAACTAGTCTCCCGGTCTATCATATTCCTTTTCTCCATTCCAGTGACAACCTTGATTAGAGAGGGTAATGTAATCCAAGTATCTTCCCTCCATGAAAATCCTGTACAAACGGGGTAGGAACAGTAATTTGACAAATCTTTGAGGGCTTCAAAACTTTATAGAAATAGCTGCTCATTCAAATCCTCCAACTCTGAAGAGCTAATGAGGTGAAAGAAGCAAGATGCCCAGACAAACTGTTCATGCTGAAGTCTGCAAATTCCTGCTGGGGTCATTTATTAGACTGAGCACAGCAATGACAGGAATGACCATCACTGTATTTATTTGATGTACTGCAATTCCATTAATACCATCAAAGCAGTTAAATTCAAAAGTTAAGGTCAGCATCATGTTCCCCATCCACCGAAGCAACTCAGGATCCCTTCCACTGCATCCGCTCCATACTCACCAGATAGGACTGTCTGTCTATGTGAGAGGGCATTTGATGTGAGGTTGAAAAGTTGTTGATACACCCAAGCTTTGCTGGTAAGACACTGTTTTCTGGCCATCTTGTCATGTTAACCCTTGATAGCTTTTGTGCGGGCTTAGTCCTCACTTGCTGCTGCTTTGTCTGCACTATGACACAGAGGTGGAAACCATCTGAGACAATGCAAGACATAGAACAAATGCAATGAAACATTTGTACAAAGGAATTTCAGGCAATGACTCTTTATTTCTATTCATTACAGCATTGTACCTCACACATTTAGAAGTGTACAACATAGTTAGAAAACTTTTGGTTTGAAACTTGTGTGTTGTGCAAATGTAGGCCCATGATCAGAGTGATTTTTGAAGTGCTCAAGTATGTGCTGGCATCTCATTTCTGTCACCTTGACTTCTGATTCTTTTGCTCTCTCCCTCTTGTCAATCTATCCTCTGTCCTGTACGCCACATTTCCTCCTGTTGCAGTAAGCACATCTTCTTCATCTGTAACCCCAATGAATCCGGTTAGCTGAGCCCTTTATATAGCACATGAGACAAGTGTGAACTAATTAAAGGTCTATGCAACAAACTAAGATGTGAGTTAATTGCCTTTTGTGCATGTAAAAAACAGTGAACTATATAATAAGGCTTTAACATGCATGTTATGTTGTGGTCCCGGTCGCTGTCCTTACCGGCTGCCTCCCATTGCGGTCTGAGGCGGGGTGTGGCACTTCCCGGGCCTGCCGGGCCTCTTCGCGCGTCTCCGTGGGGGGGACGTTGCCGAGTCTCGAGTGCACTCTGTTCCTTTCCTGGGTGCGCGTGCGTGCAAGGGGGGATTTCTCAACGGCCTGGTCGCAGGGAGCTCCGGCCTGCCCTTTTGTTGACGTCAGGCGCCAGCTACTACTTAAGGCCAGCGTCTGCTCTGTGAAGTTGCCTAGCAACAAGGTTCCTCAGTCCCTGAGTGCCTCGTTGCTGTTTTGTTGGTTTTAATCCTACTGTTTTTGATCTTACTGATTTTTTAATCTGCTAGTTTTTGATCCTGTTGTTCCTGAACCTGCTGATCCTGATTCTGCTGATCCAGATCCTGTTGTTCCTGATACTGTTGTTCCTAAATCCATTCCGCTACTAGATTCTCCTCGGTTAGTTCCTTGATTTTTTAACTGTGGCGCTGCTTCTGATTTCCCCGTGTCAGCCGTCTGCCTCTACTTCAGGCTTGTCTTCTCGTCTCATCTCGTTCCTTTAACCTAAGTCCCAGCAGTCCAGGTCCTTACGAGCTCTTCTCGGGAGGACCTCGGGCTTCCAGGGTGAAGACTCCATCTACTCTTCAGTTTTGCTACCGTCAACTAAGTCTCAGCGGTCCGGGTCCTCACGAGCTCCTCTCGGAGGGCTTCCCGGGTGAAGACTCCACTTTCATCTCCATCTTGGTTCCGCCTCCTGGTCTGTATCATCTTCAAAGAATTCGCTCTTCTCATCAGCGCAATCCGCCAGGCCGGCCCAAGGGTCCACCATTCTGTCCGCAACATGTTAAGATGCTCCCACATCACATCAGTGAAAGCACTAAACCTATTGCTTACCCACATATAAACAAAGGAGTGTCTTTGGAACTCGCAACCAGAATGTCATGACACTTTTAAGAAGGCTCTAAACACAAATGTATTAAGAGACTACATGCTTTATTATATTTGTTGTATACTGACACCAGGAGTGTAAGGTGATGATTTAGACTTTTTGTTTATTATGGCCCATGTTTAGTGTGATGTAATTTTCTTTTATTTGTGGTTTTCTTTTATGATTTTATGCATAAATTATTTTTTACTTTTCATGTATGTTCTTTGTTATTCGCCATGATCTATATTTGTGCTATGTGCGGAATATAAATTTTAATAAATTATACTGTCCACACCTGCTATTTCCCTGGGCTTGGTAAAGCCCGAAATGTAACATTTGCCTCAGACTAGGTTTTCTATTTTTAGCAGGCCAATGACATCCAAAATGATTTGTGCTAACCAATCTAAAATAAAAGGACTGTTTAGCACTGGGGATCCCCATCGTGGACAGCAAACAAAAGGGGCCGCCAAGCCCTGACAATATGCACAAGGGGCCATAGAGACCCAATTCTCCCCTCCTCCCATTTTCTTTAGATGCAAGAATAATGGGCCTCCAAATCCCAGACTCCTCCACCATACCAATAGCAACAACAAGGGGGCTTCCAGTCCCTTATTGTACCCCATGTTACCCCCCCCCCCCTGAACCAAGTGCAAGGGGCCTGAATGGCCTGCTATCTCTCCTCTCCCCAGAAGTTTCCCCACAGTTGGGTATGGCCTTCACTTTTAAAAATGACGCTGCTTGATCTCTCACACTCCGTTACCACCTGCAAGGCTCTTACTTTACTACAGTGCGCCCATCAGGGAGCTTCCTCCAGCAATAACTCTATCAGCAGCATGAACTTCCTTCCATTAGCAGCAGCACCCACAGAGTGACCTTCCTCACAGAAATAGCATTATTAATGGAACGCCTGAAGCATGAGCTTCCTCGCAGCAGTACCCACTCTTAGAAATGTTCACTTCATCATAGCAGTGCGCCCAGCAGTGGGACTCCATAGGCATGAGATTCCTTACAGCAATGACCCTTGGTAGTGGGACTCCAGAAATGTCAGCTTCATTCATTTATTTATTTAAATTCATGTAGCCTGCTACCTCCTATAAATAATTTGGTGCGGATAACAATGTAACACTCATTAAAAACATGTAAAATCAGATACCACATACAATAAACATCTAAAACACTAAAACTTACATCAGTAACTACATCTCACCTAGGCATATGCTTTTTGGAACAGAAAAGTTTTTAAGCCTTTCCTGAATTTTACCAGATCTTTCTCTAATACCTTAGGGAGTGAGTGTAAAAGTACTGGAGCTGCATAGGTTACAGCCTGCTTCCGTATGAAGTGTGATCTGTACTCTGAATTGGAAGGCACCAGCAATTCATCACATCAGTGCCCTGCTAGTGAGACTGCAGCAGCTTCACCTTCCTTGCAGCGATGTCCCTCTCTTGGTGCCTTGGTACTACTGCCTGGCCTTTCCCTTGGTATCTACAGTGCCTCTGCTGCCACTTCTGCTGGCTCCTTGTAGTACCTCGGTGCATTGCTGCCTCTATGCTGTTTGCCCTGCCACTCTCGCAGTGCCTCGGGGCACTGTTGCCTCTACTGCTGCTGCTCTCTGCAAGTTTCATAAAGGTGGATGGAGATCCACAATGATAATTCCAAACATATAGTATGCATTGCTTCTCCCATATCCCTATGGAAAATAATGGCTCACGAGGAGAGCGATGCTAAGGATGCTTGAGAGGAAATTCTAGCCTTAAGGAAACCCAAAAGCATCTTTAGAAGGCAACACTAAAACAATCATAGAAAAACATTATTTATATATATTTTCTTTGGAAAAATTAGAAAGTCTTTTAAAGCAGAGGACTTTTTTCGAAAATAAAAATGACAGGAAAGAAAATCATATCTATTGACATGAAGAGGAACTAAGAAGCAGCAGCAGTGTACTTTCTCGGAGTTCCTTCTGGCTGAGGTAGAAAAAATACAGTACATTAGGGTCCAAGGGCTGCCAGGGGTGAAAAAAAGTTGTATATGTATTTAGGTGAATAATTGCTGGGAAACAGATCTGTGGAATGAGTGGAGGGCATTAGCAGAATGTCCATTGCGGTTTTCCCACATGCGCCACACAATATCTTTATCAGGTTGTGCCAAATAGCTCATGCTTTATGCCGAATGTCTGTCAAATATCTGCCCTTCTGACAGTTGCTGTTAAGGGTTTTTCTGATATTCTCCCTCAAGACTCTGAAAATAATTTGGGTAAACCAAGTTCAGTATGTCAAAGCACATTTGACACAGAGAATGCTAACAGACCACTGCATGATGGATTGTATACACCAGGGGTCAGCAGTGTTTTTGGGCTGCGGGCCAGAAAACCCATAATGTCTACTTGTAAGATGCTGGAGAGCTGGACCAAAAGACAAAGGGGGCCTGGGGTGGGCGATAACAAAATATGATGCATGTTATTACAGCTAATAATGGGCATACATTTTTAAGTAAATACTACATTTTCAAAAATGCAAACCTGAACAAGTAATAAATGCTCTCAATTAAATCGAAACTTTACACCTTCTCAGTTTTGAACTTCCTATATCACTGGCTGGTCTTTCCCTTCCTGTGTCTCTCAAGGCTCTCACTCTCTCCTTACCTGCATCTCTCTCATGCTAAAGACGAGATGGATCTCCTAAATTAATCTAAATTATCACATTGCTTTGCATTGTTTTCATTTCCTCTGTGAACGTGTTTGCAAAGGTATTTTGATACGCAAAGCTACTGAAACTCTTTATTTTCTTGTATAAGCTTATTGATGCTGCAAAACGTTAATGCATTTTACACTTTATAAAGAAGGGGTCAAATCAGTGTTGAATGTGTTTGTGAAGTGAAATATTAGAGAACTGTAAGGGAATGGTAGTAACGTTTAAGTTTGATAGGCATGATGTATAGCTAGGGAAGTAAGTGTACCCAAACAATTATGTTGTCTTTGAAAGGTTAGCCTATTTAAAAGTAGATTAGCCAATGAGACAGAGGTAGCAGTTGTCAAATATTCAGGAAGTAATTAAATAAATAGAGGCTCTCTTTTTTTGATGGTCATTTCTGGGTTGCAGAGAGTAATGAATAAAGACAAGAAGAACAGCAGGGATGCCAAAGCAGTCTGTGAACCAACCCTCAGAAATAAACAGTAAGATTTTTTTCAGTAGATTGATCTTCATGCATACAAATATTTTGTATACCAAATTTGGCTCTTCTGGAGTACATTCTGGTCAAAATCTTTAAGGTAAATTTTAAAACCCGTGCACAGGCGTCTATGTGCGCAGGCTTCCCGGTGCACATGTTATAAAATCTGCTACCCACACGCACATGTGCGCCCGATTTTATATCAGTGCACACATGTGCACGCGAGTGCCGACTTGTGCACGAGTGCAGACTCACGCATATAAGGAGGGGGGGGGGGGGATTTTATAAGATGCGCACGGCGATGCAATAGGCCCTTTCCCCAGTTCCCTCCCAATCCGCTCCAATAAAGGAGCAGACTGGGTGGGAACTTCCTAAACCCCATAGGCTAGCCTGCCTCCCTTTTCCCCTATCTGCCCTGACATGCTAACTAACCTTTTTTTTGTTGTTTTAATATTTACCTGCTCTCTGGAGCAGTGGCAGGTTACATGGGGCCAGTCAGTTGCTGGTGCACACTTCAGCGGGACAGCACCTAATGGTGCTGTCCCGGCCCACCCATGGCCCTCCCCGCCCCTTTTTCACAAACCCGTTCTTCTGTGCATACTGGGAGATACACACGTGGCCGCGGGCAATCGAAAATCCCCGCAGCACATGACCCGGCCACGCACGTATCTCTCAGTTTTCAGGTGCACCGGGTTTTTTAAATCGGGCTAATGCATAAAAATAAATTCATGCAGTTCATAACTCTCTTTATCAAGACCAGAGCGTGTTATAAAGATATTGGAGTATTTCCCTGAACTGCCAAAAAATAACTGACACCACCATGTTTCAAGGTGGAACTCTGCTTCAGGGGAATCCTTCCATGAAAGCCGCTCTATTGTACACCGCAACGAATGGTTGTTCCACTGTAAGCAGTATAAATACATAGGCCCTTCACTGGCTTCCAATTTAGAGGAGAACAAAATTCAAAATCTGACAACTGATCCATAAAGCATTAAGTAATGATGTCCCATTATGCACCATTGCCTTCCTGAAGATATACAGACTAGCTAGGGACTTGATCAGCTAAATGCTGCTTATTAAATGTCCCTTCAACACAATTAATCCGGTTTATCAGAATTTCATTAAAAACATTTGTAGTGGCCAATCCAGAACTCTGGAATTCCTTACTAGAGCAGCTTCTAAAAGAACCAAGCAGTTGAAAACCTTATTTTTTTATTGCATTCGGACTTCTAAATTGAACTCAATTTATTTTCTCCTGATTGCAGGCTTCTGTTTTTTGTTTGTTTGTTTTTTTTTTTTTATCATCAATGGATGATTACTGCTGTTTTGATAACTAATTTGAGATCTCATGAAAATTTTTAGTTGAAAGCAGTATACATGTTGATTTCCATCTTTCCAATAGGCACATTTTTGTTCTGTTTGCATTTTTGTTTTATGCTGTTTTAAGAATGTTTCAGTGTAAACAGCATGGAATGTAATATAGTGAGGCCTATAAACATTTAAAATAAATAAGTATATAAGAGTTTTAAAATAAAGAGATAATATTTAATGCACATTGACCGTAGCTTTTGTTCAAACTAAGCATAAGCAGGAAGAATTTGTATTGTACTCAGTCTTTTTTGAGCACATCATAAAAATATTCTTATTGATCCAATATCAAAACCCTATACCTCAAATAATGTCGCCACAGGGATGGCAAATCTTTCACACATCAAGAGCCACAAAACCAGAATTCACAGAGGCAGAGATGACCCCCCCCCCCCCCCCCCACACACACACACACACAAACTCACACACACATAAAAGAAAAGGCCGAGGGGGAAAACCAAGATGGCTCCCTGAACAGACGCTTACTGCACACGTCCGTGCAATCCTCAAGTTTCTTTATCACTTTGTGGTGTTATTTCCTACCTTTTTTGATGCCCCACAAGAGGAAAGGAAAGCTGAGAGTGTTCCCATCTGAACCTCAGATTCAAGCCGGACAGAGAACCATCCCGCAGTTTGCTTCACCCATATTGCAAATGAGGACGCCGAGCCCCGCTGGAGGTACAGGGGAGGGAGGGCCAGACACCTCCTGGGGATGTAACGTTGAGTCCTCCTGAGCCGCAGTAGCAGCCGGATGCTTTTCACCCTGACGCCGCCGACCAGCTGGTGCGGCAGGGGAAAACTTCCCCGGGGCAGACCCAGGAAGATGGGCTGCTCGACGCCGATGGGGAACGAGAGAGGTTCTGTGATGCCCCCACCACGATGGAAGAGAAAGGAGCTGAGGGTGGAAATGTGTTAACATCAAGTACCGGAGGTTTGGAGGTAAACAAAACCCCTTTGAAGCCCTTTGAAATATTGTTATACCATATTTTAATAAAAATTGTTTACATAAAAAAAAAAAAAACCAGCTGTTATAACACTGGAGTCTTTATGGGACTTAATTGTGGGACTAGCAGCAGGACATAATGAACAGGCCTATAGGGTCGAAGAAAACCTGAAAAATTACCTCTCTTGAAAAAAATATGAAAATAGGAGAACAAAACCATGCCATTAAGGAGATGAAAAAAGATGTGAAAGGAATATCTGATACCTGCAGTAAAAAAGATAATATACCTCCAACAGAAACAATCGCAGTTCCAGATCTCACCAACTGGAGAACTTGGAAATTTGGATAATCTTTCTGAATATTGAGAGAGTTCTGGACTTGAAGTGGCAGAAAGAACTGTTTTGTTTGTTACCTTGTATTCTGAGTATGATAGAGGGGTAATTATGAAGTATTATTTTAAGAGTATAAATATTACCTATCTTGGGGGTAAGGTTCGTTTTTCCCCGATTTGTCTAGAGCAACTCAGCTGCGCCGCAAGGAATTTTTGCAACTACGCCCCGAAGCTCTGCTAAAGGCTGTAAGTTTTATACTACGTTATCCTGCTAAGTGTGTTGTTAAATCCTCTGGAAATACCTTACAGGCCAATACAGTACAGAGTGCACTGTTAGCCTGGTCTTGGACGCGCATTTTCCCTTACCCCTTAATTCAGTAAGGGGAGGAAAACGCGCGTCCAACCCGCGGCACCTAATAACGCCCTCAACATGCAAATGCATGTTGATGGCCCTATTAGGTATTCCCCGTGATACAGAAAGTAAAATGTGCAGCCAAGCCGCACATTTTACTTTCAGAAATTAGCGCCGACCCAAAGGTCGGCGCTAATTTCTTCCGACACTGGGAAAATGCACAGAAAAGCAGTAAAAACTGCTTTTCTGTGCACCCTCCGACTTAATATCATGGCGATATTAAGTCGGAGGTCCCGAAGAGTAAAAAAAGTTAAATAAATAAATAAAATTTGAATTCGGCACGCGGCTGTCGGGCCGAAAACCGGACGCTCAATTTTGCCGGCGTCTGGTTTCCAAGCCCGTAGCTGTCAGCGGGCTCGAGAACCGAAGCCGGCAAAATTGAGCGTCGGCTGTCAAACCTGCTGACAGCCGCCACTCCTGTCAAAAAGGAGGCGCTAGGGACACGCTAGTGTCCCTAGCGCCTCCTTTTCCCCGTTTCTACCGCGCCACCTAATTTGCATACAGCATTGCGCGCACCGGCGAGGGGCCGGTGCACTCACCGGGAGAGCGGGCGTTCATCCGCACTCCCGCGGACTTTACTGTATTGGCCCATTTGTCTTTTATAACCCTGATCAGCTTAGGCAGTTTTTGTGTTCTAAAGAGCAAAATCCCAACAGCAATTAACCGTGCAAAGAAGTATGATATGGAGATCAGGGTAGCTGGATGAGATTAGTATTACAATTTCCTCATTCTCCCCTTTATTTCCTTATGTTTTTCCCCCATATTACCACAAGTAGAAAGAGAGTATATATATATATATATATATATATATATATATATATATATATATATATATATATATATATATATATATATATATATATATATATATATATATATATATATATATATATATATATATATATATACACACACACATATATACATACCTCTGTAAAGGATAAAGTAAAAACATTTTTCTTTGATGTACACTCTTGTTTTTCAAAGCAAAGTTATCTTTGTTTGTAATCTATAAAATGGTGATAAATAAAAAATTTAAAAAAAAGAAAAGAAAAGGCCAACTCTTCTTCAGACGTAGACACATACTTTATTTTTCTCTCAGACACAAAGATACACACACAGTCATACTCTCTCAGATACAAAGATACACACACAACCACTCTCTCTCTCAGATAGAAAGGCACACATACACACACTCTCTCTCATATTTTCTCTCAGTTATAAAGACACATGAACTCAAACTCTCTCAGATAGAAAGAGACATACACACGTATACACACTCTCTCTCTCTCAGTCATCAAGTATAAACCCACACTCATTCTCAATCTCTCAGATCCATACCCACACACACACATTCTTCTGTTAATATCACTCATATGCTCACTTAGTGAGTGCCCCCTCACCCAAGTATTGCCACATTATGTAATTTTCTCGCTTGCTGCAAGCCTTTCCACTATCTGCAGCGGTCCCCTTCTTTTCTCATTCCCACCCCTTCTTAGCACCCACATTCTCCAGGAGACTCACTGATGTTTTGGAAGAGAATGTAGTCAAGATGGCAGTGCATAAAGTTCATGAGACACCAGTTGGCCTCCCCTGTGCTAGCAGAATAACTCACACATGCAGAACACAGACAGATCCTCACCAAATACAGAACAAAAAAAAAAGAGTCCATAAAGGAGAAATAGAAACCTGCAGACAAGTATTTTAGAAGCTGTGCAGATGCAGCCACACAGATTCTAAAATAATATAATAGATTTGAGCAGACCCACATATGCGTGTACATGGACTTCTACACAGTTGTTTGAAAGTTATCCTTTCAGTGATCAAATAGCCAGCTAGCTGTCTGGCCGATACAGTAAAAATGCGGGAGAGCAGGCAAACGCCCGCTCTCCCGGCGTGTGCACAGCCACTCTCCTGTGTGCGCGATTCTGTATTTAAATGAGGCCCAGCAGTAAAAACAGACAAAAGGAGGCGCTAGGGATACTAGCGCGTCCCTAGCGCCTCCTTTTGGACCGTAGCAGTGGGTGTCAGCAGGTTTGACAGCCAACGCTCAATTTTGCCGGTGTCGGTTCTCGAGCACGCTGACAGTCACGGGCTAGAAACCGAACGCCAGCAAAATTGAGCATCTGGTTTTCGACCTGACAGCCGCGGGCCAACTTCAAATTCTTTTTTTATTTTTTTTTTACCCTTCGTGACCTCCAACTTAATATCACCATGATATTAAGTCGGAGGGTACACACTTTCCCAGTGCCCGAAGAAATTAGCGCCTACCTTTGGGTAGGCGCTAATTTCTGAAAGCAAAATGTGCAGCTTGGCTGCACATTTTGTTTTCTGATTCGCGCGGGAATACCTAATAGGGCCATCAACATGCATTTGCATGTTGCGGGTGCTATTAGGTTCGGGGGATTAGACGCACGTTTTCGGCCCCTTACTGAATAAGGGGTAACGCTAGCGCGTCGAAAACGCGCGTCCGATGGAGCGCACTGTATTGGCCCGTGTGTGAGGCACCCACCTTATCATACTGAGGAAGGTGTTAAATTTTAAGCGTTAGCAAGTTCACACTATATACCATGTGGAAGAGAGCATATCATGCTCTTTCTCATGTGGCTGCTAAAGTCTAATTTCCATCTAATGTTTCTTCATTTATATGTGTATACACATTCATTTTAGCATGTGTATGCTAAAGTCTTCAGGGACTGGGTTAGCATGCATGCTAAATGGCCTTAGTGCTCATGCTAACTTTAATGCATAGTCTCTATGTAAAAGAAAAGAGGGCAAGAATTAATGAATGCAAAATAAACAAACAGATTGATGTCGAACACATGCTAAATACTGCATAATGCCTTATTTTATTCATAACTAGAATGAAAGCTTGCCACTAATGATGGGAGAGAATGACTTCATTCGCTGTGTCCCCCATCCTTGGCATTGCCATTCCCCATCCCCAGCTCCACCAAAAAACCCACTCCCCCCCCACACACACACACACACACACAGCATCAAATTCTCTTCTGTCTCTCAGCAAGCACGTACTTGCCTCTGAGCCAGCCCCTTTACCCCACAGCATGCAGCACTTGTTAGGGACAGAAGCAATACTGAAGTACTCCTGCCCCTCTGTCAGGGACAGCAAGCCAATATGGTGCCAATTCATTTGCTCCAACGTGTGGACTGGGTTTGGTGAAACACACAAACATCAAATCCAAAAGTTCCAACTGCACTTTTTGAATTAGATAGATAAATAGATAAATAGATGTGTGCATGTGTGTGTGATGCTATTTATGAAATGCTTAGCACCATAGAGAATCTCCTTTATTGCTGCAGATTTACCATTTTTTGAAAGCAGAAGCAAACTGATTTGTAAGGGATTTGAAGGTTTGCTCAGATTTGAAAAGAATAACACTTTGAGGCTCATCTTAGGAAATTGGTCTTCCTAACTGCCTGTCCTCTTTGGTGACATTTTCCCTCCCCTCTCTTTTCCTGAACACTAAGTCCAATGCCAGGGTCATTTATAGCCATGCTGAGATGATAAAGGAGTCTAAATGAGATAATAGGTATTGTTGGCGGTATATCTTACTATTTAAGACTGTCATCCCATGCAGGATTGACCACAAGAGGATAACAGGATGAGTTAAGTAAATAATTGTAACGAGTCAAACCTGTGAAGAGTGAGAGTCAAAAATAGTAAGACACTGCAAAATCTATGTTAATGTCCATCAATTATATATTTTTATACTTGTAGGGGAAAGAGGTTTAATATATGTTTTGAAATTAAATTACACTTTGTGATTTGAATTGTTTTTATTGTGTGGTACTGAAGACTGTTTATTTAAAACTGTTGTTCATTGCTTTGTAGCCTCTTTTAGGCAGATGTGATCTACAAATATAAAAATAAATAAATAAATAAATAGAATTGTATAAAGTGCCCTGTGGAAAGATGCCTCTGAACTCTGGAGTAGAATGATCTTACTGCTATTCCATTGCATGCATTGAAGCAGACCAGAAATGTAGGCAGTGAACATGTCAGTCAATCCAGCAGTCTGATAGACTGATTACTCCATGGACATTATCATTTTTCACGTAATATGGATGAGGTGCTAGAATTGTAAAAGATGAAAAAAAAATTAATCTTCCTTTAGAAGTGTAAACAAACAGGGAACAGGTATTTGAATTCTGGCTCTGAGTTCATTTTATAATGACTATCTCAGATCTCTTACTAAGGCACAATTAATTTATAGGTGATGATTCAGATTGGAATACTAGATGATACAATCAAATGCTAGAGATAATTTCTAAGGAGATAAGAAAAATCATTATTTTCCCATGCTAAAAGCATGATGCTAGGCTACCTACATAGATACTGCAGATAACCAAGGCACTGTGCACAGTTGGCCTACTAACATGGGCATTCAAACAAGAAGGAAATGGAAGGCAAGAAAGTGGGGCAGGTGACATCCTCAAGTCACACAATCTTTGCAGCCAGCCTAGCTGAACCCAACATGAATGTCAGGCCATGTGAGAATCGCATTGCTTAATACTTCCAGGTTAGGAGGGGGAAGGGTTAACATAAGAAAATGCCATACTGGGTCAGACCAAGGGTCCATCAAGCCCAGCATCCTGTTTCCAACAGTGGCCAATCCAGGGTTGCTGGATCTGGCATCCATAGGCACTGCCACTTACTTCTGGGAGGGCAAGAAAAGGGTCGCCAAAATGGCAGCCATTGTGCTGATGAAAAAATTTAAAAAGTGCAAAGATAATCCACACAGAAGAGGTTAACACCCAAAACAAAGTGGGTGATATGATATCATATATCAAAATTCTATTCCCAAATTAAGGCATGTGAGTGGATACATAAACAGCAATAAATTAGTGATCCATCTCATTAGTGATCCATCTCATCATTTTTTTTTTTTAACATTAACAGGTGGAAAACGCGCGTCCAACCCGCGGCACCTAATAGCACCCTCAACATGCAAATGCATGTTGATGGCCCTATTAGGTATGCCCGCGCGATACAGAAAGTAAAATGTGCAGCCAAGCCGCACATTTTACTTTAAGAAATTAGCGCCTACCTTTTCTGCCGGCACCAGGAAAGTGCACAGAAAAGCAGTAAAAACTGCTTTTCTGTGCACCCTCCGACTTAATATCATGGCGATATTAAGTCAGAGGTCCCAAAGAGTAAAAAAAAGTGAAAAAAAAAAAAGGGCGGGCGGCTGGCAGGCCAAAAACCGGACGCTCAATTTTGCCGGCCCATGGCTGTCAGCGGGCTCGAGAACCGACGCCGGCAAAATTGAGTGTCGGCTGTCAAACCCGCTGACAGCCGCCGCTCCAGTTCAAAAGGAGGCGCTAGGGATGCACTAGTGTCTCTAACGCCTCCTTTTGCCCGTTCTACTGCACCACCTAATTTAAATACAGACTCGCTCTCCCACGGACTTTACTGAATCGGCCCATATATGAATTAGACCATCATATTAGGCGTCATCAGAGTGAATGTGTTCAAAACATTACAGCTATCTTCAGCCTTATATATAATCATTGGTCTGAATGGTTATCCCAAAAAAAGTATTTTAATTATTTTTATCATGCAAATAAAAAGTATTTTGAAATAAAGTCCAACAAACTTACCTTGACGTATATCATACAATTTGAAAGATAACCTCAACCAGATCTGGTTTTACGACGATGCCTTAATGCTTAGTTTCAGCCCCACACGGGACCATGTTTCAAGCCATCATTCTTCATCAGGGTATAGTCTCAAAATAAGCTGGCATGATTACAAAGTGGCGTTCCCACCGGAAGTCAAAGCAAATCCTAGTATGAAGGTCTAATTCATTTACTGTTGAAAAAAAATGATGATATGATATCCTAAACAGGTGTCATATAAAAGTGCCATCAACTCACCACTAATAGAATAGTATATAGAAGCACACAGATTTTAATCATCCATCTTTCTTTTTAATATAATCCAAGAACGTTTTTATTTCTTTTTTATTAAAGTCCCAAAAATATTCTATTCCAAAAACATAATTTTTATCCATACTGAGCCCAATATTCAAAATAAAATTAACCAGATAAGTTATCTGGCTAAAACATTAGCTGGATAAGTAACTGATCTGGCTGTGGCGAATGCTGATCATAGGCCGATATTCAGTGGTGCCATTTAGCCAGATAAGTCCAACTTATATGACTAAAAGGTTAGTTGAATAACTTGTAAACATACAGCAGGTGGATCAGGGTGGAGAGATTTTTCCATACAAGTTATGCATCTGACTACCAATATTCAGCCACATAAGTTAAGTTTTAGACAAGTCATAGAGCATATCTAAACTTAGCTGGTTATAACTTATACAGCTAAGTGTGGGTATATATACGTATATTCAAAGTCTTAGCCATTAGGGGTATGCATTTGTTTGCAACATATTGGCAATCCGCAACGTATAGGGCCATATTCATTGTATTTGTTGCGTCACAAAACGTATCGTGATTTCCCACGAATAAAACGAATCTTCACCAAATTATTCAGCCGTCTAAAGGAGCGAATTTAAACAAACCCCCACCCTCCTGATCCCCACAAGACATGCCAAAAGTCCCTGGTGGTCCAGTGGGGGTCCGTGAGCGATCTCCTGCACTCGGGCCGTCGGCTGCCAGTAATCAAAATGGCGCCGACAGCCTTTGCCTGTATTATGTCACAGGGGCTACCGGTGCCATTGGTCGGCCCCTGTCACATGGTAGGAGCACAAAATGGAGCAGGGAGTTTTGGCAAGTCTTGGGGAGGTCAGGAGGGTGGGGGCTATAGTTAATTAAATTTTAGCCGGGAAACGAATAAGAATGGAATGCATGAAGGGACCAGGGGCCCCCCTTGCCGAATGTAACGTATCTGCCCCCCCGACGAATACGAATACCGAATATAATGTATGCAGTCCCTCTGCACATCCCTATTAGCCATGTTGCTGAATATTCCATGTAACTGAGCCGAATGAGTTATATCTGGCTAACTGGGTCATTCATCAAATACGACGAGTGAGGTAATCAAATTTGCAGATGATACAAAATTGTTCAGAGTAGTTAAATTACAAGCAGATTGTGATAAATTGCAGGAAGACCTTGTGAGGCTGGAAAATTGGGCTTCTAAATGGCAGATGAAATTTAATGTGGACAAGTGCAAGGTGATGCATATAGGGAAAAATAACCCATACAATGAATATGGCCCTATACGTTGCGGATTTAACGTTGCGGATTGCCAATATGTTGCAAACAAATGCATACCCCTAATGGCTAAGACTTTGAATATACGTATATATACCCACACTTAGCTGTATAAGTTATAACCAGCTAAGTTTAGATATGCTCTATGACTTGTCTAAAACTTAACTTATGTGGCTGAATATTGGTTGCCAATATGTTGCAAACAAATGCAAATGCTACTACCCAAGAAAGAGATCTAGGCGTCATAGTGGATAACACATTGAAATCATCAGTTCAGTGTGCTGCAGCAGTCAAAAAAGCAAACAGAATGTTGGGAATTATTAGAAAGGGAATGGTGAATAAAACGGAAAATGTCCTAATGCCTCTGTATCGCTCCATGGTGAGACCGCACCTTGAATATTGTGTACAATTCTGGTCGCCGCATCTCAAAAAAGATATAATTGCGATGGATAAGGTACAGGGAATGGCGACCAAAATGATAAAGGGAATGGAAAGCTCCCCTTTGAGGAAAGACTAAAGAGGTTAGGACTTTTCAGCTTGGAGAAGAGACGGCTGAGGGGGGATATGATAGAGGTGTTTAAAATCATGAGAGGTCTAGAACGGGTAGATGTGAATCATTTTTTTACTCTTTCGGATAATAGAAAGACTAGGGGGCACTCCATGAAGTTAGCATGTGGCATATTTAAAACTAATCGGAGAAAGTTCTTTTTCACTCAACGCACAATTAAACTCTGAAATTTGTTGCCAGAGGATGTGGTTAGTGCAGTTAGTATAGCTGTGTTTAAAAAAGGATTGGATAAGTTCTTGGACGAGAAGTCCATTACCTGCTATTAATTAAGTTGACTTAGATAATAACCACCGCTATTACTAGCAATGGTAACATGGAATAGACTTAGTTTTTGGGTACTTGCCAGGTTCTTATGGCATGGATTGGCCACTGTTGGAAACAGAATGCTGGGCTTGATGGACCCTTGGTCTGACCCAGTATGGCATGTTCTTATGTTCTTATCAAAATGCGTTAGAGCTCTAACACGCATTAAATGGGGTCTAACGCGCATTGCACATGCGATAAATAGTGCAACACAAGCTGGCATGCAAATTTTAATTTTTTATTTTAGTATGCAAGTGGGAGGAGTTAATGCAAATTAAGGTGTCCTACCATATTCCATGATAGATTAATACACACTAACGCAGGATTTAACGTCAGAAATAACTACATCATTTTTTTATGGTATAAGAGAAAAAAAAATTTATGTGGCTATTAGCGCGGCTATTATTATGCATGATAAAATGAGGCTTTCTATCAGACACACCTACCATAGCCTCCTGGGCCAATAAAATCACCTTTTCATACCTGGCCTGTCCTCCTAAATCTATTAGGTTTGTGACAAGTTTACTTGTTGGGAGATACTGGATGCTTCAGGATGCGCTTCACAGACAAGAAGAAGAACAGGCAAGTGAAGTTACAAGCTCTCCTAGAGAAGTCCCTGCACTGGAGCCAGAGCCACTGGCCCTGCAGGGAAAGGGTCATAGCCCTCGACAGCGCTTGGCATGCAGGCAGCCAAGGTGGAGGAGAGACAGGGAGTGCATTTGTCCTCCATGAGCCTCATTGCTGGGCATGCCAGAAGACTATGTGGTTAGCAGGTATTGTCTCAGCTAGCAGACTATCCTGGAATCATATGTAGAAATCCAAGGGGATATGGATCCGGTCACAGAAAGGTCCCATGCTGTACAGGGGCTTACCAAACTATTGGCCACCCTGCATTTCCTGGCATCTGGCTCCTTCCAGACGACAGTAGGAGTCATCAGGGGAATGTCCCAAACCACTTTTTCCTGCTGTCTGAGCCAGGTCATAACAGCTGTATCTGACCATATTAATTGCTACATAGCATTTCCTCCGGACAGGCAGGACTTGATGGAATTGAAGAGAGGCTTTTATGCCATAGCTCATTTTTCAAATGTTCTAGGAGCTATCGACGGCACTCATGTAGCCATCATCCCACCCCGTGACAGGGAGGAGATCTGCAACAAAAATCTTTTTCGCTCCCTCAACGTGCAAGTGGCCTGTGATGCTCAACTGCGCATCCTCGACGTGGTAGCCATTTACCCGAGAGCTACACATGATTCCTTTATACTTAGGCAATTGGGGCTCTTTGAAAATTTTGAAGCCTCTATGATCACGGTTGGCTTGCAGGTAAGAGAAGTTAGCAAGTAGCTCATTTAAAACGAATTGAAGAAAATTCTTTTTCACTCAGCGCATAGTTAAGCTCTGGAATTCATTGCCAGAGGATGTGGTTACAGCAGTTAGTATAATTGGGTTTATAAAAGGTTTGGATAAGTTCCTAGAGGAAAAATCCATAAAGTGCTATTATGGAAATTATTAAGCAATAGTAGTTTGAGTTTTATCTAATGTTTTGCTGCTTGCCAGGTTCTTGTGACTTGGATTGGCTACTGTTGGACTTGGATTGGCTACTGTTGGAAACAGGATACTGAGCCTGATGGACCCTTGGTCTGACCCAGTATAGCATACCTTATGTTCTTATGTTCTCTATTAAATCTCTGGGTATGTGTTTTCAACAAATGGCATAGACATGAGGGTGTGGGGGGTTCTTTGGGGGATGTAACAGCATCACTGACATGACAAGTGGCTTGTACAGTTAGGTCTGTATGTCAGTGCACCAAGGCCTAGCTTTCTTTCCCCATACTCGAGAGGCCTGCTCTTCTTGTGAGGCCAAACAC